>NC_134457.1:108064303-108730605 GCF_047948215.1 Lycorma delicatula
AAAGTTATCCGAGTATTTTATAGATAAATTGAAATTTAATTAGTATATTTCGTCATCCTTTTCATTTTTTAAAAATTATCTTATTAAATATTTTATCTCCTAAAATTAAAAAAAAGATGTTTTATATTTACATCAGAATATTAGGTGTCTCGCACACAAACTTATTTCTTAATAGATGCAAACAGAGAATTTAGAAGGTTCAGACCGTTAGTTTTCTAGCTAGTTTCTTTGATATTATTCATAGTTCCCATTTTAATGAGGAATGTTTATAGAAATACTTTTTGTGTTGATATAAAATAAAAGAGTATTAAATTTAATAATATTAAGTAGTCATTTACTAATTAATTATAAGTAATTAGAATAAACTTAAACTTTTTAAGAATCAACTTATTTTCGTACACATTGTTCAAGTATTTGTATTCTATATTATAGAGAAAAATCATCATTTAATATATATTACGTGATATTCACAGATGATACTGATGTATATCAGTACGTTTATAAGTGTACGATAACACTTATAAAAAGGGTGTGATCATGAAATAATAAGGTAGAGATATCATTAGGAACAAGTGAAGAAAAGAAAAGATGTGTTCGTTTTTCAGTCAACTTGGTCCATTTTGCATTCAAATTTACAAAATTTTCTTTCCAAAAATAACAGAGGATGTTATGCCTCTTCAAGAAAATAAATCATAACATTTTTTTCACCAATTTAAAACTTACCTTTGGACACCAGTTTTTTTTTCAGAAAATACTGTCATATTTGCACGTATACGTGTATATAAAAACACACACTCCGACACGCTTACTACTAAATTTCATCATTGTTCACTGTATAAGGTGTCGCTATCGTTTATTATACTTCGGTTATGTGCAAAACAAAACATTTTCTGAATTAGGTGATCAAAATAAACAAAAAAAGGTAAAGGTGCACGTATTATCGGTATTCCAATATCCTCCAATCTAATAGTAATCCAAACTTAGTTTGTAACTAATGTAAACCACTTCTTTTTACGTCCGTTATTTTAGTTTCTTAAAAATAATTTTTAAGCGTTTTGCATTAAATTATCTTTTAAATATACTTTAACCTTATTAATGACTTATTTTTTCACACGTCATGTAAATTATTGTAAATCACATGAATCTGATTGATAATAATTTATATTTACCAGAACTAAAATTCTTTTGGAATTATTATAGCTTATAAAGTTTGAATATTATTTATTTTTAAATACACTTTTTTATTTTTTTCTTACTGTTGCGCTTTATTTACAATCCGTTTCCTATACACTTTGAAGCCACAAGTAAATCGATTGACAAATTATAACATGAATGAAGGCTATCCAATGATACTCATCTTTAAATACAAAAATTAATAATATACGTTACTTCTCAAGAACAAAATATAGTGAGAGTGTACCAACACAAGGATAGTTTATAGACTAAATAAAAATAATAAATAATTAATGAAAATAATATATTTAGATAGTTTATCTTTATTTAAAATTTTTTTTTGTTTTCTTTAATCCTTTTTTGATTTTTAAATAATTGTTTGTTTATTTAGCAGGTTGTTTTTTTTAATTAAAATTAAAAAAGTAGTAAGAGATTTAAACAAGAATAACAAGTGAGAAGTAAGGTAAAAATAACAGTAATAAATGAGGTAATACAATTAAAAAAAATACATCAAAATCATGAGTAGTTAATTGATGTACGACTGTATACAACACAAGTAATATTCCTTATTGTAAGCATTCAAGTCGAATAATGTCAATGTTATTGAATTCCCTTACTCATCAGCACATAAATAGAATATAACCAGCTGTAACATAGAAACTGAAGCAATAGATATAATATAGAAACCAGTCTATCAAGAATAACTGACATCATCACAGTTTGGATTTCATATCCTGTCGTCATATATTACACGGGTCTAACAGGTGAGCCTTTTTAGTAATTTACAGCTACAAAAAAATTACTGCTGTATAAAGTATTCCTGAAACCAATATGGAACTGCGGTATACAGTTATGGGAAACTACTTATAACAGCAACATTGAGATCATCCAGCGATCCCAAAACAAATTACTTAGGATCATAAGGGAAGAACCGTGGCTTGTAAGGAACAATGAGGTGCACGACTATCTAAGAATACCATATATTCGTGAGGAAATCCAGTGAGTAAGCATGGACTACATATCTAGACTAAATATACTTATGCTGTTATCTAAACTTGAATTGTTTTAATATTTCGTCACTTGCAGAAAAAAAAAATGGAATGAAATTTATAAATTTGTTTTTTTTTTTTTTTATGAAAGAGCGGGGATCAACACCTATGGTCATTAGGCCGGTGGAAATTGTTAATGTATAAAAAGATGCCATGTCTGTCTGACCAGGACATCCGCACGAAATGCCCAGACGCTACCTACTCAACCACGGAAGTCGGCTAATAATATGTGTTATCTCGTAACATTAAGACGCTTTGTCAGCGAACGTTGACTATTATTTAATAATGATCATAATACTAGAACTCTCAGGAAATGGCCAATTATTGAACACAGGACATTATATATGCGTTCTTTGGTGGTTGGGTTTCAATTAACCACACACCTCAGGAACGATCAACCTAAGACTGTACAAGACTACACTTTATTTACATTCATACGTATCATCCTCATTAATCCTCTGAAATAATAAATACCTTACGGTGATTCCGGAGGATAAACAGAAAGAAAAAGAGAACTTTTATATGTTATGGGTGGAGTGCAGATGCAGTTCTTAAATGTCTTATTAGATGCAAAAATTCCATCACGTATCGGCGATGATTTAAATTTATTAATTTTAGATTTTTTAAAATACTGCAGTTATTTTAAAATTAATTTTGAGTAGTAAACAATTTAAATTTCATTATATAAAATATTTTTGCAATTTTATACATATAAGTTGATCGTATAATTATATTTCAAAGTTTTTAAAAATAAAAGAATTTATTAAAAAAAATCTTGTTATATTAGATTAAAGAAAATAATTCATATTTTTTAAAATGCTAATAAATTATTCTTTTACGTATATACAAATTATACAATTACATATCTACTTATTTTGCACCGACATTAAATCACTAAATCTTTTCTCAGGATTTTCAAAGTTAAATATAAGCCTCAAATGAACAAAAAAAATTACTTTCCAAACGATAAATTATGTTACAACCTGTAACAAAATAACTATTTGACTTGATACTCAGTGTATCGATATATTAGAATAACCCTATTGATGTTATAACAAAAACTCAATCAAAATATCATTATGAATTACTTATCTGTTTATGAATTTCACAGTTTAATTTTGTCATGTCATGTCATTGTGTTATTTAAAGTAAAGTTACATGAACTTTTAAACAAATACTGAGTAAGTTGTTTACCTCTTAGTCACAGACCACCTTTATGATTTTTATCTTAAAATTCGTTTATTGAAAAATAGTCGAGTAGAAAAGCCATTACAGTCTCAAAGTAAAATACGTGTATAAAAAAAAAAAGTATTTGTTAATGCATATATATATATACATAAAATTCAATTTTTCGTTATAATTTTTTGTTTTTTAGACCTAGCGATACTTTTTAGGTATTTAGAAGATAATAATTAGGTGGAGATTTATTTAAGTTGAATTAAGTAGTGGGGATTTCCTATATTGTAAATAAAGTAGAATCTAGATAATAGGGAACCAATAGGATGTAGTTTCCTATAAGGTAGTAGTATGAGTGGGGATAATATCTACTACGTTTCAGTATGTTGTTACGAGGCAGGCCAGTCCGGTTTGTTTGAAAATGGCTGTATATTTTATACTTGCAATAGCTTAGCAT
Organism: Lycorma delicatula; assembly: GCF_047948215.1. NCBI lineage: Eukaryota > Metazoa > Arthropoda > Insecta > Hemiptera > Fulgoridae > Lycorma > Lycorma delicatula. The sequence continues at coordinate 108,068,159 of NC_134457.1, forward strand.
AATGCTACGTAAACTTAGGCAATTTTAGTTTGATTCTATTATTTTGTTATACAATTTAATCTTTTTTTGGGTAATTTTTTAAAGTGTTTTTATGGTAAGCTAAAGAATAAAAGTGAACATTATTCTGAAAGCGAATATGCCTTGACATGTAATATAATTTTTACATATTATTAAGTGATTATATGAAACGTACACATTTTCGAAGTTTATCAAAAATAAAACATATCAAAATGTGGCGGATTTTAATTAAGTACTAAACAAAACAAAATTATTATATAATCTTTTTTTGGAAAATAGCCACATATATATTTTTGTTCAGTTACTCTTAATTTACTGTTTGTGCCATAAGATACTCTCACATGGATCTCTACTTCTTTAGAAATAGTTTTTATAAAAAATAATTGAAATCTTTTAAGGTACAGAATGTGCTTATTATTTCAGTCCGTTAAGGTAGAACTTTACTTCAGTACTGTCAGTGTTACCATTTTTACATTCTTTCTTGTAAATTTCTATTATGTGTACTATCTCGGTAGTTTTAATGTTTAAAATTTTTTTTTGATAGAAGTTCCTTATAAATAAGCGACTTAATTAACTTACTTAAATGAACGGAAGACAAGTGTGTCGGAAGATTGCAGAATCTGAACTTTTATCCTTACTGCTAAGTATTTTTAACTAGATTCCGGGTAATTTATTTAAAAAAACGGGTATAGATTATAGTAATATTATTTTTTTTAAATAACGGAGTTTGGGAACGTGCGTTTTTTGACAGGGCTTGTTCCTAGGGAGAGTTTCAAAATTTTTTTTCGTATTTCCGGTGCGATTTCCCTTTAAATTCGTCCTGTGAAGTACTTTCGGTGCTAGTGGTTTACGATCTAGCAGAAATGGGCCCTGAGTTTGTGGTGGGTGTAAGTTTCTTCTTGGAGAGACTTGGATAGAGTAGCTTGAGTCGGTTGTCTGCCTTTTAATTATTGCTAATGTAAATAGTAATTAGTGAAAAATAACTAATTTTAACAAAATACTTATACTCTACTGTTAGGAGGCTGTTCCTTAAACTATCTATAAACGTATATTTATGTATATTGCTGTGACGTAGTCGAAAGAAATAAGTATGGGATAAATTATAGCTAGATAAAAAAATAATAAAGATTTAATTCTGTTTAAATGCCGTATCAATATTATCGATAAGGTGGTGAAATTAAAAATGATATTCTACAGGGTTGACATATGAAAAATGTGTTAAAAGTCTTCATGCGTAAATTTAAATCCCGGGCTGATATGATTTTTGCCATAATTAAAATTTAGGGTATGAAATATTTTAAAACTACTACCTTGCCACCTCCTCTTAATCGTAAACAGTTATATGCTTTTTTACTCGGTTGATATCGATATTGTAAAATAATAATAAATCAAGATTACCTTTAAAGAGCTTTTATTTAAATTATTGTCCCAGGTTTGTTCTTGTTTTGATTATTACTTTCCTGGTTATGATATAGGATGTTTTAAGGGGATATCATCTAAAAGATCCGCTGCTGATACGGATGATACTTTTAATACTAAATTGGAATAGGTGTAATTTTCATCTCTTTTTCAGTAACCGTTTTGTTAATATATGATGCTTATTAAAAAAATAAATCAGAAGTGAAAATATCCACTTTTTATTTATCTTTTTTCCGTTAATTCTTATCTAATTTTTAGCTTTTATCTATTATTTACTTTTCTGAAATTTTATGCTTAAATTATTTGTAAAACAAATTGTATAATTCAATTAAAATGTTTGATTGTAAGTTAAATTAGATATTTCTTTAAGTACCAATATAATTTAATATCTAGCAGGTAGTCAGCACCACAAATTGAGTAATCAATTTTAAAATGTTTAATAAAGTAATTCTGAAAAAGAAATCAAATACTGTAGACATAAGCAATTTAAGACTAATTTATTTCAGATACTTCAGTTTTATGTCTATCATTTTCGTAACATGTTTGTTCTATGAATTCTATTATTTATTATTATTTTTTAAATTTACTTTCTGTACTTTATTATTTTAATTTTTCTTATGGTAATTTTAAATTTCTCATTCTTTTCATTTATTTTAGATATGTTGTTTTCCGTCAATCTAATTATCTAGTCAGTTAATCTTTTTGTCATTGACGAAGATTTTTTTTATACAACAGGCGACAGATATTGGATGATTAATACATTTGTAAAATGAAACTTCCATTTAAATTAAATTATAGCGTAAATGAGAAGTGTTGGAATTCTCTATCAACATAAAATAATAAAAATAATAATTTTTCAGAACACAGCAGACAAATACATTTTAAATTAAGCAGTAGATATTTCTATAGAAAATTAAATTTCATGACAACTTGACAAATGTAATGACAAGAGGTAATAATTTACTGAACATTCTTACCATACGAATCATTACTTCAGTAAATTTTCTTGTAATACTTCTTCCACCATGTCTTATAATCTATTATAGTTTCCTTATATTACGAAGGCAATAAAGTACTTAATTCTCTTTTTCGAATATTATGATTATGCTACAAGAATTTCAACGGTGTAGAATCGATCTGTTTTATTTAAACAAAAATACCTTCTTGTGGTGTGAAGTAAAATCCTCTCTAAAGGGGAATTATAAAAAAGATCTTGTGGAATTTTTAAATTTTATAAAATTAAAACATTTTTGTTTTTTAAAAAAATAAACAAAATTTCAACTTTTTTTTAATCAGTTAAAATTCCCCTTTAGGTTTCTTGGCGAACTTCCTCTCTATGATTTACAAGTTACATCTAACCCGATCACAACTCGTGTATAACGAATGCGCTGACAGTCGCTGCCTATAATAACAAATGTCCTTTACGCTGGCGTAAATCGAAAGGAAATATTTGCTATAAAATTGAGAAATATAGCTAGTTTTGTTGCGTCTTCTTCATACTGTGTTTAACTCCCTTTAGAATTGTACAACATTTTTAAAGTACGCTTTCGACGGACTAAACAGTCGTTACAGTAATTAAGTGAGGTTTGTTTGAGTACCTACACTGCTGCAGCCTTACATTATCACTATACTCTCTTTTATCTTCATGATTAATCAAATTATTGTATAAGAGGACATATCTAAAATATGTTTCATTTAAGCAGTAAATGATAACTTTAATGAATTTTAATTCAATGAGGTAGCACTGCATATGAATACGTTTTACAGAAATGTAAATAGAATTCAAAAATAACATTAGCTCTACTTTGCGTTTTTTTGGATGTATTATTTTATTGCTGTTAGCTATTAAGAAAACTATTAAAAAACAAAAATGTTCAAAAATTTAGTTCAAACAATTTATGAATAAATAGGATAATTCATAATTACAAAATTCAAAATAGCAAAAATGTTTAAAAAAAATAATTCAAAAAAGTTATGGATAAATAGGATAATTCTAAGGTGAGATTAACAATAAATCCTTTTCATTAAGGCCTTTATTTTGATAGAACGCTAAATTAAGTGCCAATCTGCAGGATGTACGATAGCAAAGAATTCTTTGGTTTAATTCTACATTTTTGTGTAGAAGAATTTATAATAGTTATTGAATAGAAAAGACATATAGTACAAAGAGAAATATTTATTGATTAAAGGAATTTGAACTATATAATATAAAAAAAGGGTTATTGATTATAAGCTGCAAGGACTTGGAAATGTTTTTTAAATATTCAGAAAGAGATTCTATAAAGTAATCAAAGATTTGAATGCAAATGAATCAAATTATATTTTCTTTAGTAATTTTCAATTTTGATATTAATATCATTAAAATTAATACTTAAATTAAACTTTAAATAATAAAAAATTCAAAATAAATTGTTGTAAGTATAATCAATGTAAAACCATAGCAGTAGGTAATTAAATATAATGAGTATATAATCATAAATGATTATTACAACATTAAATCACTTTAAATTTTATGTTTAAGAAATCTTAGTCTTAAAATTGTTTGAGGCGAAGGCGTCCCCCGGAGTTGTGTTTATGTTTACTTATGTGCCCGACTCCGGGGGGACGGGGAAACTACAAATGTGAAAAAAAAGTAAAATTCGATTGAAGTTGTTATACATTCTAAATTAATGAATTCTTCTTTAAACAAAACGAAAGAGCTTTGGTTTTTTATTTTATGGAAAAGAGCAACAAAATGAAATGGTTTTTCTTTTTTAAGAGAAGAGACTGAAATATGAAATCGGTGTGTATTCGTATTTATTTTGTGAATTCAGATATTTGTTTATTCGTTTATAAACAAATATACATGTGGAATTGCTATTTTACATATATGCATACCTTTTTTGCTATAAAATTTGTAAGCATTGTAAGGGAAAGTATTGTACACAAAATTGGATCTACATACGCTACACATATATCTATAAATATTCGTTCATATAAATTTGACAGTAAGCAGCCAGAGAGAATTCAGTAACTTTTATTAAATTGGCCAGTATGTTTTGTTCAGTTAGTTTTTTAAACATAATATACTCGTAGCTATTTTATAAATAGCTCTCGTTTTTATTTTGTATGGTGCCGTTCAATGACAGTTTTAATAGTTTACATCGAAAATTACTAATTTATCTTAAAACATCTATTTATCCTGATTTTAATTATATAAAAACGTTTTTGATATGAATATTGTATACTATAACATCCATCATGGAAAAATCATAGTCAAGAGTAATAAGTTACATGCTAGGATTACTAGAGAAAGTAAAGAATGAAATGTTTTCCCATTCTTTTCGGAGTGGTATATACTGTTACATATCAGGATGTGAAATATTTGGAAATCAAGTGATATTTAGCTCTAGAAGTAACAGGTTCATTCTGATCATCACGAGAACGTCACCATAAAGAAAGCAAACCTTCTCTCACATTTTACCTGCGCATACTTCGCTGATAAAAGGAAGTATGGCCAGTTTTTATAAAGCCTAATTAGTATAATCGTTTTTGTTCTGTAACAACGTATTACGTATTGCTTCAGATCAGTAAGGAAAATGCTCTTACAAAAGAAAGAAATGAAGTACTAGACGTTATTTTTATTACTTATAAACTCTTCGGCTTTATTCAAGAAGTGCTAAGCAAACATAAAAGCTTTTTCGATGATTTATCGTAACACTAAATCATTTCGGATTTTCTCGGCAGTAATTATTATTTGATTGTTTTGACTAGGTTCTTATGTATATAAATCAATTATTTCTAACTTCTTGGTTGTCATAGCCGAAATATGAAACATTATTTAAGAAAATAACCTAGAATGTAAAAAAACGTTTAAAAAAAATATCTGTTCAGTTTACGTTTCAATATTGAATTTAACAATAATTTGCTTCTTCCATTGTACTGGAATTAATTTAAGTTTTTTAGAATGAACGAGACCAGTGATGATTAAATAAAAACCTTTCCATCTATAAATTTTATTTATAGATAATATTGCTTTAAGTACAAATTGCATTTTTAAAAGCTTTTACGAGTATTTAACTCGCTTTAGGAATAATCAAATCTTGCAACTGCTATATCTTTTGATCTATCCTATGAAAATCAATGAGATTTGGTACACGTATGTAACTTCGATGTGTAAAAATAAATATTTTTACTTTTTTTTAGTCTTAAAAAAAATACAAAAAGAAAATACAAAAATCTATTTGATTACATATAAAAAATTATTTTTTAAAAAGGTTTTATTTAACTAATATTAATATTAACATTAATAAGAAAAAGGAAACAAATTAGAAAACCCCTCTAAAAAGTAAAAAATAAGAATTAAATCAAATTGAAATTTTAAACAAAAAAATATAATATATTAATAATAAGTATAAAAAAGCACTGAAAAGTAAAAAATAAATTATATAAATATCTAATAAATAACCAATAAATAACAAATAAATAAATGTAATAATTATTAAATTTTAAAATTAAAAGTAATGAAAATATTTAGTTAAATAAAAGCGTGGCGCATTTTTTATAATTTATTTAAAATAACACCACATTTATTTTTACAAAAATTAATGCGCCACGCTTTTATTTAACTAAATATTTTCATTACTTTTAATTTTAAAATTTAATAATTATTACGTTTATTTATTGGTTATTTATTAGATATTTATATAATTTTTTACTTTTCAGTGCATTTTTATATTTGTTAATATATTATATTTTTTTGTTTAAAATTCTCAATTTGATTTAATTCTTATTTTTTATTTTTTAGAGGGTTTTTCTAATTTGTTTCCTTTTTTTATTAATGTTAATTACATCCTATGTTATAGTTAGGACTATGAAATCTCAGATCGACTTTTCGTGAACGATACCGTTAATTGAACTTCAGTGACCTACGTACTTCGGCGATACATTCAAATAGTATTATAAGAAACTATAACTATAAACAGTATTATAGGCGAGAGGGGAAAACCGTCATGGAATATCGGAAGACTAAATATCTCGAATGGACATGATATATTAAGTGAGTGAATATATTACGTCAAATTATTATATTAATTTGACGTAATGTTAAAATATTTTTTCTGATTTATTAAATCATTTCGACGGCTAGGGAAAAGGGTTTCGTAATATTCAAAAAATTTAAACAAGATATTTTTATAACATTTCGCAACATTCTGTGACGCTCATTAGCATCTTATCAGTGTGCGTCAACAAATATGCTTGTTGCTCAGTATATTTTTCTCTACGATCCTTCTTTTAACTCACCATTCATTCTTAGTAATAACCTCCAGCAGCTCGTACTCACTCCAGGACGGAATTAAGTTTTATTCATCTGTAATTCTTTATGAAGTAAGAACGATATCTTGTTACACAAGAACGTCGTTAATATAGTTATCTATATGAAAACGAACGATAGCTACAAATGTAATAAGTATGAAGTTAAACTTTATTCAAGCATGATTTTTTTATTAATTCATACTTGGAATAATTAGGAATAGTTGGAATATTTAAGTAGTTAATCTTAAAAGAGATATTAATTTCATTATGTTTATAATTCTCTGAAAAGTTCACAATTCTAAGCAATATATTGATAAAATATATTATAATGATTTGTTAAGTTCTTTTTTTATTTCTACGGGTAAATAACAAAAAATTATTTAGCCGTTGATGCTAACAAAATCTGTGCAAAAATATTGTTTTATATTAGATTATTCTAATGACAGTTATTTATCTCAATAAGAGGACTATAATAAGGATTGTGTTGATGGAAAGATATTTTTATTTCATACATTTTTTTTTATTGGAAATTAATGAAATGTTGTTTTCATAAATAAAAGCTTATGTAAGTTTTTTAACTGATTTTAACAGTTACATTTTATTACACAAATTTTGGCCGTCCATGAACTCATTGATAATTTTATGTAGATGGCTGTATTCTGATATTAATTGCGTTGGTCTTCAACACACTGTTCATTGTAATTATAAGTTATGCTCGGTATGTATGAATTATAGGAGACGGGTGGATTACGTATAGAAGATTACTAATAGAAAGGCGGAATCTATGATTAATGTATAGGGCGTTGAATAATAATTAGAATATATTTGAGACTTATGGTCATCATAAAGCATGTAATAATACTAATAACAGTAATAATAGTAGTAATGGATCTACTGGTAGTAGAAGTAGTAGTAATTATTATTCTTATTCTGTATAATAGCATGAAATTAGCTTTGCCGCATGAAACATTGCAGGCTGAGGTTTGATCATAGAATCTTACGGATAAAAAAAGCCATTGTCGCTTCTACTCCTTTGAGAAGTTAATTGTTCTTAAGTAATTAATTTTTTACCTTTTTGTAGTGTATTTAATATTATGTAAATAAATTGTTTGACCTAAATAAACAACTGAAAACCGTAATATTTTAGTTTCTTTACGAGTTAGATAGATTTTATTCTTGTTTGAGTGATAATAATATTTTAGAAAATGCATGGAAGAGGGCCGTTGGATTTCTAAAAACATTAATTACGCAAATATACATTTCTTTATTTGTATTAACGCAAAAAATGCGGTCAGTTGAACCGGGAGTTAGGTCAGAATCGACAAATTAAAAATCAATTCATTAGTGTTAACTGTTAGCAAATTCCTGAATACGTATTTTTAATCACATTTGTATTTATTCTAAATACTTACACCACTCTATGTTTCATTAAATAAAGTCACAGCTGTTATTTTTTTAATAAAACAATTTAATAAATAATTACAATGTACAACTAGAGAATCAAACCAGTTGTTGTTGAAATGTATTAACAGAAAGTTATCGAACTACTAAGCTGTGTTAGTAATTTATGGTTGGTATTTATTGTTTAATTTATTTGATTTTATTTTTGTTAAAAAATTGGTTTGCTAATTCATTCATTTTATTAAAATTTTAATCATAAAATCATTATTAAATTCTAATCAATTTAAACTTTTTTATTATATTAATTGTTATTAATAGAAATCAACGTTTCTTCCTTACAGCGTTATTATCTTCAAAAAAATCCTGAATATTTTAAAACTGTAATAATCAAAACGTTATTGTTGTAATTCGAACTATTACATTTTTAAATAATTTTCTTTTTCATCAAAATCGGGATTCACAAATCAAATTCTTTTTCACATATAACTCTATTGTCTACTGCAACGCAGAGTTGTTTTATAATTATAAAATATACAGAATTGACTAATATGCCTAAATAAGATTTTTTTTAAATACATACTTACCCAGTAAAAAAAAAAGCAAATAAATAAAATATTTTCCTCTTCCAAAAAAAAAAAGAAGAAAAACAGTATTCACTGCAATGGAAAATAACTTTAATTAATAAAAAAGTAGCGTCTATGTTATGCTTGTTAATATTACTGATCAAATAGAGATGAGATTTTTTTAGTGAAATAAATCTGTAAGAGAATCTATAAATAATATTTAGCAAACGATATTTAAAAACGGCTCTATTTTTTATCATCCAGGATCTACCTACTTGAAAAAATGGTATAAGTATTTTTAATGTATCTTGTGTTCGGAGAGTGCAGAGGCTTTTTAATTATACAAGTTAGTATGGTTTTTGCAACTCGCTAGCAATATAAGGCACCCTCCTTCTTAACAAATTAATGTAAGACCAGTTATTTACTTAAAAAATTACGAAATCTGTTGATTTTGTTTTCTCCTGACTGATTTCGTGGAGTAATAGTTATCGTTTAACTTTATTATCGTTTCGTATTAAACGCTAATTCTTAGATTATCAAATATCAGAATCATGAAAAATATATAAACTTTTCTTTACGGTATCATCCAGATAGTTATTGTGCTGGTGTTTTTCATTAAGCCGTTTTACGATTGTTTATAATTTCCCTTATTGCGGCTCAAATTTACTATGAAAAACATTAGAGTCGATATCAATTTTCCATTATTGATCATTACGTCAGATGTACTTAGACCAATATTTTTCTTTAGGTAGATAACGGGTAGAGATAAAAAAAACATATAAGGAAATAATAAGTCAAGACGATGTATTCATTTTCATATTGTGTTAAAAATAATAATGAATACAAAATGAATGGTAGAAATATTTTTGGAGGGGAAGTAACCTGAAGGAGGTTGGGGAATTTGAGTGGTGTTTTTAGAACGGTATGGAGTATAGGGGGTTGGCATATCTACTATTAATTACTGAGCTAGATTCCTTTCAAAGGTGTTTTCTCATTGTTCAACCCCGTGACGAAGCATTGTCTCTCTTTCGCTCGTCGTAATCGTATCTCTTTCCCTCTCCTATCTTTCTCATCCCGACGGTCACCCCGTTCTAAAACAACCTCTCACTCTGATACTACCACTACCATTTTCGTTCCATTTTAATAGATTACAGCTTTATTCATAAACACATGACGTTTTTGTTGACGTTGTTGTTGTTGTCACCGTCATCGTCTCGGTTGTACCTCCTAACCCCTCATTTATATGAAAACTGTTCCGTACAGCGCTGTACGTAATGTCAGTTGACAAATTGTCCCCCAACTGTTTACTAGACTAACGATAACAACAGTACTATTAATATAGAATATAATACGATTCAACGCTGTACAACGAAAACGTTCTATACAAAATGCACGATAGATTACGTTGAGCGTTAGACCTATTTATATATAGATAATAGTAGGTTTAAATAGCACAATGCAAAATCATACCGCATAATATGTATAACTGGTGGTAGTAATCATAATAACGAGAACTAAATATAACTCCCACCACAAGACATTTACTTGTACGTACACTGAACGAGGGGTAAAGACAAACAACACTGTTCTGTAACATGTTTTGAGTTCACCTGTATTATTATAATGATAATGGTATGATTATGATATACGATATCTTTTACAGCACGATAATTTAATCATAAAACAAAACATAAGCAACATAAATAATGAAGAACAAACATAATCAACAACTTACATGTCATACAAACACACAAAATACGGTACACGAAATGATAGGTAAACCAAACCCCTACGGTACAATTCATTAATATAGTTACAAACCACTGATCCATTTTCTATATGCGATAATACCTGCTTTGAATTTAATTCATTAATTAATTAAAAATTTCTTATTGATTATCATTACCTTTTAATAAATTAAAATTGAAAAACAACATACGCTCTCCACCCTTTAACCACTATTCCATACAGACTCCTAAGTATGAATAACCATAGTTCATTTTGTTACTCGTACAGTGTTTCATAAGTTAATGTTATCTAATTTTCCTCTAAGCATAGCTTTGGTTTATTATAAAAGAAGAAATATACAAAAACTATTGTTTTATTGGTAAATGTTATCATAAACAATAACAAATTATTTATCCATTATTATGAAAACGTCATTTCATACAAACTAACTTATTTTAATTATAAATTTTTAATTAATTTTATTTAATGCTATCATAAACAATTTGTTAAACAAAAAAAAAAAAAATGTAACAACAAACTTATCAAAATTAATATATACTTTTAATAAAGATCTTTTAATTAAAAAATGGAAATAGTTATTGTAATATTGTAATCTTTGTTTAAAAATACGTGGTGTACCCCCTTAAATTATAAAAAAAGGGGAACAATTTCTTTGCTGTCTTTCAAAAAAACCATTACCGTTTTTACTAATAATTAATTTTACTAATACTAAGGAAAAACACGTATCATACTAAAATTAGAAATTTAAATATATATGATTTTTTAATGTAAATTATATGTATATATAAAATAAAGTATATTTTTACGATTTCAATGTTCAGTTTGCGGTCTTAGCTGTGTTTCTATGTAATGGTAGAATTGAATTTACATCAGTTAACAAGAGTTAAAATGGTCTGAATTGACCGTTTATTTCAGTTTTCTCTGAAAGGAGTTCTTTCTCCCTCTAATATTTTAACATTTCCCCTGTTCTCGATAATTTTCTCCGTACTGAGTGTGTATTTCCACATCTTGATCAGAGTCTATGAGAATGATAGTTTCTGTAAATACATGTTATGTTTATAATATAAAAATATTTAATAATGACATCCTAGCTGTAGAATACATAATGTTTGTTAAAATTAAGTAAAAATTTTATTTCTTATTTCTTACTGTTGTTTCTTATAATATCCCGATTAGTACTTTTACAGAGATCTACGCTTCATTAAAATGTATTCTTAGCATAACAAATCAATCTATATATATTTATAGACTGTTTTTGTATCCGTTTGTCTTTTTAACAGATCCACAGTTTTATTCCCATCGTAATCAAATTTTGCACATTATTAGTTCCAAACATGAGGAAAATTGTATTTAATTTATTTTTTTAAAAACTACTCCTACTCTCTATAATTCATTCAATGGTCTCTGACCGACCTCAAATTTTGCGTTTACGTGTACAAAAATATAGCAGGAAAATAAAGTGGTTACTACGGAAATCGGTGATTTCCTTTGTCCTCCGATATGAAAAAATTATTTTCGAGTAGTAGGAAAATTAGAAGTAGAAAAATAATAATATTGGGAGAATAATTATTTTAATTAATTTTATTAATCATGGCCCGTTGGTGTTGATATATAATTTATTTATATAACAGTTTCCACTTACCAACAATCTTCAATAGTATGTTCGAGCGCTTTCGGATTAGTAATCCACCCTCAGGAATATTGATATGTTATAATTATAATTATTTACTTCACATATCATTAAAAATATTAACTTGAATTTTAAAAACAAAAATTATAAATATAACAATTGATCGTCAAAAAATAAAGTAATGTAAATGTTATCCGTCATGTCAGTATGAAGGTCTGAATGTTAGGTCAGTATACATACAATGTATACAATGTTAGCCTGTATACAGAAATACAGGTCAGTACGAAAGTATGAATTGTTATGTTCATTGAACATAACAAATATTGTTATGTTCAATTAACATAAAAAAGCATTAAATGCAATGGAAATGTTGCAGGAACGAGAGTTGCATCTAGAACAAGTTCGGCGTAGGACAAAAGATTAAGAATTGCTAGTCGATATTCTGATCTAAAATTACGGGCATTCAATAAATTCAATAGGATTACTATACTCATCCTGAAGTCATAATAGGGGGAAAGGATGTCGTGTGTAACCACTTTCAGGTAAAGACGTACCATTTGGGATGTGTTGCTCTTATTAGGAAGTGAAACTGCCCCTCTTAAAGTGTCTCTCCTGAGCCACTGCTCTCTTACTTATTTGGTATCACAGCAGGGGCAATCACTTTGTATGGCAGGCACTAACTTGGAAAATCTTTATTTCTCGTACGGCCAATTATATGTACCGTGCTCAAGAATCGGCACGGTAAATAACTTATTTTTCTGTGCTCTGGACGGACAAGCGAAAAATTGAGTAAGCATTATAGTAAAAGCTTTGAAATAAATAAAACTGCTACCGGTATGCCATCTACTAAAAAGGGAGGAGTTACTCCTTTACTTCTCTTATGTACATACAAAAAATAAAAATATTTAAATAAAGCTTTCTTACTGTACTCTGGTAAAGCCCGGGTAACAAAGCTAGTAAAATATATAGTTAAATTTTAAAATTGATGAGATAGATGTTTATTTTAGTCATTGAAATTAAAAAAAGCTGAAAAATAATTGGATAGTTTTCCTGGCTTTGCCTTTAACAGATTTTTATTTCAAAGACTACATAGGGTTTTTAAATATTAATGTTTTTGCCTTCATGATTTTTTACCTTAAAAATCATGCAGAATTTAAAGTATAATTGAGAAAAGAATCAAAATCCGTATTAAAAATTTGGATTCCAATTGATCTCCTTGAACAAATTACGCTTTTTATCATCAAATTGTACTGTATTTAGAGTCGGCTTCCGTTGAATCCCTCTTTTAAAAACGTCTTATATCGTCACTATTAATACTAGAAATTTAATTTTTCATGATGAAAATTAAACTTACAAAAAATTTGGTTTTTTAAGTCCAGCACACATTCAGCCTTGGTACTACGGGGCTAAAAAGTTTGTTTTTGGAGCAATTTTATAATTCATTAAGTTGGCCAGATTTTGTAAAATTTTACTCAACAAGACTAAAAAATATAATCTACTAAAACAAATTATGGGATAGTATGTTCTTTGTACGATGAAGTAAAAAATAATACGTATTGTTGCCAAACGGCTTCGACGTGTCGTTTTATCTTAGAACATTGTGGTAGCCCTGAAAAGGGTTGTTTGGGATTTTATACTGTTGGCCCTGAAAAGGGCCGTTTGTGTGCTGATGTGGTAGCCCTGTGAAGGGCTGTTGAGTCCGGTCGCTGGTCTCCCCCCGACATTACCCACTAGCGTCACTGTCGCCGATACTAAACACAGCATGTGGCAACAAAATATGTAATTCCATACTATAACACTGGGTGCCCGAGAATTATCTGAACAAATTTGATGTCTTATTAGAAAAAACGTGATAGTCCTACCAATGAATGGTTGGGATCTCTTTAAAAGGTAACTCATAACGTTTTCCTCGGAAAATACTAGGTAACACTGTGATTGCATGCGTAATCGCATACGTCAGTAGCCATAAATCTACTGATGAAAGCGGAACGCGTAGAGTGGTTTACTGAAACAAAATCAAACGTACAAATTCGACGCAATTTTAGAACTTGGTGTAATTTAGAATCTTAAGAACAATTATTTGTTCGTGGTATAATAAATTTAAAGAAATTGGCACTGTTGAACATAAGAAGGGTGCGGGCAGGCCCAGAATATGAGATAAAAAAATCGACATCATTCATCAGTCTTTGTTTGTAGCCCTGGGAAGTCAAGTCGGAGTGCAGGGCGCAAGTTAAATCTTTCGTGATCTACCATTCACGATGTTTAAAATTGCGTCCTTATAAATTACAAATATGGCAGTATATTACACAAAAGATCACTCTGCTAGAAAGGAATTTCAGTGGAAATGACCGAAAGAATTGAAAATGATGATTGTTACCTTAAAAACGTTATGTTTTTAGACGAAGTTACATGTGTGTGGAAAAGTGCGAAAACGAAAGAAAGAAGTTTGCGGTAACGGTACTTAACGCGAATATCTATGTGGACTTGTTAAAAATGCTTGTTTACAATTGCTTACGCAAAAATCTTTCCGGACTTGTTAGAAGTGTTTATTTACCCTCAGCTTTAAGTGTTACAACCCGAAATCATATTCCAAAAAGATGGAGCGCCGCCACATTGGGGTTTATTAGTTGGTGAATCCCTCAACAACACGTTACCAAATCGCTGGGTTGGACGTAATGGACCGATTGCTTGGCCACCTCGATCACCGGATATAACTTCATGTAATTTTTTTTGCTATGCGGTTTCATCAGGGATAGTATGTACAAACTGGTGCAGTTAATACTGATGACCTTAATGAGAATGTTGTTAACACATTGAAACACGTAGATTGGATATGTTACAATGAACGTGGTTTGAAATTGATTACGGTGCGAATTACTAATGATACACACATCTTTGATTACAGGTTAAAAAAACTTTCAGTTTTAGTGTTTCTAAATTCATACCACCCATTTTTATATTTTAATAAATACATTTTTTACTCAATATCTAAGTTGTTCAGATAATTCTCGGACTCTCCGTATTATAATATTTTTTATTATTATATATAAAAAATAATAAAATATATATATAAAATATTTAATATTAATATAAAATTGTTTATAGATATATATATATATATATATCCAAACATTTGAGCCAAATTTCAATTTTTTTTTGTCAACTAGATTTCAAGATAAAGAGGCAAAAATTGTTTAGAAATATTGAATGACCGACCTACTCTCCTAAATCGGTTTAATCGAAATAAAGGCCAACTCATGTACGTACATACAGCTTTCAGAAATCTATAAAATTGTTTTGTTTTTTTTTTTAGATTAAAAATGTGAAACGTCTACATTTTCAAAAATGTCCATACCAAAAATTTTTCCTGCTATGCTTTCCTTCTAATAATAGCTTTGCTACCAACAGCAGTAGAACTATAGACGGGAAGTAATAAAATAAATGTTGAGATATATATAATTTTCTTCAGTATTAATATAATCAATTAATATATATTAATTTTCTATATATCAAGAATTTGAAAATTTATTTATTATTTTATTAATGTTTATATTACAAAATAAACACATTCTAATAAGCGAAGGTTTCTATTAATGTACTCAACGGAGAAAAAAGAGAAAAATAAGTTAATGGTGAACGTTTTAATTAATTTTAAAATTTAATTGTAAAAAATAAATAATTAATAAAAATTTGTTATTTAGGAAATTGGGATAAAAAATTCAAAATTAATTGTTAAATTATATAAATATAACTTACACAATAGTTATCTTATATATTTGTAGATTATTATTAACTAAGGTATATGAGTGTATAGATCCTTCCATATCTTTTCCAGTTAAGCCATAAGAATAATAAAAATAATCGTAAAAGAATAAATATATACATTTTCATCAAAAATGACCAAAAGAAATTAGATCCCTGCAAAATTGATTTACCGGCATTAAAACCTAAGTGAATGAATTAAATTTCTGGGCTATTACATAAACACTTGGAACCAATTAAAAATTTTGAGTTTATTCATCAAAAGCAGCTTTTCCTCCGAAAAGTTTTAACCGCTATATATTATATATGTTTAATTTTGCAAAATATCTTAAAAAGATACTTAGTACGCTAAGGTGCTAAGTTTAACAAATATTTATTATTATATTATTTGGCTCTTATACTATTTTTATACAGTTCATTTCTCCCTTTATAGACAGTAATTCATTTCATAAATAATAGTCATTCTTAAAAACTGGTATTTTCTTTTCAATTTTTACTATTAATATAATATGATTACCAGATGAAGAAGCGTTGGTTTGTTTACCCTATGTGCTCACATTTTTATTTTAAATGAAGCGCTTCTTGCCATCTGTGCCAGTTTTTCGAACTAATGGAAATTGCCGATAACACTACAACTCTTTACAAAGTACTGTTGTTTATACATGTTGAAAACAGTAATTTATTTTCACAATGAAAAACATTACGTATGGTACATATATAAAAATAAATAATAGCGTGTTAAAGAACACATTTTTAAATTCAGTTCCGGAACAAAAAAATACATAATAAATAAATAAATATAAAAATAACATATTTTTTTATGAAATATGTCAAAATAAAATAGGATAATAATTACAAACTGATAAAAGTACTGTATTTGTAGAAATTTTAAATAAAATTAACGTTTCCCTTTACAATATAAAAAATGAAAATATCACACTTAATGATTACAAATTAAACTATTAACCAGATGAAGAAGCACGGTCTGATGGTTTGTTTGCATGTGCTCACATTATTATTTTGAAAGTACACTTTTGTAGTTATTTATCACTTATCATTCAATTATTATGTGAAGTTTTCTTATATGAAGAATTCATTTCAGTTATCATCAAAAAATGTATGAAACTTGTTTTTGTTATTGTAATGGTCTTTTTATTTAATTTTTGTTTATAAATATTTATCTAAAATTATATTTGTGTTTTGGGGATAAAAGAGAAAACAAAATAAATATTTATATATTATATTATTTGGCTCTTGGGGTTAGAGATGTATTAAAAAACCACAACTCAGTAAACAACTAAAAATGTTCAGGATTTTGAAGGTTTTCGTTTTAAAACTTTTTGTTGTTGCTAGTAAGGTAATTTCATGAAGATTATTTAGTTAAAATTGGGAAAAAACTTAAAATCATTTGTAATGAAACATAAACCATGCAAAATTTTCGTGGCGCCTTTTTTCAGTATAAAAACATGATTATGTACCTCATTGTAATTTTTTCATTGGTTATCATAATTCATCTAATAAAGAAAGTTTGTCGTACCTTAATGATTTCAGTTAGAGGAATTCTAATTTGAAATGCATTAGATATTTTTATAATCAGAAAAAGCTATTAAATAGGAAATATATTTTTGTAAATTAATAAAATTATTAACTGCCGTTTGATTGTTAACAAGAAACCGACAGTAATATCTTACATTTTTTGTTAACTCCTATAATAATGGTAAAGGATTTAGGCGATCAGACATAACTCATAAATCACTTAAAAGACACAACTATAAAGCCCTGTGAATGTTGCACAACTATTCTTCTTGTGTTTATAAATGTCTGAGAGGCACTTTATATGCTTTTCAGATGTAAGGACGTTTAATTGGTGTAAGCAACAAATTAAAGTACCCCTTTCTATCGAGAAAAAATGCATTTAATTATTGCTTTAGGTAATGGTGTAATAGTTTTAAGATAAATATGCGGCAGTGGTTTTGTACATAATTTAAAGAAAATTTTTATATTGAATGTAAAAGGTATTATACTTAATTTTATAAAATTTTCTGTTAAATTAACTCTGAGTTATCGTCATCACTGGCTGAAAGTGAGTCTAATTATCAACACAATACGTAAAATTGAGTATATAATTAATCGAAAAATATATTACATCCACGGTGATAAGTTAATTGTGCAAAATCAGGGATTAAACAGAAATTTTGGGATCAGTTTGTTTGTTGCATCGTTAATATTATTTAGTACGCAGAACAGTAATAAATGTTAATATTATGAGAAGCATGAAAATAAAAATATATAGAAGTTTTTTTATGTATTTATATATATTTTTTTTATTTTATCTTAATAATTTTATATTTATTTCATGAATATAAAAAACTACCTTAAGAATCGCGTAATAAAATCATAGATATAATTTCAATTCGAATACAGTTTTTGTTTAGCGACCTATAAAAGTCACTTTTATTAACTCCGTCCCTTGCAAGAAATGCTTAGCTCCAATGTTTCACTATCATTAGTTGATTATTTTTTCTTATTTTATGGACGATTTATAGTTAAGTTTCCATTTTTATAATGCTCAAAATTGAAATAAAACAAGCGACCTGAATCACTCGACTTACCCTGACTGGAATTATCAATAAAATAATTTAAAAAATAAAAGTTTTAATCGACTTCAAAAAATAATAGTACTAAAACGTTACAAATAATTACCTTTAATTTATTAATTAAAGTAAAAGTATTTACAACAAATAGTTATTTTCGAAATCGGTGGCAGTAGCCAACACAAGTTAAACATAAAGTTACGAAGAGTTAGCACCTCAATCGACCGCTAAGCGGCTAAAGAGGCTAAACAAGATTCCCAAATGTAAAATGGGATCTCAAGAACATTTAACAGGGAGCGTCTCACGACCATACCTAATCTTCAGTTCGCTAAGGCATATTACGTGGTGATAATATATGTACCTAATTCTTATATACATATTTTTGTATGTGCATTTTATTGTTATATCTTTGTAGATCTCAGTTTATCGTAGTAAAAATTTTATGTCCAATTTGGCATTGTTTGAAGTAGGATTTGTATTATATAGATCATGGGGTTTTTTTTTTTGTTTAACTTGTGTTGGCTGGCACCGACTTCAAAAATAGTTATTTCTTGTAAATACCTTTAGTGAATAAATAAAAATATTATTTGTAACTGTACTATTATTTTTTGAAGTCGATGTTAAGTTTTACTTTTGAAATTATTTTATTTCACAATTTTTAGTCATATCTAGTACTTTAAATATATATATACAATATGGAGTTTAGCGGAAAGTAGTTATCAAGAAAAAAAAAAAAAAAAAAAACAGAAAGAAATGCTATGAATATTTCCACAAACTAAACGATAATAGATTGTTATTATATTAGTCCAACAGGGAACAAAGAGCAACACTATACTGGTGGAGCGGTCAGCGGCTACTGGTGTCGAGCCGTTCGGTGTCTTTGCTCTTTTTCGTAGGATTATCATCGGATTTGGTTATATGGGACCTCTGTGAAAGTATACTCTTTCGATAGAAAAAAAATTATCAAAATCTGTTAACTAACTTCGGAGATATTACGTAACATACATAAAAAAATGCGCTCGAATTGATAACCTCCTCCTTTGTTGAAGTTGGTTAAAAAAATTTGGAGTTACACTATATTAGATGTAACGTAAGAGGAACAGGATTTTTTTAAAATAAATAATAAATTATAATACCAAAACAGTGAAATCTATATTTCTTATTTGAATAGTCCTAATTACAAAGAAGTATAATTTTACGAAAAAATACATTTTTGTGATACTTTCAATTTACAATACTATTATTAACTCAACTGATAATAGTGTTATTTTCAGTTCCTGTACGAGATCGGAGTTTTGTCTGTTCAGCTTCTATCCGTATTTCTATCTATATTCTAAGACTTTTCTAACAGAGATCGATAATTTATGTAAGAATTGATACAATATTTTCTAACATCCTGTCTGCATTCTCCGATTTCACTGTTATTTTCAAACAGCCGTTCCTTGCCTATTCAAAAGCTATTGTATTATTTTCTCGATTCTGAGTATTCCCTTTTACTTCATTCCTTGATGTACTATCAAATAATATATTCTACATTTCTGAAGATTGAATCTATTGAAAATATTTTTTCCTACGAAACAAGTTTATCAAATTTAAACAACACTGTTAATGTTGGTTTAGTCTGCTTATGTATTTTACACATACGTGAAACCTACATATTTTTAAGAATTTCTTTCATTTTTCTTTTATCAAATTATGTTCAAATGTAAATCAAATGTAATTATTTATTTGTAAGATCGTACCCAATAAACTCGAGTTCGGAAGTTGGTTTAATTTTTAATTCATAGCTTGTATTTAAAATAGCTTTGATTAAACTTGAATGTAAGGATATATTTTTAAAATTACGAAAATGAATTTTCTTTATGTTTTGAGGTACGAGGAGCACGAAAATACCATTTATTTAAAATCAGCCTATATATTTTATATGTGTATATGTTTATATGTGTATATATAGAACTTCGCCGGTTACAGTCCGCAGAACTGAAAGGCACGGTTAAGTCAACGAACAATGTTTACAGTTCTAAACATGACCTAACTTAAAAGTGAAGTGAAAATGGGGAAAAAATAAAAAAATAAGCATGAAAACATATATATTTCAGTTCAGTTACATTTGTAATAAAGAATACTTTCAAAAAATACCTCGAATTTTGTTAGTCAACGTTTTTTTCTTCCATTTGATGAACCGCGAATAATTTAACAAAACTCAATGATATCCAAAAAATTACGAGATTGTAAACCGTACGGTAACAGTCTCGCAGATATCATTTCTTTCACTCAGAAAACAAAAATTTCTGTAATATAAATAAAACTGTTTTTAACAAAATGTTACTGATATCAAAAACGGTAAGAGTAGTGTCATTTATATATTTTATATATCAAATTTACAGAAAGAATACAATTCTTATGATTATTCGTTATTAATAAATGAAATCGGGCCGGTAAGAGTTTTGTAACAAATTTTTCTATTTCATGCTTATTATATGGAACGCTTAAACATTGTTTATTATCTGTTATTGTATATTACATATATTTAACATGTATTTTTTTTAAACAAAATTCTAAATTAATAACAGATTTTGATAATAGAAATATAGTGTCTTACTTTTTTGAAATCATTTTGTTAAAAACAGTTTTATTTATATTATAGAAATTTTTGATTTTTGAGTGAAAGAAATGATATCTGCGAGACTCTTACTGTATACGGTTTACTATTTCATTGTAATTTTTTGTAATATATATATAAATATATATATATATATATATATATATATATACACACACACACACACACCAACACACACACACCAACACACACACACCACACACACACACACACACACACACACGTACACGTACATACATATATATATATTTTTTTTTTATATATGTGGCTTGAAAATCTCCAAAACTGTGATAAATTTCATTGAAAATTACATATACTGTAGTAGTTTGTTTGAAGTTGAGCATGTGAAAATTTGTTGAAGATTGGTTTAGTTGTAGTTGAAAATCGCTCAACTTAATGTTAAAAAAATTTGAGGTTATTTTGACTCTGTAAGGAGTATTTTTCTTCGCAGTTATGCAGTGAGTCACAGTAGTAAACTAGTTGAAACTTGTTTATACATAAAAATATTATTTTTTTCTTATTATTTTTTATTGTAGTGTTGTTTTTGACGTGCAATTATTTCTTTACGAGCAAAGGTTTTTTTTGTAAAGTTTTAGAATAGAATGAGTTCATACTTTTTCAAAAGAGAAATAAATAAACTGACGAAAATTCGGTCTTCTTGAGCAGAACTACAAGAATTTTTTTTCTGAGGATAGAACTATTTTACATTTGTAATTTAATACTCGCTTGCAATTTTATACTCGTAATTAAAGGTTACTTTAATTACAGTATTACTGAACTTTATAATGATTGTAAGGGTAGTTATTGTTGAAAGGCTTTGTTTTATTACCATTTTTATCGTAATAATCCCCTTGAGGATAATTAAATAAAACAACACAAAATGTATATTCAAATTAATTGAGATGGTGGAAGAGATGTATTGTATACATTTGTGTATGTTGTGGTAAGCCTGGAGCGAGTGGTTTAATAGTTAGACTTGTTAACGATTAATTACTGTAAATATATTTATATAGACGTGGATCACCCCTCGTATTACATATTGGTAGAGAATGTGGGTTTCATACGCTGCTGGGTTGTTAAAGGGCATATGTTATACGCTGAGCAAGAAACGGGGCAGCAGAGTACAAAACGTGAAGCCGCCTCCGGGTTGCCGGTGATTGTTGACGGTTCCCTTGTTGTTTGTCAAAACCGCGCTAATTGAGAGTTTACGTGTATATACTCTACCACCCACCCTTTCTCCAAGTTACCCATCAACCTACGTTTATGCGTGTACCCCTCGTGTTTACTTATCACAGTGTTGTGACTAATATGGCTTACCTATTCTATGGGTGCGTGCCGCAGAATGTTATTGTTTTTCCAGTATTTCTTTCCAATAACATTTTATGGTACCGCATTTTTCATTAAGTTGAGATTGTTTATGTTGCTTGTTTTTTACTCAGTAAGTTTGGCAACGTTCATTGTGGAGTTTATAGATTTATTATATGTCAGTATCAGCACGCCATATTGCAGAACTATGCAGGTAGATTTTTTTATATTAATGAATACACATTTCAAACAATTATCTCAATTTTTCTAAATAATAATTTAAAAAACAAAAATAACAATGTCAGGAAATAAATAAATAAATAAATTAACTACCATTCTTATGTGTGTTTGCAGTTTACTTGTGTGCATGTGAATGAATCTGCAATTCGTTCATTAAATAGAGAAAATACTAGTTACAATTTACCTGATTAACCGACGATCAGCAACCTGAAATATCCTTATCTGCAGTGAATTTGCTTCTTTTTCAAATCTAAAAGTATTTAGGTTTTGTTTAAGATCTCATCTACGCGAAAGAACAAATAATAGCTGGTATCAAGAACGTGTTAAGGCAGTATTGACGTCACATTGAACGGCCAGTTTAAGAATACAGCTGTAACTTCTATGCCTTGATACTTATAAGTAGCTTTGGGATATTAAAGCGGGGTAAGTCGGATTTGGAAGTGTTGAGCAGCCTAGTGCTATTAACTTTTACTGGTTACTATGAAGATCGTCCGAGGAGCAGTATTGAACGTTTCCATAATCCAGAAAGAAAAATGAGAGATTGTTGATTTCCATGAGGTTCATGCAATATAACTGCTGTACCTTAGGAACTACTTCACTGAGAAGGCCTCCAGCTTTCTCCATAAGGAGGTAGGTAAGGAGGTATGATTGCAAATACACTTCAAAAAATCTCAGCAATGCCGATTTCAACCTTCTCAACTTTTGGGCTTCATAAAATGTTTGAAATATTATAGACTAATATATATAATATATAGTCTATATTATAGACTATTGTGGTAGGTTGGCAGTATAATGTCATTATGTAATTACAAAATAGTTACATTATACCGACCATTATTAACCGTTTTTGATTTTAATAGTTTAAAACATTTTCATAAAAATCTCAAGAGTTTTGTATTGCTTCATTAAACAAAACTCTTTGTAAACGAAGTGGAAGAAATTATTCTAAAAGATTGAATTATTTTTTCGTTTTAAGTTGAGATTTTACTCGACCACCATAATATGGTTGTATTAGATTTTTTTGATCTACCATACTGAACAAATTCGTAGACAAGTGCAAAACTGAAACCAGTCGGCGTAAAATAGAAACAGGAATGGTTCAAGGGCGTTAGAAGGATTTACGATCAGTACCTGAAACAATAGAAAGAAAAAACAAATTCGTTGCTTCTGAGTTTTACATATCTCCAACTTTCTATTTAATTAGATATTCCGCTTATTTATAGATTAAAAGTTATATGATACTACTACCATTGTTATAATTTATATATTCATTTAATCATTAATTAGCATTTTAATTTTAATTTATTATTACTTAGAGGCTAACGCTCAACTAGAGTTACAGTACCAATATTTTTATTATTTTTAGGGATGTGAGCAATAAATTTTATAAATATGAGAAATTGCCAAACCTTAACGAGATCGAAAGGTCTTCGCTACCATTCCACCATACGAACTGACTACACTTTCTGAAATAATGATTAATTATTTTTATTGGCTGCAATTTCAATATTTCCTAACAAAAATTTACATGTTCATTAATTTGATGGAAAATATCTATTTTATATTAATACCGGTTTTAACACGTAAATCGTACTTTATAAAAATGTGTCAATTCTTTACTATGATATTTATTTTTGTTTAAAACAAAAATAGAAAGGGAAACTAACAGTTTCCGAAATTATATTTTTTATGTGAACAACTTTTCTTATATTGATGTGAAAAAGATGATATTGAAATATTGTAATACTATTTTTGTATATCTCAATGTGATTTGTTATTTATTAAGTTATTAAAGGAGGTAATTAAGAATTAAAAATGGTTTGTTTGGATGTTAATAAATAATTTAAAGTAATTCATCCTATTTTCACATAATCGGTTTAGAGTGTACACTATACCATAATCAGATAATATTAAGTAAAACACACACACACACCACTAATTGTGTAACTTTAATTTCTTTACTTTAATGTTTAGCCCTGTCAAGATTAAAAGACTATTGAAGGAAAATTATATGAAGCCGTATAAAAAGAAAATCTTAAAGGGATTAAAGATTTAAGACAAGTTAAACCAACTTTAAATGTTCCTCTCCATTCTTAATCTTCATCGTATTCCTTAACCTATTCTCTTTTATCTTTTTTCTGTTTTATATCTGAGGCAGTTAATTAATTTCAGTTTTTTATCGGATAGATTTTTTCGTTCTCACTCCCATCTTCTTTCTTTCATTAATGGATTACGAAAATTAATTATGTTTTATTACATTTACTATCGTAGAATGGTGGTTTTAAGATTATAAATTAATATCTTTTGCTGATAGCTAAATAAATATTACAGTACTCAGAAGTTGCTATTAATTGAATGAAGATTATTACTTTATTAATATTAAATTTTTAAAGGAGAAGTTAATCATTTAATTTAGCATAATTTAATATGAATAATTTTAGAAATCTGAAAGTATATCTTCTTTCATAGAAAAAGAGATCTATATATGAAGTTTAGCTAATTTTAATCATTGTGCAATTATTACGAGATAAATTTTCATCTAATAATTTCCTAGAAATTATCAATCAGCGCTTCACCTTTTGGTATTCTAGTGCGAGCTATCAATTGTAATATATTTTTCATCTTTAACCGCTTTTCTTCTTTTTCAAAAAGAACAAAGGAAATAAATGTGAAATATTTCGGTAAATGGTTTTGAATTTAATAAAGGGCTGAAAATCTTGTATTCGCGATGATAAGATTCTATTTCATTCCGCTTGTCTTTTTTTAAATATTTCAGTAAGTAAAATAATAAAGAAATCAGCGTGTAATATTATAAATCAAGCCTAGAAACTTTTATATGGTAACCAACGGTAGTTTGAGAGGCGGCCGAAATGTAGTACACTATTGAAAGATTTTTTAATAATTGTAATGAGAGGAAAAATGGTAACATTACGACTTCTTTGCAAAGTTTTCAGCAATTTAAACTGAACGCTAACTCTTTATATTACATATCAGTAAAAAGTGTACTTTTCTTTTTCTCTTTTTTCTGTTTAGCCTCCGGTAATTACCGTTCAGATAATACTTCAGAGGATGAATGAGGATGATATGTATGAGTGTAAATGAAGTGTAGTCTTATACAGTCTCAGATCGACCATTCCTGAGATGTATGATTAATTGAAACCAAACCACCAAAGAACACCGTTATCCACGTTCTATTATTCAATTGTAAATATAACTGACTTTACTAGGACTTAAACGCTGAAACTTTCGACTTCCAAATCAGCTGATTTGCGAAGACGCGTTCACCACTAGACCAACCCGATGGGTTAGTAAAAAGTGTACTAAACCTGTTCTTTTTTACCCACTAAAGTAATCGGAAAAAATTCGGAAATTATAATCTTGTGAATTTTAACCTCTATTTATCTTCTTACATAAAATTTTTAATTTTGTTTCGTTTTTATGAATACCATATAAGTTTGTTTATTGAAGTGGAAGGAGATAGTGATATTGGTGAAAGGGAAATTTTGCTTTAACATTAAAAGTCGGAAAAAGTTTTTTCATTTATTTACAAGTAGAATTTTACAAATTTCTAATCTATAGTGTAGCGACTAGTTTTGCTCAATTGTTTTTGAAAAAATAAATTAGTAATTGTTAATGTTTTCTTGTTCTTCAGTGAATTGAATAATAACGAAATAAGCAGAAATTCGTTTCAAGAAAAGGAACTTATGTCGCATATTTCTATATAGTTCAGAATTATAAATTTCATCTCAGAAAATTTTAATGAAAAAACTTTTAATGAAAATTTTACCTGCAAAGGTAATAAGTTCAAAGGAATAATTTTAATCAGAATTATCTTTGAGGAGATGAAAAACTTTTGCATGTATAAACTTCATTTTCTTGATCAGAAAAATAGAATAGCTGTTTATATATTAAAGAGCATTTGAAAATGGTTTTAAAAATAACACTAAAAAATTAAATATAAATTATTTATTATCAATAAATTATTAACTAAATAATAATTTTTTATTATTTATTATATTAATAACTATTTATTATCAATTGAATAATAATAATGATAGTTTTTCTTCTGTTTTTATGTCGAATTAAAAAGTTTTAAGACAGTTAATTTTTCATCTCTCTTACAATAAACGAAGACTTTTTTGTAATATTGTGACAAACAATTATTGTGTCTTTAACAGCTGTTATTTTTTGGCGAGTGTAAGTAAACTGTTGTTAGAGAAAACAGGCTGAAAAAGAAAGAATATTGGTTTTAGTGGAAATTACAGCCCGGATAAGGCAATTGCCATTGAACGAACACCACAGTAATGTATTAGGCGGGGACCTAATGACCCTGAAATAATATCTAAGCTCCTGTAAGTAGCAGCCGACTATGAACACATGTTCGCACAAATACCCACATACTGTATTGATAAGACTTAACTTTCTATACACGCCTTTGTGCATGTATTGTAAGTCATAAAAAATATTATATAGAACGTTTCTGTAAAGAAGATACTTGGTTATGATAGTATTGACAGCAATGAAACAAAGTTAGATTAAATTTATGACGCATAATTTAAACACTTTTACATTACGTAAAAAGATAAAATTCAGAAAATATAAAGGAAAAAAGATTATTTTTTCTACCACATTTCCATTTGGCTAATCGATATTTGCAATTTTACCACTGCCATTAAATCTGATAACAACATCTATGAATATTAGTGTATAGAATTATTAACTCGTAAGAATCCGTTACGTAATAGATCGAGTGTAAATAATCAAAGTAAAAATGTTTCGTTAAATTTCTTGCGAAATAGCGAGCTCATTTGATGTATTTCGTTAAATAATCCGTTTTTTATAATTTATTGTGCCACAGACCAGCGGATACATAAAAAATACTTCCCCCCAGTTTAACCTGTTTTATGAATCCTATTATTCCCTGGACAAGTCAGTTCGATAATATATAACTGTTAAATGAATTTTGAGTCTTTCTATTGTGGATAGTCACGTATAGACTTCTATTTTATGAGCATTAATTTTCATCTATTTTGTTCATCTATACCTCATCCAATATAAAGGTTAGACTTGAAGTGTTTTCTTCTTTTACTTGTTAATGTAGAACTATAATGCAATCTAAAAAGTATATTATAATCTTCATGGTAGCATAAATATTTGTTAGACATATTTGTCTCTGAGATCTTTATTAGGTAAAATACGGTTCAAATTTGGTAAAAATCTGAATATGAACTGAAAATTGAATATAAATTATCGTCATCTTCTGGTACCAGCACCATATACCAGAAAACGGGTAAGATCACATTCAGGGGATGTAGTTGAGTTCCTATATTGACTTGGACCTCTCAGACTGATGAGATTTGCTGTTCTCCACGTCATAGGATCACGGATGGTTCATTCTCCAAGTTCTTTTCAACGCTAGGATACCCTTTTATCGTAGGAAGTGACTGGAACGCGAAACAACTTCTCTGCGACTCGACTTATAAATACTAGAGGCAGGACTTTAAAGGCTTCAATCGTTTACATGCATCTCAATGTGAACTCTGGGTTGCAACCAACTTACTGGCCGTCGGATCCGATAAAAATCCTAAACCTGTTCAATATCTACGTTACTTAAAAAATTTCATTATACATTGAAGTTAGAAAACGCTACGATTCGACATCTGACCATTCTCTTGATCTCCTACCGTTAGTACAATGGTTATAATGAAAGAAAATTACCTGTCCTCCATAACGACAGATTGGGACTCGTATCGAAGCTGGGTCGGTGACGAGCTGGTTGTGCCTGTATGATTGAAGTGTTCGGGTGATATCGATAATACGACGCAGTATTTGATCTCAGTCTTACAGGAAACTGCCTGACGCTCGAAACCTCAGGTTGAACATGTGTGGCGGGGAGTAACTCATTACCCGTGGGAGGGGATGGACGTTATTGCTACCAAAAAGAGGCTTTGGAGGAGATGGCAATGTTTTTGGGCACCAGCGGATAGGACATCTTTGAACAGGGCTGTTCGAAGGTTTATATAGCAGATGTCATGAATTTTTTTTTTTGATTTAAATTATTTTTTTAAAATTATATTTATACTGAATGTGAACTATGAATAAATAGTGGATATCTAATTTGAAATATCGCGAGAGATACCGCTGGTAAAAAAATGTAATTTGGTTGTACACCAAGCAACATCGTCCTTTCATAATAAATCTTTGATTAAAATTATATAATTTTTTTATCTAGAGTGCATACCTCGATTCAGATAATTCAAAAACAAAACAGAAGATTTTTATGAAAAGAATAACAATTTTTTTACATTTTTAGAAAGCTAAATATTGAGAAAATAATTCATCAAGATTAAGAAAACATTAAACTTAATTGAGCCTAAAACAAAACATTAAAGAAAAAGAATTCTTTTAACCTATTTTTATTGACATTAAAAGAAGATAAATTTATTGAACGCCAGTAACATGCATTACGCGATCTTAACTTGTCCTCTTAAGGCACCTAGAAATTGGTCTAAATAGAACAGTATTTCTGATTATAAGAAATAATAAAAAAAAAATTTGTTTCAGAATTTTAGAACACATTAATATATGTGTCGTAAATTATATTTTTTGTTATAAATTAACAAAAAATTTACTTAAGCACAAACCAGAAAAAGCCGATTTAAAGACTATTTTATTTTATAGGTAGAGCTCAATTTGACAAAATTTCGAAGCTCAATAATTTAAAAAAGTTAGTTGTTTACTATTTAATAATTTGTTTACCGACTGAATAATACTTATTAATGACTATATTTTCACACCTTTTGACAATTTACGAAAATGTGCTGAAAAAATACTTTTACTCAACTAAGAATAGTGATCGAAAAAATTTTTAATTGATTCACTGCCGAGTTAAAAAAATTAAACATTATATCTACTGTATAATTAATTTTTTAAGAACGGATATATACTCATATATGCAGACAGGCTTGCCGGATGTATAAAAGTACAGATTCCAGTTCGTACTTATCACCAAATACTACTAGTTTTATTATACAGTATTTTAAAGATTTCTATCGTTTTAGGGCATAAAGATTACTGTAAGCGATCTAATATAAATGGTTGGAGAATTGAAATACAAGTTTGTCATTTATTCGCATGGAAAAATCTGGATACACAATCATATAAGAGTTTCAGGAATACGAACTTTTTACACAGAAATTGACCATTTTGTAGAAAAAAGAGGATAATTTTAGTTTTTGAAATTACCAGCATGCAATTAAAATTCACCCAAAAGTATAGTATTGTATAAGATTTTAATTGCATTAGTATCTTAAACACCGTCTTTGAAAAATTAGTTTGTAATTACAATCTGCTATTTATAAGAAATGTAAAATATAAAAAATACTATTTTCGGATAATTTTTTATCTATTTCATGTGTAAAAATCATCATTAAAATATCATATCATATAGAATAATTGTAAATATATATATTTTTTTATAAATATCAGTTTACAGTAATAAACGAGCAGTTTACGTTATTACTTGGTGAGTTACCTTTTCTTCTCCTGAGAAGTTATTTAGAAAGAAATTATCAATGCTATTTCATTACTACCGTAATGGGGTTTAATTTAACCAATGAATGTATCTTACATGGATATAATTTCATAAACGTAAGACACGTAAGGATTACGTGTCTGATTTATCGAAACAAGCATAAGAGCTGTATTAAATTCAATAAAACCACCTCTTATGATAAAAATAGCTATTATTAAAACAAAATTATTGATTAACGTTTGTCTGAGACAATAAAATGGGCGAATTAGTACAAGTGACCACTTTTAGAAATTTATTTGCATGAAAAGTGATTTAAAGTCGTGTTAATTGAAAATTTTTAAAAAAGTATATATTTTTCAGTTTTTCTTAAAGAAATATACGGAATTTTCAAATTTCGAAATATTTAAAAATTTCGAAGAAATATTTCGTTTTAGTAACGAAATGAGATTACATAGTTTAAAAGAAAAGTGAACGGAGGAAAACTAAGAACACATTTTTACTTTTATTTTTATTATGAAGTAATTAAATTTAAAATTAATGGCCAAACAGATACAACGTAGTTTTTATGTTACGCCTTTTTAAGCTGTTTTCAGCAAAAATGTTACACAAAATATTCTGACACTGGGTTGTATAACACCTTTTATTAAATTATTCAGTATTGCCGGTGTGATTATGAATTAAGATGATCAGAGTTACGAAGATAAATTATACATTTGTAAACTGAAATAACCTCTCTGAAAATGTACAAATATTCCCTTATTTATCCCTGAAAACTGTTGTAATGTTTAAAAATAGTTTTAGAATGATCACTGCTGTTAAAAAAGGAATAAATGTAAATTATATAAAAAAGTAAAAATAATAAAAGTAATCGGTGATGAAAAAGAATAGTTAAAATCATTTCTTATCACAATAACAGGTGATGAACTGTGTTTGTATTACGTCTTGTAACTAATTGGTCAGTGAATGGCGTGTAGTCCCTAGAGACGGTTAGTGGAGATTCACTGTGGAAAGGATATATTGAAGCGATACGTGCAATGGTGGATTTCGACATCGAGTTTTGCTAGTACTTGGGAAACGTGTGTCAGTAATAATTTTTACGTGTATGTACCTCTTTGATTGCCTTAGGCTAATTACAGCGAAATGATTTTTAAAAAAATGTTTTCGTTGAAAATTAACGTGGAGTGTTTTAATATTTTTACTACACTACCGTATTTGATTTGTGTCGGTATATTTGCCAATGCGCAACGAAAAAAAATTAAATATTATGTTAAATAGTTCTTCTTCAAACATGTCTTGTTATTTAACACAAACTAGTAAATGATTCGTACATTTGTTCTTTTTTTATTCTTAAATTTCATCATGACAGGAATTATCGATCTTTTAAACAGGTGAAAATCTTTTAAACAGATGTAAATTAAGTTTTTAAAACTTTCAGTTATTTCGTCTGTTTTTTATAAGTTTTTTTTTTTAGTGTGAATTTTCTATATTGAAAGTGTAGTTTTAAAATCGTTCGATGTCTACATTCTAGAATAATAAAATCAAAATTTAATGAAAATAAGTTCCATATTGCTTATTGATTACAAATAGTTCATAGTTCAGATTTTAATAGAATTTTGTAGCGATTAATTAACCAATAGAGAAAAGTTCTACTACTTTGAACCTAAATCTACTTCAATTAATTGAGATTAAATTGAGATTATTTAAAATTTACTAATTATATTTTAGTGTTATATGTAAAATTAAAAAAAAATATTAATTATTTTTTAAAAAGACTCAAAATACTAAATTAAAAATTATAAATATGCATAAAATTAAGTATATGCAATAATACATTAATAAAAATTCCAATAAATTCTTAGAAAAGAAGAAGAAATCTCTTACTACACGACGAAATAAAATGAGCAGAATTTCAGACTGGGTGAATTATTCTGTTAGTAATTTACTTTAATCAATGACCCATAATTTTATCTTATTTTAACTGTAGTATTATCTTGTTTAGTTCAGATTTACAAAACGTAACGTATTAATTATTAGATGCATAAATTTCATACAGAATGGCTGTAAAATTTTAAATAGATTTATAAAGAAGTTAAAAATTTCGGTTTGTAACGCTCGGTATTGTCCTACATTTCACATTGAAGCGCTTTTGCTCTGTATAATTATTCGCTAGTAAAAATAATATAATATACGAGTTTAAAAAAATTAAGTCATATTTATTAGGTGTGTGTCTACAAAGAGCAGGATTGGCATATTATTTAATTTAAATTTCATCACTCATATGGGTAAATGAATTTCTCATATTTTTAAAAATATGAATTTTATTCTCTACATTGTCCAGAATCGCTTTTGTTACAATATGATTGGAATTCATTTAAAACTGAAGAAAACTATCTATGTCTGCTAGAGCACAAGCAGATTGATCGAATTGATAAGGATCCAATTCCTCATATCTTTGTCTTTACATTTCAGAAGGTACATAAAAAAATGTAAAAATAAACAATTGGAAAATAAAATTTAAAAAAACTATTTAAAATATTTAGCTTTTTTTTAATTAGAATTATAAATTTTAATTTCTTTCTTGCAAATACATTGCAGTTGTAACCGCAAAAGGTTGTATTGGTAACTTATATTAAATATATACTCAATTTCTGATAATATTTACAATTTTTTGTAATTTTTCGCTCGTTTCATTCGTTCAGACAAATAAAGTTACCGAATCTCTCATCTTAATTTTAAACTATGTTGTTTTTATAATTTATACGATAATTATCCCACACCAAAAAAACAATCTTTCTCTTGTCGTTTGAGGAGGCCTTTCTAAAAAAAATAATTCGAAAATCAGAAAAAGCAATAAAACAAAATCACTGGAATTTCTTAAAAGAAAGTTAAGAATTTAGGTCTTTTACCATTGCTTTTGAAAATCAACCTACAAGTTAATTTTTATTTTCGTATTTTATTTATTTATAAAAAAATTAAAACCTCTATATTCTGAGTTGAATTTATTTAGTTTTGGGAATGGTGAAGATTAAAAATAATTTTTACACTATTTTTAATACGAGTCAAAAGTTCATAATTAAGTTCTTCAAAATTTTCCGGTGAGGTTTGTCACCAGAACACACTACTTACATCAAGATAGTTAAAGAGGAAGCATTTCTGTCTCTTAATTAATTTAAAAACAAATAGAATATTTTAGCAATATCTGTCTCATTATTATGAGTCACTATAAAGAATTTTATGCTTCACTAATTTCAGAGATATTAAGAAAAATAGATGCCCTCCACATTAACATACACGCGCGCACGCACACACACACACACACACACACACACACACACACACACACACACACACACACACACACACACACACACACACACACACACACACACACACACACACATACACATCCTCAGACAAAGAACTTACCAATCTGTACGATATATTTCGGGTAAGTACATTGCAAATTAGGAGAATTGATTAACTTTAATTATAAATTGATAAAATTAACGGTCTACCTTTAACTAGATTTATAATCGTATAACGGAAGAGATCCAAAAAGTTTCAGAAAGTTCAACCAAGAACTTCTCCTTCTTTACAGCTACTTATTTATGAATAGACACTGACTTGATTGGTCAGATAAGTCAAGGCACGAAGTTAAATACAGAGATATTATTTTAAACAATTTTTTAGGAAAGCATTTTAGAAAATTGCTTGTAGGTTTGATAGGAAATAGCTTGTTAACAAGTGTACGGGTGGTGTATCAAAATTTATAGAGTAAGGAAAGAGTTATATACTATAGTAAGATTAACGTACAAATACTCCTGACAAGAAGAAATAGAACTTTTTGGAGATCACAGCCCTTATAAGTTATGTGTAATTAATGTTGATGCGAGATTAGTTGTGTATACCGTGAGGGATATGTTACAGTTGTATACGACATGAAAAGCTGCGCTTTTCATGTGAGCCTGTGCATACGACGGTGACACACGCTTTGTTAACTGCGGTAGCCTTTACATATATATATATATATATATATATATAAACCTGTATAATGTCTGTTACCGGTTCGTACCGTAGCTTTCTCTCTACTAACTAACTAACTTACTGTTGCTCGTTACATTAGTACGATTTTGCCCCCTTTCATAAATTATTAAAGGATTGTGTAACCGTTTCTCTGATGCAAAGGTAGTATATAGATGTGTCGGTGTGGTGAGTACTCTGAGAATATGTATATATTTAGTAAAGTAATAGAGGGTCTAGCGCAGGCTGCTGTGTTACTGGGCTATAAGTGTGTCAGCTATAATAACAGGTGGCACCTAGTAAATGCATATTTTATGATATCCTTCCACCCTTGTTAAAACTCCGTGTTACTCTAGTCCGAAGTTTACATGTGGTTTACACCTGTTATTACATACAAGCGCACAGCCAATGCCTAGTACAATGTAGTTATGTATAGTACACAAGCAAACAATACTGTTCTTACATACTATATGTCATGTAAAGATTAATATAAATGATTCGATGCAGCGTTTCCATTTTTAATTCCAGTTGTCATGCCGTCATTAGACATAATTATTCATTCCCTTTCCGGTGTATATTCATAGAAAAATGATATTTTTAATTTAATACTTATTTTAAAACTCTAGTATATACTAGAGTTTTATGTTTATCTACGATTAATTAGTATAATCATTGGCCAAGCAAACGGATATCTACCAATTTCAATACCACTTCTATCCTGAAAAGAGTCATTGTTCATTTAAGTTACAACTGAACCAAATGTTCAAAACTGAAATAAGATTGAAAAGGCTTAAAAGAAGCTGAAGAAAATTGGAATATTAAACTATATTTATGGATAAATGTTGATTATATCCGTAGAGTGGCACGTACTTAAATGTACGAGGTAGATCAATACAGAATTTATTTTTTATTTTACAGATCGAAATCCGTTATGAATTTAGATCTTCCTTTGAGTAAAGGGGGAGTTTGGCTTCGGCTTTTTTTTATATCTTTGTTTATTATTCAATTAATAACATCTACATTAATACAAACTGTTTATATGTATAAAAAATATAATATTAAAATTATCTACGTTTGGAGTGTTCCAGGTCGTATTCTTCAAACTTCAGGTACTGATTCAGGATACCGAAATAAGTAAAAAAGTTCATGTTGATATAAGTCCTATTTCACTTTGTTTTCTTTCTGGATGCCATTTTCTGATTTTCAACAAAAAATATTTCTCAGGAAAGGGTAAACCTACTTTAATTAAATTTAGCAAATCTAATACTAGTGTCTTATTCTACAAAAAAAAAACTTTTGAAAACGTCACCTTAAATTCAAAATGGCGGCCATCTTAATTTTTTAATCTTCAATAACTTTGTAATTATACTTTTGATTAAATTTTTACGTATTACAAAATTTATTAAGCGCTTTATTTTGAACAAAGCACCCGTCATTTGTAAAAATCCGTTGACAAACATTCGAGTTATTGCAGTCGATTAACCCGGCAGCACACTTGCGTACCGTAATGCAAGCTAATCATTTTTTCTGTTTTTTATTTCCTCCACTTAATGCAATAAAAATTATTAATCTGCATAAATAAATATGCAAATATTCGTTTGTTCAAAATCTTAAATCTCCGAAAGTTCTTCACCGATTGCTTTGAAATTTTGACACAGCGTTGCATTCGAATACGCGCGTGTTTTTATATACCTACTATATATACACACCTAAGGTATCACACCTGTGACAGGTGTGATACATTCTTTTTTTAAAACCAGCGCTATCTGTTGGACATAAAAGCAAAACACGTTATACTAAATATTTTACAATTCCATTTCAGTGTTTCCGATATGTGTATCCGCTATAGACTAAAAAAATACTGGACCGATTTACGCGCGGAATAAAGGGAGAAAGGGCAAAAGCGAGAAGGAAAAGATCGGAAATGGAAAATATCGAAAAAGGTAAAAAGGGAAGAGGGGAAAATGGAAAAAAATAAAAAAGGGGAATTGGGAAAGGAATGAGGAAACGGTAAAAAGGGAAATGGGGGAAAGAGGGATGGGGAATAGAAATGGAGAATGGAAAGGAAAGGTGGTATGGGGGAAAGGGAAAGTGAGTTCCATTTCCTTTCCCTTTTCCCAAAATTGAAATTGGTAAAGGGAAAATGACGAAAAGGGAAAGAGAAAATGGGATTGGAAAGGGGGTAGAGGGAGAAGGGGAAAAGGAAGAAAGGGAAAGGTTAAATTTTGTGAAGTTCCGTAATGTTCATTGTTAATATTTTTTCAAACTTTCAATTGAGTTAATTTAAGCTATATACTCAAATTCAGCAATAGCGAAGCATTACTGGGTAGTCTACTAAATAATAATAGTAAATTAATAAAAACTATATTTTGCTATTTATCTATCTGCAAAAGATTAACGTAGAAATATTCCAACAAGAAGAAATATAACTTTTTAGAGTCCATAGCCGCTATAAGTTACCTGTATTCACGTATAATTAATGTTGTAGCGATATTAGTTGTGCATGCCGTGAGGGATATGTTACAGCTGTATATAATACGGAAAGCGCAGGTCTTCATATGAACCTGGGCAAAGGTTTCCCATTTATTTGGGACGTTATGGAAAGTAGTTTAAAAAAAAATTGTGATTCTGATTATAACTGTTATCAAATAATATATTATTTAAAATAACCTTAAAATTTAGGAAAGAAGCATGTATCTTTCTTAAATAAGAAAAAAGTCTTATTTTTACTATTTTCCTCACTAGATCGAAATATGCTATAATAAGTACCAATAATTAAATAATTCAAAGTCTTTATTTGAGATTGAATAGAGGCTGATCATTATTTTTATTATTAGAATACTAGTCATATAATAAGAAAAATATGAAAAACATGATAATAACTAAAAAATTTTTTTCGCCCCTCAGTTTAAAATAGTTTTATTACTACGTAAACGTTTTACTAAAAATTACAATATCAGAATATTGCAATTTTATAGAAGAAATTGTAATAGAACTAAGCAGAAAACAATTTTCTTTGAGCAAAAGATTATTTTAAAAATTTCTAGAGGGTTTTTAAGTAAAAGTATGAATTTTTTGTCTAAAAAGTTGCTGTTTATAAAGAAATATAAAATTTTCATTGTTTTGATAAATTCAAATTTTTTTGATGATTGTGTTAATTTAATAGATTTACCTAAGTAAATACTTTATAAGGGTGTATACACTATACATTTAATGATTATTTAAAAGTCTGTTATTTGGTGCTTTCACCTTTAAAAACAAATAACACTGCAAGAATAATGAAAAAGGTAAATGCATTTAAACTTTTATAACCGAGTTCGGTGTAAAAAGAGAAAATGGAAAACGGAAAGAAGACAAGGTTCTTTAAATTTACTGAACATTTAATTAACCTGAAAGATCTGGAAATAGGATTGCTCATTTATTTATAAAACTAGTTTTACGTACGAAACAAACAAATAAAAAAAGCCAAAACAACAATTTGAACAAAAAAACAAGGATTTTAGAAATGTAATTAGTTTAAAATATTTAGTTTAAATGCAAGTTATATTTATGTTTTATTTGTTCATTTACTTTTAACAACGACTTAAATGTAATTTTTAAATTATAGTAATACTATTATTAAGCAGTAGGGTTTAATTTACGCTAAATCAAATTAAGTTTCTATTAGAAAAAAAATTACTTAATTTCTGGCTTTACATTCCTTGAATAAAAAAATCTAATTGGACACCTCATGACTTCCTTGTACGCCTATTAAATTACATACACACATTTTTTTTTAATTGAAAAGTACATAAAATTTTATTTCATTAATAACTTCTGATATGCTTTCTTTTTTTATTATTTTTTTACTGTTATTATTGATTTATTGTTTATTGCAATATTTTTTTTTATAAGCAGAAGTTAATAGTATATTTTTTGTTGTTTAAGTATTCGAATTTTTATTTTTGTTTTGTTATCTGTTTATTTACATTATTGTTTTGATTTTTTGTCTAGGGCTTATATTTTTTGTTTTCATTTTTTATTATATTTTTTTATTTTTGGATTTTATTGTTTTTTATTTTTTTTATTTTATTGTTTTTTTGAGTGTAGATTAATCCCTTTATTTTTGCTAGTTTAATAAAAAACTTTTATTAAAATTAAAAAAAAAAGTTAAAAAAAAAAAAGGAGATGAAGTCGGATTTGAATCGATGCGCCTTCCCCTCGTAAGATCCAAATATTTCATTAATTAGAATTTTATTTGGTTTTAACTCTGGAACTAACAATGAAAATAAGTACCACTTATGATATACCGTTGAAAAGCTCTCAGTGAGGGCTTATTAGTGCAGTTAAAGTCCAAAATCCGAATTTTTGGATTTTGAACTCCAACATTTCAACATCCCACGGCTAATTGTTTCTGAGTTATGCGAGATACACACGTTCATACGTACGTACAGACGTCACGCAAAAACTATTCAAAATGGATTCAGGGATGATCAAAATGGATATTTCCGTTGAAATCTGAAAACCGAAATTTTTCGCGATCCCAATACTTCTTTTACTTCGTAGAAGTAAGTAAAAATTAAATGAATAATGAGACGGAAAAACTCAAAAAAATCAACAAAAAACCGAATATTACATTTAAAGAGAAGAGAATAAATTAAAAAAAGATTTTGAAAATATTCATTCATAGGTTAACTAATATCTAATATAAAGTAAACAAGAACGTAAAAATTTTCAAAAATCTTTTCTTTATTTAAGGTCCGGGGTTTATAATTTTGGAAATTTGTAGATATTTTTTGATAGGCCTATATAATATAATGCACAAAATACTAAAACATTTAAAAGAGACATATTAAAACCGAAGGGAGATAGACCAAAAAGACAAAAAAATTCATTTTTTATAATTCAATTTTAAGGGTTGAGTCAAAATTTAGAGAAAATCGCTTCGGTCAGTTTGATATATAAGACCAAAAGTGTGCGACACAAATTCCTGCATACGTACGCATATACATCCTTACATAAATATATATATATTATTTTGTGTAGATGAACTTGACAGAACCAAAAACATATGATTTGAAATACCAGCTATCCTATTTTTGATAGATCATCATACTTTTCCTTTCAATATAGCTTTATAGCTATATTCGCCGGGAAAGCAATACATATGCAAGAGAATAAGTCAAAGCGAAATTAAAAAAAATAGTTTACTTTTATTTCTGATTAAAAAAGTTATGCTTATTTTTCAATATAATCCTCTCCCCTTCTATACACTTCAGTCTATTTTTAAATAAGCATTTAATTTCCTTTTTGTAGCCAAATCAGGGTTGTACGACCGATAATCCAGCAGTTCAAAACTAAAATCTTGAAGGCAAAATCTTAAATTTGTTATTATGGATGTATGAGGCAATCATTACCATGAAGCAAAATCAAACCTTTTGGAAATTTACACACCTCTTGGACTTGTGTTTTGCCTTCAATAATAGCAAAGTAGTACACAGTACTTTTCATGGTTTCACCTTTAACCGTGAAGTAAATAAAGACTGATCTTACATACCGCTGAATATTGCCATAATTAACTTTCAAGCTGATGGCCTAACGTTCATCGTCCGCAAAAATTTTAATTTTTTTCACCGATCAGTTCATTCAAGGATCTTTGTTCCACTCAAACAATTCTTCATATCGTTAAAATTAATTTACTAATCCCTTCTGATTTCATATCTTCTGAAATGAGAAAACACTACATTAATTTCCCTTCGTGCAATCGGACAAAGGAGCACTCATCTAAAACGAAACGACACTTCAAATCAACAAATTCTAAATTATAATTTTCAGGTAATATTATAGAATCCGATGTTTCATCAAACCTGATGCGGACAC
This sequence comes from Lycorma delicatula, assembly GCF_047948215.1. Lineage (NCBI taxonomy): Eukaryota > Metazoa > Arthropoda > Insecta > Hemiptera > Fulgoridae > Lycorma > Lycorma delicatula. Next base: position 108,108,171 of record NC_134457.1, read on the forward strand.
CATATGACTTCCTTGTACGCCTATTAAATTACATATACATGTTTTTTTAAAATTACATAAAATTTTATTTCACTAATAACTTTTTATAAATAAATTTTTTTATTGTTATTATTGAATATTTTTTATTGTAAAACTTTTATTACAATTACGTGTTAATAATTATTAAATCAATAAATTTTAATTAAAAAAAGGAAGGTAAAAAAATAAATAAAAAAAGTTAAAAAAACAAAAGGAGATAAATTCTTATTTAAATCATTGTGTCTTCCCTTCAAAATCTAAATATTTCATTAATTAAAATTTTAAATTTAGTGCTAAATCCAAAATTTCAATATCCTACAGCTAATCGTTTTTGAGTTATGCGAGTTACATATGCACATATTACATACATACGTACGTACATTCGTCACGCCGAAACTAATAAAAATGTATCCACGATGGTCAAAGTGGATATTTCCGTTGAAATATGAAAATCGCAAAATGTTTTTCGATTACAATACTTTCTTTTACTTCGTAAAAGGAAGAAAAAAAAGTTAAAAAAATAAAAATAAAAAAAGGAGATGAAATCTGAAAACCAAAATTTTTCGCGATTATAATAGTTCCTTTACTTCGTACAAGGAAATAAAAATATAATTAAGAACAAACATTTTTAAAAACTTGCTTTATATGTTTTAGTCATACTTTAATCAAATTATTATCATACATCGCATGAGTTTAACTATTAGATTAATTTGGATTTCATAAGATAACATCATATATTGAAATTTCTAATATATTTATAAATATCAAACGCTTTTTTAATCAAACATTTACTGTACAGAGTAACGAAATAGTGAAGATTTTTATTATTGAAATACAATTGTAAATTAACAAAACTTTTTTTGCCGCTTATATAATTTCAAAAATTTACCCCTTTACGGGGGAATGTTTACAAAAATAATGGTGGAATATTGTACTGTCATCCGACCTTTGTGAAATTTCATTAATAGGCAATGTTAGGAAGTATGTTAAATTATTACACCTGCACCTTTAATTTACTCCCGTATAGGGGGATGTTTGCAAAAATAATGGTGGAATATTGAATTGTAACCCGACCTTAGTAACCGAACTTCATCAATCGGCAGTGTCAGGAAGTATGTTAAATTAAGAATGCAAGATTTTAAGGGCAAACATGAATAAGCATTTGAGTTACAGAAAAACTAAGTAAAAAGAGGACTTTCATCATGCATTTTGCGTGGTTCATTATAAATTTTTATCTTCTCTTGACAAGAGATTCATGACGATCATCTATTTCATATCACGATTTCATTTGTAAAATTCTATAGCTACTAAATATATGTATAAAATTTCTAGCAAATTTAGTTAGATTTCAAGAAAATGTTTATATAATATAATACTGGTACCTAAATAATGATCAATCGACAAGTGGCCAACAGTCTATTATATCTGTTTCAAACTACTCTCGTTCCTTGTTTAAAGCTTTTGTAGAAAACAAATATCGATGGTTACAAGCACAAAAGTATATGATGTTTAAGTATTGCGTGTATAACTTTAAATTAAATAAAATGAAAATTAGATCATGTAAAAAAAGTTTTATCGTTATCCTAGAAAAATGTTTAATTTGAACGACAAAAAAGAATAATTATTACTTTTTGCAGGAACAATAAATTCTATTGAATAAAAACTGTTTGATGCAAATTAACTCTTAAAAAGAAAAAAAAATTCACAAAATTTTACTATTTTTTGTTGTTAGATATTCATATCACACATGCGCGCGAGCACACACACACACACACACACACACACACACACACACACACACACACACACACACACACACACACACACATATACACACACACACTTACATGGGGAGAGTGTGCTTCTCTTGAGAACAAAGAAAATTTTTCCATACCAATATGTTGTGTTCTTTATATTTTCGCTTGTCCTTTTGACTGTTTTTTTGAACACTAGTTTTTATAAAGCAAAAAAGAAGTCTATCAGTGACTGTTGTTCACGTGCGTGCATGTGCTTTGTGAGTGTGTTTGTATTCTTTGCCCGCAAACTACTTCTTGTCTTTACTTTAACTTCCCCCGTTCTCACTCACGTCGTCTTGTCTTTTTTCCTGTTCCGTATCTTTTCAACTCCCTTTCACTCACTCACCCTCTTTATCCTTTTCCCTATCTCTTAGACTGATTGATGAATTCTCTCTGTTTTTCTTTTTCTTTTGGTATTTTTTTGCATGGATTTCTACGGATGCTAGCTGTTCACTTAAAACTCTTTCCTCATTTCTTTATTTATTTTCTTCACGCTAACATTCCGTTTCTTGTCTGAGGGCATTCTTTTTTCATTTATTTATTTTTTTTTATTTAGTAAAGTATGTCAAGAATCATTGGAATGCTTCTTAAATGTCTGTTTGCATTTTTATAAACAGTATTATATAACATGATTTTAGCATCTTGAAGTTATTTATATTTAAATATTTATCTGTGTCTTTTTTGTTTTTATTATTAATTTAATTCATTATGGGTTTTGGGTTAATTTTTCTTCCTACACTTTCAAAAACGATGTTACAAATTTTGAGTCTTTCTTTTGAAAGTATAATTTTTACTGAGACTACAATATAAGATTTCCAGTTAGAAAATGTTTTGAAGTGATGCTGCTGTTACAAATAAAATTACTAGCTATTGTTTTTTTTTTTTTAATTTTCATCAGATCAATTTGAATCAATGAATTTTATAAAAAAAATTTATCCCTAATGATATATGCTGTACCGTTTTCAGAAAATTACTTTTCTAAAATTACGTTAAGTTACCTAGTTCTTAGATTAAATCGGTTTTAAATCGGTAAAACGGTTTTCTTACTATCTATAAAATAATTTCGACACACAAAAATGATAGAAAATTAAATTTAAATTAAAATTATTTTTGTCCATGCTGTAGCAATAATAAATAATTAATCTAATTAAAACAGAATTTATCTTCTGCTTTTGATTTATAAATGAATGAAAATTTTCTTGTGATTATTGTATCACGGGATAATAAGGTTTCAGTTTTCTCCTAAATGACTCTCCAGGTCAAAAACCTTTACAAGAACCTCAATTTTAAAAAATTGAATTGTTTGAAATTACAGCCAAAAAACGTTTCCCATAATACATAGCATTAAAAAAATTAATTGTAACTGTTTCATGTAGGTATTTAATATTATCATATATATTTTAATGCTAGAAGAGTTTTTGATAACTTTTAACCTTTATTTAATATTTTGATTTTTTTGGTTCTATGTCTAATTTTATTATCCGGGAAGGGAGCCTTTTGCACAACCCATCGGAATTAGGTAAGTTTTATATAGTTTCTTCATTCTGTTATTTTAACTTTTATATTTTAAAGGCTTCGTCTGCGATATTAGTTTTATTATACTTTTTTTACTTTTGTTTTAATAAATTTTTATTATATGATTAATATTACTTTTACACCTTATAAGTTTTATTATTTTGGAGTTAGTTTTCCCTTTATTAATAAAATTCCGAGCGATGATAACGCCCAGGCGTTTTTCGCCCATAAACAAAAAAAAAAAGAAAAAAGTTTCATGTACAATTCATTTTTCTTACTACCTGTGACATCCTAGCGTGGTACGCCAACCCTTCCACGCTACTATTTGCAATTGTAATATCACTTGACTACCCGAGAAGAATTACTGCGCATCTACGTCTTTACGCGTTCTAAACGTTGAGGAGTAACCCAGAAGAAGAAACTAATCTGTTTTATAGAAGACTAAATATGTACCTGAACCAAGGATATCGAGATATGTACGTACGTGTTTTATAGCAAGTAAATTTTTTTATATAAAGTATAAAAATGTTTGCACCGAATTTCTAAAAATGTAGACTACATACACTAATAGCATCAATTATGTATTTTCTTTTACTATTAAACAATTTTATAGTGATCTGCAGTTCTTTAAAGATTCTGCAGTCTTTAATTTGTTAAAATGGATTACTGGTTAATACGAATTCCATCGCTTAATGCTAGAACGTGTCTTTATTTCTGTTTACGATTTTTCATACATTGGCTCCTTAAGCCTAAGGAGGACCAATATGAGAAAAACACAGACTTTCGATGGCACAAACTCGCCAGAAAACACTGCCCCGATTAAAATTATAACATTTTATAAGTTTTCTGTTTAGTCGGTTATATATGATACATGTGTTTATTCATCTGTGTAAAGGGCTTAGGATATGTCTTTTGCAGCTTTTAGCCTGACTTCCCAAATTTTAAAAATAGATAAGAACTGCAAATCACTATATAATTGTTTAATAGTAAAAGAAAATACATAACTGATTCTGTTAGTGTATGTAGTCTAGATTTTTATAAAATCGGTGCAAACATTTTTATACTTATGTTATAAAATAAATTAATAGTAGGTACTACTCAGCTACGAGTAGGTAATACTCACCTACGTATGTATATCGATATCCTTGGTTCAAGTACATATTTTATTCTTTTAAAAACAGATCAGATCTTCTGCAAAACAAAAAACAGGTCTTCTATAAAACAGATAAATTTATGAAGAAAAGTATAGATTAAGGTTTAGTATTTATGGTAGCCATTACCGATGACTTCTCAGATAACTTGAAGAAAAAAATCTTCCGTTACTCAAAGGTAGCCTAGCAGTGTGTATGATACTAAATAAGCAAACTAAAATGAAAGCAATATAACTAAGGTAAAGTTTGAGTAGGCTGCACTTAAGCGAAGTCAGATGGCGATCGGTGGAGTAAGTGACTAAGTAAGTAAATGGAAAGAAGTCGTTTGAGGAAGCGCCTACAATAGAGAAGTTTGTCGGTGTCGAGGAGTAGAGGCTATGGAAGGGACGTAATTTTTTATCAATTAATATCAATTAACTAAGTGGAGTGCAAGAAGAGCCGAAGAGCCCTCCCTTTTAGAACACCCATGTAATTAATTACTGCCAGGTCATAGGTTAAAAGTAGAACAGAGGAGATAGGAAGGGTTCTCAGTCGTCTAGAAAGACTTTTCTCTCCGTCTCCTTACTCATTTTCCTCTTCTGACCTCTTTCTTCTCTCTCATTTAGACTAACACGTCAGTGTCCGATACACGGAACTTTCCCCGATAGATGAATTATCGCCCTATCACATGTAGTATATAGCCTCCTGTAATTTCTTTTCTCTCAACACATTAATCATTATGAATTAGACAAGAGCTAAATTCATCTTTAAAGAAAATCGCTTTTGATGAATGAACAGAAAACTTTTTTCTCCTTTATTTAATTAACTGCATTAAAACATCATCTTCATATTTCTTCAATAATCATCAAACAATGAAAAAAAAGAAAAATTTTTATAAGTTTTTTTTTTCTATTTTTAGGTTAAACGTATTAAATTTGTAAAATATAAATTATTATATTATACTATGTAACCAATATCATCATTAAAAATGTAAATATTAAAAACAGCTTTATAATGATACGAAAGATCAGATAAATTTAAATCATCAAAAAACTACTAAAAGTTAGGTCGTATAAATTTATTTATTTATTAAAAAAGGAACGAAATATTTCATAGTATATAACGTGTTATAAAGATGGAAAAATCAGAAACAAAAAAGATAGCGTTTTCGTGAAACATCTTGCTGTAGAACATATTAAACACAAAATGGTCGCAGAGATCTTGTTTTTTGTAAAAAACTGAAACGGGTTTGGGTTCATGTTTTGCTAACAGATAAAAATCGTTTATCAGAGAAAAAACCTTGAGTTCAAACATTTTTTAAATTATTATATAATTTAAGATATATCAGTATTATATTATTTTAACAAATCTCAAATTATTCAACATAAGTAACGCTTTGTGAAACGTGACATGGAGAATATGATCGGAATAAGAAATCGTAGAGTCTTATGATAAGATATTCTAAGTTCAATAACAGAACAAAATTTATCATTTTCTTGTAAAAGGAAGTTGGCTGCTTGGATGATATACCTGAATTCCAGAATTATTCAGTTTGGTGGTTGTTGATATGTAGTTTTAAAAATAAACATTTCAAAAATTATATTACAAGAAGCAGATGGGATTTTAATTGTTTAATATATTTTTATGATTTTAATGCGATAAATATTTCGATAATACCAAATAAAAATAAATTTTATTTATGTAAATCTATTATTACTAATAAATGAAGTGATTTCAATAATATATGAGCTAAGGTTAATGTTTTGTTTTCGACGATACAAGGATCTCCATTAAGAGACAGAGGTATTGTTTGTTATTAGTTATAAAATACGAGTATTAAATACTTCCATCCAACAAACTCTGTAAAATTGTAGATAAATAAAACGCTAAACATTTTTAATTATATTTGTGGTATATACGTTTGATGGCATCAAAGATTTAAAATTAAAACAAAACTTAACTTTGATTTTTTTTTCTAAGAAATAATTATTTTTACTTTTTAAGCTGTTACACTATCTTAAGCAACAGAACAGTAATGATATACGTCAGTATACTATCCATCCAGATTTTTTTTTTGTAATATTGAGGATGTCTTGCAGTATTAAAAAAAACGTAAGCGTGTGTGGGTTGGTATTTGAGCAGGCTATACGTATTAATTATTTAATATATTTTTATGATTTTAATGCGATAAAATATATCGCATTAAAATTAAATAAAATTTAATTTTAATTTATTTTTATTTCTCAATTTAATTATGAAATTAAATTTCTTAATTCTTAAGAAATTTTGTAATTTCTTAAGAATTACAAAACACATCCATTCAACTTTCAAATACAATATCCAAACTTTACTGGGAGTAAAAAACAACACAAAATAGAAGAGAATCGAAAAGTAGCACTAGTAAATATATATGAGATACAAGTAACATTATATGAGATTATAAGTGCATTACTGCTTAGAAAATGAAGGTAGAATATAAATTATGTAATATATAACAGAGTGATAAAAAATAATATCTGTTAAAAAGCTTATTTCTATCCAGTTTTTAAAAGGTTAGTGTAGGGAATATTATACATTGAAAATGAGTTGGAGATTCTATTTTATGTTTTTAAGTTTTTTTAATTGACATTTTATTTTAAAATTAAGTCAATTAAATAATATCTTCCGTTCCTAGTTCGAGCCAGCTAGTGCTGCGCTCTAGTAACTACTACCGCTGGTGTGCGAGTCAGTTTCATACCTCCATTAGAGTAAAGAATCCCGTTCGGCGCGGTCATCCATTCTCTTAGTCTAATGTGACTTATTCTATATAGTATTTTAAGTGTCTAATGATGCAAAATTTAATTCAACTATCCTAGAACAAGTGTCACCATTTTATCCGAACACCAATACAGTCCATACTAACTCTAAAGACTGAATTACTTTTCTACAATTTGCATATTAACAAGGGTAAATAGACAAATTTAGTCCGTGTTGTAGAAGTATGGGCAAAATATCCACATTTGTTTAATGGCATTTATAAATAAATATTTTTTTCCAATAAATATTAGAAAAAAATAATCTCAATTCAGCACAAGGTTTAATTTAGATGAAATTTTACTGGATGGCATTGACAAATTGATCTAGAACTTATGTTTTTAAAATTATCTATCAAAACTGCTGCTAATTGACCCATCCTTGCATAACGTCAATGATCATTCGAGTCGAATTACTTTTCTTTTAAAATTTCCTTAGTGGGTCGAATCTACCCGTTAAGGAAACCGTTACATATGCCTTTACTTATTACTAATTATCCGATGGTGGTAAATCTGCTCTACACGGAAAGCCTGTCGAAGAGTTCGGCACGGTTTTTTAGTTATTTATCTTTATCGAAGGCTAAGATCAAGAGATAAGTGTAATAAAATAATAATAAGAGAAGATTTCTAGTTAATGTATATAAAGTTCTTTTTATTTATTTGTTTATTTTTTTAGACATAAAATCGGAAATTTCTGTTGGATGTTGAGTAATTATCTTTATTTTCATATCAGAGCTTAACACAATTACTACTTTTTTATGTTTAGTGAATCCTTCATCTTTCTCACTTTCTCTTAATGAACGATACGAAGTCATAAACATAAAGGAATTTTCCATTTTACTTATGTAGTTTTCCCCTTTTTCATCATTTCTTTCGTTTACGGAAATTAATTCAGCTCTTTCTTTACTGCACATTCCATTTTCCATTGTTATTTTATTTATTTTTTATTTTTTTGTTATACGGATATCAACTTTTAAGGTCATTAGTCCTCATCACATTCTTTAAAAGAGAATCGTCATCAGATTCGTCATATATAAGGGTATAACGGGCCGTTACATTTTATTTAAAAGCACCAAAATACATAAAACATTTAAACATAAACACTGAAAACACTTACGGGGTGTAAAGGGCCCCGATATTAAAATTTAAAAAAATAAATAGAACAAAAATATATATATATATTGAAAAGAAAGGCTTCTCAGTACAACTTTCTTTTGGCTCCTTTGTTTTACTTAAGCACCCCCGGCGCAACCGGAACCGCCGTTAAAGAGCACATCCATCAGTCGCCCTAGGATGTCGTGGCAGTTGACTCCCGCCTATAAATAGTACTGTAGGACGTAATCCATCGGTATCCCCCCGCGTCATAAGAGCAGTTTGACCACCTGTTTAGGATGGCCAAAGAACCCTTCGGGGGGGGAGGCAGCCCTTCCCGGTCGTGACCTCCTTGGCTCCAGGCATGCCTAGCGCATACCCTTGGCCGTACGCCCTCACTCCACCCTCGATGATACCCCATGCCATTATCGGATACGCTCCGACTCCCCCACTCTTGCATGCAGGCGAACCCGGACGTCCTAGGCAAGTGGGCTACTTCCCATCCCTGTACGTGCCACGCTTCAAAACTCCCATTGTATACGTAGAATTAATCTACTCCTTAGAGATTCTTTAACACAGTATAATTTACTTGAAGACTTTATAGTAATCCACTGGCGTGTAGATAAGCAACTATTGTTTCTTCATTTCCATTTTCCAAATCAGCGGTGATATTTCTTAGTCCGAAGTTCTTTCTTAGCTCCTCATATACGGTACACTTTTCTATTAGATGCTTGAGTGTACGTGCTTCATTACAAACATTGTACATCTTTCTTCGCCGGTTAACAAATATAAATTTGTTATTCGCGTGTGATTGATTCTAAGTCTATCACCGCTGCCTGTTCTTGGCGAATCAGCTTTACGTCGCTCTTCCATTTATATGGAGAAGTTTTAACTGCGTTTAGTTTGGTGCTTAATCTTCTCCAATCATTGCTCCACCTGTTTCTTTTTGTATTAGTTAGACGATTTTTAAAATCTGCCATTCGTACAGGAATTCTATCCAAGTTATATCCAAGCGTAGTTTCGTCTGCGCTTTCATTTTCTGCAAAACCAGCACACCCTGGAGTCCATACAAGTATACATCGCTGTCCTTGTCCATTTAAAACATACAAGATGGACAAGATGTTGGCGATCAGGATTACCTTAATATTCTTGTTCCGAATTGCAGTAAGTGCACTTAACGATTCGGAACATATAAACACTCTCTCTTCGCAGAAATGTTGAGAGTAGCGAAGAGCTTGCTGTATGGCGATAAGTTCTGCTGGAATAATTTTCCATTGTTATGCCTTTAAAACATCTTACGAAGTCATTTCATCGGCCTAGATAGCATTTAAATTCCTCCCTTTATTTTAATATACGTAATGAATGGTAGATATTGCGATGAATTTATGCATTTTTTGATTACTTTCCCTGTTATTTTTTATATTTTATATGATCATATACACAGCACCAAACAAAACCATTCTGAGTAATTTAATTTCTTCTGTAACAGAAACCCTAGAACGATAACTGTCTTAGTAATAATAGTACAACATAATCTTAGCTAATATCGACAACTTAAAAATTCAAAGTGATAGTTTGTCACTCACAATCAGATAACCATGTAGTCTATGAATAAGTCTTAATTGAATTGAAATTAATTGTTTTTCTTATACAAAGGTGAATTTATATGTTACATAAATTAATCAAATGTTTCAAGTCAAAGTAAAAAAAAAAAAACATATTTTTATAGTGGGTAAAAACGAACATTCCCTTCAGTGTATATATGTTTATTAAATATCGTTAAAAAAATATTTGAATGAAAAATATTTAAGTGAGCTGATTACTTTCGCTATTCTATAAACTTATTAAAATTTTCATTTTGTTATTTGCTTTTAATATCCAATTGTCGCAGTTTTTTAAATTTCTATTAAGGTCTTAAGTACTTATAGCCGATTATGAAAGCTGCTTCTTGTTTATTACATTATATCAATCTCGGCAGGAAAATTACGGGGAACTTATTATTTTGATGCGTATTTTTTTAATGGTAAAAGCTTATTGTGAAGGTAGATGCTTACAAAAAAACCGCAGGCTATAGCCTAACTTAATTGGATTGCGCATATTGTTTGTTCCGTAGTTACTACAATGTTGTATTTATATTTCTTTACCTTTTTTTTTCTTTTTTTAATATTAGATACTTTCAAATAATAACGGGCATCATTACGCCCGTAGATGAAAATGGGTAAAAAATAAATGCTTATGAAAAACATTGTTTCTCTTTTTGTATTAATTCTAAACTATTTAACCTTTCGTACTCATACGGAACATTGATAATTTCTTTTTTGAAGGAAATTTTATTTTATTTCATATATACAAGATTATTAAACTAGTGTTATTAATGATTGGAGTTGAATGCTACAAATTCTATGTAATTCTTTTCTTACAATTTATACGAATAGTCATTCAGTGAGACTTAGCTATTTAAAAAAATGCATAAATAGTTTATATAAAAAGATGCAAGCACACAGTTTGATTAAGTAGTTGAAAAATACTTTTTTTTGTTTGTGTGTGTCCTTTTATTTGAAATGAATTTTAATTCAATTTGAATGATTTAATTTTTTAATTATTATAAGTCAAGCTAAGGTAAGCATTAATCAAATCGATTTTAGTTTAGTTTTTCTGCCTTAACAATGAAAAAGGTTTTAAAAATATTTCTTCTCTAAAACAGTATTTGTAATATTTTATTTTGTGATTAGATAAGATCCAATCTTGTGCATGCGGAAATATAGAACTGAAATTTTGCATGTGAGAATTTTATAGCATATGAAAAATCCGATGGCTGTTTGGTATTCGAACCAGAAACCTTCCGATTGAAAGAATGATATTTTAATAAAATTTAAGATATAGTGGTTAGTAAATATTATAAATTCAAAACTTAGCGTGGATTTTCATCTTTAGTAGAATAATAATTATGAAATCTTTATAGTCTCAAAACTAGTTCCGTGGGAAAATGTTTTATTATATGCATGTACCAGGGTAGTTCGGAAAGTTTTCGGTCTGACATAAAAATGTCACAAATATGACCGAATGAGTATAATATTTGTCAATTATGATTTTTAAGATGGCGTGATGCAAATTTCCAGTAGCATTCGTTTAGTTAACCCATCGGGATGGTCTAGTAGTGAACGCGTCTTCCCAAATCAGCTGATTTGGAAGTCGAGATTTCCAGCGTTCAAGTTCTAGTAAAGACAGTTACTTTTATACAGATTGAATACTAGATCGTGGATACCGCTGTTCTTTGGTGGTTCGGTTTCAATTAATCACACATATTAGAAATGGTCGACCTGAGACTGTACAAGTCTACACTTCACTTACATTCATACATATCATCCTCATTCATCTTCTGAAGTAATATCTGACGGTAATTCCCGGAGGCTAAACAGGAAAATTGGAGGGGAGCATGCGTTTAGTTGCTTGTTCTTTGTACTGATCAAGTACAGCAAACAAGTTTCCTGTATTGCATTTGAAAAATGTATACAATATAAGTTCGAGCTGTTATTAGGTACTTTGCTTTAAAAGTTTAACCCTGATAGACATAAAAAAAGAATTACATTCTTCCTTAAAAAATTCTTTCCCTTCGTTTACAAATACCAACCGCTATGACAAACGAAGTTGCTAAAAATACCCACAATTCCTTATTAAATGGTCGCCGACGGAAGGTATCGAGCTTCATCACATTTTAGAGATATTCTGGGAATGATAAAGTTTTCCTCTGGATGGGTGTCGCGTTTGTTATCACTCCACTAAAAACGCATTCGACTGAACGGTTCTGCAGGAAGTTTATATTATTTAAACTCAATTTCGCTGAGTTTCTTTGATGTTCTACAGTACTATCTGAAACATGAATTTAACATTAAACCTTACAAACGCAGTCCAAACAGTGGATGGGCATGTACAAGTGTTCTAAACAAAACGAAAACTGTTCATTCCATCTGAAGGAAAAGTCATAGCTGTGGTTTTTTGGGATTCTGATGGTGTGGTTTTTCATAGAATACTTGGAAAGAAAAAGAGGTCATTTTCGGGGGGAATTACACTTCATTATTACACCGAACGAAGGGCGCTATTCAACCTAAACGTCCACATACAGTCAAAAAGCAAGTGCTCTTTCACTATGGTAATGCCCTTGCTCACATTTTCTGGGTTCTTGCTCCATCAGATACTCTTTGAAGAGCTTCCAAATCACCTTTTATTCCCCGGAATCGGTTATTCAGCAATTACATCCGCTTCCCAAACTTGAAGAAATATCTAATTGAACGAAGATTCACTTCAAATAATGAGTTAAAGCCAAGAACTTTCCGAAAGACCCTCGTATAATAAAAAAAAAAAAAATCAGTCTCTCTTCGTTATAATCCTTTTTTGTACAATTTTATATCACTGCAACTTGTTTAAAAAGTGTGTCGGTTTTCCAAGATGAAATTGTAATTCAATCCAAGTTTTTATTTAAGTTGCTGTGATAAATGAGTAAGAAATTGTAATGATTTAACACAGTAATAATGCGAATAAGTTATGTTAAATATCATCCAGATGATTCAAGAATTGTGCATTGTTTTAGTAGGGCGATTTTCAATCTTAATAAAATTGCAATCTTAATAAAATCTCAATTATTTGCAATCTTAATAAAATTAGGTAGATTCTTTGCACGAATTCAGGTGATATCATTTTTTCAACATTAAGCAGCAATATTAAATTTTTCCCGATTCTTTGTAATTCAGTAAAGTAATAAAATTAAAGTAACAATGCAGGATGTGTTTTCGGGCTCGTAATAAATATTTAACTAATCTTCTATATATATAAAAATGAATGTTTTTTTATAACAGAACAGGTTGTAGTATTTATTCAATCATGTTTTTAATAAAGATTAGTTATAACTAATCCTTGGATATTTTTGTCATTAGTCACTTGACTTTACCCTTAATTTTGTTCTCTTCAGTGTTTATCCCTGAATCTTGTTATTATTTTTTTATTTCAGGTCTATTTATTTAATTTACATAATTTTCAAATTCTGTCCACCCTTATTGCTTATACACCTCTTTTTACTCTGCTCTTAGGGTGGAATACTAGGGAGTAGTACCTCTATAAATTATTTTTCTTAGGATATGTTGATAATTATGTAGAACATTGTGCAATCGAGACGTTATACATCGGTCAAACGGGATGCAGTTTTTGATAAATACAATGAAGACTTAAAAGTTCTACAAAGAATCATAGAGTAAAAATATGTTAGGCAGCTTATTGATAAGAATCACGCGTCCAATAACATTTACAACAATTTTGATATCATGCATATACATAAAAAAGCGACTACATCTTAATGCTCTTGAACATTATGAAATATATGAACTGCTATACCGTTAATATACTATATGAAATATATCCTTATACTCCAGCCTTATAGTTGTATTCTTCTTTATTTGCTTTAGAATTATTCATCATCTTAAAATTAATTGTTTCTTTTAATAATGGAGAAAAAGCGGTTAAATAATTTTTAATTTCAGTTAAAAGGACCTTATCATTAACAAATCGTATTAACATAATTATTTTTTCCTTTATTGTCAAAATTCTCTGGGTTTTTCTTTGGCTTCTTAAAATTGTTCTTTCATTAATTTAAAGCTCCTTCGAAATGCAAGTTGAAAAGTAGCAGAGTAGGATGCATCCTTCTTTTACTCCTTTCCCCAGCGGAATTTGAATTTCTTGGTCTAAAAGTCTAATTACAGCTAACCGATATTAAATAAATCATTAATACCTTTTGCTTTGTGTATCTGAATTCTGTCTTCCTTAAGATTTTAAATACTTTGCCATTTCTTAAATTTGATCCCTTAAATGATCTCTGGATTCCATTTTATGAAATCAGTCATTCAGAAAACTTTGTTTATTTTATCCTACAAAGTTAATCTGAAAGTTTTAATTAATTCCTTTTAATCGATGTTTCTTTTAAAATTAGAATTTTTATTATCTGAATTTCTCTATACGTCTATAAATTTTCTTTCTTAGGCTATGTTAATTGATGTAGAACATTGTACAATTGAGACGTTATACACCGTTCAAACGGGACGCAGTTTTTGACATACAGTGAACATATAAAAATTTCCCACAGCAACATAGAGTAAATATTTATTAAAGATTGTATTGATAAAAACTACACATTCACTAACATTAACAGCGATTTTGATATCCTACATATAAATAACAAACGACCACATTTCAACGTGCTTGAACATAATTAAATATACGAATCGCGTAAAAAACCGAGAAACAACTTAATAACAGTATAAACATTCAAAAGTGTATTATATATACAGAACAAATTAGAATCATATACATTTTTCAATCACATTCGTAATACGTTTCTGTAATTTACAAAAACTGACTCTAGTAATATTAACCAATGTAAAAACAAGTCATTGGGAATGGTTGGAAAAATAACCGAGACCTTTTTGAAGTCTGTTATACAATTTGATTCTGTCTGAAGTTGCAAAAGTTTAAATTTTAAATTGAAATAAATCCCGTAAAAAGTTTTACAAAGTTTTCTTTGTACATTCTTTGTACAATCTTCAAAAGTTACAAATTAAATTTAAAAAAATAAATAAAACGTGGCATTTTGCAATCTGGATCTGTGTGTCGTTAAAACGGTTTTAATTTTAGATTAAAATAAATTATTCCCGGTTACCAATTTTACAATTTTTCTCCAACTTCTGGTCACTTTTTACTTGGCTTTGTTTTAAAAATTCTTAAAAGTATAAAAATTAAATTAAAGTTTTGACTCTGAGTTTAATTTTTGGCTAATCGATTTTATTTCCATTTTTCATCTCCTATATGTCGAAAAATTCACGTACGTGGTTATTTGCAGGTTACATATTTAAAATATTTTAAATTCGTGTTAGATGATATTATTATCCAAACTACTGACAAATTTTTTATTTAATTTTGACCTATTTTAGTTATATATATAAGGAATACATTATGCAGCGTATCGTAAGCTCAAACTTAAATTTATGCTACACTTGTATAGATCTTATACAAAGTAATCCGATTGAGTTAAGAGAGGACTTAAATTAATGCTTCGACGATACTTAAAGTTAGATCAACAGAAACTTTCTGGAGTCTATGGTTAAGGATTAAAATGAAAATGAAAATTTATTAATCAATAACCGGTGTTCATGTTCTGAACATAAAATTTTTCATAAATATTTTATTTTTATTTATTATTTTAATAATATTCACATCGTCTCAAATCACGTTTTTAATTTTAAGTGAAAGTTAAGTACGATATTAGAAAATTTTATTATTATTCACCAAAAATTAATGGAATATAAGAATAAAACCCAAAAATTTATGTGAAAATACAGTTTAAGAATTTTAAAAATGTGTTGGCATCGAAAAACTACAGCTAATTAATATGATATATGTTTTAAAACAAATTGAAGAAATAATAAATGTAT
The DNA here is from genome assembly GCF_047948215.1 of Lycorma delicatula. NCBI lineage: Eukaryota > Metazoa > Arthropoda > Insecta > Hemiptera > Fulgoridae > Lycorma > Lycorma delicatula. The sequence goes on from NC_134457.1 coordinate 108,123,989, forward strand.
ATATATCTTTTAAATGAAAGAACTAGGTAGGCTGTATACAGTCAGACATATCAATTAATTCAATAATGAATGGAAAAATAACCGTTAAATATTTAGGGAAACACACACCACACCACACTTAGACACGCCCTCTATTTAGTGCGAGATATTGAGGTTTGAAGATTACCATAGATAGAAAGATTTTTCGAAAAAAATTCGGAAACAGTTCGTTCAGATACCAAAGCATATTTTTACATTAACACACACACACACACACACACACACACACACACACACACACAGAGAGAGAGAGAGAGAGAGAGAGAGAGGGAGAGAGGGGGAGAGAGAGAGAGAATATTTGAAAAGTCTTTTGTCACTAGTTCATTCCTGATGTATCATTTTATCTATAAAGCTCCAATTTAGTGTAGTTATTCATTCATAATCATAGTCATTGTCACATTTATAATTTGTCAAAGAAGTCTTTAGGAGAAGAAAGCGAAAATTATTTTTATAAGCAACCCTCCCACTTAACAAGGAATAGAATTAAATATGTCGAAATCAAGAGTTGAGACCGGATGAGCTGGAAACTTGAACTGTCCATGCACGCATTTGATTTTTTTGAGTACTAACAAAATTGTCTTTCTTCACTCACCCTTGAGGCTAATTAATTAGTTTTTAGACCTACTATTTTATAATCACACAAAAACGGCGTAAAAAATTATGATTCTAAAAAAAAAATTATTCCATTAAAACTTTATGTAAAACTACACAGTAATCCAGAATGACAAACTAATAATCAGTATTGACTGATTATTCAAGTAAGTAATTCTTATCCAAGTATTTTGATTTGGATCATGCAATATTTAAAACGAGTTGGCGTCAAATTCTAAGCATTTAACACATTATCCAGATAAGCTAGAAATGTTGCTCTGGAATATTTTTATAATTTTCTTCCCTTTTTGGATCGTAGGAATCTTCACTACGTCACTTCTCATCGTTACACTCACTTCTCTTTTTTCTAAATTTATTGAAATGATTTAAATTAAGTTATCATTATTCTTCGTTACTCAATTATTAACTAAAATTTATAAAAAAACAAAAAAAAAAACTATAGTCTGTGTTGTAAATCCTTGGAAATTTTCATCTATTTTCTACACGATAATAAACATATGTAAAATGCAATGTAGAGAGAAATGCCTAGTTTAACGTATCTTCGATACGATGCCTAGTTTAAAAATCCTTCGATTTTTAACGCTTTTTGTTTTATATGATTAAAAGAGAATGAATCTGAGAATCGTAGTTCCGATATTACTTTGCACTAAAATCTCAAAATTATTATTTTCTGTATTAACGGGATGTTACACAACTATTACGTAGTCCTTATGTTCTTTAATAGAAAAGTTAGTGTTCTTTTTTATCGTGTAAATTATCCATTGAAGGATCGTTGCAACAACCGTCTCTACTTGTGACAAAATCGTTATCAAGATACAGAGTAGCCTGTAGTGGACTTACGAAAGAGGAGGGTGTTAACTTGATGCAGCATGAGAATGTAGTGGAAGGTTTAAAGGATGGATGGTTGATGAGATGGCGTGAGGTGTAGGAGAGGATGAAGTAAGCTATGATGGTAGGCGTCTAATCTGTCGAGGATATTAATTAAGATGGATAAGATGGTCGAAACTAATTAATCACAGACAAATGATGTAACTAGAACAGGCTTCTATATATAATCCTATGAGTGCAGACACCTTAATTAATATTTATACAGACAATCTGACTATGAAATCGTAAAACAATAAAAATCGGTATTATATCGGTATTATAATATATAAAAGGTCTAAGAACATCAGTGATGGACTATTATGCGTCACCCTATCTTCTGCAGATTATTTTTCTTGCTTGTTATAAATACATGAGTATACTTATGTTTGTCTTTACCTATATATGGCCTGATATTTTATTTTATGGTCTATATATATGTAAATGTATATTAACCAGCTGACTCCCAACTGACTAGTTTAACTTATAAAGGATTTTTAATGTTTTTTCTTTTATATCAATAAAAGAGAAAGACTCAGAAAATCGTAGTTCCGATATTACTATGCACAACATCTCAAAATGAATTGAACGGGATTATAACATCCCGTTAAATACTACGTAGTTCTTATGTGTTTTTAATAGAAAAGTTCTTTTTTATCGTGTAAATTATCCGTTGAAGGATCATTAACATCGTTGCAACAACGAACAAAATAAAAATTAAAAAAAATACGGTACTTACCAATACGGTACTTTCTGCAATCCGTGTTGTAGATCCTTGGAAAATATCATCTATTTTCTACACGATAATAAACGTGTGAAAAATTTAATGTAGAGAGAAATGCTTAAATTGTTATATATACATATTACTATTAATATCTATATTATATATATTATACTTCAAACCACACTATGTAATGACTAATTTAATAAGAAAAATTTGGAACTTACATATTAGGGACTTTCAAGTTTTCTACAAATAATATAGTGAATAAAAATGTCTGCGGTTTAAATTTCATATATTCATAGCAGAAATACAAAGAGAAATTATTTCTTCCAAAAGTTTGATGAACTGGCTTTGTCTGCTTGTAATTCAGCAGTTTTTTCGTGCTGTCTTGTAGTTCAACATTGTTTTTATTGTTTCATTTAGTTCATTGCAACAACTTTTCTATATTTGAAAGAGAGAATTATAAAAATATTTCATCTTTGATTCCTATATTTACAATAATTCGTTTAAAAATATGAGTAGCAGAAAAAAAATTTAAAAAGTTTAAAGTAAATTTTTAAGGGAATTGTTGCTGATGTATCAAACATTAGCCATTAAAAGATAAATATTTATTCACTTCTACGTTAAATTTGACTTTGAAGTCTGCCAGGACAGATTATTTGTTCTGTTGGGCAGAAGGTACAAGAATTCATACCTTTACTTGCCGATGCAAAATTATGATATTTAAAAGTTGCAGTAGAAGCATAACTTTGAGTAGCCACTCGTTAGTTTAATTTAATATATCGCTGAGCAGTTATAGCAAGGCGTTTGCGGAGGGGAGTAGATAGATGTACGGCTGTAACTAGAGGAAAAAGCCCCTAACTAGAACGGTTCTGCTATAACTAGCTACTATCTTTATACAAGCCACTGCAAAGACAAAAGTTGTAATATATATAACGTATGGTATAAATTGCCTTTGTTAACTGAAATCAAACGTATTTGGTTAGGTAATGACTAAATGACTTCCAATTGCATCATACCTTCCTCATCACTCTACAACATCTCCGATTTACTTTTTTCTCTATACTCTTTTGTGATATCCAGATCATACTGTGGTTGTGTTTTTACTTTCATGCTCTTGCATTCTATTTCAACAATCTTTTCACCCAGCGCTTTTCTCTTAAACAAGTGTGATACCCAAACCAACAAACCTTCTCCGCTTAGTACTGAATAAAGCTTTTTTTTATTTTCTGTTCTTTATCTCTTCGTTAGTTTTATTTATCATTATTCTTTCTATAAATATCTAAAGTATTTCATCTGTACTCCTTGGATAAGATCTAAGGTGAGAACCTTAATTATTATATCACATACTTGCCATAATATTGTATGCTTCACATCATATTTTTTTTCACTTTCTTGTTACAATTTCATCGTATTCAAACTCTTTGTATGCTTTAAAAAAAAGTCCTCTACATCTTCCCATCTTATTATATTTGGATTACAAATTGAAACAAATTAATTGAAATAATACTTCTAATCAATTAACATTTTCTATTCCAATATAGGATTAATTATAAAATTACGTTCATATTTAATATTTTAAAGTTAATTAAAGACTTTTATTATGGAGTATTTCATTAAATTTAGAATAGTTACAGGAAAATAATCCAATCGGAATTTACTGCATTATCAAAAACCAATATGGATTTATAAGTATAATTTATGTCGCTCTTTTGTCAATTAATTTTTCTTTTTAAAAATGAGAAAATATAATATTCGGTTATTTAATTTATACTTTTTCGGTCTATAACGTTATTACAAATAAATTCTCGAGTATAGAAATCGAGTATAAAAAATCACACTCATTAATTTTTATTCGGTTTTATGATACATTTAATAAATCTGTTAGAGGACTTCTATTTTTATTTTAATTATACGGGTATTCGGTAATGGAATCAACACAACAAAAAAATTTCTTTTGTTATTTTTTTTGAGGAATAGTTTTTCAATTTAAAAAAAAGATTAAATATACAATAATGACTTTCATTCTTTCATTGCACGTTCATTCTACCGTTTTTTTTCTTCAAAATTTAACAAAAGAGGAATTCAATTATCGTAACACAACATCCACTTGCAGTGTTTCTTAAGTTATAATAGGTATCAAGTATCATGGAAATTATTGTACGTAGATTTCGTCGTTGTCAGAACTTTGCTTATTATTTTTAAAACTTCTAATTATTTTGTAGAGTAGTTTTTACTTTGACGAGAAAAATATTTTTTTGTTAAATTTAAAATTCATAATTGTTAATATAATAACTCTAATACTAGTATATCGGTAGTGTAAATACAAATTTCTTTAATAGGAACAGTAATTACGATATTTTAATTTTGAATTATATTTTCTAAGCGGGTATCTAATATTCAATTTAATGTTAAAAATTCCATAAAATTTACGGTAACACTAACTTTAGGTAAAGTAATTAATGAATTTCTCACGACCAAAAGGGTACATTAATTTTTTCTGTTACTATGTATATCCTAGTCTTTCTTAGAGCTTTGATGTAAGTAAAACGTTGGAAGTAAAAGTGGTACTAATTAAAGTTGCTTTCTCTGAGTATAATGATTCCTGCTATATACCCAATCCCTTCTGGATTGTGATGAACTTATTGTAAGTATCACTTGTAGGGCTGTATACAAACTCCATTTCAGCCAGCTTGGTGTGCTGATATGCAATTTCCAGAATGTTTGGGTTTAGTATCAGAAAACCACTTCATCATCAGTTAACTTTTAGTAAGTTTGGAATGGGATGATTCGTGACAATGGTAATTTTGGTAGTGAATTTTTTCTTGTGTCTGATCATTCTCAGATTGTTTTGTTGTGGCACCACAGTCATCCATCAGATCACAATCAGGAAATTTTACCTAAACTTTTACTAAATTAATACCCGTTTGTATTGTAAATTAACTATTTCGTAAATATATTAATAATAATATTTTTGACGATTATATTTGCATACTGTTATGTGTATGACTGATCAGTAGAATTAATTTTTCTTTCCGAGTTAGAATTCTGCTTCTCCCATCTTGATTTACCAGTATTCCTTTTATAATTTTATCTAAATTTTATGCTTTTATTTAATAAACGTAGTTACAAAGTATGATATTTTAAACTTTTTGCTAAAAAAAATCATGATTTCACGGATAATTTTAGATTTAGAAAATATCTATTATTTTTTTTTTGTATCCCATGAGAAGTAGGAAAGTCTCTACCTATTTTCTAATGTTAATTTTTTTTGTTGTTTTCTATGCTAAAATGAGTCATCAATTACTTCTTGGTGCGTTTACATAATATTTATGTAGCGCACATACATGTTTTACGTTTACGTATCATAAACATAATAATTATCAGCTAACTGTAGGCATAATTCATAGATACTCCTGAATACAGTACACCTATTCTGAAGAATAACTAACATTCCATACTTACTAAAGAAATTATAATGTGAAGTGTTCTCTCTGTCTTTTTCTAAGCTGAATGTACTGTTGCATATAAGCCACTCAGATCCACTGAACTGCATTTGAATTAAACTTTACATTTTTATCATTCAACATGATTATATCAGAAATGTATAATTAACATTATTATTCTCAGAGAAAGATAACTGGATTCTTAGATTTTAAGATTCTTTATATATATATATTTATCTTAGATTCTTTATATATATATATATATATATTAGAAAACTTAGAAAAATAATCTAAAGAAAAAAATTAATTCACCTTGTTCTGGTTTGAAATGAGCTAATATTGTATATTCATCATATAGGGTAAAGGTTATACTAACCAATTTTTATACTTCTGGTTTATGTAATCAGATTTCGATTGATTTCGTAAGTGCTAATTTTTGAACTTCAATTTGTGTTTATTCTGTGAAGGACCTCTGCAAAGAAGAAGACCTTGCTTCAATAATCTTTATCATTTTGACAACAGAAAGTAATTAAGAACCAATGCAATAGTATAAAATAATCAGTACTATACTGATAGCAATTCCATTTAATTTGGACAAGAAGGATATAAAAAATAAATAACAACCCTGAAGCAAATAACTAATTTAAATAATTGCGAACGACGCAGTAGTTAATATAAATAGATGAAATTTACGAAAAAATGTAATACCTATTCTAACTGAATTTTAAAATTGTATTATACAGGTAGATATATTTACTGCTATGATTTACACGAAAAAAATTTTTTTTTATCTTTATGCTGCATTTACGCTACTATTTTTAGATAATTTGTAAATTTTTTAAAATCATTGACAATGTTTGTTTTGTTTTTTGAAAATAGATTGAATTAAACAATAAGATTGGTGAAGAATTTAATAAAACCTAAATATAGTATACATAATTCACACAAACACGAGAATCCATGTACAGATAAAAAAAGAAAGGAATGACTTTTTGAACCCTCTAATCTCAAACTTTATCATCATTTGAAACGATCTAATTAAGTGTAAATTATAAAGGAAATAAATTAGATATATTTATTGCACAGAGTAGAATTGTAGGATTTTTATTTAAAAAAAAAGAAAAACAGAGGTTTTTAAAAGAAAAGTGTGTAGAATATATTTATACCTGGTTTTTCTACCATCCCTATTCTGAAAGGATTCTTTTTCACACTAGGAATTGAATTCTCAGTAGCCTAATTTATTACAACATTCAGTAAAGGTATAAGAAAAAACTACAGTATTGTACCGGCCGTAATAAATTTAGATACTTTATTCATGTATTAAGGGAAAAAGAATAAAAATTTACTGTATTACAAGTGTGTAGATCAAAAAAGTACGTAGTGTACATCTTACGGAAATAGTAAACTGAAGGTAATGTTCGATAAATTTTAGTATAAATTGATAGATTAAGAAATTTTAAATTGCTTTTTGTCCTCAGTGATAAATTGGTTTCATGAAGGTTTCAATTTATTTCTTATTCTATTCTATTGTTTGACTTCAGTTACTGATATGGTTTAAATTAATATAAATATTGAAAAAACCAAAGAGTAATTTGGAAATACTCGTATAAAGATAAATTAGATTATTTTTTTGCGATAATTAACAATTTTACCTTAATGAAGAATGCTTAAAACTGAGAGGTTTAGTTTAAGGAGAGAAGTAAGGCAAGAATAATGTGAAAAATGAAGAAGTAATGAGGAGAGTGAAAATAGTAGCTTAATCAGAAAAATTCAGACTAGGGAAGATGATGTGACATATCGTAACACGAGGCGAATTAATTAAAATAGTGCTAGATAGACGATACAAAAGAAAAGGCCGGAAGAGAGTAAAAATTATAAACGATCTTATAGTGAATGAATATTAAGTTCAAAAAGTTTGGATTGGAATAAAGAAGAATGACGATGATGACGGGACATTGACGTACTGGATGGAGTATATAATTTTATAAAGTAATTAATCGACACAATTCGTCCTTATTCTGACCAGTGATATAAAACATTCCTGAATACCAACGTTGTTCGTTTTTATAACAATATTTGTATATAAAATTCTCTTAAATTTATTGCAAAATCATTTCTTTGGATGCTTTAAAACCTAAAATACCTCTTTTTTAATTTTTTCCATTTTATTTTCCCCTGCTGTAAAATGAAATAGTCGATAAATATTTATATATGTGTACGTACATATTTTACATCGAGTGGCTTCTTGTTTTTTACATAAGTTGCCCTGAATTTACCAGTTTCCTTTTAGTGTATTCTTTAAATTGATCTTCCATTGCAATTATGCTATATTTTACTAAACATACAATATTTGCGATCTTAAAATTTAACTTATATTTTTCTTTCTTTTTATTATATTTTGTTTCATTTGTTTCTTTCTCAATATTACAAACTGAATTTCTCCCTGAACGATTATTTCACATAATCCTATATTTCTTTCTTATTCGTATTTTATCATGTTAATGTATAAATATTATTACTGTAGTTCTTATTTCAGTCTTTAAATTCTTTGTTACTTGATACTAATAATTAAAATGGAAGAGTGGAGTAGAATTTGTCCTTTTCTTATTCCTTTATTTCAGTTTACCTTTCTCGATTTTCTAATCTTAACTGATGGTTATGGTACTAATTATACGAGTAAAATACCTCTTCTTTTTATAATTGAAATTTATCGATCTTAATTATTTAGAAAGATGCTTCATTGAAGTAGACTAATATAATTATCCGTTGAAGTGGAATACCCGAGATTGTTGATTCTTTTTTCAGGTTATTAATCAAAAGTACATTACCCATTATAAATATTTATTTTTTAAATTACGATGTAACTGTATAGTAATTTATGAAATGAATATATCGACAGCCTCAGTTGTGGTGAGCTGTCATACAAGAGACGATTCGAGGGTAATATAACAAATTTCAAAAATATAGTGATTATATTGTGATGGTTAAAAAGGGAAAAATATTTAAAATTAAGCTAACTGCCAGTAACATCAATAAAGAACCCATGCCACATTGCTAGATGAAAAACATTGATTCATTTTTTGTTATTATTTTATGTATCGTATAAAATAACTCTGTTTATGACATTTTCATTGAATTTACCTCAATTTTAATCAAAATGGATCTCGCTTTCTGCATTGTAATAAATAATTGAAAACAGAATTAAAAAAAAAAAAACAAAAATCAAAGAAATTCATATACTCAGCTTGAAATGATAGTCAGAAAAAGTTAATAATTTATCGATTCATTGTTGCTTATAGTAGCAAAGAGGCTATTAAAACAGTGAAACGAAGCAAATGTCTGTGTTAGTTACCTTATTCCGTGGGATTGCTTATATTTTAGTCTCTCATTAATATACATGGTATTAGATACTAACTAATACCTTAGAGTTGGCCCGTTTACATCTTATTCAACAAATATAAATTGAGAAAGTTCTCCCAGTACCAACTCTTAATTGGTAAACTAGGTGATGTTTCATTGCAGGTGCTACGAGTTTAATGTACCTTTCTTTCACTACCGATCCAAAATAGGGGGTAATTTTAACTCTTATGAATACAAATTACATATAAGTTATAGACTTAATTAAATGTTCCTTATTTATCTAGGCTGTTAGGCTGTTACTGCTTTATTATATGGCAATGAAGAAAAAAAATTCACTTTATTCCTTTTATTAAAATTACTTCATTGAAATGGTATAGTGGTGCCTGCATTACTCAAAGGACGTATAATTAAATGCAATATTCATTTTATCTCAAGTTTTAAATATTTACATTTAAAAAGTAGAGCGTAGTTTTTTAAAAATAAAAGAAACATTTATTTTTTAAATATCAAGTTGTTTTGATGATTCTATCATCTACAGAAATGATTTTAACAAGTACTTGCAAGCATTGTCAATATAATGTTTCTCTTTACCGTTTATTTTCCTGATCATTACATTTTTAAGGATAAGAAATAGTTGCTGACAAGTAAGACTGAAGTAAATAATAAATAAAAAGGTACTAATTTCAGTAGCGATAACTGAAATTACATTAAAATTAGATCTAAAATTTGGTTGGTATGAGGAGATTAGAGTCACGATGTTGTCAAAATTATAATTTTATTATTTTAAAATAATAAAATAAGGTGTATGATCAAAATTACAAATACTGAAAATGCTGAAATACTCTTTATAAAAAATTGTAGATAGATTGAATTAATAAATAACTACAAAAGCTGTCCATTGATTTAATATTTTTAATAATAAAAATTTAAATATATAAAAACGTTCAAAGAAAAATTTCTCTCTGTGAGCTACTAAAAGAAAATTGAAAATAGTCCATTAACTATTATTTAGTAATTATTATTATCATTATTATTTTTTTTTTTTTAATTTTGTATGTATTTAATTTCATAAAACATGTAAATCTCTGTGAATGGTGTCAATTAATAATATCTGTTCCATAAGAACTGTTCATAAGTAAATCATTTCTTATTAAAGTACGCATTTTAAATATTGGTAAGAAGTTGAATGATGATGGTATTTCATACTTTGATCTTAGAGAAAAGCATGAATATTATTTTTGTTAACTCATATATTAACTTTTAACAAAAATAAAAAAGTGTTAGAGGTGAGAAATAACAATAGAAATATGGATGAAAATTTAAATGTTTCTTTCTTGTATTATGTTACAATACGATTTATATCGGAATGTTAATTAGTGTAAGAATATCTTTGGGTATACTGCAATACATATGTAACTTCAACATAATTTCAAAATATTATTCTTTAATTAATTAATTGTATTTAGATACAGTGGCCATTAGTCGTCTTTTCAGTTAATTATTCAGCTGATAAGTAATGAATTATTTCATGTAAATGAATAAATTTTTTCAATCTGTAAATAGATTTAAAATGGAAGAATTAGAAAAACAAGCATTTCAATAGCATAAAACGAACGTCATGTTCGATTTTGAGCTTTCCGTTGTGTCAGTTTTCCTTTCTTTTACTAAATGAGTAAGACCTCGTTTACGAAATTTGTTATAAAATACCTATGTAACAGAATTTTTTTATCTTAAATCATTTAACTGGTTTTACATATTCCCCTTTGCTTACTGTTATGCTGTATTATATAAACTCGACATAATTATCTGCTTTATTAATATCAATCATAAATTATAGTAATAATAATAATAATAATATTTTTGTCGTATTTATAATAATAATAATAATTTTGTCGTATTTTACATTCTTTTATCTACTAACCTTATTTATATTTCTGTTACCATATAACATAAATATTGGTTTTACATATTCCCCTTTGCTTACTGTTATGCTGTATTATATAAACTCGACATAATTATCTGCTTTATTAATATCAATCATAAATTATAGTAATAATAATAATAATAATATTTTTGTCGTATTTATAATAATAATAATAATAATAATAATTTTGTCGTATTTTACATTCTTTTATCTACTAATCTTATTTATATTTCTGTTACCATATTAATATTTTGGATACGATTAAGTATGATCTAACGATCTGGTTCTACTTTTAAGAAAATTTTTCTACGAATTTATCTTTCTCCACTTGTTATTAAAACATTTTCATTTCAGACTTTATCACACTACTTAATTTTTAACAATCTCCTGTAACATAACAATTTCAAAAGCTTCCACTGGCACTGTTTATCTTTCTAGCTTTCCTACATGCGTGTTTCTCTACCGTAAAATGTTACACGCCATATAGTTATTTATGGCCAATGTGTGGTCATAAACACACAGCGGTTGAGTTTTAAGAATTACTTTAATATAACAAGAAAATTAATAAACTGCATTCACAAATTCGAATTTAACAAGAAAGAAAGATTACACTCAAAAACCGTTTACTTATAAATTTAAACTTGATTACCACTGTAAAAAAAAAAAAATCGTAATTAGGCATTGAGAAAAAGTGTATATTGTAAAAAAATATGATAATAAATTAAATAAATGAAAACAAAACGATAGAAAACACGTAATTTTTAATAGTGTTTTTGTAATAAGAATAAAAAAAACACTGAAGTTTTAAGCTATATAAAAATAAAGTGTAAATTTATTTAGCTTAAAAATATATAAATCACTGAAACCTGCAAACTCAGATCATATTTTAATGTACATTTCCTACATAATTATGATACAAAAAGTTTATCTTAAAAGGATAAAGATAATGCAAACCTTAAAATAATAAAAGAAATATTCTCGTCTGCGAACAAACATTTTAAGGGAGGGGTAATTGTTTAATGTTGTTATGATTGAAACATTTCACCAAAAGAGGATTACCGTGGTGGAGTGGTAGCGTCTCAGCCTTTCATCCAGATGTTCCGGGTTCAAATCCCAGTTAGGCATGGGATTTTTCGTACACTACAAAATTCCGTTTCCATATCCCACGGATAAGCTTCAAGCTTATGTGGTTAAATTACCTACCAAAAAAAAAAGTTACATTCAAAAATAGCTATTAGATATTGTCCCCATTCAGTATTCAACAATGAAGTTTTTGCTTCACGAATATTAGAGTAGATTAAAAAGTATCTAATTCCTACTATTTTCTTTATATTAAAAAAAAAAAATTGTTTCTAATAAACTAATTTTGTAACCAGTTTCTAGAGTGCTAAAGTATATCAGTTTTTTCTATGTTTTTTGTTTGTAATGAGTCATGTGCTTCTTTGTTTAGCGTTAATTTTTCTTTTGGTTTCTCCTACGTTTTCTAAATTGCAATTTACTTTTACAAATCAATTTATAAATTTCAGAGTTTTTGATGCGTTAATCTTTTCTTTAGTGATCCGAGACTAGAGGTCTGTTTCTTAGGTATAGTCATGGTAACGTTAAAGCCTGCTTTTTAAAAATATCCTTAACTTTATTATATATGGACGATAGCTTGCAATTTGTTTCTATGCTTTATCCGATCGTTCTTCACTGTTTGTTGTGAATACGGTTTTTTTCTTCATTTATTAAATTTTTTGTCACTTGTTTTCTGCATCCGCTCATAGGATTTCTATTAAAATCATTGAACTGAGCTGTAGCTAAATTCATTTCTCTGCGAAATGCCTCGGATCACCCGGTTCGTTCTGTAAACCATCAGATTAAAACCTGCCATCTTATATTGGTTAGAATAAAAAGAATCATTGGTCATATTCCCATCAGTACATCATCTGCAAGCCTACATCAAAATTAACTTTTTATTTTTAGAAGTTAATTATAAATTCAAAAATAATAATAACATTTATTTATTTACAATTTAGTCGGTTGAATGATTTCTTCTTTATTATTTTTTTTATTGATTCTGGTATGATTTAATTTTATAACAAAATTTTTATAATACTTCCTTAAAGTTTGTTCACATTTATTTCAACAACGTTTTAATAATAACAAAGAAACTGAAGTTGATCTAATTAAAATTTAATTCGTCATTAAAAAAAAATCGGACATTAAAATGGATATAAGTTAATAGGCTTAAATACAGTTTTGTACTGCTAGTTACATTGTTATCAAGTAACCGTTGATGGTTACAATACAAAAATTATATAAATTGACCCTATAAAGCTTGAGATTTAAAGTTTTTCCGTTTATTGTCTGTAAACAGAGATGATTGGCTGAAACAAGAAACAGCTATTTAAAGCTAAAACGAATGTACAGTAAAAGAAGCTATTCGGGATCAACATTTAACCCCTTTTATCCACTTAGTACATAATCCTTCGCGTTCTGCCTTTCAACGAAATCTCTTTTCCAATAAAGATTTTAAGTTACCTAAGTCTTTTTGCGGGATACGTCTTTAAGTTAATTAATTGACGTACTTTAACTTGATTTGTGATGGTAGCGGGTAACATAACGATAAGTATCATGAGATAACCACTTTCTGTTATAGTTAACTACATATTAACAAAATTTATTTTTTAATTTTTTTTTTTTTTACTGTGTTAGCCAGCTTGTTAATTTGTATGAAATTAGTTTTAATAGTATTATTTTTGAAGTTATTAATAGATTTTTTATTAAAATTTAATTAAATTTGCTGATAAAAATATATAAATTTTAAGGACTGGTATCTATGCGCTCCCCCTCCCACCTCAAACACACACACACACACACACACATACACATATATATATATATATATATATAATTCTGAAAAATTCTAAGGAAAGAGAAGAAACAACAGTAGCTCATTTGTATATTTACTAGCTAACTAGTATATTTACTTCAGTTGTCCGTTTGAGGGGGTATAATTGAACGGGTTATTGTTAAATTGGGTTCATCCATAATCTACATTATTCCGCGGGTAAATTGTTCATTTCGACTTGAATTTTTCTTAGGTAAATTGATTTCTGAACGAAAAAATCTTTGTTGCAAAATATTTGTAAGCTGGTCAATGCAGAATCGATAATCAGTAACTGCTTCTCCCATCTAAGTAAAATATTAAGATTTTCTCATAAATTGTGTAAGGAATGTAATTTCTTTTTGGTGTTTTTAATGTCTCAAGATGACATTTCTCAGAAGGTAGAAAATCTTTTTTCATTATCCGCCTCATCTTCATGCCCTTGTCCTGTTATACTGCATTTTCAGTTCTTTGGTTTAACATGATACGGATAAGTCTGTACAAAGATTAATGATCACGTCAGTTAATTCTTACCTTTATGGTAAGTACAATGCACAAGTACTGTAATGGTTGAAATTTTCATTGAGTAAAGCCCCGCCCTACTAACCTGATCTTAAAGAAGATTTTAAATAAATCCAAACAAATACACTTCTACAAATCTTACGAAAGCATGAATAAACTCTTTTATCAGTTCCATCTGTTTTTAATACAGGGTCATTCACGGGAATCGGATGTTTTTAAAATAATCATAAAAAAATTGAATATTTACTTTAAAAAAGTTTTATTGGTACTGAAACACTTGTTAAATCAAAGCATTTGTTACTTACTCATGAACGAAAAATTATGTCCGGCAAGTGATGTCCATTTTGGGCAATATATTGTTGTAGCCTTTCACTGTAACTGGCCTCAATTCTTTGCAGCATGTCAACATGAATCTGGGTGACATGATGAGGATGCGATGCTTAGGTCCTCCAATGTACGCGGTTAATTGCCGTACACACGCGATTTCAGAAACCCCCACAGAAAAAAATCACAACTACTCAAGTCGGGGGACCGAGGGGGCCAAGGAATGTCGCCGAATCTGGAAACGATCCGTCCCGGAAACAAGTTACGGAGAACAGCCATCGTTGCCCTCGCTGTGTGAGCTGTAGCTCCATCCTGCAGGAATAACACATTTTGAAAATAGATTCCCCGGTTTCGTAACTCAGGGATGAAAAACGTATTCAATATCGCAATGTAACGATCAGCTGTTACAGTTACGGCAGCGTCATTTTCTTTAAAAAAATATGGTCCAATAACACCGACCTTTCCTATTGCACACCAGACAGTCACCTTTGGGCTATGAAGTGGTCTCTCGTGAAGCTGATGCGGGTTTCTTTCTGCCCAATACTGGCAATTCTGTTTGTTGACCAAGCCATTCACACGAAAATGGGCTTCGTCACTCATTAACAATAACAAATTTTCATTTTCTTCAAAAACGGTAAGCGTTTGTCGACAAAATTGTAATCGCTGCGTGAAACCTTGTCCGATTAACTGCTGCACTACGGCTACATTGTAAGGATGGAAATGCAGGTCTGTATGCAGAATTCGTCTTACCGTACTTGTGCTCATTTGAAGCGCTGCTGAATGCCTCTGAATAGAGCGGCATGGGCTTCTGACAATGGCTTCCCTTACTCGTTCGATGTTCTCCGGAGTGCTAGCAGTTCGTCCGGGACCCGGTGATTTTTTTTTCAATATTGAACCACTTGTTTACCCATCGCAATATTGTGTTACGAGAAGGGACACTTGCATTACGATGGATATTAAACAAACGGCGGAAATCTCGCTGAACAGCAGTTACGGATTCGTCATTTCGCACAAAACTGTCATACGCGTACAGGCGTTGGTCTAGTGTCCACGGCTCCATGTCAACGACTAAAATGTAAATGTTATGAACAAAGGAAACGTCAGACACCAGCCACATGCCCCTCCCACCACGAACGCCCGAGTACAACCCACTTCAAAAACATCCGGTTCCCGTGAATGACTGCATATTCAGTCTGTAAAAATGGAAGTATATGATACTGAATTTTGTACGAATAAGATCTTGAGTGTACCAATACGTTTCACGATTGGTTCTTATGAAACTTGTCGTTAATGACATTTAACTTTTTATATTTTTAAAGATTGGAGTATTCTTTTTTTTTAATTAGTTCATTGAAAATTCACGAGGTTTTGTGAAATTCATGATTTTGTCTTATCCTACATAAGGATATGGAAATTATGAATTTTACACAATTTTATTACAGTCGTTTGCTACTACAGTCGTTAATTTTTGGTTCTATCCATCCGAAGAATAGTTTGGCTTGTCAGTATTCTATCGTTTCCAACTGCTTCCTTCCTCTACTTTCTCAATATGTTCTAACATTGTGCGTGAATTCACTGAATCCGGGTTTGACTTTCGTGTTCTCATTTACTCTGTTTTATTTACCTTTTGCACGTCAAACTGGCAGCAGTAATTGGCAGCTGTTTTTTCACCGTACATTCTAATAAAAAACAAGATGCTATCATGTCTACCGTACCCTCTGATAACTGGGCGTTAAACAAATTTAACGATTCTTTTACTGTTTCTGTTGACTGCAGAGTCATTTTCTCTAATAATAATTTTTCCACTTTCCACGTAGTTGGTAACTAAAATAATCTTTTAATTTGCTCAACATAGGCGGAATGTCATACAAGTTACACATTCTCTTTCCTGAAATATTCATTCTACGTTTTTCCGTAAAACTTTCGTCGAAAATAAAATTGTGGCTCAGCTTCAGTCTACCAGTTTTAAAAAAATTGCAATCTGTTATTTATTTTAGTGAACATAGTTTTTGTTGTAATCTGTTTTATTTTTTATTCTATTTTATAAATTTCTATAATACCTCGTTTGTGTATTGTTTAATTTTATTTTTGTTACAATTTCCAGAATGCATTGTCAATGCATTATTTTGATAATCGTTATTATTACCTGTAAGTGCAGAAGGTTTACAAGAGTGTGGGGTGTGTGTTCAATTGATATTTCAACAAAGAGGGTAGCTATTTTGTCAGTAAAACACGATAAAATTAATAATTAAACAGCAAATATTAAAACAGGAAATTAAACAGACCGTCGAAGTACAGAGAGATGCACCGTTATATCTTTTATAGTTTATGTTGTGATCGCATGCACATACTCGTATGTTGCCTACAGTCTTTAGGTATGAGTAAATTAGCAGGTTTATAAATGTGTTGGGAAATTTGTGTCAGTAAAATTCAAGTGGCTTATGTTTGTTTAATTATATTATACTTAAGATAAGCGGTTTGCTAATAAACTGAAGGTTATTTTATCATACAGTAATTAAATTCGTTGAAATGAGGGAGAAATTGTGACAGTGTGGTAATAGTGGTTGATTTGAATGTTAGTGTTATTTTGTGTTTATGTGGGGGTGTGGGGCGGTATAGGAAAGAATGAAGTAGAGTCTGTCAGTTTGTTATGCTTCGATTTAACGTTTTAATGCAGTCTTTGTTTCGCTATTTCGAGTCGTTTTAATCGTCCAGTTCAACTGAAGGATGTTAGAAACAGATTGTATAATCCGATTTCTTTCGTAGTAAAATATACATTTACATAGCACGTATTCCGTAAAAAGATTTGTCATTTACACTCCTGTTAAAATATTTTTTCCATTTAAAAATTTGACGAAAACTAAACTCGTAAGCCTAAAATCCAGAGTTCCCTAATCTACCAGCATGAGCAAATACATTACTCTGTTTTGTATAGTCTAATATAACTAGTCTATGATGATTTATTTCGAACGATAAAGAACAAGAATTTTTTTCTATACACATAAAATAGAAACAGAATGGATTTTATATAGATAATTATATAGTGTCTTAACTACCAATTAAAAGAACTGAGTAGCAACAATTATATATTTTTAACTAAAAAAAGAAAATAATAACAAAAGATATATGACTCAATTACAAAAAGAAATCGGTCAACTTCCTTCTTGTTAATTACTTTAACTAGGGAGTGCATGTCAGAAGACATGCACTCCCTATTTAAAGTATCATTTACTGTTCATATAAAAAACCTTGTACTTTATTGACATTATGGCGACCAGCTTACGGGAGTACTTAATAATAGGAAAAGTGTTAATGACTTGCAACAACATTACAATTGGTTTTTGTATTGTAACTTTTATTCCTTCTCTCAGTTTTCGATTAATGACATTTTTTTGGATGAAGTTGTGTACTACATATATTTTTTTTATCACCCTATTAACAAATTATGAAAGAAGAATTTTATATTAATTTTATAAAAACTGAAGAGAATTATGTTCTCTTTTATTGGCAATTTAGACTTACCTAATTCTGACAATACTGTGTGGCTCTGAGATGTAAAACCTATCTTTTGGAATTAGAAAAATTAGCCAGTTAACGAATGCAGGGAAACTCACAAAAATAGATAAATAAAAAATTTTCATGCCACTTATAAAGTAGGTCGAAGTATAAATTGGACAAAAAAGAGCCTTTAAATAAATCAATACATTGAGACATGATGGAAAATACGGTAAATATAAAAACAAATTCTCCTGAAATGAAAATTAATATAAGAAAAAGTAAAGTAAAGGAAGTAAACAACAAGAGGATTTATTGGTGTGGACAAATAAAGAAGAATAGAAAAATGTAAAAGAATTATGTTGTAAAAAAATGAGAAGTTTGGTAACAGGAGACTGGAAGAGCGCAATGGAAATTCAAGGAAAAATAGCAATATGTTAATAATGCTCTAATAACATATGTGTATTAGAAAAATAACAAATTGCGAAACACAAGATAGCAATAATAGGGTTAAAGAAAAAGTTATGCGAGAACTACACAAAAAAATGGAATCTGTTTAAGAGGAAATGGAATCTTGACAATTGCACTGGAAGAGTCAGTAAAAGGAGAAAGGAATAAAAGAATGAATTTAACACATAGGTGAATAGTGGAAACTATAAGGTTACGAGAAAGAAGGCTTCAGGCAGAAATAGAAGAAGACAGCGGTCTCCTAAGGGACCTGCCGTCAGGCAGAACACCAGATGTTGATGATAATGATAACTGAGGTGTTTTTAATATAGAGCTTAAAGCTGACGAAACGATGTTTTGAATACATCTCCCACAGCAATTTTTTTCTGTTATGTCCGTATTATTAATAGTGCTTTTTTTACAATGTGTTGTTAACTTTTGAATTTTTACAGTTTAGCGTATCAATTCTTTATTTGAGATTACTTGCATACAAAATGAATGAAGTGCTTGTTAAATGTCATAACCAGACGATTATAGATTATGTGACATGGTAAATTCTAAAAAGTGACAGTCAGTCTCAAAATTAATCATTAGCCTATGCTATGCTAAACAAATAAAACAAATATAACAAATAAAACGGAAGGGTGAAGTAGTTTTCATTATGTTTTTCACTGAACCGACACACTTTCACGCGTAGGTACTCTGTTCTACAAGTGACAACTTCATTCTTCTCCTTAGAGGTTGGAAAGGTCGGACATGTAGTGAATACCATTACTCAGCGAAAACACCTCTAATTGGTAATTACTATAACTTACGTGGTGAAAATATTTTATACGTATACGTCTGTAAATATTATATAATGTAACAGATTGATAAATCCCTTACCCTGTGAAACAACTATATACATTGCTGGTATACAGTTCAGTAAAGTTACAATTATTTTAACTCAGCTAAAACAAAATATACTCATTTCATACATGCATATGTACATTTATATATATATATATAACCCTTTAATTTATACATAACCCTTTGTAATTTGGATTTCTGTGTCGGGTTTTACATGTTGAAGTTGCAATTTTTCATAACTATTAACGTATTTACAATATTTGAAAATTTATTTTCTTTTGAGACATAAATATAATTAATAAAATTTATTTAAAAAGCCAAAAAACAGGATTATAAAGTAATAAAATGAAAAGTATGAAAAAGTTTGTAATTTATAGTTTGTTTGATTATTTTACAAATTAGCAACTCTTTATCCTTCTTCTTATATGTATAAATTTATTTTGTTTTCAGAAATTTGTTTGAATATCTTATATCATCTTTATATTTTTTTAATAATCTTACGGGAACGTTAACTAAAAGATTACAATAGAAGATAAACCAAAATCAACTTCAAATATAAAAGAAATCGTAAACATATCATATATTACTATTTTAATAGTAACTTTTGAAACATTTCCCTAATGTTTCAATATATTTTATAAATTACAATCATTCTTAAAGACGCAAGTATAATAATACTTAAAAAAAATAAATAAATAATGAAATATTTATAAAGGAATCGTCGTAGTATTTGTAGATACAGTAGGCTGAATATTTTTGAAAAAGTAGTATTTTCATATTTAAGGCTCCATATAATGTCATGATTTGTCCACGTAAATTGTTTAATAAAACCGTGTCCAAAAACTTTAATAATTTATAGTATTTAATAATTTAAAATATTTCAGAAGATGCCACAATTCAGGAGATCTATTTGTTGATACTAAGTGATGTGCTGCAATAATTTAAAAAAAAGAATCCCTTAATTTGCTAAAAACGCACGAAAGAAAAATAGTTAATTAGTTGATACTACACCAGGTTGTCAATAGCAGTATGAATATTATGTGTTAAAGATACATCTGAGATTGACAATAGAAAAGAACTTGACACTTGAACCCAATCGAATTCTGGCACTTTCACTTTGACAGCTATTTAAGTGAAGAGGATGTAGAAGGCAGTAACAGAAGTTCTAACCGGCAGGTTTTATGAAGTCAAGGTCAAATTTTTCTGACTGAACTACTCGAGATTGTTGACAACATCCAGTCAAAAGTCTCTTTTACATTTTTATGAAAAATAGATACAAAATGAAAAAGAAATTGAGGGTAGTTGATTAAAATAATTTGTAACATTAAAACCACTAGAGTTATTCCGGAGATTTTCATTATCTTGTTTAAATGAGTAATGAAGACATTACTCATTTTCTTCGATTAGAAGTTATTTTATTCATTTGTTTAATTATAAGAACTATTACGTAACACTCTACATTTTATTTAAACCTTCACAGATATATATTTTGTTAATTTTTTATTGCTGTATTTAATATATATATATATATATATATATATATATATATATATATATATATATATACACACACACACAACATACCACACCACACACGCTCGTAAAACTTAAGATATATGAATATATCATCTCATGAGTAATTTAGAAAACTGGTCGCTGTTAGGTTTTAACTGTAGAAGGTACAAAGCATACATTCTGTAAAAGAGATCAGAAAGAAAGAAAGAAAATAAAGACTAGAAAGGTCGAGGCAATCAATTACACGTAGATTGACCGTACTCCAAATGGAAAATGAATGAGAATTTAAAAAAAAAATTATAGAAATAAGATTTTTTACAGTTATTAATTGATTAGATTTTTTTTTTATTCATTTGAAACTATATTTCGCATTCAAATAATAAAAAATAAATTCAACTATAGGAAAATTGTACCGATTATAATATTTTAATAACTCATATAAGTAATATTTTACAAGATGTAGTCAAATATATTAAGAGAATATTAATTTACGTCAGGTGTACTGAGTTGAAACGAGATTTGTGATGTACCTTAAAGGATTGATAGAGAGAAGAGGGTTGTAGCGTTATATAACGGCTAGTGAGTGAGTAGCAAAGCCTGAATGACGGAAGGGTTTTGAATCATGTCAGTTGAAGAGCGGTTACAACTCATTAAACCATTCAAGGAGGCACCTTTTGAGATGATAATCCCTCCCGTTTACCTTTCTTCGGCTGCCCAACACCCTTTTCCATTGACTTCCACCTCGTATCCATCACTTCTCTTTCTCTATCCCTAGAAGCTGAGGTAATTCACAACATCATCATTTCGGTAGAAGGTAAGAGGTTTTGTACGCTAGGTAATTAGGATCGATACCTTACATTACAGGAAGGTATCTCCGTTTCCATCGTTCTTGCTCAATCTCTTCAATCTTACGTTAAGCTTTGAGTGAGTTTCAGTAAGACGTATGTTTGTGTCTTTCTATTTATTTGCTTTTGCTTTGGGCATCCGTACATGTTCTGAATTGATTCATCAACGAATATCCTTACGTAAAGCTGTGTGTGTACATATATATATATATATATAAAATGTATTTTGTATTTATGTTAGTTTAAGGGAACTAAAGACTTAAACCTCGATGCTTAAAAGCTAGTGAGTGTATAAATATATATATATATATATATATATATATATATATATATATATATATATATATATATATATAAGCATCCCCGTCGCAACTTCTCCCGTGCTATATGGTTACGTCGTTCCTGTCGCAGCCCCGTCCTTTTCCCGCCCGTCTAGCCAGCTGGCTCTGCCCTCTGGATCTCCTTGTGTTCAATAAATTCATGTTTAAGAGAATAATGATAAATTAAAATTAAAACTGTTAAATTTATAACAATTGTCAGTGTATTGTAATTTCTTTAGAACATTCGTTTGGTCAGTATAGGACCAACTAATTTGATTTTAGATTTCCCATAACGGTTTTACTCGCAAAACACATAATCAGACTTACAAACATAAATTACTATGACAATGTTACCAAATCTCATAAAGATTGAATCAGTGGCGGTCGCATAGAAAGGCAAAAATGAAAAAAAAAGATTATGTATTTTATTCCTTAAATTATTAAAATTCAGGAAACCTGAAAATTGGTTTTAGATATTTATCTGAAGAGTATTTACAGTGTTACCCCATTTTAACACTTCAAACTCGGAATTTCCAAATATCTGGAAAGTGGTTATTAGATATTCACATCAGATTTCGCATACGAAAAATCAAGTTGATATCTTCATTTGTTGCGGAGAAATTCACTCGATTTGGTCTGCAAATGCTCTTGGTAATTTTTGTGATAGAATTTATTATTATTTTTTTAAATTCGTTTAATTTTGAGAATCTTAATCAATGTTCAGTTTTTCATGTTCTATTCATTTTTAATGTTTTAACTTTTTATATTGATGAAATGTGATTTATTTCTTTTGTACTTATAAAATATAAATAAATATATTCTATAAAATATTTATAAAATAATTGCTTCCAAAACTTACTAAAATTATTCAACGACACAAGGTCTAGGAGAAGTCTTTTGATAGACCTTTTCTCTCTCATTCTCTCTCTCTCTCTTCAGATACTTTTGTAGTATTTATTTACTTACTTTCTTCTCAATGCAATGAACTTGAGAATTGTTCAGTAGCTATTAATCTCCTGTAAAAATTATTGATATGTATTTCTTCAAACCGATAATTATTCCTTACGACGACTTTAATATTACATTTTTAATAATGTATTTTTATTAATTCTACCTTTTATTATATTTATTATGCTTTAGACTGGTATTTTTATTTGTGCGAATCAGAAACGTAATTTTATAAAACTTGTATGAAAAACAGTCTTTTAAATAGTAAAACATTTACTGCTAATCAATTTTTTTATTCGTTAAAACAAATTCTGTTGAACTGGCTTTTTTGTTTCAAGAATTTCTTTTTACCGCTTCTTTTCCATGAAGCGAAAAAATGTTTGTTTTGGTAAACATCTGATATTCCTGAAGTTTAATGACGACCGCGATCCAAGCTCGAGAACAAAGATGTCTTATGTACAACGGATCATGTAGATCCGTTTTTTTTTTGTTTTTTTTTTTTTTAAGGGATGTAGTTAAACAGAATATTGGACAATTTTTTCCCCAATTCATTAAAATAATATTTATTTAGGAAAAAATTATTTTTGTGGTTGGATTAATAAGTGGAGAATTTATTGTAGCGATAGAGTTAAAATTAGCAAAATTAGTTTGGTGTTAAAATTAATTTTCCTTCATTACAATGAACTGCTATGCTGAACTGTTACTGAAACAGTTCTCTTCGTAAGTAGAAAACGCACAGCTGTAAACTATGATGTATATTTTAGGTATAAACCATAAAATAAAAAAGTAAAACAGATTTGATGATAAAAATAATACACATTACTTAGGAAAACTTGTAAAAAGATCATTTGTTTGTCTGTGTTGTTTGTAAATTAAAAATAAACCCAATGTTTGATTAAAAACGATAGTATAGTTTTAACAGTTTTAATTATTTAAAGTAGAAAATTCGTAAAATAGTCCAAAACTCTTTAAAACCCAACTATAAAAGGGTAACACTCTGCTGATTCCGCTGGAAATTGTTGTATTTGTCTCAATTTTTCTCATTCCAAATGAGTTGTTTAACTTTGACTATTTTTATGCTAATGGTTACTTTTTCAACACCTTTATCGGTTTAGTGTTTTGGCATTAATTAAACACAAATAGAGGTATGGCGAATAGAGATTGTGTTAAATAGATCAATATATAGATTCGTAAATAAAACACTTTCATAAATCATTTGAAAAAATAAATAAAAATCTAAATTTAGATAGATTTTTTTATAATTACAGTTATCACTAATAGTTGTAGGGGACCATTATATTATATAAACATATATTTCAACAACAATAAAAAAACTCTTAAAGTAATAACTAATAAGAAATTAAAAATGCTTACAAAATACTACAAACATAATTCGTGTATCTTTTTTTATAGAAAAAATAATTATGTCTGTTAAAAAATAATACAATTTCTATTTAGCCCGTCCTTGTCGAAAATGGAACGGTAGCTTCAAACAATTTAAACAATTTAAAATCTACATCTGGATTGCTCCCATACCCTAAAACATGCTCGCTTATATTTATGGTTGATAAATATATATCTCAAGGAATATTAAAGGTAGCGTGAGTATTCTACAGTTATAGTGACACTTGCTGCGTTAAATAAAATTTGGATGAAATAGTTCATATGATTTTTAATTTAGGATAATTTTTGTATTACACAAATATTTTTAATAAGTTTATATTTTTAATTAAATTTAGATCCTCTTTGATAATAATCAATCGATGAATTTTCACTGTAATTGTTAGTCATTAAATTTTCCAATGATCTAATTCTTGTTTAATGGGGACTTTTTAAACTTTTGGTGTTTACTTATTTTACGACCAGGTAGTTTTGAGCAAAGGCTGAATTCTTATTTCTGTATTTATATCAAGCCAAATTTTCATTTATGCTAATTTCATTGTTTCTTTTTGGCTTACTCTAGTATCCGAAATTGTAGTTATTGTTCGCTTTATGAACGCCCGCTGGAGAGCTTTGTTTTTTCTATAGAGTTTCCGAGGAAAGAGGCTGGTTTTATAGACGTAGCCTCGATAACGTTAAAGTTATGATCTTTTTTTAGTAGTTTTTTCTTATTTCTAAAACACTCTTCCTCCAGAAATAGTAGGCATGTTTTGTCAGTATTGTTCCTTGGCATTCCGAAATAATGCTGTTTTCCTGTTCTAAAAATTTTTTTTGGTCAATTCATTTTTGTATGCAGTTTGTTGTTTTTTAAAATATTTTTATTGAATTCAGCTGCATCATTAAAATAACTACTTTTCTGCGATTATTTTTTAGACCATATAGCACCCGGTCCGTCTTGAAAATTATCTCATTAGAAGCTACCATACCGCAGCGGATGAATCGTTATACATTTATTTAGAAGTAATAGGGGCAATTGGTCAACGACTTACCATTTTTCTCTTCTTTACCGATGACTGAAAGAGAGAATCTAGTTGAGAAGATCTCTCCCCCTTCACCAATAAACCGTGTATTTCTTGAATCAAACGATGAACATTAATTATATCATTTAAGAAATTATACCTTAAAGAACTGCAACATTGTGAACCCCTTCAGAGACTACAGAAATATGTTATCGCTATTTTTTTACCACAAAATAGGTTTCTAATTCATTTTTAAATGGATATTATTTGGTTTAACCTTACTGTTAGTTGTTTGAAGGACGTTTCATTCAAACAACGTGATCTACCTCGCAGTGAACCAAGTAAGGTTGGTTGATTTTTAATGCAGATGTGGCTACCCCGACGAAAAAATTAGGGAAATCTACTAGCATGTAAATTTAGGAATTTAGTTTTTTAGGAAAAAAATAACATGTAAATAAAAATCCTAAAGCATGCGTAACATGCATTACTAAAACCGTTTATGTCATGTCGCAGATATCTATGTAGTACTAGTATAACGTTCTTACACTTTCAGTTATTTTGGTTCTATCTAAAACCGAAAGAATAGTACACAATAATAATTACGTAACTTAGGTAAAATTAACGTATGAAGTACTCTGCAGAATATAAAATTTAGTTCACCGGATGATTTTTTCCTTTTTAAAAATCAATCTTCATTTTCCTAGATACTATTCTGGTCTTTTAATAAAATGCAGTTCCTAAATTTCACATACGTTAAATATTTTCAGTTTTTTCTATCTAAGGTTAATTCTTGTACTTTTGTGAAATTAATATAATAAAATACATTAAGAAATAAGAAAGTTAAGAATGAACATATAAACAACTTTGTAAATAATCTTTTTTGCGGGGTTTCAAGTTGTGAACTTGTTATTCACTAATTGGCAACGTATCTGTTCTCATAAGAAAGTTAATCGTTCGAAACTGTGGTTATAAATTAGCTTATAAAAATGTTTTCCATCATTAATGTATTTGTCGCTATTTCATATTGTTATACATTCGTAGTGTATAACCGTTCAGCTATACGGAATCTCTCATGATATAGTAGTTTTCGAAAATAGCATAGCCTTTTCCAAATTCTGTTTTCTAAAGGAAATTGTTTATCGTTACTTTCTTCACCGGATTAAATTAACTGATTTTCCAGCTTTTTAAGCCTATCAAATTGTTTTTAAACTCCGCGCTACCAGTGAAATCTTTATTCTTTACACCACAGGGATTGTTTGAATAATGAACGCCATCGCCTCAAGCTACCTCGGTAGAAACAAAGTCCCACCCAGGTAGCCGGGACACGGACAATTCTGCTACTTATTCAACAGATGTTTTACATTCGTTAGTGCCACGATTTGGTTTAGTGAGACAGATAGAAGCAACTAATGTACTGCTTTTGGTTGGAAATAATGCGTGATATACTGATATCATTCTGTATGGAATAGTTAAGAACTAAGTCTTGTCTAATCCGATCGATCAAATTGTAATCTGATTCCGCATTTTCAGTTGCTAAATATCATATACTTTTTTTAACTTGGATTTATCTTTTAATTAAGGAGAAGGCTAGGATAGTGTCTTTTTATCACTACAGAATACCAATTTTATGACATATTTAAACTGAGGAAGGAAAAGCAACGTATAGGTGGAGATTGCATTGTTTGGGTTAATCTATATTCTAAGTTTAATGAAAATTAAATAATTCAAAAAAGAAAAAGAAAGAATAAATCTGTACTTAATTTTACGCCTTAATTAAGTTACGGCTGAGATTCTTGTAGAAATGATTTAGACAAACGATTAGCAAGCAGCATTTCATTTTGAAAGCTACAAATACTGAAGAACGTCAAATTAACCTGAAACAATTTAGTGTTTTATAGCTTCCTATCTTCACTTTCAACTTCATCTCACCACAGCGAGTCTAATAAAAATGAGGTTCAAGTTAATCAAAGCGAACCGACTGCCTCATCCACTCTCTTCTGAAACATTTAAGAACAAAGGACAACGACTGAGCTGGAAGGATGTATTTTTATAAAAGGTGAAGGGGATTCAAAATCTAAAGAAGAATAAAGAAGCTTTATTTAACAGACTCATTTTCCAACCATCTATCCTCAAACGCTAACCTTACCTTGCATCGTTTGATCTTTCATTCTCGAATTATGAAAACGCTGACTCCAGCAACCGATCGATATTTCATATTCTTATTTGATTTTATCTATTTTCCAGTAAAACCTTTCTCGGTATTCAGTACATAATATTTAGAACTTAAATCTAATACGAATAGTCAGAGAGATCAATTCAAATGTGGTAAAGTAATTAAAGAATGTTTCTTTTTTTAATGTCAAATGTATAATTTTTCAAATTGTAAAACGTTTAAAAGTAATACAAGTCAAGAAAAAAATATATTAACTGAATACCGATACATTTTTATTGTATTGTTTAACCAAAAGAACAAATACGAAATGTATGCAGAATAATCGCGTATCTGCCATAAATCTTTATGCACAGAAAATAAATTAAAAAAAAAAAAACCAATAGATTTGCTTTTAAATAAAATTTGCACCATATTAATGATTTGAATTGGATTATCAAAAAAAACGCTGTTTTATCACATTTTCCAGCAGTTAACTTGTGTAGCTGTTATATTATAATCGACTAATTATTAGGACACTGGATAATTTTTAGATACCGGTTAAACTCCTGTCAAAATCGTATTTTCGTTCAGGTGGTTAAGATACAATGAACGTGCATTCCTACATGCAGCCTGATCACCCGATCAAATACTCTACCCTCCTGTTTTTATCCAATTAGGAACACTTAAATGCCTACATTCATTTTTTAAATTTCCTTTATTCATTTAATATATTTCGAGTAAGAATAAGTCATAAAAACGATTACAAATACACTCATGAAGAATAATATTTCCAAGATGTTGAATGAATCACTGGTAGCTTTACTCTTAAAAACTTATTAATATAGTTTTATATAATATTTGGATTAAATAAAAGCGTATTCGTATCAAATGATTCATTTTAAATATTAAGTATAAATTTACTTAGTTTCGATTGGACTGATTGCTAGCTATTTTTTTAATTCTTCCTTTATTTGGAAATGGATTTAAATCAGTCGGAAACATTATTTAGTAGAAGGGTCAAATAATAGTTTTCAGTATGTTGATAGAGAGAAGTATCTAATTTTATCTATCTCATTCAATTATTTTTTCCAGAGGATTAAACGATTTGCAAATACTTTCTTTAAATGTTCAGCCATTCGAATATATTAGAATGAAACAGTTAAAATCAGTTCATTCATCAATAATTAATTAACATTTTATAAAAAAAAACTAAAAAAAAAACAACATTGAACAATTAAATTTAATCGTGGAAAGTGTATTTATTATTTGTGAGTTTAGCCATTTTGGTCGTGCTATTCATTCTAGAATTTAAAATAAATTTTGAGGAAATAAATACCAAAAATATGTATTAGAAATATATATTTATTAAAAATATTATTTAAAAAAAAATTTATCATTACTTATATGAATAAATTCGCACATTTCATTATTACGAGGCTGAATTTTTTTTTATTAAAATACTTTTTGTACTTCTTATAAGTCCAATTCCTACATAACCTTAGGGCTGTTGGTTTTAACTCCTTAAAATAATTGTGCCGGTGATAAAGCTACACTTGTCCATGATTAAATACAGACTGTGAGAAATATGTTATTTCTCACGGATATTTTTTTTGTGGCTCTGCTTTGTTTATTATCATACAAAAGACTACCATTAAGGGATTGCCTTTCCTTAAAGAAATAAGACAAATTCATATCATACGGCATTAAATTTATCCGTGGAAGGCGTACATTTTTGCCCTATTTGTTGGTAAATTGAAGTTCCAAGTAATTTTCATACATATCTGTAAATAGCTATTGCAATTCATATAAAACACTGAAATTATTTTAAAATAACTATTTTTACCTGTTGTAGCGTTAATACCCGAAGAGAATACAAATACATTTTACTCTTTTGTATCCTTCCTGTAATGGCTTGTTTTCTTCATCTCAGTGTTAGACTTCCATCGTTTGAAGAGTTTTAGATGTTGGTGAGATTTTCAAAGAATAGTCCACCATTATGTTCTCTCTCTCTCTGTGCCAATAAAATAAATCAGAAATACATTTACCTTAAACCATAAATACAGGTGTTCTAACATTTTAAAAATGCTTTCTGAACTGATGTGAAGGAAAAATTTTACTACAGCTGTAATTTTGAAATGGCCGCATAAATTCCATCTCTACTCATGTTTGAAATCATTAGGAATATTACTGATAAGTATGTCATAAAAAGTATTACTAAGAATGAAATCGAGGCAATGTAATTTTCTAAACCTGATTTCATATCGATGTGCTTTTGATTTGGAGACAAAAACTATATAAATCTAAATAAGAAATTATCACCAACAATTTAAAAATTATTAAACGAAATACTCGAAGAATAACGTTTTGAGAATATAAACGTAGAGGGGCGACATAACTTTGAATAATATACGGTATTATAAATGGATATTAATTATTGTGGTTGCTGTAGCTGCAAATATATTCACTTATATTAAATATAATGCAAAAACATTAAAAATCACTTCAAAAACTTAAAATATCTCAACCATCTTTCATAAAATTGAACAATTTTTTTTACATAAAATAATTTTAAGTTGTTAACTGCAGGCTTATAGACATTTACTCTTTTATTTTTATTTATCTAACAGTAGTCTTTTTTTTAATTTTGAAGCAAAATTTTAATTCTCTAGCTAAATTTAGTCCTATAAAGAATTTGTAGTGAAAGTACAAAAAGTTTGCTGTTTCTTTTATTAAATTCGAACCTTTAAACCAGAGTATGGATTAAATAAATTATGATGTCTGGCAACGGTAATAATATCCCCAACTATTGCCCAAACATTTAACTTTATTACAGCGTAAGATGGGAAAGAACAACTTTAATGTTGTTCTTTTTGGCACATATGAAGATCATTAGTATTCATTAAAAAAAAACGCATCAACGTTGGTGGGAAAGAACTTTGGATTTAATCCGAAAAAAAACCTCCATTTAAAATTCATTGGATGAATTTTTATGTATTGCATATGATAACTGGCTAATTTTCTATATTTGTATGTAAAACAGTGTATCATGGAGTATGAACAAATTTTTTAGATTTTTATGCACAGTATGAAACAGAAAACGAATCGTATTGAAAAAGAAAACTTAGGTGTATTATTCAAAGATTGTAAATGGACAGATTTATCTTATAGAATTTAAGTTAATATATTTTCAAAGTAGAACATTGTAATTTCTTAAAATACTTTAAGCAAATTTAATTTTTACTTCATTAGAGTTATCTAACTTTTGATCTTTTATATAGATCTTTAATTAGTTATTCGTGGATAAAATACGTACTTATAAATTTATTACTTTGAAATGAAAAAAAAGACAAAAAGATCATAAGAAAATAATTTTATAAATTTGTTTAAAATGCTATAAAATGAAAAAAAAAAAACGGGTTTATAAGAATAAAATGTGTATGTGCATGTAGAAAACTTTTCATTATCGTTTTCTTTTGGCAAGTAAGATTCACATTATGTATTCTCTTTTGAGACCTCTTTCACTATTTCACTATATTTCTACACTCCAGCAGATGGTGTTACTGACAACTACACCTTCATTGAGAGGAGGCTTGTATGACGTCACACGTCGTGCATGATGTCTTCCGCTGTATTAAACGTGACTGTTGTCCTTTGGGAAAGTACTCCTTTAACACTGTTCTCCTCCCTAGTTAAGAACTACATCTTCAATCTTTTATTAAGTTTTTGTGTGTGTGTGTGTGTGTGTGTGTGTGTGTGTGTGTGTGCGCGCGCGCGCGCGCGTCTACTACATGCATAATACCTATTCTCTAATAGTAGCTTTTCTTTTCGCTCTGTCTGCTCCAACTTTAATCTCCTCCTACTATTACTACCACTCTTAAAGGATATGATTTCCATCCGATCACATCAATTTCGTCTATCGTAATGATCCCACATAATCCTTTTTACTAGTATAAAGCAGATGATGGTTTCTTTTACGAATGTGATGGAAATTTTTATTAAACTTGCTAAATTTATTATCCCTTCTTCGTACTTGAAAATATCATTCGTTCTTCGAACCACTTAAAAATCTTTCCTACCTTTTAGTTTTCCTCTCTTTACTTCCTATTTTGTACTTATTACGTTCAAGATTGTGAGAAAAATATATTTTAATATATATTATATGTGTATATAAATACAATGTATACATTTTATATTTAATATATATATTTATATAAATTCCAATGACTACTTCAAATTATTTTACATTTTATAAAAATAAAATTACAAAAATTAAAAATTTTGTTATATTTTAAAATTTCCAGATATTTTTAATAGTATGAGAGTATTTCTTCCATCGAATAATTATGAGCTTTGCAACGATAATTTAATATATAATTAATTATTTGCATAATATAAAATTCTTTTTCATGATTTTCTTATTTTTTATTATGCTTAACATATATATATATATATATATATTAGTCTAAATAAATATAAGAATAAATTTTTTGATAATATCGAAGAAAAGTGAACTGTTAACATCAAGAAAAGTAAAAGGTTTTTCTTAGGTTTTTCTTTTAACGGTAGCTTCCTTTTACACCAGTGATAACTGAGGGTAGGATAGTTTTATATACCTTGGCTTATAACTCTGATTCTTAATTCGTCCTTAATATAATATCAATCTGTGAGTTAAATTTTTTTTTACAATTATTTGTTACAGCTCAAGTGTTTTGAGGAGTTCAACTTTTCTGAAAATTGTTACTATAACTGATTTTGCAAAGTTATAAATTATTAACATACATTAAAATCTCTTTAAAATTGTTTATTAATATAATATGTTGTATACGTATTGTAACTGAACTTATAATGTTGTATTGAAACTGTACGTTATGTTGGCACGTGAGCATCCAGACACAAAACAAATACCCTTAAACATCCAGCACATTAACTTGTTGCAAAACCATTATGATCAGCAAGTAAATTACATGTTAAAATTTAAAGTAATATTTAATGAAAAATAATAAATATGTATGAAATCTTATTCATTACCCTTAAATCAACAAATTTCAAAATTCATGGAACTCTACATTTTACCATTTAAAAATCACAAAATTTATGAAAGTTTTTTGAATTTATTCTGGCCAAGAAATATTGAGATAAACATTTTCAAGCTGCCATTAATTTTTTTGGATAAGACTCCTTGTACTTGCATATGGGAAGAAATTAACAGAATTAAAAATGTTATCTATTATAAACTCAAAAAGATTCCATTTTCTCTTTCAGACACAGAACTATCATCCGTTTATCGATATTCAAATAATAATCTACAGTTGTCTGTCTTATAAAGGAATATGAGTATCACTGAAGAAAAACTGTTAATCCGTATCTAGTGTTCACAGAAATAACGAAAAAGTTGTCAAAATTAGCTTAAAACAATTTGTTCAAAATGGCTTTATACTTAGCATATTTGTCAAACTTATTAATTACTTGATTTACGGTTAAAATATTTGTTCTTAATCTGCTCATACGCATTTACTTTAATATGTATATTAATTTTATAAATTAATTATTATTAATAAATAATTTAGTAAACTTACTGACTGATCTGTTAGCTGTTTGTAACCAAGTAAAAACTGAATATGATCCGTTAAATATTTTCATTTTTTGTGTCATGAAATAAATGAACAATACCTTACAAAAGAAAATATGAGATACACAGGTTATACTGAATGACCGGAAATGATATTATGTGTATTAAATTTTTGGGATGGTTCTTTTCCGCTCGGTTGCACCAATAAAGTTTAATCTCATTATCTTTGCCTAATATATTCTATAGCTCAAACTTTTAATTTCAGGCAATCCCAATTTTTGGTCACGGTCAGAAATCTTACCTCGCAGAAGGAAAATTTGTTAAAAATTTAAGGTCCAGGAGGCTTGGGATTAAAAGATTTGGTCAGTATGTCAAATTTTTATTTATATAATTCTTTAAAGCACACACATATATATATATATATATATTACACATTTTTTTCCTTGAGACTATTTTTTTTCCTTAAAATTTTTGGGGCTCCAAAAGATGCGTAATCTTCTGATTCGTTCAGAACCGGTAGGATTTTCTTCTAGGTCCACCCGTTCAAGAGTTATAAGAGATCAAAATTCCCAAA
Source organism: Lycorma delicatula (assembly GCF_047948215.1). Classification (NCBI taxonomy): domain Eukaryota; kingdom Metazoa; phylum Arthropoda; class Insecta; order Hemiptera; family Fulgoridae; genus Lycorma; species Lycorma delicatula. Next base: position 108,157,786 of record NC_134457.1, read on the forward strand.
ATTACTAGGGAATTTGACTTCCAAAATTGACCAAAATTTTTTTATGGCGTCAAAATATGTGAAATCTTCTGATTCGTGCAGAACCGGGAGGATTTTTCTCTAGGTCCACCCAGTCAAAAGTTATTAGGGATTAAAGTTTCCCTAATAACTAGACGATTTGAGAGAATAATTCTCTAGTCTTACAGTAAAACAACGAAAAATTTTCTAAGTGGTTGTTTACTACTTTTGGCAGGCCTGTATTGTCCTGCCAATCGACTTAGAATATTTTACACTGAATAACTTACAGCAATAAACTAACTATATGTATAACCAAAAAACTTAATTAAAAATTTATCCGTTGGTCAATACTCATAAAATTTTACATACTACTTTATGACACCTTCCTTTTGTAGTCCTGTCTACTTCCGAAGCCTGACACCAAGAATTTCCTGTCCAAAAAACACTTTATTCCGACACCTGTTGTTTCTATAAGCCAAATGACTTTAAAATCGAAAAAACGTTATAAAAAAGTAATCCGTGAACCAAAAATCGTAAAATTTTAAACAATTGTCCAGTAATCTTAACACAATAAACCGACCTACTTTTCCGATGAAAAAACCTTAATAACCCGTACAAAAAAAAATTTTCCGCGGAGCTAGTCTACTTCAACCTCTCGGTCTGAGTATCCACACTCAACTTTATAATTTAACCTGAAGATGAAATAATTTACCATCGATATGCATATTTAAATAATAAAATGAACTTGTAGATTAAAACATAAGATAAATATTATTTGGTTTTACGTTTTACTTCCTTGTACGAAGTAAAGGAAGTATTGTGATCGCGACAAATTTCGGTTTTCAGATTTTATCGGAGATATCCATTTGACTAGTTTCAGCGTGACTTCTGTGGAAGCCGTGTGGTATCCACATCTGCTTTTTCTTATAAATATAATATATGCACCTTGAAGATAATAACTCCAAGAGGAAATCATCTACAGATTATTTATTTCAAAAACAATTTCTTAACAATGGTGAAGTTTGCAGATAAATAATTAACTCTAAACTGTCATTTGTGTTTCATCGTAAGAATTAAAATTAAATTTAATATTTTCCAAAATTTTATAAAAGTACTACGAGTAATGAATATAGGTAACCAGTTAATCATTCCATTGAAAAACGAATTTTATAACTTTAAGGTTGTGCTGTTAGAATTATCATTATCTTTAAACTGTTATTAAATTTAAAACATTTTTATTTTTAGATGTTGCCGTTAGCTCTTCATTAAATTAAATCCATTAGATATTGATAAATGTTTGCTCCTGACGTTTGGACGGAAATAAATGTGGATATGACTTTCAGCAGTAAAGTATAAATTGAGTAAAATTCAACAATTCCTATCGCCTCTAGAGTTTCATACTTTTATTTTTGGAATTGATATTTCAATAAATACATTTTAAAAAGTAAAAAAACCGAATGATATCTTGTAATAACTAATAACCCTTAAATTTGGTCGGTACCAATTTTCATTTCTGATTATGTATGCTGTTTAATTTTTTCCTATTAGGAGTCGAAAAAGTAAATTTAGTATGCAAAAACAAAATGCACAAAGTTGCTAACTTGTTAATAGTGGTTGTTTAACAGATGATTTTCAAAGTCGAAGTTTTGAGGTTGAAATTCTAGTAAACGTTAGTTGCTATTGTGTAAATTTGAATACTAGAAAGTGCATACCGATGTACTTAGCTAGTTTTTTTTTTGCGCAGCAGGAGGAAAAATCTGCACCCAGACGCCCTGCAGCCCGCACACTACTGGGTGTGTGAGTTTCCCGTCAGAGATGAGGACTTACTAAAAAAACTCTCCTTATGAAACAACACGCCCCAGTACCCGCCTCGATGGCATCAACTCGGGACGCGTTGTTCACCATACGGGTCACCTAAAAACCGGATCGGAGTCTCATATACCTCATCGATGGCAGCAATCCGAGTACCCCTACCACCTCCGTATACAAGTTGTCCCTTCCCGGACTTCTCCATACATACTTGATCCTTCTGCTGGACAGGATCTGTATCCTCTACTCTTTACATACATCGCATTCTGGGAGATGTAGAAGACAGGCCGCTCTACTGTATCCTCATACCAATAGGTAATGCCAAACAACGTGCTTGTCGAAGATTCAGGGAGCGGTTGGATCGAGAAGTCCCAAACACTTCATCAGTAGTGACGACCTGGAGGGCCCCACCATCAAAATGCACGGGCTATCCCCTCACCCCCCGTATCCCTTGAGACACTGGTCCTTCCAGAAATCTATCTCCCCATGTTTCCTGTGCACCCATTTCCATGTCAGGAATGAGCCTGTGCGTCCATCTACCCCGGCTTAACAGGTCCCACATTTCCTGCCAGTACTTAGGAGCACTTCCCTTGCTTCTGCCTTAGAGCAACCGTCCGCGAAGTTCTTTCTTTCTTTACCCCTAGTGACAGTGGCGGAAGATCCTACACCACCAGTACCGCGTCCGGGGAAAACTTTGTTGGAGTAAAGTTAACCACACGTCTAAGAATTGGTCGGACCGAGTCTATACAAGAGTACACCTCATTTACATGTCTTACATATTGTTCTTATCTCATTGGGCCGTGGGAGGTTGCTTATTGTTCATTCGTTGAACCGATTGCATCGTACTCTAGGAATAATAAAAACTTTTTTTTTAATAATTTTCTACTTCAATATTTTTGAATCAACTAATATTATTCTGCTTAAATTTGTTGTCTTTGATTTTCAGTTAGTATTCATTTCTATCTGATTCCATTTTTATTGAATTTTCTATGGGCTTTATTATCTTTTATCTACTTTATGTAGGACGGCTAGTATAAATGTCTTTAGTAAAGTTGAAATAAGCAACAACCATTTTTAACAATCTATAATTTATTAAGAATTGAAATCTTTCTACATTCTTATTTTGAGAATATATTTTCGAATACATACTAATAAGATAGATGTTTCTTTTACAAAAGAAATTTGTGGACTGTACATTCTACTATTCATTTTGTAATTGTTAAGATCAATAATATTTAAAATATTTCCTAATTCATGGGCCGCATAGGAAGAACGTAAAATGTTTTCCTCAATCTAAAAAATTAAAAAACAGTTTCACAAACAAAAAGAATTTGGATTTCTAAAAATTTACAAATTTCTTTTTTAATCTTTTTTTGTAGGAAGAAAGTAATGAATAATTTTTTTTAATATAAGACTGTAAAGATAATTCTCAATTTATTGTAATAATCGCCGAGATAAGAATTAAATTTTAAGATGAATGTTAATACCAGAAAATCAAAAATAGGTTGTGAAATCAAAGGTAGCATTGATTCTTAATTCATGCAACTATTTTACTTTCTTTCATGAACAATAAAATATTTTTATTATCATTAAAGTACTGTACTGTAGACGGTGAATTCATATTGTTAATTTATTCCCTTCTGGCTTCCTATTTGAAAGGGTTCGATTCCTGGTTAAGTTTATCTTTATAATTATACTTTCATTTATTGCTTTAAAACGATTTAATTAAATAAATTAACTTAATTAGAATTATATTATTAATTTAGGTACAAAGTTGTAGCTAAATTCTCTTTATTCTATGTTAAAAAAGAAGAAACTAATCCAAATAAAAACTAATTTTTTATTTAACTTTGTTTGTATGCTCTTATAATATTAATGCTTAAAAAACATATAATGAAATTGAAAATTCCGTTTTAGAATTTTTTTAATAAAGTCAGTTGATGTGGTGCATGCAAATATATGAGAATTTATTTTTTTCTTTCTTCTTAACATGGAATAACAAACTAAAAATTAAATCACCTGTTTAATTAATTAACTTGAATAATTAAATCCGTACATTAACTCTGAGATTTTAATTTTAAAAGAAATGATATGAAACAAGACGTACTCTGTATTTTAACATTTATTTTTTCTGACGTCTCATACATTTTTACTGAAATATAATACTTGTTTTATTACGTTATACTCGTACATTTATCTCTTTTAATTCACACACACAATATATATATATATATATATATATATATATATATATATATATATATATACATATTTATGTGTGTGCAAATATTACATTTTATTTTAAACAACACGTGAAAGGTATATAGTATAACAGAAGTCCAATTTAATTTAACATGAAATTGAAGTAGGATTAAATGGAATGAAATAAAGTAAAACATAATGTGAAAAAACTTTGCTGTAACCGTACAGTTAGATATATTGTAAGTAAAAAAGAATTAAAATCTTAAATGATTCACAAAGCTGTTTTAATAACAATCCAATTTAAATTAATAAACTGATTGTTACACAACAGCCGTACCTATGCCTATAGTAACAATATTAGTGTACTATATGTAATTTAACGAGGATATTTCATATTCATGTAAATGTATTCAGTATTTTAAGTTTTTCAGTCATTAAAAAAAAAAAAAAAAAATATCGCATAGTTTGATTCAAGAAAACCGACTTTTCGTTATTTTATTTTGTGTAACTTTAGAACAAGAAATATACAAAATATAAATTAAATGAGAAACTAAAATCTGTATAATTTAAAAAAAATTAATATTAAATTATATTTTCTGTTTATAACAAAATTAAATTGTTATAACCGAAATTTGTTGAAATAATTAAAAAAAAAAAATAACGAGTAGACCCAAAATACAACCATCAAATTTAAACTCGCACACCACTGTAACTGACTGTTTTAGCGCGTATGAAAAATACACCAATACAAAGTCAAAATAACCTTAAATTGAGATTATGTCGTCTGTTATTGAAATTTAATTGAGCGTAACTGAAGAACGACTCAACCAATCTACATCAAATTCTCACATGCAGAACTTCAGATAAGATTACTACAGCATATCTAAATTTGAATGAAATTGATCAAGTAGTTCCGGAGATTTTCGTGCCACAAATTTTACACATAAACATAAATAAACAAATATATATATATATATATACATACAGACTGTATCACGATGTTCTCCCGGGACTTTCATAACCTACTCAACTCGTGAAAATATTGTAAAAAAATTCATATAAACCTATGTCCTAAAACGCTTCGTTTGGAAGTTACGGCTACTGAAATATTTCGCTCTGATTTCAGCTATCACGGTGAAATGAGATGGTATTGAAATTTTCCAATTTAAACCAATTTATTGGTTTTCACCCCGGATATCTCTAAAACTACTACAGATACGATTTTGGAACCTATTTTATTCGATTTATGAGGTCAAACACCATAAGAAATCAATAAATTTGTCCCTTAATTAATGTTCTAAAAATTTCAGTACGACCTCATTTCATCGATAGCTGAAAACTGAGGGAAATTTGTATTAGCCATAACTCCCGAACGAAGCATTTTAGTAAATATATTTATGTGTAGTTTTTCCATTATTTTCAAGAGTAAAATAGGTTATGAAAGTAACGGGAAAACTTCGTGATACACTGTATATATACGAGAATATATTGTACGGTTTTAATATTTTTTCTTTATTGGTTTAATATTGCTAACAATAGATACTGCAGATAAAGAAGCGTCAACATTCCATCATACAGCAAAATAACAAACCACGCTTTTAACCAGTTCTCAAATTTTTTGACCATAAATCGATCGTAACTCAAGAATTACTCTTCATCAATCTTATGAATTATTTAAATGCACACTTCAGATACTACTACTAGAGAATATATAAGTAGTTCTGGAAATTTTTTTAGTCACAAAATTGTATACGTAAGCCTATAAATATACAAGGAAACTCCAATTTAAGTAAATGGTATTTTGTTACTCCTGATACCTCAAAACATAAAGAAAATTCAATTACACAGACCAATCCCACCGTGTGAACTAACATAATACCGTACTTTTCTTCGAAAAATCGGTAAAAACATAAAATTTTTACTAGTATAACGTATTAATTTCTGGTAAATTTTACAAAAAAAGAAATCTTAAGTCAATTTTTCCGTTAGTGATTAAGAATATGGAGTATTTTTTTATTCTAAAAAGGATTCGTTCTGAACACCGATCCAGTAATGTGCAAATCTTACATAAAGTTGATTCAATAAATGTTTAATTTCTTTCTAACATCAAAATCATATCAGGTGTATATGAAATAACAGCACTACAGCCCATAAAGTTAAATTCTAGAGCAAAATCAAGAACTGTGAACTGTAATCACAATACATTTAAAACTACTACACATTCTTCTAACTTAAATTTTAAAAACATTTCAGGTTAAAAGTTACTTTATTAATAAATGTATAGTTTTCAAGATATCTTCTAACATATTGTCGAGTACAAAATACAGAGTAAAAGTTCTGAAGATGGATTATATTGTACAAGTTACATAATTGATATATCTAAATAGGGAAAGAAAATTTAGGAACATCCCCTCTTCAGCAACCGTCTCATTACAGTTGAACTTTTATAATTAAATATTCTCTTTTTAATTAATGTACAGTTAAATAACGTCACATGCTACATTTTTATTTCTATATAACTATTTTTTATTTCATAAAAAAATTATCGTTGTAGTAAATTAATTTGATATGGGAAAAAGGTTTATTTGAAAGTTCAAATTTTATTATGTTAATTTGAACTAATAATCTTTGAGGTAAAATAAATTTTAAAGAAAAAAAAATGGTTTATACTGTTTTGTTTGCTTCTTCTAATTTTCTTTAAATCAGTCGAAATATTTAATATATTATCAACTGAGATATAAAAATTCGATTAGACGAGGTGATATCAAGTTCTTACGGTAAAACATTCATATCATAATGAAAGTAAAACGATCTCACTTCACCACATCCTTTTTCAAACAGGGTATCCAACAAAATAATTTTATTTCGTTTGAATAATGTAGAAATGTACTGTTACTTAGAATTAAAGAGATATTAGGGATTAGGTACGTCCGGTTGACGTAAAGTTTAAAATCCTTTCAGTTGGAAAAGTCTGCAGATCTAGCTGTAGCCATCTCGGTTGTATTAAATGTTTCCAATTTTTAATCTCTTTCAACCATCCACTTTTATTTCTGGGTTTTAATAACCATTAGATTCTGGTTAAGGTATAACAATAATTAAGATCATTTTTATTATTTTATTACAAAAGGATGCATACAAAAAATGCTGTACTTTTTTATCTGGACGATCCTGGATTATTACACCACTCACATGATTAGAAAGATTTGAAGTTCAGTATATATTCTAATCTTTGTAGGATTTTAATTAAATTTTTTTTTATAATCTAATTTCAATCGTCAATCTTTCCGATATGTAAATATTGGAGAAAATATTTTATTATATATTTTACATCATACTAAACACGAAAAGAAAATATCATTTTGCATTTCCTTATGAGTTTATTTAATAAAAAGAGAGAATACAGGTAAAGGAAACTTGATGAAAAATTTGTTCTTTAGATGTTCTGTACGTATTTCGGTTTTATTAGGTTTCTCAAAGTGTATAGCTTCTGTCATTTCATTCAGCATTATAATATCTTTTTGTACGGACAGTAGTATCAATACAGAACAGTATTACTTCGTCAAAAGATACAACATATATAACATTTTAAAATAGATTATTCATTGAAATAATCAATTGTGCTATTACCATTTACTACAAAACGTTGTTCTAGACGCAATAAACAGCTGTACCTAATCATTTACCCATAAATATATTAGTTAAAAAAATTAATCCAGATTTTCATGATACTTGCTTGATAATAATGACTATTAGAACTTAATGATGGAAATTTCAAACATAGGAGTAGGTTTATTCAATATAAAACAACTTCATATTCAGAACAAAAGATCTGTTAAATAAATAAAAAATGTTCCAACAAAAAAAATTCATTATGCAACAAAAATGTTCAATTTTCTTTACAAAACTAAAAAACTTTTTGTGTAAGGTCAAGGAACTAGTCTTAAGATGACGTTTATAAATGCTATGTAAAAATACTACTGTTATAAACACTCTAAGACTGTTATAAATACTATATATGGGTCGTAGTATTAATTAATTTGACTATAAGGATGTTGGCTTTCAGTTGATTATATTCACCCAGTTTACTTAATCGTCTAATGTTCAGAGATCTATAAAAGCTGACTAAAATTCCCGGCATTTAATGCATAAAATTTAACATCTTTTCTCGTAATCAAGATGTGCATAATTTTTACTCATATTTATGGCCATTCTTATTTTATTATTATTATCATTACTACTACTAATACTTAAATCCACTATTGTAATAGAAATAAAATAGAAATATTCAACATTTTTAGAATTGTTAACCACTAAAAACTAGTAAAATTTTATATAAATCATCCCTGTATTAAGGTACTTTGTCCAAAGTTATAATTAGATGTGGCTTAAAATCCTTTTGATAACATTATATAGAATTATTTCAACAAAAATCATTAATTAAAAATTTATTTAAATGTAGTCTTTTCCTCTGTAATAAAGATTAAAAATATTCTCATTTTAATAATGACTCATTTAGAAGAAAAATAATAAAAAATTTAAATTCCTTAGACTGAAACATTAAAATATTTAAAAAATTAAAAAACCCGGTAGTTTTAGTTGGAAAGGTGCAGTATCTCCATCCATTAAATAAGGATTTTGAAGTGTTTCACGCTGCTAACGCCTTACATAGAAAAAATGAGAAATAATTAAAGTAGATAGGGAAAATTATAACTTCTAAAAATCTTTCAGGTGTAGCTACGTTTGAGTTCAAATCTCTTGAGCGATATCCCTCAAAGTTTAAAAATAACATTAATATTCCGAATATACGAATCACTGTACCAATTTAAAAAAAAAAGATATATATACATATACATACTCGTATATAAAACCGCACGCGCGCACAAACACACACACACACGCAGAGAGAGAGAGAGAGAGAGCGAGTGAGAGGGGCTTATTTACAAATTTCGACTTTTGATCTTTAGATTCCAAGAATATAATTGTCTCTTGGGGTTAGATTTTAGACGATCGTTGTACTCTCCCTCTGTAATATTTGACAACAGCCGGGTACTTAGTACCTTAAGTAAATTTTGATAAAAAAACATAAATTATGAAATACGTAGGTAACTAAAATCCTTCACATATTATCTTTAATAATTACACTCACAAATTTGAAAATCATTAAAGTACAGACGCATTCATCATTCATGTGCATAAGAATGATTAAAATTTTAACGACTGAAAGATTAGCAGAATTAAAGCGATCTACGATTCATCACAATTTATCTTGTCACCTACGATATGTCACTTGTGAAGCTTAATGCCGTTGAAGTCATTATGAATCAATATTCTCTCAGATAGTTATACATGCCGGCCTCCGTGGTGCGAGTGATAGCATCTCGGCCTTTTACCCGGAGGTCTTGGGTTCGAATCCCGGTCAGGCATGGCATTTTTCATACACGTTATTAAACAGTCATCTCATTCTCTGCGGAAAGAATTGCTTGACTGCGGACCCGGAGGATAAGAAAAAACAGTTATACATGTCTTTAGGCATGATATTAGAGGTTTACCTTTCGTATAAATGCAAGAGTTTATGTAAATGATTCTGAAATGACATATAAAAATAATTTTTAAGTTGACTTTAATAATAAGATATGTATAAGACTTTAAAATAAAAATGAAAAAAAAATCATTGAAGGACAGTTATAAGATTTTTTTTTCCAAATAACAATTCTACGTACTTAGAATATTTGTATTTAATATTTAAAATTATGATGTATACTTTCGTTTAATAAAATTGCGTTTTTTTAGAGCAGTGTGATGGAGGTGGCATGCAAATTACAGGTGTAGCGTCTTGGATTTAATGCATATTTATAAAATTGCTTTTTTACTTAGCCCTCATAATGGGCTCATTTTCGTGATAAAACGTGTACTTATGTACTTTGTTATCTTTTTTTCAAAAGATCTTTCTTTATAAAATTATACCTGTATTTAATTACTCAACATTCTTCTTCTCTTTCATTTACAAAATACAACAACAGGATAATTTAGGATATTGCGATGTATGTTGACATTCCGGACAAGGATATAGACGTGTATGTCCTTGTCCGGAAGTAAGTCATTATTACATCTAACGAAATCATTATTACTACTAACGTGCTTGTTTTCCGATTTTTCCTTTGAAACAGCGATGTTTTCTATGGTGATGGTATCTTCCTTCATGTCCATAAGCTGTATCATGAGTACTAAAGGTGTAAGTTTCGCTTGTACTTCTCTGTTATTTTCGCTCTTGTACAAGAAGAATCAGATAGAAGCACCTAGATAAGAAACTCCATCCAGCGCCGTTCTGGTTCGTTAATAAGGTCTGTGTAATACTCAAATAGCCCTTTGAACGTGATCCGTGACCGTTGACGGCATCCAGGTGTTGCCCCATGAATGCTGGTTATTTCCATTGTATTCATAATGGAAATAACCAATACGTGGTTTGATTGTTTATTTTCATATACTTTTACTATTTCTTACATCTTCAAAATATACGTATATCCTTATCGTTGTTTATATAATATTTTTATATTCATATATTATCTAGATTAATTTAATTTAAATGAAATTAAATCAATTTAAATTGATGTAGGAAAAAAAATCAATTTAAATTACTAAATTTAATAAACGTGAATTGCTTAAAATGGATCTACAACTGTTTTAAGGTTGTAGAAAAAGGATTATTTTTTCTTTAATTTTAAAAATTGTTATTAAAACATCTACTGTCACGATTTAAAATAATAATACCTTGTTTAAAATTCTATTTTCTTAGTTTTGTTGGGTTACTGTTTGCTATATTTTTCTTGGTGTTGGTGAGGGGCGATAGAATAATCCCCTGCTATTTCTCTTGCCTGTCATAACAGGCGACTAAAATGAGAATATCAGACTTGCAGAAACTTTACAGATTTGTTTCTCCTTCTACAAAGTATAGTTACTGCTTCGGTGATAACTGCTAGTTACTGCTCTGGTGAGACACATTTGTGTTTTTTCAACTAAACATTCGCGGTTAGTTATGTGAGGATCAAGTTTGGCTAATGGCCCAAGCAGTCGGCATCCGTGACGCGAGTGGTAGCGTCTCGTCATACATTCAGAGGTTCCATTGGTCCAGAGGCCATTCGTCCCAGTTCGAATCCCGGTCAGGCATGTCATTTTTACACGCTACAAATATTCTCATTCATCTCATCCTCTGAAGTAATACGTAATGGTGGTCCCGGAAGTTAAATCCAAAAGAAAAAATGGTCTAAGCAGCCGATGTCATACATCCGTATGACATCGGCTGTATTTTTTTTTTGTGGGAGGTGAGGATCCACCTACCACAAAAAAATTATTTCCTTAATCTATCTCTGACGAGAATAAATCCCTACGTTCTCTCATTTAATCTGGTTTTTATTTATACTTTCCTTATATTAAATTCCGGCTGTTGTGTTTCACTACTTAAACAGGAAAGTTGTTTAGTTAGAATAGGCCTATTCCGTTTTTTCAACGTAATATTTCAATTATAGTTACCATCTGAAACATTTCATTTTTTTGCTTTATATCTGCTGATTTTTATATATAATTTTTCTCTGTTATTTGAATGTATAAAAATAATTTCATAAATAGCTTAATATTAAATTGCTAATATTGTTCATTCTTTTATAAAGTCAATTTATTTTTATTTCATTCATTCCCCTATTCTACTATAGTTAAAAAAAGAAAATACTTAATTATCTAATAAATAGTTACATTAATTGTAGAGGGAATTTCTAACATTTTCTACCCGATACCAACTTTCTTTAACGTAACATTTATCTCAACTATTTCCTGTCTTCTGTTGTCAAAACCCATATTACTCGTACAAGCCTTACTTTGAGAAGAATTGTTTCTGCAATTATTATTAAACTAAATTCAAATATGATGCACGCGATTAACAAACTCTCTCTCTCTCTCTCTCTCTCTCTCAACATCTCTCTCAACATCAATATGGGAGTGAGAGTGAGATATAATATAGTTACTAAACACAAATGTTTACACATACAGTTACTATATATATATTTAATGTTTCAAGACATCTTAATTTTTTTAAGGTAAATAATTTAATCATATTCTTCTTCTTCTTCTCTTCTTTGATCCCTTAACGAATGTATCGACAAGGGTGAGCTCGGAAACCGAGCTCAACCTCGTCGTTATGGGTGCCGCTGGAAACCTACCATTTGATTTAATCGTATATAATGTTTAGTGGTATGTAATATCTTTATATTACAAATAGAAATAAATTATCACAACCTACACCCACACACACATATGTATAATAGCTTTGGATTTGCTTGTTTGATGCACTTCTCTTTTCATTTTATACTATACAAATCGCTTACCCTCAGTACACTTTTAAAATTTTCAATTATCTTTTTCATACTTTCTAATGAAAGACACAGTATATTTTTTTATATATTTACCTGGAAACGTTTTTTTTAGAACCGCAGTTCGCTAACCCTGGATGTTTTAATAAATGGCTTTTTACTTTGTACTTTTAAAAAGAGTGCACTGCAACTTCACTCCCTTCAAGCCCTCCAAAATTTTTTTTATGCTTACCAATGCTTCTAATTTTCTGCATTCTCCTTACTTTATTACTTTCTTAACACAAATATATTTTTAGAAGTACACACAATAATTTACCATTTTTCAAAAAAGCTCTAGAAAGAGGTTTCAAAATCACGAAATAACTATGATATGACTGTATAGAAAAAACGCGAAGAAATCCAGAACGGAAACCCAATTTTACTTTTTGAGAATAGAATTTTTTAGTTGATAGGCAAGTGTAAATATATATATATGTACTGCAGGCTACGCCTCATATATATAAAACCGCATACATACCACAATCTCAATGTATATATGTGTATATTATATATTTGTATTCATTGTTAAACTTTAGCACATCTGAGCCTTATTAACATTTAGATTGCGAGTGAGGCTACACACAACTGCAGTTGCATCACTACAAGTAGCTGCACACACGTTTCACAATGAGTACAAGATCTTACTTAGCAGAATTCTCTATTCTATCGACCGTCTTCCATCTCGCCTAAAATTAAGTACAGTATGTGTTTAACCAGATCTCTAAGTAATTTTATGTAAGACCACAGTGTGAATATAAACTAAAATAAACATCACTGTTGCTTGCCAACCACACTGAAGGGGAACTCCATATTGTTAGGTAATATTTATGTTTTTTTCAAATAGACAAATATTTCACATATTTTTGCACAAATTATGTTTCAACATTTTGTGATATTTTAACGTATTTGAATTATGCGAACGTAAAAATATCGAATATTAATTATACGGGATATATTAATTTAATAGTTGATAAGGGAAGAAAAAATATTGCAAAAAGGAGACTTAAAATAGCGATACTTACAGTTTCAAAATGAAACGGAAGGATTGATTATGTATGTGAAACGATTCGATTGTGATACTGATTGAAAACTCGCTTTGAAAGTGGATTAATGCAGGCAGTTGAACAGTAAACGATTTCAGAACGCACTGAAAATTAAACTTGTCTCAGGTAACTTAACTATATCGCAATTGCAATATGAATATGTCTCTAAATCGGTAGAGACATATAAAATTCGTACCTGTTACAACGTGAAGTCAAATTAAAGTTTCATATCGTAACTGATAGAGTAACGATAAGTTACACTCCATAGAAAAGCATATGCTAATCAAAAATTAGATTTTGGTATAGACGTTTACTCTATCATAGACCATGACCACCACCTATAGCTGCATTATAATAAATAAAGGTGGGTGTATAATAAAGTTATGCAGTGCGGTCGTATTTAGCTGGACCCGCAAGTTAATTGATCCCTCTTACATAAGTGACAGAGCAATTCTGTAACACATTTTAGAGTTGCAAAGCAAGAGATGTGTGTTTAATTTGAATCCAACAACAAATAGTGGAAGGGAAGCAGAACTAAGACTGCCGTTAGCGTTAAAATTTAAGTAGTTTGAAGAAGTGAAGTGGAGTTTGCAGTGAATAAAAAACAAATTTTTTCAAATTTCTATAAGACAAACGTTAAAAAATGTGTAAATTATTATACTAATATGAACCGCTTTAAAATGCTTTTCAATTTATTTACTAGAAAATTGAAAATAGATTACCATTTTAAAAGTTATGTGATTTCGTATTTATACACACCCATAAACATTAAGCAATCTTGCTGCATTAGCAGTTTTACTAAACGGATCATTTATTTACCACATTTCTACGTTGCCGTTCTTATGAACATTTTAACTGTTTGGATGTTTTTTATGTTTATCACAACTCTTCACAGATCAATCTTGAAAAATGTTTTTAATGATTACAATCCGGCTGAATTTGTGTGTTATTACATGATACACGACGATAGGTATGAAGGCAGCGTCAGTCATAGGTAGTGTGCCACCGATTAAGCTTCAGGCCAGGATGAGACGTTGTATTGCTTCGGGGAGTGAGAGGAAAGTAGCTGTCGACGAGATCTTCACAGCTTGGAAAGGTGGAAGGCGACGGAAACGAGACGGTGGACACACCGACTCATCAGTGACATTAGGAGCAGGATAGAGCGGAAGCATGGTAATAACAATTACGAGCTCACTCAGTTTCTATCAGAGCACAGATGCTTTCAAGATTACCTGTACCGTATGAGTAGGAGTAGCACGAGATGCTGCTATGATTATGGGGAGCAGGATACAGTGGAACACGTAGTGTTTTTTTTTGCACGAGGTGGGGAGACTTGAGGGCCACTATGATGGCCATGTGGATAATGTCATAAGTTGCATTGGGTGACAGAGATGATTGGACGGGAGTAACGACTGTGATGTCAACCATAATTCGAAGCAAGGCAGCAGCGGAGAGGGGCCAACAGGCAGGAAGTCTATAATTGACCTAAGGCGGAGCGTACGATGCCGGATGGCTGTAGGCAGTCAGCCTTAGGAGGTGAGCGGCGGGGTTTCTAGGAATCGTTGTTCGCCGATGATCCCCTGGGGACGTCACTCTGGCTATTCTAATTCGGTGACAAGAGCGCCCCGATGATTGCGCAGGGGCTGTGTACAAGGAGCAGGGGCTCGTACAAACCATTTGGATTAGGTCCGGCTTCTGCGTGACTAGAGGGGGAGGTTTTTTAGCAGATGAGAGCCCCCCCCACTTGCGTCAGAGCTTGTCTGGGAACGGCTGACAGAGCTTTTTCCTTCCTCTAGGGAAAACAAATGACTACAATCTGTAGTTTCACAAAACTTAATTTTAATGTGACCATGTTTTTCGGTTACTTTACCTCTTTTCAGCGAAAAGTGTACTATATTAAGCTTAATAGTTAAGTGCATTACAACATTAGAGAATAGGATAATGTTTAAATCAGTATGGGTTCAATCGAAAATGATACGAAAACAGAGAAGAAATACTGAAAAAAGGACTTCTAATCCGTAGAATATTGTTTTTGGCCACCTGTATTCTAACAGATAAGCTAGGACGTTCTGTAAATGTTAAACAAGTGGAAAATTCACAATGTAATGATTCGTAAATTAAAACAAACCGCTTGCACTTCCGAAATAATAATCCGACTTTAAAACGCAAATCCCCTTGTACACGTAGGTATATATGTGTAACATATGCTACACATTGCATATAATACCGTGTTGGAGATGAGAGGATGAGTAATTTGGTAAAATTGGAAAGGGACTCCCCCAGATTTCTTAGTTGAGGTTGGAGCAGGGTAGTTATTCCCGTTATCTGTTTTCGAAATTGACATCATGTTTTCTTTATAATAATGACAGTTAAAATAACAGCACGAAGTAATTCGTAACTGTGCGTAGGTTAAACAATGGCAATAAAATTTAAATCTGTTGTTACCGAGTAAATGCAGAAACTACGTCAGAAATAAGTCTGATACGATCACTTTAGGGAAGGGTTATGTTTATGTCAAATCTTTTGTTAATACGAAATAACCAACAAAACCAGAAATGACTTTGTCATCCACTGATGGCAAAATAACTGGTTACTGGTAACACCATACACGTTACTCTTCTTTAGTTCATGATTTCAAAGTGTAATGATAGGTTTTAGTCCCGTACACTCTTATCACATACCCTTATCACACCGTCCTTTGATACCATACCATATAAATAGACAGAATATTCGTGTAACGACAAACCCAATTTATGTGCTTTCAAATCTACTAATACTATTCAACAATCGAAATTAATTTTAAATAGAAACATTTCATTGTTGCCTATATGATTTTTATATATACTCGTAAAAATGCAAGTAAACGTTAATATGTTGTTACATATCATTAATTTTTTCTTTCATTAAAGAAGTAAATATGTAAAAATTATTATTATTATCATTATAAAAATAAATAATTCTTATTACTTCCGTGGTGGAGTGGTAAATTCTTTGCTTTTCATTCGGATGTTCTGGGGTTAAATTCCGGTTTGTCGTGGCATTTTTCATACCCCCAAAAATCCATTACCAGTTATTAGTAACTATAATTAGTCTTCACCCTATTATTGTATAAATAAATAAATACTATTTTTTCTCAGCGGTGCTCATCTATTTTACTTTTTATCTTCTTCTCCTTTCCATTTATCTCGCTTCTCCAAATATTGTATTTTAAAATAATATTTCCACTAACATTAACATTGTGTTATGTTAAAATATCTTTTCCCGTCGTAGTTTTCTTTAGCCAGACTATCCATTTCCCTCTGTTCTCCTAACTCGGCTTTCCTAATACTATATCAGTAATGTTTCCCATGAAATATTCAAGAATTAGTTTAACTCCTTTTGAATTATTACCTAATCAGTCTCTATTTTTTATATTTCTAGTAATAGTCAATTTTTTATTGCCTATCTTAACAGTCGAACAAAGTAGGAGCAGTTTTTATAACTCTGTTTTCGAATAAGTATTTATAGACATTTCCTGTATTTAAAAAAATATTTTTTGTTTAATGAGGTTATTCAGTATATGTATGTACTTTATTTATCTGTAATAAAATAACTCAATTTTTAATTCTTTGATTGTACAAATTTGCACCGAGATGACCTTTAAGGGTTAATAAGAATAAAAATAAAAAATTAATTTAGAAATCTTGCACAAAGTTATTACATCTTGACGGCAATCTGAAAAATTATTAATTATTATTATAATTGTAATCGTAATTATGAATTCATTAAATAAAAATTCATAATTAATTAAAATGAAATTTTTAGCGGAAAGAGTGCGTTGAATTTGGCTTAGATTACTAGCAGAATTTGAAGATGAACTTGAACTACGTGAGAACATGTACAAAGAAAGCGAGTGGGAGCATTTTACCACATTGTTACTTGTAGCTAGTCAGTCTCAATTGGAGAGGTTCCAGCAGACCTTTCCGCCTCCTCGAGTCGTTATTGAAAATGAAAATGAAGATTAATTGTTGTAGAAATAAATGTTGTGCTGTTTTAAATAAATTGTAAAAACTACGCGACGCTTTTATTTAACTAAATATTTTCATTACTTTTAATTTAAAAATTTAATAATTATTACATTTATTTATTTTTTATTTATTGGTTATTTATTCGATATTTATATAATTTATTTTTTACTTTTCAGTGCATTTTTATATTTGTTAATATATTATATTTTTTGTTTAAAATTCTCAATTTGATTTAATTCTTGTGTTTTACTTTTTAGAGGGGTTTTCTAATTTGTTTCCTTTATTTATTAATGTTTATATTAATAAAAGTTAAATAAAAGCATTTTTTAAAATAATTTTTTATATGTAATCAAATATATTTTTGTATTTTTTTTTTTGTATTATGAATTCAGTGATAAAAAAATAAGAAATTAAACGTACAAGGAAGTACTATAATTGTGAAAAATCTCGGTTTTCAGATTTTTACGGAAATATCCATTTTGATCATCCCTGAATTTATTTTGATTAGTTTCGGCGTGACGTCTGTACGTACGTATGTATTTCGCATAACTCAAAAACGATTTGCCGTTGGATGTTGGAATTTTGGATGTAGGACTGTTGTAACATCTAGTTGTGCACCTTCCCTTTTTATTGTAATCGATGTGACCAAAAATGTCCAAAAAAGCCCGAAATCAAAAACGTTTGGATTTTGGACTTTTTCTTAACTCAAGTAATAAGTCCTCATTGAGAGCTTTCCAACGATGTTTCATAAGTGGTACTTATTTTTATTGGTTCCAAAGTTATAGCCAAATAAAATTTCAATTAATGAAATATTTGGATCTTATATACTGAATGCACATCGGTTCGAATCAACTTCATTTCCTTTTTATTTTTAATTTTTTTTTTTTAAGGGAAAAAATTTTTTCCCTTAATAAAGACAAGATTTTTTTGCTCCGAACCGTCTGTTTTTTAAACGATTTTTTATTATAAGGATGTGTTTACAGTTTCGTGGAATTCTTATCAAGGAACGAAGAATTTCCATTAAAACGGACCATCAGGAAAGGTACAGTCGCTTCAGTGAGTTAGGCAGTAAAAGTTGACAAAGTTCCGCATTTTATACTATGCTTACTTGAAGTAACTGTACTCTATTCTAAGAGATATATAGATATAATATAAATTGTAAGAGATATATAATTCTGAGTTTCATCATTATCCTTTTGTTAAAAACATTTTTTTAAATTATATTTAATGCATAAATAAGTATCTTATTTGAATCTATAAGAGATCTTTATTGATTTTATTGTTTTATTGTAAATTAATGACTAAGAACATTTCTTAAAAACCCTGAAGTTTTCAGATTATCTGTTGAAGCTTTATTTAGTCAGTACTGTAAGTAGTTGCTTTTCTGAGTTTTGAATGATGTAGTATACGTTCATTGTGCTTTAACTTTTTCGCCAACTCGGAGTATATAATGTAGCAGCTAACGGCGAGCGGAGTTAAAATTTAACTATATGCATCTTCTTACTAGATGATGCACTTTCGAGGGCTAGCTTACTAATGATAGCATGGCAAATAATGGAGAAGTAATTTGTCCTTAAAACCATTCACTCTTTACTTGTATTCAAGTTGTGAGATTGAACTTCATTTGCTGTTGCCTTGTAACAGCCGAAGTAATCAATAAATTGAAACGTAACTCAAGAGCATACTGAAGTAACCAAATAAGTTTAAACGTATTTATAAGCATGCATAAATTCGTTTATATTAATACGTTTCACTTTATGTATAACGATTTCTACATTGAAAGGATGTACCAAACTAATACCTTTCGAGGAGACTCAAGATTAAGAGTGAAAAGGTTATGGAAGAACAAATATTCAGTTAGATTTACTAACTGCTATTCTTTATTGCAAGTAGATTTGAAATTTAAAAAAAATTTGAAATGCAAGGAGAGCAATATTAAATCAGATTCTAACACATCATTTTCTCGTAACATCGTTGTTCGAGAAATTACTGAATTAAAAAATTAAAATTAAAAGTTCAAAATGAAAAAGTCTGTACACGAAATGATGAGAGCTTGTTGCAGAATCTTCTTAACAGTAACGTAAACAATCAAATTGCTATGCCGTATCTACTTTGAGTAACTGCACAGGATTAAAATTGCAACAGAATTATTCGAAAAATCTAACAGGTACACGAATTAATTTTTGCACGTTTTGTACAAAATTACTATTTCTAAAGATCAACGTTGTTTTTTTATTTAATTTTTGTTAAAATAATTATTATAAATTGACTAGCAGCTTATAATTTTTTAACTGACTTTTTGAAGAATGCTATGCTATTACTTTCGATCCCGTGGTAGGAGTGAGAAGTAAAACTAAATTTCATTAACCTTTTGAGAAAGTATGTGTACGAAGATACAATTCACTTAAAATCGGGTTTTCTTATATGGCCTATGTACAAAATTCTGTGGCTCGAGAATCTCCAAAAGTAGATAAATTTGATTAAAATTTAGATATGCTGTTGCAGTGCACCTGAAGTTTTGCTTTGGAAAATTTGATGAAGATTGATGTAGTCGTTCTTCAATTACGCTCAATTTAACGTTGACAATAGGCAACATAACCTCAATCTGAGGTTATGCTTACTTTGTATTTGTGTATTTTTAAAAACCGCTTATGCAATGAGTACAGTGGTGAGCGAGTTTAAACGTTATGCTTCAATGTAGGGTCTATTCGTTTATTTTTAATTGTTTCATCGAATTACGGTTTAATAATTAATTTTTATAAACAGGAAAAACCTTATGTTGACTGTGTAATGGTATATTTTTCATACGTGTTTATGAAGTGAGTCGCAGTGGTAAGAAGGTTAAAACTTGATGCTTGTTTATTTATTTATTTATTTTTTATTTTTTGAAAAATTTCGATAGAGTTGATACTTTTTCAAAAGGAAACAAAATAAAATTACGAAAAGTATGTTTTCTTGCGCAGAACTGCACAACAATATTTTTTTAAATAATTTTTGTCGAGGTATTAGTGGAAAAAAGTATTTTCTGTTATTTCTTTTATTTCACTTTTATTTGTTTAAAAAAATATATATTTTCATTCCCTTACGAGCACTCTTGAGATTATCCTTTTAGTTTCCGGACTTTTTTATCCAGCTAAGTCATTTTCTTCTCTCTATTACTGCTAATATATATTGAAAGTTGGCTAATGTAGACGTTTCCGGATTTTGAACAGTACATATTGTACTTGATTTCTTACCTTTTATAATTCCAGAGCCACCTCTATTAATTTTTTCCTTTTACAGCTGTCAAAATACACTAAATAAAAATTTTTATTTTCTTTTGATAAATATATCTAATTATTTTACTCCATTTATGATAAAAACTGTTTTATATTAATATTATGTCAATAAACCCTTGTTTTTCTTGATTAGTATGATTTTTCAGCACGGGTCAGTTGTATTATGTGGGGCATAGAGGCATGGATGCGCTTAAATATTTAATTCTACCTTCAACTCTCAATAAATTTTTATTTACTGCTGGTCTGCACTTGACATCTACAGCACGATAGGTATGTGATATTTGGATGAATGCGATTATCATTATTTTCATATTTTTCGGAATGCTTTCCTTTTTTCTACGTACATTTTCTTACTTTTCTGCATTATACTAAGAGATTTTTACAGTCGGATCCATTTACTGGTGTTATATTTCCGGTATTAGCTAACATCTATTCAAATTAATTGCTACAGCAATATAAACATTCAAATAAAATATTATAAAATAAATAATATTCAAATAAAATTGACTTTTTTTCAGAGAATAAATCATTATTCTAGTGCGTGTAGACGTAATAGAATGATAAACGATTGTAATTCCAAACTGATTCCTTTGCTCTACACCCACAATCAAATTCTTATCTGTTCATAAATAATGAATGCAGCTACGAGGTTCAAATAAAGTTGCATCTTGTACAACGCTACGTTCATTATTGCAGTGCTTAAACCTATTAACCCTTTAACCTTATTGTAGTCTACTTGACCAATTACATTTTAAGGATTAATTACATTTTAAACTTATATTATTTTATTCATTTTGAAGTGTTTATTTTATCACCTGAAGTTTCATTTTCATTAATTCTTCTACAATATTTATTTATTTTCATTTGTGATAGTGAGTTATATATGCTAATTATAATCACGAGATGAAATTTTCATCCAACTTTATTATTTTAAAAATGAACAGTAATTAATGTTTTCTCTCAAGGTCTCATTAAAGAAAAAGTCATCAAGAATATCACATTTTCGGATTGTATTTCAGTACTAATGAGGTCACATAAAAACAAGACGTATTAAATATGTGAATTAAAGTTTTTTTTCGTTTCTACGCTTGTTGGAAAATTGTTTTTTGTGAAAAGTGTCGAATATAATGTCATGTTATGACGATGAATGCGATAGAAGATGAAAAATTCGATCATAACTCAGAATACGTCCCTTGTAGCGTTTTTTTTTTAATATCTCCAAACGAAAAAAAATTATAAAATGTAATAATTGTTTATCAATTGAGTATTAATACATAAAATTGCTTTGGTAGTTACTGAACTATTAAATCACCACTTTGTTCAATTTCAAACTTAACTTGTGGTTTTCATACCTATTCCGTTTTTTTACAAAAGTCTGATTGATTTTTCATTACATTCTTCTTATAAAAATGTCTTATTAAGGGAAGGATATATTTAAAAGAAAGGATAGATCTGAAGAGTCAGGTAGGCGTTTACCTGATTTTCCATAATTTCTTTATCTTCATCCTCTTCCAAACTCAAATAATAAAAAAATAAGTATTATTTAATAGCCTAAAAACCAATAACAATGCAAAATGTACTTTCATTCAATTATGAAAGACATTGAACGAATACAATTTTATTTGGCCATACCAATATGAAAACAGAATCAAGTAGATTTCATTTATCATTGACTAGTTCATAAAAGATCTGACATCGCGCATAACAAGAGTTCTTGATTCACACAGTTTTAGAAGGTTCTGATTTGACAGACATAGTATCCATATTTTCACGGCAATCTTCACGAAAATTAGTCCACGGTTAGTGACTTAAAATGAATAAGAGTCGTGTTTCATGTCTCTTGAGAATTAGTGTAATATTCATTAAATACGAACAGTTCGTTTTATTTTAAAAATTATTTATTCGTTATAACAAATTTAGTCTTTTTAGTCATTTTGGAGGAATTGTATAAAGTAGTTGAACATTACTTTAAATTTAAGTAGATCTTATGCAACAACATAACATCGAATACGCAAAACTGGTCTAATAAAAAAATAACACGATTTTCAGTCTGAACAACATCTTGGAATATCTGCTTTCAAGTACAATACTAGTAATTAGGTAAATATAACTGGGCTACTGAATTTTAATAGAGTAAAATATAATTTTGATTTTTAATAAAATGTTCAATTGCTCGAACCACCTCTTGGATTTTTTTTATTATTGTTTTAATTCAGTGCTATGGAAAATATATTGTAATTACTACGTCAGTTCGAACGGACGTGTACGTATTAAGGTAAAATAATGAATACTGGCATCATTAATTAATACTCGTACATAATTATTTGGTAATCAGTTCCTTGAATAAATCGAGTTGTATAAAATTTATTATATGCTTTTGCCTTTTTTTTGTACTACTCCAGTATTTTAGGTAAATTTCATAAGAAAGCTACCTATTGTAATGGGTACTATGATTCGACTTTCGGAAAATTTCGATATATCTTTGCGTTTCACATACCCACAGACTTTTAAACCACCGTCAGTCCAAAACTTTATATATTCTTTTATAAATATATCTATATATATATATATATATATATATATCTCAGTCGAATTCGTTAATGGACAAAATTGGACCATTGGGTTGGAAAGGTGATGGGGGTGGGGCTTTTCGAAAAAAACAAAATATCGAATACTATCTTATTATGTAAAATATTGAGTTCGTTTAAAAATCCTAAGATAAGGGTCTAATACTTATCTAAGTGAAGTTTTTGATATCGCCACTCATTGGCTCAAGCGGTGAATGAAATAGGGTTTCGAAGACAAAAAAACATATAGGCACAGTATCGAATCGTTTTAAAGTAGTCGTTAGACCTGTAAACATTGCCTAAAATTTTTGTCTGGAAAAATTTTTGGTAATGACTAACCCTTACGTCAAGAGATGATCAAAACCAAAAAAAATAATTAAAGCAGTAAAAACAAAATATAAGTACTACATTTATACTGATACTATAAGTTTAACTTAACTTTCTTATTAAGCAAAATATTGAATTCATTTAAAGTTCCTACAGTTTTTTGGATAAGGGCCAAGGGGTGGAAAACATGGGATTTCAAGGACAAAAAAAATCATAGCTCTCTTAATAGGCACAGGATCGAATCCGTTTAAAGTCATCGTCAGTCCTCTAAATATTACCTAAAAAGTTTTTCTGAAACATTTTTTGATATGACCAATCTTTACGGTAAGGGATGACCAAAATATTGTTACAATTATAAGAAGAAGAGGCTTTTATGCTGAACATTTGAAACTGGTTTACATATGATACCACTGACGTATTGGGGGAATTTGAAGTGAACGCATTTAAACTGTAGTACTGTAGTATATTTTTATTTTTTCAAGTGACGTTATTTTATTGCCATGAAGAGTAATTTCTCTTTTTGTTATCCTTCCTTAATATGAAAGTGTGTAAATATTCCTAGATTTAACAAGAAAAGTTACCAAAAGTGAAAAACTAACGGGTGAGTAGTCAATATTTGACGAGCGAACGTGAGGACGTAAATAAAGGCAATTCCAGCCCCATTCGATAGAGGGAGGTTCGTTTTCAGTAGGTCAAGGAAAGCAATTACAAATACTATAGGACACGGGCAAAGCGCGCTATTCAACGTGAGCGTGAAAAGTCATCCCAACAGAAAGTTCATCTTTTCAACAACACCGTTGTTACACTTTTACATATTTTTAAATAAAACTTTCTGTAAACATTGTCTTTTTTTACAAGTACAGAGACAAACCTAGAATTTCTCACTAATCCTTGAATAGGTATGCTATCAAGCAGTTCAGGAAAAATCATAAGGAAGTCTTGATAAATTTAGCAATAGCTTGTAGTCTAATAAGAAAACGTAGTGTTCGTAAAACATGGAACGTAATGTTTGATACGAACTCGTGCAATCCCAGTGTACACCTATAGGTGTACTAAATAGGTGTAGGTGTACACCTATTTTGCCTTGGTGAAATCTGCCAACGCCGTCCGGCGTGCTGAAACGAATTTTTTTTATGTTAAATTTTAAATTTTATTTTAATAAATAATCTCACTTAAAAAAATCAATGAACTGTTTGTTATAAACATTTTCCTGTGTAATTTATGACTTTTTTTATTACTTGAGATATTTTTTTGTGAAAAATTCTAACGATACATAATTGTGATTTTATTAATTATAAATATATATGTACAATAATAATAATAATTTTTTAAATATAATTGTTCATTTTTCATTTCTTTTTAAATTTTACTACAATAAATAATCGTGTGAATAAATCAAAGAAAATCAAATAATAAATTCACATAATATTTGTTAAAATAATACAAAGACTATTATAAATACAATGTTATTTATGTGTAGTATATTATTACGTGTGTATGGTAGTTTTTCTTTTTTTTACAAAAAGTGGCCATGATAACGAAGCTGGGACGCTGGAAAACTACGGCCAACATCCTGCAAGTTGTTCATTCAGGAAAAACGCGTGGACTGACAGAGCAAAATATGCAGATGCTTAATCCTGCTGCAACCATACTCGTTCCATGGGATCTTTCTCTTGAAGCTGTGGTATTAACCATGTCTCCAACATCTGAAAATAAGCTTTTGCATTCACTGGCCCGTTAAAAAAAAAGGAACAAACAAATGACGAGTGATCATTCCAGCCAATATCATGACGTGCGGTGAATGTTTTTCCAATTCTGTCGCGTAATAATGATATTCTTTCGCCCAAACTAACACATTTCTGTCACGCGAACTGCAATAGATTGCACATTCCTCGATAAAAAGCATCTTTCCACGTGCACTGCAGCGCGGAATTTTTCTAATAAAGCGCGGCAGGATGCAGCGTGACGTTTCATGTCTGGATCTGACAGTTCATTGGTGAACATCGGACGAGATTGCCTAACTGTCAAATCCTTTTTCATACGGTCTTGCATTGACGTCCGCAGTATACGAAGTTCAGCTGACCGTATACGAGTTGATCTCATTTGGGATTGTTCATTAGAAACTGCAACAGCAGTACATGTTGCTAGGGGCGTTAACATTCGTCCACTCAGCAGCCTAACTTTAACACTGCCTAATTCAAACGCACGTTTATTCCCAAGCCAACATTGTTGCTTTTCGTGACCGCGGTTTATTAAACGTTGCCGAAACATATCACTAATTAGGTTCACTGCTTGATTCGTATTTTGCCGTTCATGAACCCATACACTTGTCACTAACCGCTTCTCGGCCCTGTGACTCCTCGTGTCAGCTATTTTACCACAAATATCTTTTACTCAGAGTGGGTGATGTAAAAAATTGTTGCCAACCAACTCCAACGAAAATACCGTATGTTTTAAGCACATATCCTAACGCATACTTTTTCGTTATGAGTACATTGACTTCCACACTGTACTATGTAACAGAATTTGATCAGGATAAATTTGGTTTACTGTAGTAGAAACTTAGGTTAAGAAGAAAGAGGTTAAGTTTTATTATTTTAATTCATTATCGATGATTCTATCCCCTTATGTCAAAGATTTATGTTTTTGGCATTTACTCGATCAAAGCTAATTTTACCAAAAGTAATAACGGAGCGGATATTAAATACCCTTATAACAAAAATAATTCAAAGAAAATTTATTAAAATGTTGAATTGGTTTACTACTCCCTCTTAGCACTAAATTTTTTTCTTCAATCACCCAATTAAGATGGAAATTTTCAAAAATGTATTAGAGAAAAAACTAGTAAGCACAAATTTTTATTTCCCGGTCAGCCAATAAATTTTTAATTCCGGTCAGGCATTTTTTCATACGGTACAAAACTTCATTTCCATATCCCACGCACAAGCTGCAAGATTATGTGGGGATATCAAAAAAAAAAATTATATACAAGTATACCTAAAATTATGACGTGGATTTCGCATAATGTTTTTTTTTAATTTTAAACGATGATGATGGCGTTGTCACAGATCATTTCAAAATCAGCTTGTAAAATTGATAAAATTTGAAAAAAAAAATGATTTCCAGTCAAAATAATCAGTAATCTTTTATTTTAGTTCTAAAAACAGGGGTGTCTTATTACTATCAGACCCTATTGAATTATATGAATTATTATCTATAGTATTTTGGAATGACAAAAATTTTTTATATATTCCTGTTACATAGGAATATCTTATTAAAAATAATAAAATAAAGATAAATAAACCGACGGGCTGTGTCAATAAAAATAAAATGTGATGTAAAGAATTATCATTGACAGTTAAAATAGTTAATTAGATAATGATTATGAATACTTATAATTAATATTACTATGCATGAAAATTACTTTTAATCTAAAAACTTGATTGATTAACTTTTTTAAAATTATTCTGGTTGCTCATCTTCTCATCCTGGTAATTCTACTCCTGACGAATGCAATGCCAACTGTGATTATGAGAGACCATAGACCTCTTGATATTTCCACTGGTTAAATAAGTAGGTAGTGCCCGTTGGTCTTGGAACAATATTTGGAGCTCTTCATTCACCGGTATTCCTAGTTACCACTATCAACCTCTTCAGCATGAACTAATTGTTCTAATAAGGTTGTATTATTAAATAATGGATAAAGTAGTAATTTGAATAAAGGTATATTAAATTTAAAGTCAGGATGTCAATAAAATTTAGTATTAAAAACCTGAATTTTAACTTGAATTGGTTGGTATTCTTACATTACAAAGTTCAGTTTTATATCTTTCGAAATGAAGGAAAGCGCTAACAAAAAATGTCGATCTGAGAGGAACAAGACCAACCGGTTGAACTGTTGTAACGAAGATTATAGCTTGCTTTAACATTACGTAATTTTGAAGGTTTATATCGTAAAATGAGAAATAAATTCATAACCCATGTATTTGTTAGTTAAAAGAATTGTTTATGTACTCCTGGCTCTTGACATAATGTAATTAAAAGTAAAGTGCAATGAATTATACGAGCAGTTTTTAAATTTTTCATCTGTCGTTTGAATAATTTGATGCCGTTTTCAATTTTTTTTTTTCGATTCTGTTCTAATATTCTATTCTCAAAATATTTATCAACTTAAATTTTCAGTTAATTTTAACTACTCTATACATACAGCTTTATACCTTGTTAGTTTTTTCTGTAAAAGTTTCATTTCTACACTTCAACACTGTGTAAAAAGGTTTTTAAAAAATTCAAGAAACAGTTTCACAAACACCGTATATATATATATATATATCACCAATGGTGATGTTAGAACAATTTTAGTGCAAGCGAGAGAAAATAATCCTTCCATTCAGACCAAGCTCCAGATCGATGTTAAAACAAGGTATTACTATATGGAAATAAGTACCTAACTGTATAGACAGCAGTTTTAATAAAATTATTAAGAGAATAAAAATTATTAAATGTGTTTAGTTAAATAAATTTATCAAAAAATAGAGTAATTATTTCTGCTTTTATTCTGTATTTTTTTTTTTTTTTAATTCTGGCTGAAATTAAAAAAAAATAATTTTTGGAATATATTGTACATCTTAAACTTAAAGCTAACTACATCGACGGTAGTAAATCACAAAATATATTTATCTTCTTACTTACATCATAAAATTTGATGTTTGGTGCTGTTCAGTAGCGCCAAACATAAAATTTATTTTTAAGTAATTGATCACTTGCCACTTCTTTAAAACATCTGATGTGATCACACATGACTTCCTTGTACGTCTATTAAATTACTTATACACATTTTTTAAAATAAAAACTACATAGAATTTTATTTCATTAATAAGTTGAAAAATGTCAAAATCCAAATTTTTATTGATATTGGGCTTTTCTGGACACTTTTGGTTTAGTCGATTGCAATAAAAAGGGGAGGTGCACAACTAGATGTTACAGCAACCCTAAATCCCAAATTTCAACATCCTACGGCCAATCGTTTTTGAGTTATGCGAGTTTCATACGTACGTACAGACGTCACGCCGAAACTAGTCAAAATGGATTCAGGAATGGTCGAAATGGATATTTCCGTTGGAATCAAAAAACAGAAATTTTTCGCGATCAATACTTCATTTACTTAGTATCAGGAATTTTTAAAAAACAGCGAAAGAAATATTTAACCCTATAGTGCATTCAGAGGTTTGAGAAAAATTAATCACATTTTATCCGCGTTCGGCTTTTAATATCTTCAGATGAAATTCATGTAATATGTACAAAATATAAACACAGATACAACTAAATTTATACTACTGAAGCTTTCAATTTACCAAAATGTACGTGACAGGCTCAGCAATACAATGGGTCTTTGTACTTGCGTGTGAGGGGTACAATACAAAAATTTTCTTCGTGTGCACCGACAAACGAATTGCAAACATACAAACCTATTCATATATATGCATTCGTATACATATTGCTTATATATATATATATATATATATATATAAAAGTAGTCCTTGTGTGTTATGTAATACAGTAACAATCACTAACCAATCTGAAATTGTAACGCAATCAAACAAACGAGTATCGCCAACAATGCAACTATATACAATTATGATGTCGCTGCGCATATGTGTGTGCACGTGCGCGTGTGTATGAACATTTTGTACAAGGGAGACCTATGTTTAGAATTTAGACAAGAGGAAGAGGTAAAGCTTTGTGCTGTTTCTATATCATCCCTTATACAATGATGTATGTTACCCTGGTAAAGAAGAATGGAGGGAGAAAGGAAGAGAAAATGAGAGATAGAGGATTTTCGATTTGAATTAGGGTTACAACAGATGATTGTAGCACAAAATATGCACATACACATTCGTATATATTCGAATCGATTTGTTTTGAATGTATCAATTTGAGTTAGTTATACAAAGACTTCACTTATTGAGGGGTTAGGATGAAATAGATTTGATTAAAAATTTAAACAGCTATAAAATAAATCTGGTAAAAGAGGATATATATATATATATATATATATATATATATATTGTTTGATATAGTTTTTATTGTAATTGTTATCAGTTACTTTCATTTGTTTACTATTATTCATTAATCATAATATAAAAGCAAAATCTGATTCAAGGAACCACACTTGATTCTTCATAAAAAGTGGTCGTTTAAAGTAATAGAATTTAGAAGATTGGTAATGATCGTATTAGTAAAAAGATAACAAATATACAGTACGTCGTAATTTTGATAACAATTTACCAGTACGAGTGCTGCTGGGATGTTAGTTCATCTCGTACTCGAAAGTTACGGAGATAGGATTCCCATATTTGCTCGTACTCGATTATTTTTGTCTGTGATTGTCACACCCAATACAATTATAGGCAGCTTGTAAAACACCTTACTTGGAAATGCATTCGCCATACTCAAGGAAAATTTTTTTATATAACATTTATATGATACGAATGCTCTTTCAGTGTGGAATTTCGGTATATCAAAAACACAGAAATGCAAACGAATTCAAACTTTCTAGTTTGACAAGATCAAATAAAGTATGGAATTTTGTTTTAATATAATTGGGCCAAATTGCTATAAAGTAATTCGGTTTTATATATCAAGGACTCTAATTTTCATGCCTTATAATTTTTAAGAGATTAGGGGAAACGAAGCAAATACCACTATCCATTCTACATATAGAATCAACTGCAATTTCGATGAATTATAAATTCAAATAAACCTTATCGTTTTATAAAATAAAGAGGAACTATAAAATATTCTTCTTACTGAAATAGGTGCTTATCATAATCAAAATTTCATTATTACTAAAGAAACCCCGTGGCATTTTACTGATTTAATTTAATTTTTCCTTTAAAAAAAAATCCTAATTTCTTTATTATTTTCGTTAGTGAATTTAATAATAAATAAAATATATTACAAAAACCTTTAGTAAAGATGTTATTTATATTGAAGTTTTGTATTCCAAGATTTTTTTGGAAAAATGTCTACCATGGTGTTTTAATTAATTAGAAATTCATTGAAATTTGCTAATGAAGTGAGAGTTAGTATAACATTTTTGAGAAAAGGGGCTATAAAAGATAAAATTCCAAATTACTACCTTTATTTTTAATAAAGTTTTATTTCAATAAAGTTTTAAATACATACAGATAATATTAAACAAATTGAATTTTGTACAGATATACAAAGAAAAAATCTTTGTGTTAAGAAAATACAGAAAGATTATTTTGATGTTGATAAAACTTGGCTGGGTGTAAGATTGGTGAAGGCCACGTATGGTGACGCGCGTTTATGTCACCAAATTTGACTGCAGTTAAATCAGGAATGAATGGACTAAATGAGATTTTTAACGCAATTTATTTCTACAGAAATATGTTTACACTTCATATTTTTCTCAGATAGCCATAACTGTTAGAAAACAAATGTTTAATTTTTTAATATTACAATATTTCTGAACAAAAAATTATAGTTTTAAATTAAATTTCCTTCAAAACAGTTATAAAAAAATACTGAAAAAGAACACACTCAAATATTTAGACAGATTTGATTTCGTTAAAATTATAGATTAATAAAAATATTCCGGAACCAACCGCATCGGAGTTATTTTGATATTAATACAATTTTATTTTTTAATTTTTGGAAATAAAATAGGCGTAACGTACACGATGTAAGTAATCATAAGTACTCGTAAAAATACATTTTAGTCATTTGATCTCCTCAGTCTCGCAGCCTTGTTTTTGGATCAAATACAGTTCTTTATTTCTATCTTCCCTCACCATTCTTTCCTGTCCTTGATTCGGTCTCTGAATCATCACTGTGAGAAGCAGGACAGCTCCCAAATAATTTTCTCTTCAACGTTGGGGACTTTAAAAAATGGAGCAGCTGCTTATTCGAAGAAGCATGCTTGGTTGATGAAATCCCCTTTGTCATGTTCGGGATTTCCTTCTACTTCCATTAGGTGGCACAAAAGTCTCAAATAATAGCTGCAGTACCTGCTGGGCGTGAAACGTTTAGATAGTTTACTTTTACTGAATCGAGTAATTTCTGAGATCGAATTCTCGTTTTGATATTCGAACCTTATCGTATGTAAACTTTTCATAGAAAATATTATTTTGATTAGTTAGATAGATCCTGGAATCACGGCTGTTCAACATAACATTGCTTTTCTTGTGTTCTCTGTTATTCTGCTTGTAAAACCTTATTACAGGTGTTTTTATCAAAGTATTTTATACCAGTGCTTTTTTATGAATGCATACCAGTGAATCTGTTTCATTTTTATGTATATGTAAGGCTTTTTTTAAAACAAGTTAAATGCACTGGTTTTGATGATTCTAATTTTATTTTGTGAAGAAAATTCTTTGAATGGGTTAATATTAGGCTTATGTCTTTTTCCAGAAAACTTAAGTGAAAGATTTTTGAAACAAAAACTAACGTGGTTTACATATATGATTTGTATGTTTTTTTATTGATTGGTACCATTGCTTACTATTGAATCCGTTCGTCGATATCATTCTGATATTTATTTGAAATATCAGTCAGATTGGTTGATAAATTTGAGAGGTTGTGCCCTGAATGTAAAGAGTATATTAAGAACAATTTGAAATAACGTTTTTCCTTTATATCCTATGTAATCGTAAAGCAAAATAGTACACTTTTATATATCCGAACTCTAGAAATTTTTACTTTGCATTCATTAGTAGTCTCTTAAGGTGATTTTTTGACATTCCTTTTTTCTTTATCAAAAAAGAAGTTTGACTTAGGCGTATTGGTACAGACAATGGCTTTTTTTAGGATTACCATATTTTAAAAATGAACATGTTATTATAAAATAATCCGAAATTCCAACCAAAATAAAAATGAATAAAAAAACAGAAAGAAAATAATTTTAATACGTATCCGGTTTTCAAATAACTAAAATTGGTTAAGAATTCGCAATTTTCATTGGTAAGATTTAATTCGAAATCGATTTCAAAACATTGAAATTTAATTAAGAATTATTATATTTTAATATTTAAGTAAATCTTTTTTTTCGGTTTTATTTCTATTAAACAATTTATTTTTTTGGTTTTATTTTTAAAATGTATACGAGATTTACCAATTTTTATAAAAAGTATAAAAATCGGTACCAACGGTTTTTTACTTTTTTATAATTAAGAGGTATGTAAATTTTATTTCTGTAAAAATATTAATTTAAAAATATATTGGGGTTATAAGAAAGTAATTCGGTTTTCTGAAATAGATAGTTTTGAAGTACTTCTGTTAATATTATGATTTTTTTTCTTTTGGAATATAATACCACGTGTCACTTCTGGCATACATTAAAGAAAACTACGTTAATTTTACATTGCCGACCCATTTTCAGCAATTCTTTTTTTGCTTGATGATATCGCCATATAGGCTTGAAGCTTTATGAACAAGTATCCAAGAAAATTAAAAAAAAAATTATTCCTTGTTAAAAGAACAATTTCATTCTATTAATTAAAATTATAATTTTTTTTTAACTTTTAGTACCTTCGTTAGATATTAACTTCAGAGGATGAGATGAATGACAATTTTGTAGCGTGTGAAAATGCCATTCCTGACCGGAATTCGAACCCGGGACCTCCGGATGGGAGTCCGAAATTACTGGGTATCATTGGGCTGAGCTCCGAACAAAATGGAAAATTATAAAATTTAATGAATTAAAACACAAGGTCTATAGAAAAATGTGATCTCTTTATTGAAAGAAAAATAACATTTTTCAAAAACTGGTTGCTCTATTGAAACGCCCATCAGAAATCTTAAAACAATACTGACACGATAGATAAAAAATCTTTTCTAAAATATTCATAAACATACATTTCTTTTAATACAATCCAAACATAATTACACATAGTTTAAATTAACTACCCTCCTCTATGAATCATGAGACCTTGCCGTTGGTGAGGGGGCTTGAGTGCTCAGGGATACAGAGTAGCTGGACCGAAGATGCAACCATATCGGAGAGGTATCTGTTGAGAGCCAGACTAAGGAATGATTCCTGAAAGAGGGCAGCAGCTCTTTCAGTAGTTGTTAGGGGCGTGAGTCACAATGACTTAAACGGCCATATCAACATCACTCAGTCCTCTGAGTACTGCGCAGCTGAAAGCAATGGAAAACTACAGCTGCTTTTTTTCCAAGAAAATGTGAGCTCTGCATTTTCACATAGCAATAATGGAGGCGCCTTCTTTGGTAAAATATTCCGGAGGTAAAATAATCCCCCGTTCGGATCTCCGGGTGGGGACTACTAAGGAGGGGGTCTCCAGAAAATTAAAAGATAACATTGTACGAGTCGGAGCGTGGAATGTTAGAAGCTTAAAAAAGGTTGGTAGGCTAGAAAATTTAAAAAGGGAAATGGGTAGGACAAATATGGATATAGTAGGAATTAGTGAGGTTCGGTGGGAAGAGGAAGGCGACTTTTGGTCAGGTGATTTTAGAGTAATTAACTCAGCGTCAAATAATGGGCAGGCAGGAGTAGGTTTCGTGATGAACAAGATGATAGGGAGGAGAGTGGAGTATTTCAAGGCGCATAGCGATAGAATCATTGTAATAAGGATAAAATCAAAACCTAAACCGACAATGATTGTTAACGTCTATATGCTTACAAGCGTCCATGATGATGATGAGGTAGAGTGTGTATACGAAGAGATTGATGAAGCAATTAAACACGTAAAAGGAGATGAAAATTTAATAATAGTTGGAGATTGGAATGCAAGCATTGGAAAAGGCAAGGAAGGAAATATAGCGGGTGAATACGGGCTGGGCAAAAGGAATGAAAGAGGGGACCGACTTATAGAGTTTTGCACGAAGTATAATTTAGTAATTGCCAACACCCAATTTAAAAATCATAATAGAAGAATATACACTTGGAAAAAGCCAGGCGATACTGCAAGGTTACAGATAGATTATATCATGGTTAAGCAAAGATTTAGAAATCAACTCGTTGACTGCAAAACTTACCCTGGAGCAGACATTGATAGCGACCATAATTTAGTGATAATGAAATGTAGATTGGGGTTTAAAAACCTGAAGAAAAGGTACCAGATGAATCGGTGGAATTTAGAGAAGCTTGAGGAACAGGAGGTAAAGAAGATTTTTGAGGAGAACATCGCAAGAGGTCTGAGTAAAAAAGATAAGGTAGAAAATGTAGAAGAAGAATGGGAGAATGTTAAAAAGGAAATTCTTAAATCAGCGGAAGCAAACTTAGGCGGAATAAAGAGAACTGGTAGAAAACCTTGGGTTTCAGACGATATTTTGCAGCTGATGGATGAACGTAGAAAATATAAGAATGCTAGTGATGAAGAAATTAAAAGGAACTATCGGCAATTAAGAAATGCTATAAACAGGAAGTGCAAACTGGCGAAAGAAGAGTGGATTAAAGAAAAGTGTTCAGAAGTGGAAAAAGAAATGAACATTGGTAAAATAGACGGAGCATACAGGAAAGTTAAGGAAAATTTTGGGGTACATAAATTAAAATCTAATAATGTGTTAAACAAAGATGGTACACCAATATATAATACGAAAGGTAAAGTCGATAGATGGGTGGAATATATTGAAGAGTTATACGGAGGAAATGAATTAGAAAATGGTGTTATAGAAGAAGACGAGGAAGTTGAGGAGGATGAAATGGGAGAAACAATACTGAGATCTGAATTTAAGAGAGCATTAAAAGATTTAAATGGCAGAAAGGCTCCTGGGAGAGACGGAATACCTGTAGAATTACTGCGCAGTGCAGGTGAGCAAGCGATTGATAGATTATACAAACTGGTGTGTAATATTTATGAAAAAGGGGAATTTCCGTCAGACTTCAAAAAAAGTGTTATAGTCATGATACCAAAGAAAGCAGGGGCAGATAAATGTGAATAATACAGAACAATTAGTTTAACTAGTCATGCATCAAAAATCTTAACTAGAATTTTATACAGAAGAATTGAGAGGAGAGTGGAAGAAGTGTTAGAAGACCAATTTGGTTTCAGGAAAAGTATAGGGACAAGGGAAGCAATTTTTGGCCTCAGATTAATAGTAGAAGGAAGATTAAACAAAAACAAACCAACATACTTGGCTTTTATAGACCTAGAAAAGGCATTCGATAACGTAGACTGGAATAAAATGTTCAGCATTTTAAAAAAATTAGGGTTCAAATACAGAGATAGAAGAACAATTGCTAACATGTACAGGAACCAAACAACAACAGTAACAATTGAAGAACATAAGAAAGAAGCCGTAATACGAAAGGGAGTCCGACAAGGATGTTCCCTATCTCCGTTACTTTTTAATCTTTTCATGGAACTAGCAGTTAATGATGTTAAAGAACAATTTAGATTCGGAGTAACAGTACAAGGTGAAAAGATAAAGATGCTACGATTTGCTGATGATATAGTAATTCTAGCCAAGAGTAAAAGGGATTTAGAAGAAACAATGAACGGCATAGATGAAGTCCTACGCAAGAACTATCGCATGAAAATAAACAAGAACAAAACAAAAGTAATGAAATGTAGTAGAAATAACAAAGATGGACCACTGAATGTGAAAATAGGAGGAGAAAAGATTATGGAGGTAGAAGAATTTTGTTATTTGGGAAGTAAAATTACTAAAGATGGACGAAGCAGGAGCGATATAAAATGCCGAATAGCACAAGCTAAACGAGCCTTCAGTAAGAAATATAGTTTGTTTACATCAAAAATTAATTTAAATGTCAGGAAAAGATTTTTGAAAGTGTATGTTTGGAGTGTCGCTTTATATGGAAGTGAAACTTAGACAATCGGAGTATCTGAGAAGAAAAGATTAGAAGCTTTTGAAATGTGGTGCTATAGGAGAATGTTAAAAATCAGATGGGTGGATAAAGTGACAAATGAAGAGGTATTGCGGCAAATAGATGAAGAAAGAAGCAGTTGGAGAAATATAGTTAAAAGAAGAGATAGACTTATAGGCCACATACTAAGGCATCCTGGAATAGTCGCTTTAATATTGGAAGGACAGGTAGAAGGGAAAAATTGTGTAGGCAGGCCACGTTTGGAATATGTAAAACAAATTGTTGGGGATGTAGGATGTAGAGGGTATACTGAAATGAAACGACTAGCACTAGATAGGGAATCTTGGAGAGGTGCATCAAACCAGTCAAATGACTGAAGACAAAAAAAAAAAAATTAACTACACAAATAGACCACTGCTGCTATAAGTAATGTCATGGTATATTTGTATCTGGATAATTGGTTATTCAATCAAAGACCAACATATTGAGAAGTATTTTCAAAAAATGACCGTTTGGCCCGCTTATGAACATGGTTACACATTAATACTGGCTAAATATGTTAAGTACATCATAATCATTATTTGACATTAGAAACCTGAATTAAGAAAACCTTTTCTTAACAAAAAGTAGAATAGTAAAAGTTCAAGAAGGAAGTTTCATTTTATCATTGTTTTAAACTGTGCAGACAATTTTCTTATAAAAAAGAATGCATCCAAAAAGTTTTGTGATAGAATTACCCAAAAAATCACGCTATAACTGCATAAATCTAGGTATCAAACGTATTCGTACCAAAATATTGAGTAAATATAATAGATTTTCCAATATTTCAGAAAACTGTTTACATCTTACTTTTTCTTAAGAATCTTAAAGGATTTTTTTAATGTGGGAAGTTATTTATAGGCCTACATAAATCATTATATAGGTTTATAAATAATCTTCGCGATTTCAAAACTGATGCTTTTAGAAAGGATAATAAAGGCTTAGTAAGAATTTTTTTACGTTTATAATAACTATTTAAAAATTAACGTTTTAAAAACTATTTTTCTGACAATTATCAAAAAACATTCCCTAAAAATTTATACTTGATATATTAATCCAAAACCTTAATATTTTTCTGTACAAAATACCTTAAAAATATAATCATGTAAAATAAATTTAAACACAATTGTTTAATGTAATTTAATATGATTTTATCCATTTAAAGCTATAATGTTTGTAATATGTTATTTGCAAACATTAATTTGTGAAACGAAATCGGCTTGTATGGTACTCCTCATTTTCTCTTCAATCATATTATTGTTTGTCAACGATGCAAAGACTATCCACAATTACTGCATTTGTACGCAGCTGAAACAATTCACTTGTTGTTGTTTGTTTGTTTGTTAACCCTCATTCTGAACACGGAAACAAAATAGTACTGCTCAAAGAGAGAGAGAGAGAGAGAGAGAGAGAGAGAGTGAGAGTGAGAGAGAGTTAATAAAGTATGATTGAGAGAAATGTTGACAAAGACAGAGAGTGCAATGCACATAGCTTATAAAGAGTGGAAATGAGAAAGGGATTATAAAGTAGTGTAGTCATTATCCTTTAAAAGTATTGGTCAATTTACATTGTTGTTTGTCCTGCTCGTTCATTTAATTAATTATAAGAATTGGGCAATCAGCGTTTTTGTGCCATGATGCAATTAAACCGACTGGTCACCGTGACATCGCCCCTCACTCGTTCACTACTGGGTGGTCACATAATGTTCACTACGAAAGGCGTGCTTTCGTTGTGAACGTGACCTTTTCTAAACTCACCTATCGGATCACGTTCTAATTCGGTACAAGTTAGACATGATATTTGGTCGTTGTAATGTCCTAAACAATTCAATACAGGTTAATCCTACATTATTGCATTAATATTACATTATCTATTATTGTCGGGATACTCGACGAATAGTAGGGTTCATCGTTGCTCCTACGATGAATAATTTAATAATCGACATGATTTTAACTGAGCCAGCTCCACTGCTTTTTGAATTGTCATTTTCATTCAAAATTTATAATTTATATTACTCTATGTTTGCATAATTAAATTATCGCGACAACTAAGTTAAATTATATTTTTCATACCGGCTCAAATTTTAAAATTTTCATTTGTTTTCTACCTTTTAATTATTTTCAATTTACAAAGAAGATTTCATTCTTTTATTATTTATTTATCTCCCTTCAAGACACTAAAGAGACATTTTTATTTAATAATTAACTAGTTACGATATTTTCCGATAGCCTTGATTTTATTCATATTAAAATCTGTGTAATGTTTTATAGAATCAATAAATTAAATATTAAATTTTACGGAGGTTTATACACAATGAAGGGAATGTAAAATATAAATAAATTGTACAGATAATTCACTCTTGATATTGAGTTTTGCTATTTGTTTTACTGTTAGAGTAATATATAAAATTTCTAAATTTATCAAGTAATCTCTATTGTTGAGTATGAAGATCCTGGTACATTTTTTTGTGTTAAATTAGACCAATATCTACTTAAATTATTAAAAGTATTTCAGTTTTCTACAGAATCAGAGTTGCACTACACATGATATTTTAACGAGGAATATAAGATGAAAGAAATGCGTGTGAAAAATTCACATTACCAGATTTGAACTCGAGACGGACAGATTTAGAATCCACTGTATTCAAAACATTCGGAAAAGTAACTTGTATAAGATTGTTTTTTATCTTTTTTTTCTTGTGGGTCGGGGGAATTTTACGGGCGAAGTGTCGGACTCGCTAACAGGTTCCACAAGATGTTATTAAAGTGCGTATGTGTGCCTGCGCGCTACCGACTAAACCTCCTACTTTACCAACTCACCTCCGGCGGCTGGATCCGCAATTAAGCATAACTCAGCTCTGGGAGTTGTCTTCGAGCTCAGGGGATCGAGAGTCCCTGTGCAACATCACTGTCATCCATCCACGCAAGCGCAGACGCGCGACGGCCCGCAGGAGGCTGTCCATCACCCCCGTCGCTCACCGGTGGATTTCTTCTCCTCACCCTGGGATATGTAATTCCAGGCGTTTATCTACATACCAGTCATTCTGAGCAACTATTCTATTATTTGGTTTTGATACCAGGAGAAAGTCTATTCCAGACTCCACTTTTATAGTTTAATCTTAAAACTCCAGACTTTATAGTTTGAATTTAAATAACCTATTTTCTTTATGCTTTAATGGACAGCTCATATCGACTTGTTATAGATTCGTCCGGCTGTTTGATGGCTATAATTCTGAATAAACAAAAATCAATAAACAGACGTGTAAAAATTGTCAATCAGACCTCCCGATCATGAAACAGATAATCACAACTTCAAAGGTAAATTTCAAAAAAACGACTAGAAATCTCAACTCATTTCGTCCGGAATATCACTTGCACTCCTTTCATCTTTTCCCCCCGTTTTGTCAGCGTGGTGCCTCTCTTGTGTGACACCTGTTACCGCTCTCACTAACATATTTCTTTGGGTGAGTCCTTTGTCTTTACTGACCTCTGGCCTAAGTGGGAACGTATATACGTGTATCTGTTTGATAGTGGTAAACATATAACTTATCTTTATTGCCGTGTCACGCCCGCCAAAACATATACGAATTTAAGTAGATCTGAGTTGCACTCTTGTGTGAAGATTAACGTGTAAATTTATGATTATGTATTTTCGGTTTTTCTGTCCTAGCTGCGTATCACACTAGGTGTTATGTCTCTATTTAAATAGACACACACGTTTTCAAATTATAGAACAATATTTATTCATTAAAACATATACAATTACAACAGTGAACATTTACTGTTAGGTTATACATTCACTGTATAGGTTCAACCAGGCCATGATGAATAGTAATTAAATTCGAGAAAAAACAACAAATACTGTCTGCTAGATGTTATCGAGGAACCGATATTTTTAAATATAAATGGTCTTGATCGGTTGATCTAGACCGATTAATCTAGCAGATTATAAATATATATATTATATTCATTCAATCGAATTTTTCTAATCTTTTATTTCATTCTTCATATCTTAATCGTCATGTGTTTTTGTTTAAATCTGTATTTTATTTTTGTTTATTCTGATTTCTTCTCTTTTTCTGTGTTTTAGAAAATTTAGTAAATTAGTTATGGTGATTTATGTCAGGTTATCTCGTAATGTAAATTTACATCTCACAATTGAATCAACAAACATTCAGAGAGTGTTTACAACGGCGGTAGTGGAAGACGCAAATAGTGGTTTAGTTAGGTCTGTATAACGAGAAACCAAGTCAGCAGTGATCACTGCTCCGTTTACGACCAAACGGATCAACAAAACTATATTAGGGCACTTCCTCTCCATTGCGGTTTAGCGGATTGCCGACGTCCCTCTACGCCCTTCCCTCTTGACTGACTTCAACTAATTTGACTAAACCAAACGGCAAAAGGACAAAGCAACTTATATAGAAACGAGGTTGGTTCCACTACCAACTTTGCACGGTTATTGATCCCAGAAACTAACCAATAAATGTTAGCTAACAAATCAAGCAACTGTTGCATCGTGCCAAGGTCGTCTTTATGTAAATGAATAGAATACATAATAATGGAACCTTATGTAATAATTTTATTTACATAGAATCACAATAATTACTCACTTTTTTTATGTTTTTTAATTTTAAGTCTCTATAGTAATGCAATTTACAACTGGAGTTCTACCGATCTATCTTTTAGTATTTGTTAAACAAACTTTCATGTTTTTCTATATTTGAAAATTGAAACGTCTTTACTTTTTGTATCATTACAACATTATGTTATATCAAAATCGCAGGAAAATACAAGCTACAGAACAGTAATCGATCTTGTAGATTGTTGGGAATCAATTTAAACTCAAAATAAAACATAAATAGGCTAGATAAAAAAATGATTATATTTCTACATTGTTTTAAGCGCTTTCTCTATTTTCTCCAAAAAGAGAGGTTACATTTATTCAAATTTTTTTGGTTGATTTTAATCTTAAACTTAAACTAATTAAACCTAATTGTAAACAAATCTTCAGCAACATCTTTCAGTAAATTCAATAAAACCTACAAATCGTATAATGCATATTTAAAAAAAAAAAAACATCTTATTGCAAAAATTAAGTGAATAACTAGAATTGTTTTAAAAATATAGTTTAAATTAGTTACTGAGAAAAATACACAAAATAAAGAGAAAAAGGAAATAGATGATATAATTTACGAGAATACTAACGTTACAGTACATAAAAAGTTTTTTTTTTTTTTTTTTGCTGTATAAATGCTATTTAATAAAATAATTAATATGGATATAATTTAAACTAAATATATGTTATTACCAATACGGTTTTATCATATGTTTCGTTATATCTAAAATTTATCGCGTGGTTGATACTTTGTTTTTAAAAGAACCCAAAATAAGGCATTCAACATTATTTGCTAGTTTTGCACGTGCCAACATCGATAATAACTATATGGTAAAGTTTATTTAATAACATATCTATGTTACTAAGATCAGTAATTTTCAAGAAGTAAATTTTGTAAAAATTAATTATAATTATTTTTAAATATTTCATGATTATTTAAGAATTCGATGAAGAAGAATTTTCAAGCTTTATTTGATTACTTGATACATCAATACAAAAACTTCAAACAATTTTATTTGTTTTTGACTCTGAAAACTTTTCCAGAGTCAAAAATTGCCCAACGTCTCAAAGCACTCTTTGAATAATTATTTCATGATAATATGCCGGGGAGGGACCTGAAAACCTAGATCGCTGAAAATATGATAAACCTGAGTAGTAAGCAAGTTCAATTGAGTTTGCTTGGATTTGTTCTATATGATATCCGGGAGTTGCTAATGTCGTAGTGAACTTTTAACTAAAACCGCAGTTCCTTCATGTGCCCTTTCATCTAGGTGGTTCATGGTATTCACAGAATAACTTAGCTGAAAATAGTTGCGATCACTGAAATGGATTTCAGAGACCAGGAAAACATCTAACGATTCAGTAAGGATCAGATCATCTAATTCGTCCTTTCGACCAGCAAGACCATTGATGTTCTTCCATATGGCAATCTTGAGAAACCTAGCCGTCAGAAAAGTCTACGTTGGAGGTTAGCTTCTCTATTTTTCCCTCAGCAGCTACGCTTCACCGCCGTAGTATAGATTCGCGGATGGTTGTAAAGATCATTAAGGTTTCTGCCCTCCGGCTCAATGAGGGAAAATTCGTATTGCCTGAGAAAAAACATGCCGACCCTTTGCCTCCAGATTCAAGCAGAGTGTAATAGTTATTGAGACGTTTTGCACCCATCGCCACTTTCCAGAATTCCTTTCCAGAATTTCTCTGAACAGTCTACAATCCTTGTAGTTAGCAGGGTGATCTGACTGACAGAGTGCGCAGTTGGCCGGAGTACTTTTGTTCTTTCTTGGACAGCTGCAGTACTGTGCCCTTCCGCGCAATTCACATAGCGGTATACAGTTATTTTTGGTATGACCATACTGCTGACAGCGTATCCGCTGTACTAGACCTGGGAATTTTCTTGAAATTTCAAAATTCACACTACGGTTAGATCTTTCACACTACATATTCGCTTACATTGTTAAATAAATATAGGCCTTTTTTTATTATAGTCCGTAGATCTGAATTATTTTACATTAAAATTATGACTTTCGATATTATGAAATGTATTGTATTATTGTATAATTATATTGTATTATAATAATTGTATTCTACTGCAAGTCAAATCAATGACATTTTCTTTTGGTTTTCTATTGAAAAAATGTTACTCTATATTTTTACTGCCAATGATGAATGGGCATTTTTATAATATTGTATTTTATTTTGTATTTGGTTAGCAGGTGTGAAATTAGCTTAGTCTCTTCAAATGAGAAACAGCCTATTATGATTTTTCCGTTGAGTATGAAGCTGAAATCTCGCTACAAAAAAAAAAAAAACTAAAAAGTAAAGCGATTATTTTTTAGCTTTCCGTTCACAGTCCTGTTGTGAAATTTCATTTCATTACTGAAATTGTATTAAAACAACAATGATCATACCTAACTGAAATTCCTGTTTCTTGAAAACAAGATGATAACTAAAAAATCGTTCGAGAAATCCAAATCGGGTGATAATAAAAAAAAATATTGTTTAAATAAGTAACAGTTAATAAAATATATCTTTTAATTTTTTCCCTACTACTTTTGGA
Organism: Lycorma delicatula; assembly: GCF_047948215.1. Taxonomy (NCBI): domain Eukaryota; kingdom Metazoa; phylum Arthropoda; class Insecta; order Hemiptera; family Fulgoridae; genus Lycorma; species Lycorma delicatula. Next base: position 108,201,436 of record NC_134457.1, read on the forward strand.
CGCAAATAGAAATTAGGTTAAAATTTAGTCCAAAGGATACGTCTTTTAAAGGTTTTTGTAGAAAAATTTTATATATAAAATGAAATTACTTAGGTTAATAGAAAAACACAGGAGATTAAAATATGAATATTCTTGCTTTTTAATTTTCTTTATGTAGCTTTTTTATTGTTTCAAACTCATTAATGAAAATACAGCTTTTCATACTGATAAAAAAAATTGAAAACGTTTTATTTCCATTGTTTATTCTCGTATGAGTATATTATTTTTTACTAAAACAATTTTTGTTTTTTGTGTTATTATAATTCTAACAATAAGTTTTAGTAACAATAATAATTTCGTCTTAATTAAACTTCATCCCACTTGTACAAAGAATTTTTTTGTTAGTTTGTCATAAATTTTATCCCATAAATATCAACTTAATAATTAATAAACTAATTCAATTAAAATACATAATAATAAAATATAAATTGAGAATCTAAATTGATTTAAGTGTTATTTTCTGCCCTTCCTAGCACTGTCACACTAACACTCAAATCAATTATGAGAATCCTAGCGGAAATATGAAATATTGTGGAAATGGGAACCTAAACATAATAAAGTTTAATAATTAATAACTGTAACAGACAATGACGATCAAGTGGATAAGAAATGTGAGTAAAGAAAAAATAATGGCATGGTGTGGAGCGGTTAGATAGTTTAACGTTGAGAAGGAGTTTTATGAATTTGTTTGTTTGTACGCTTGCTCTACCTATGTACAATTCAAGTATATTGATGTATCCAACCTTTACCGTGATAAAGATTATTTTATTTTTGGTTTAAAAGTTCAACGAAGTTTCACATTCAAGAAAAAAATTGACATCTATATAAAAGAGATTTTACTTCTAGTATTCAAGGATGAATGTGTATTAGTAATTATAATACTTTTAATTAACTATGTTACATAAGTAAAAATGATTATTGTTAATATATACGTACACAATATGTTGTTGAATGTTGAGAACATTTATAATATTTATTTAATTTTGATATCGTCAGTTTTGGTATCAGATACTTTTACTATTCTTACAAAAATGTTCATTTTCGACAAATTATCGAGAAATTAATTTCAGAATAATAACCTTAATGTAATTGATTTTTGTACGAAATGCATATGGTACACAAAAAAATAGGATTAACAAAATGTTAAAATAAATTTACTTAATTAATGTTCGAGTAGATATTTTGTTTTAGAGTTTTTGTATGCATATCAAATGCATAATCACAATTTTGAAAACATGTAATTTATACTGAATTTATTTTCCTTTTTTTAAAATTCCTTATTTTCAATGTCACAGTAATAACCTATGGAGTACATAAGATATACATATTAGCAAAGGGATAATTAGGCCACAAAGTAAAACAGGTTTCTATTACAGTTATAAAGATAAAAACAGTGATTTTAGTATATAATATATAGAATATATATATATATATATATACTGTATATTTATCTATATAAATAAAAATGCAAATGTTCGTTTGTTCAAAATCTTAAATCTCCGAAATTTCTTCACCGATTGCTTTGAAATTTTGATACAATGTTGCATTCGAATACGCCCGTGTTTTTATATACCTAATATTTATGCACCTAAGATGTCACACATGTGACAGGTAAAACATGCTTCTTTTTTAAAAAAACAGCGTTATCTGTTGGACGTAAAAGTAACACACGCTATACTAAATATTTTACGATTCCCATTTCAATGTTTCCGATGGGTGTGTTCGCTATAGACTAAAAAAACTTCTGGTCCGATTTTTGCGCGGGGAAAAAGGGAGAAAGGGAAAAAATCGAAAAAGGGAAAGAGGGAATATTCAAAAAAGGTAAAAGGAAAAAGGGAAGAAAGAAAAAATGGAAAAAAGAAAAAAGGGGAAAATGGGAAAAAAGGAAAAACGGTAAAAGGAAATTAAAGGGGAAAATAAAAAGGGAAAGGGGGAAATAGGAAGGGGGAAAAGACAATAAAGGAAAGATAAATATGGGAAGAAAAGGTAAAGGAAGAGGAAAAGGGAATGTGGAAAAGGGAACATGAGGGAGAGTGAAAGGGAAAATGGGGAAAGAGAATATGGTAAAAAGGAAAATGGGGATAAAGGAAAGGGGGCAAGATAAAAGAGGAAAAGGGAAAGGCTAAGTTCCATAATGTTCAATTTGTTATTGTTTTATGAAACTTTCAATTGCGTTCATTTAATTTATATATTATACTCAAATCTAGCAATACCGAAGCATTGCCGGGTCTGCTAATATATTTATAAAACTGTCACTACACATTATTTATACTGGCTGTAAGTGTTTAACCAGTCAGTATAGAGAAAAATATTCCTATAAGAATGGATCCGGAAATTCTTCATTTTCGAGTTATAGCTTGCGCGGAAATTTACCCTGATTTCAACTAGGATTTTGTAAACCCCATAACGAAGAGTTTACTTAACATAAAGAAGAGTTTAAGAAATTTGGTTTTTATTAATATCAATCTAGAGCGAATTGTGGCGAAATAGTACCGTATTATAATTTAAACCAAAACAAGAATCATTTCAGTATTGCAAAATATCTAGAAACAAAATTAACTATTAAAATAAACAAAAAGAGAGATTAAATAAGATGATACTTTACAGTAACAGCAAGAAACGGAAAATCATTATTTAAAAACAGTAATTCAAGAAATATTTTTTCTTTTTTTTGTCTGTTACCATTTACAGTTGGTACTTAATAAGGGACCATAAGTAAATTTGATCATCATAATCACGTGAAGAGAGGTCCCCGACAAATTCTCTCATTAAAACACGCAAAAATAAATTGACTGAATTTTTTTTTATTTTGTAAATTAACTGTGAAATCAAGGTAAACATTTTACAAGCTCTAATTCGAAAAAAGCTTTTTTTACAAAAATGACTTCTGTATTATGAATGAAGTTTTCTTCATATTCAAAAATTTATATGTATATATATATATATATATATATATATATATATAAATATTTAAACGATCTTAAAATTACTTGTGATTTTTTTTTGCCAATTTTTTCAGGATTAATTTTGTAAAATTGCATCCTACTATACATATAGTGTTCGTTAAATTTCTGTAACGCTTGTAGGTTTGAGAGGTATTTTGAAATCTAATTCTTGATAATCATCTCAGATATTCTCGTGTTTTATAATGGGGAAAAAATTCCACGAAAGCCCAAACATAATTCTTCTAAATTTTCTGATTATTACTTTCATATATTATAAACTTACTCATATAAAAATATTTTTCTTATATTTATTTTGTGTATATTAAAAACAAAAATTGTTTTTGTGATTTCTTAAAAACAAAAATAAGAAACTTAACTGAACACGTATTACTGTTTGTAACAGCATTTCAATGTTGTTTAAGTACTATAGTGAAATGCACTTCTTAATTTGAAATCGGTTCACTGTACTGTGAAAATTTATGTTTGAACAGAAAACTCTGTCGACCCAAGGAACGGGAAAGTTAGAAACCGAGAGCGTTCGGACAACCCAGTTACACTTCAGCTACTCTTATACCGAATTACGTGTGTCTGTGTATAGGTGTATATTGTGTGGGTTCACAACGGCCAAAAGGTTGCGCGACAATTTAAGGGATGTACAGTATAATACCACTGTATTTTAATAGTAATAGTAGTACTGAAAGTAATAACAATTATTATAACAATAGCGATAACAGTTAGTATACCATTATTAATAGATGAAAATCTGTTAAATGACGCGTTAGTGTGACTATGGTTTTGTCGTTTTACCGCGACAACGGAAACTAGTGATAGAAGCGGCAAGAAGGTAAACCTTCCGACGTAAGTTATTTGGAAGACCTTTTTACTTTCTGCACAGATGAACAAAATTTTTAACGGATACAAATTTTCTGTTTCATAAATTTAAACAAAATTTTACGGAATATAAGCAGCTGGATCTTCTACTGTGTGTATATTTTCTTCATTAAAAAAAGTACAAGCTGTATATTTTAAAAATATATATATCTTTTCCATTGTTTGGGTACTTATATAAAATATTATGTTTGTATGAATGTATATTTTACGAAAATAATAAAAGTGTGGGATAAAATAAATTTAAATGTTTTAGTAATTTTTAATATTTTTAATTTAATTAAAAAATCATTGAAATACACATCAATAAAGTTTTACGCCATTGATTTGTGTAAAAGAAATTATATTATTTTAATTTAGTTTTAAATTCACAGCTTAATAATTTTTTTTTCTTCAAAAAATAATTAATTTCTTTTTCCAAACAAGCAAAACCTTTCTTTTCAAAATAGTATCTAAAATTTTTATTACTCACCCTAAGTCACCACATGACTTCCTTGAACGTCTAATAAATTATACATACACTTTTTTAAAAGTACATAAAATGTTATTTTACTAATAAATTCTGATTTTTTCATATTTTTTTTATTATTATTGAATTATTATTTATTGTAAAAATTTGTTTACACTCAGAGGTTAATAATTATTAGCAAGTCAATATATTTAAATTAAAAAAATAAATATTAAAAAAAAGGAAATGAAGAGAGGGAGAAAAAGATCAAAATGTTGCAAACCAAAAAAATAAACTGAAAGAAAATGTTGTAAACGAAGAAAGAATAAAAAGAGTATGAGAAGATGATAGATGAGAAGAGAAGAGGAAGAAAACCTTAACACCAAGAGAGTAATAAAAATATTAAGAGAGGATAATGAATAAAAAGAGAGAAAAAATTTGAAAACTAGAGAACGTATACACAAATTAAGATCAGAAAAATTATATCAAACCAAAGAGCGATTTAATAATTGGCAACAAAAAACAAATAAACGAAATGATGATAAACTCCGACTTAGGGAAAATATTGTCCGACAATATCAGAGAAGTAATAAACAAAAAGATAAGAATTTTTTCAATTCATTAAAGATCGGGTAAATATGTGCCTCAGTGTGTATGTTGTTCTTGTCAGGGTCTATTTTTCTGTCACTCTGCTGTTAACTTAAATGTAGATAAAATTAAACAGACATTCCAAAATAATTAAATAAAATTAAACTAGAAAATACAAATATATACGATTCTGAATTACAATTTTCAATTAATATTAAATAATCAGATGTTTCACCAAATCTATTACATATACGCATATGTAATAATGTTTATTAAATTACATATCACTCATTTATAAAAGTATATAAAATTTTATTTCACTAATAATTTCTGAATTTTTCATTTATTTTTTATTTTTATTATTGAATTATTATTTATTGTAAAACATTTTTTACAGTCACGTGTTGATAATTATTAATAAATCAATATGTTTAAATTTAAAAAAAAAGTTAAAAAAAGAAAAGGAGATGAAGTCTGATTCGAACCGATGTGTGAACCTTCCCGATTTGGACCTTCCCTTGTAAGGTCCAAATATTTCATTAATTAAAATTTTATTTGGTTATAACTCTGGAACCATTGAAAATAAGTACTACTTACGATACATCGTTGAAAAGCTGTCAATGAAGGCTTATTACTGCAGTTAAGAAGAAGTCCCAAATCCAAATCTTTGGGATTTTGAACACTTTTGGTTCAGTCGATTGCAATCAAAAGGGAGGTGCGCAACTAAATGTTACAACAGTCCTAAATCCAAAATTTCAGCATACTACGGCTAAACATTTTTGAGTTATGCGAGATACATACATAAGTACGTACAGACGTCACGCCGAAACTAGTCAAAATAGATTCAGGGGTGGTCAAAATGGATATTTCCGATGAAATCTGAAAACCGATATTTTTCGCGATCATAATACTTCGTTTATTTCGTACAAGAAAGTAAAAAAGATGAAATATGATTTTTTTTATAAATATGAAATTTTTATCTGAAATTATAATATTTCACTTATATGATCAATTTTTCATAATTGAAAAATCAAGAGACATATGCTAACTAAACTGTAGTTACCGGAATGAATAATTTTCTACGTTTTGTTTTTTCAGTAGAATTAAACCATATTCTAATAATTGTATTCATTGCTATTTGTAGCTATTCAAGGCGCATTTGTTTAATAGACAATATTCTCTGTTATAAGATCTGATTAGGGGGGAAAGTTGTAAAATTTAGATATTAAAAGTAACCCAAATAAAATTAACCTTTTCTGAAGATAAAAATATTTTGTTTTAAAAAGTAGATTACATAAAATTTTAATCGATTTCAAAAAAAGAAATCAAGGTGGCTATACTTCATGTTTTTTTTTATTAATACGTTTATATGTAGTGAACAATACTTTTTCTGGTGAACATCAGAAAAGTAAAATATATAAAAAGATATTTTAAAAAGAATGTTTCCAAACAGATGATTTGGAAAATTGTTTATTTCTTATTGGTCGCCAACATTACTTAGTATTGGATAATACAGTAATAACATAACCATTTAAAGTTTTTTTAACGCAAACTTCAAGAAAAATATTTGCAAATATAATTGAATAAAAGCAATATATTTAAAGAAGACATAATCTTCATATGAAAATGACGTAAAAAAAGATGACATTTTTCATCATTCCTTTTCTAATTTTTTTAAAAATGTAGTTTACTTGCGGCTCGCATCTGTCGTTTCTTGCAAACGTCATTATAATAGAAACGATGTATTATTTGTTGTCCAACCCGTATTATAAATAAAAAAAGAAGAATATGTTGAATAGATTAAATTTTTCAGAAACAATGAAACCAGCTTAAAAAATCTCAATAAAAATATAAAATTAAATGAATGTTAATTTTCCTAAAAAGAGTTTCGATTTTTGTGATCAGAAAAAAAAATTGTTTTTGTTTTGGTATCATTTTATTTGAAATATTAGGAAGAAATGAACAAAAAATAGTTGTTTCTCTTTAATGTGATTTTTTAAGATATATTTTCTTTATTTATTTTTATTGAAATTGTATCTACTATAAAATGAAACAAATGCATGATTAATTCAGAGCTTCCAACTTTAATTAGTTTTGCATTTAATATGATTTGCAAAAATATCATTATTTTATAATTCATATAAATTTTAATATGACATTTAATTATTTTTATAATATTAGAACAAAAATTAATAATCGTTTATTACACTAACTTTTTATATAAATTACGTGTTTTTTCATATTTTTTCGTTACATTAGTAAAAAATATGAATTTTTATAGAAACGTTATATTTGTTTATTTAATGATATAAAAATGATAATAAAAAATACGAGGAAAAAGCAAATTGAGAACAATGATGATGTATCTTCAACCATTCATTTTATTCACCGAGATAAACCATTTTACACAAAAAAATAAACCACAAAAAATAACTTTCAAAAAAATTAAAATATGCGCACCGTACTAACATTATTAAACATGCTTTTAAAGGACATAAAAATATGACAACAAAAACTTGAAAATAATTGTCATTATGTCTTTATTATTCTGTTAGAAAAAACCTCGTAAGATGAAATAAAATGTATCATAAACCACTATAACAAAATGAGATTTTGAAAAAATATTTCTTATATAAAAAAAAATAATGTACTATATTTTTACCGTTTAACCTTATCATATAATTTAATTGTATATTCAAATAACCATATTTTATTTATTTTTTGTTTGTTTTTGAAATAAAAATTAGGCAAAGTATTTTATAGTTGATTGGTTGATATCATAGACATTGCCATCGATGAAACACCCAAAAAGTGTTGTAACACGCGTAAAAATGCAATAAAGTAAAATATATCTTTAGGAGTATTTAATCATAGCTCCATCACTAGCTCCAAAAAAGTACTATGAAATGATCGTGCATAAATAATTCATACTTAATGTATATATCTAATACATTTCATTTTTTTCATAATTTACTTGAATTATTATTATGTACATAATGTAATGAATTTATACTTTTAAAATTTTACTATTAAAAATAGTGATTTTGATAATTTATAGTTTATCATCATGTAAATTGTAATGTCTAAATTTTTCACAATATTCTGACAAATATTAGGTATCTTTGATTGACAGAGATACCTATACGTATTATTTTCTGAAAATTCAGATATTTTATAAACAAAAATATATGAATTACGTATGTAATTCAAAATATGTATACGTATATACTTATACGTACACATATGTGTATAGATATATATTACCTAAATGTATATGTACACGTATAAGCAGTTAAAGTAATAGATTGATCTCTAATAGGCATACTGATTGGTCTGTGTCAAACAGAAACTATTCATTGTAAACGTCTAGAGAATAGTGTTAAAAGTGTTATTTCTAAACATTTGTTACATAAATTGCAGTTTAATATTTTACAGTTAGTTTAAAAATATACAAAAACACTATAACGTAATAAATTTTTTTTTTTTTCAATTTTTCAAAATATTTCTATTTTAAGATAATAAAATCTAATAAAAATCATTGCTAACCATTTAACAATCCAAAATTTGGGGCAGATTGCAAACCACATAAAATTTTAATTAGATTTAAAACATAACTTTTTGTTTTTAATTTAATTTTTTAAGTCGATTTATTTTATTTAAAAATGCCTATTTTGTTAAAATAATAGGTCTACAAAAGAAAAGGTATATCGCAGTTTCATAAAAAGCAAAAACAACTTTTTTTTTTGAGGTTTTAGGGGCATCGACTGCTTTGGTAATTAGCTCCTTTCCTCTTAAAATAAAAAAAAATATTTCTCTTCCCCCCAACAAAGCAGTAACGACTTAGTCAGCAGACTAGTCTGGTCAATATAAATCATCCAATAACCAGGCTTGTCGTGAGATTAAAACACCAAAAGAAACACAACATGGCAAGGGTGTAAAGGGTTTTTGCCACTTCTAATCGCTTAAAACTTACATAATAAAACATAACAAAAACCATAAACCATTTCCAATGAAATGTTGTCAAATTTTGAAAAGCTGCAACAATATTATCACATTGATATTGAAAAAATCATACTTCGTTATAAAATTTCTTTAATCTCATTCATTAGTGAGTGCTATCGCCTAGGCTTCACGTTATCCTTTCTTCTTCCATCTTTCTGAAGGCCTCAGGGTAATCATATAGTCTACTGTGCAGACTGTATGAGGCATTGACTTTAATGGCCTCCACTTTGTTAAGGCTAACAGGCATTCGAATACAACATAAAATATAGAAGTAATATTAAATTTAACATCGTTGACTGACTTATTTTATCTTGAAAAAATCCCAGTAAAAAAGAAATAAATACTTGTTTAAATATGTTTTGTCTGTTTTTTCATTATTATTGTTGGTAGATGTTTAATGAAAAATATAAATTACATAAATAGGTCCAGGTTTTAATGAAGTAACATTTTTTTGATAATTTTATTTTACACAATATATTTTTAATTCTGTGAAGTTGAAATTATGTTCTTAATATTTACCTAAAAATATTTTATTAAATTTGCTGATAAGTACAAATTTCGTACGGAATGATTGATATATACGTATCATTCAAAGACATTCTCGTTTTTGGTCATTTTTATGTAAATATCATTTTTTTTTAACTAAAATTGTAAAATATGAAATTCATTTGTATAAAAAATATATTATATTTTAATCGTGTAAAATAATTTTTTATTGTATTTATAAAGAATAAGTTTGAATAAGAATAACAGACTGATAGAGACTAGGTTATGAGTCAAAAGTGTTGTTACTGGAGTTTTTAGGCATTTTTTGTTCGATACGATCGGCCGTATTTTGTCCTTTGTATGGCCGGGTGACTACAGAAAAAAGAATCATTTCACCACCAACATTTCCTTCTATGTCGGATAGACTTTTTGAATTTCCTTTTCTACCACCCGATCGACCCGTTTTATCCAAATCTTTTGTCCGTTTCCGGTTGAATTTTCTTCAAGTCATAGGAGAAAAGGGAGAAAGTGGAATTTGTTCCTTATATATTTTCATCTTTTTCTTTTACTTTTCCCTCGGGAGAAGCGAAGAAAGAAGGCGCTCATTTATGAAGAAGAACCCTTTCGTAAGATGAGTGCTCACTTTACCACCACCGTCCACTGCCGTCTTATTTTATCACTGCTCTTCTTTTTGCCTCCCTTTGAGGCGAATCATATCCCAAACCAGCCTCTTTTCTACGTTACTCAAAATACACACTCAACACACACCACACTCACATACGCACAAGTATATCACTAAACTTCTTGATTATTTCGCAAGAAAGAAATATGCTATAAACTCTACATCAGAAGTAAAAAAAAAAGCAAAAAAAAACCATTAAAAACTAAATAAACAATAAACTGTTGGATAAGTGTTTGAATTCCCGAGAAAAAATATTAAAGTAGATTAACATGATAACTGAAGATCCTATTCAAGCTGATTTGGTAGAATAACATTCTGTTGATAGAAGTATACTCTATTTTAAGCAGATTTCTAACTTGATTCATAATTAGTGATACACATTGTTTTATGAGTCACAATTTTGTAATAATTAAGTGATTTCAAAAAGTGTAAAATTAAAATAAATGTTGCAAGTCGAATTACAATTTAAAATCTACCAATGTTCAATTAAAACAAAAATAAATATGTAGCCTACTAGATTAAGACAAACTAAGAAATGGAAAATAAAATGAAGAGCACAGGGTTCTTTTAGAAGTCGTAATTTTTTTTCTTATTGATTTTTATTTTAATATTTTTACAAAGAAAATAATAAAGGAAAAATTACATCAAAGTCTACTTTCTTCTGTATTCAGAACGTTTATATTTTGCCTCCATATTGATTGAAGTCTTTGTCAGAGCTACTATTTAAAGAGTGATAATGCTTTATGTGCTATCAATTCGAGGATGATTCAGTCCAACTACAAAAAGTTTAAAAATATATACTTACTTTTCATATCGAAACATAGCCCATAAACGATAAAATCAGGTTTACTAAACGATCTTTTCATCTATCGTAGAGCTCGGAAAATTAATAAAATTCTATAATGTTTCTGAGATCTATTATTGTGGAAGTGTAATTTATCTCTAAAAAATTACGCCTGATTAAACTTTATAAAGATAAATAATTAAAATTAAAATTCTATTAATATGATAAAATAAAAAAAATTAAGTTTTGTAAAGAATTAGCTTAGCTAATATTCAGAAGATTATACATTAACTGCAAATGTTAAACTAAATCGATTTTGTTAAACAGAAATAACGAAAATTATATCGGCTGAACATGAAAAAATGTTGTAGATTGGAAATTAGCACTGCCTGTTCATTAAAACAAAAACCATTAATACATTATTACATTGCTATAAAATATAAATATATTAAATCCTTCCTAGAAAAATTAACTTTTTTATAAGTTCAAGCAAATAAAAAATATTAATGTAGAAAATTAATTCAAGTAATAAAATATTAATTCATATTAGAGGTAGTTTTGGGGGAAAATATCCTTCAAGTATTTACCTGGGTAAATTTGGCGCTCCATTTTTCGTCAAAAGAAAAGGACCAATAACCCATTAACAAATAATACTATCTTGAAGATACAGCTAATACAAAATACTATTTAAACATTTGGAAAGTCATAAACATATTCAGGTATTTGAATATGGACAGTAACCAAACTTAAGCAATTATTTAGATTAAATTTACTTTTCTTAGAGAAAAAAGACAATTCATAAATTCTAGTCTTAAACAATTGCTTTAAGCAGATTCCCATAAAAATCTAAAAGTTTTTGGGAATCCTTAGATTTAATTTCATAAACCAGCTAATTTGAGTATGGGAATGAAGTTTTTTTTGTTATGAATAAAGTGAAAAAAATTCTTAATAAACAAATGTTTTCTTACCCTTTCTGCGAGCAGAAAATTTTTGATTCGATTAATATCATTCTAGATCCGCTGTGTGTTGTTTAATATGGTAAACGAGAAAGATGTAACTTTTTAAATATTGTATGAAGCCCTTAAGTTGAATTTAGTAACATTGAACACCGAAGTATTATGTAATTACATGTACATTTAATAATAGCATATATATATATATATATTGTAACGTGTTTACATAATAAAAAGATTAAATAATTTTTTTTTAGAAAAACAAAGAAAAAACTTTGTTTTGTACTAAGGTGACTAAATAATACTTGTTTAAATATGTTTTCGTTGGAATGTGAAAGATGTGTTTATGTATATTTTACTCTTTGAATCTCAAAGAAAACCTAATCGACCAGATTATTACTTATTATCAGAAAACATCAAAGGTGTAAATTATTAGTCATATAAATAAAACAGTCAACATTAATTACTTTTAAGTTTAAAGCTAAATATCTCTTAAACAGCTCGATATTTATTTATGGATAAATAGTTCAATGGATCTCTATCCTGGATGTTTGTTTTAAAACGCAACCCAAGCAAAATACCTTTTAGAATAGTTAATACAATATTTTTGATTGAAGAGTTTGGCAGCATTACCTATTGTTGTTGTTTTAATAATCAGGTGATATAATTTTCTATTTATTTTTGTGAACAACTAGTTATTTTTTTATCTTTGTTTTTTATTAAGAAGAAATGGCTTTGAACACGGAAGAAATTGTGGAAAATTATTTAACAACTAAATCTTTTGTGCCAAGAAGCTTTTTAATTCCAGTTCTCTGGTAAGAATATACCAAATAAATGTTCAAGTCATCATTTGATTAAGAAATATAAAGGAAGGTTCTGTTTGCAATCAGATACGTAGTCAAAAACGTTCATTTCTTAATGATGAGATATTGGAAGATGTTAGGGTATGCTTTTTTTAAACTAATCAAACAAATTATTACAAAAACTTGCCCAACAAAAAGGAATACTTTTGTATAGTGTCTTTAAAGATACCCGGCTAGTAAACTTAAACCCACACAAAATTCATGTATCACATGAATTACATTGAGTTGATTATGCTGCTAGGATCCACTACTGCCAATGGTTTAATCAGTTTGTTTGAGAGAGCACATAAATGTTGGATAATGAATGTTTTATAGATGAGGCTTGGTTTCATTTGAGTAGTTACGTTAATATTCGGAATAGTCGCTACTGGAGCTCCAGCAATCTTCGCATCATCCATTCACGACCTCTGGAGCCACAGAAAATTGATATGTGGTGTGGAATTTCCCCCAAAAAGTAATTGGTCCCATACTCTTTGAAAACACTTAATGCAGCCCTCTACCAATAAATTGTAACGAAACTTATTGCAAATTTATAATTAAATGAGAAAGATTTGTGGTTTCAACAAGATAGGGCCACATTTCTCATGACAAGAGCAACATTGGATCTTTTGAGATATTTATTTCGTGAAAGAGTAATATCGACTGGCAAGGGCAGCTAGATCAGCTGATCTTTCTCCTACAGATGTTTTTTTTCTGGTGATATCGTAAAGTTTGTGTATTCAAAAATAATCCACACACCGTTGAAGAACTGAAAGCCAACATAATTCAAGAATTACGAGAAATTGGAAGAAGTGCAGTTCTTGCACGGAATATGAGAAAGAGGGTAAAGGCTTGTATTGATGAAAATAGTGGGCACTTTCAACATTTGTTATAGAAAAATCTGATCTCAATGTTGTTTTAACTAATCGCATTAAATATAGCACATTACGAGTATTTTTGTTTAAATTGGTTTGCGTTTTAAAACCAGGTAATATGTGTATTAGGAAAACTTGGTTAAACAAGTTTATTTTAATAAATTATATTTTACTTTTACGGATAAAGAAAATTTTTTTTAAGCTCTCTGATGTCATGTTGAATATTTTTCACACTTAAGAGACAATGTTAGCCGTACCTTTTGTAACCAGTATACTAATAAACTTTTAATAATAATGAACTCTTGTTCGTCTTCAGATTCTTTATTTATACAAGCAGTTAAATAATGTTAAATATGGAATACTACACCCAGCACCAGACATCTTGTGATTACAAAGAGAATGGTAACTTCTCTTTATTGAGTCCGCTCTTGATTGCTAGCGAGATTCCGGTATGTTGGATGATCCGTTAAAGAAATTCAAAAACCTTTTAATGGCTTGCTGCAGAGATTGTGAATGATGGCAAAATGCAGAAAATTCTTGCTTTGAAGAAGATGAGTGAAATCCCCATCCATGCGTTTGCTTGTACAATCGCATGGCTCCCTTAATTCATCCAAAGGGATTGTCGTTTGTTAGTATCTGCTTAATTGCAGAGAAGAAAAAATAGTTCAAAATTAAAGTCAAAGTATGACTGAATGCCCAAGATGAGAAGGGATGGTGAGTTTCTTCTGCTTTTTATGTGCTGAAATTCACTAGACGTTCTTTGCCTGAGAAGGTATGTATTATCGTACATAGTTTGGACGTGCGAAGTTTTTACCGCAGCCAATGCGGTGTTTCAATTGCTAACGCTTTGGGTACACTGGAATCAGATACGAAAAACAGCAAATCTACGTGTGTGTGGTGAGGCAAGTCATAAAGTCATAAGGGCTAACCGTGCTGAGATTTCCCTATTTTTATTAATTGCAGAGATTAGTATAACTGTCGTTCTAGGAACTATCCGGTTTATAAAATGGAAACTGTGATTCAGTAGGTGGAAACACGAAAAAAACGTCATTGCCCTGAAGCAAGAAATAGAAAATGTTTAGCATCTGAACACTTCGACCTACGTCTACTTAAATACAATCAACGGCTACTTTTTCTTCGTTAAAAGTCAACTAAAAATAACTAATTTTTACTCATGTACAAGTATTAAATCTATGATTGAAAGAACGTAGATAGTAGGATGAAAGTTTTTTCCCAAAAGAAATATTTTTAGTCTTGACTTGTCAAGATACAACTACCAGTGGACATTTTATGTAAGAATGTTGGGGAGACATCTAAAAAGGCCAAAAATATACTTCCAGGAGTCAAAAGGTGTAGGAAAGGGTGGTTAGAATGCAAGAGAAGACCGAATCTGGTGTGAGACTGTTGAATAGTCATAACTATGGACCCTCGTAAAATACAGAGGACTGCAAAAGAGAGGATGAACATTTCAGTCGCCCCAAAATTTCAGCGGGGCGTGCATCCAATTCTAGATTGGTTGCACTTTTATCTAACGTGGATTATTCTCTACATCACTTGAGCCGGGTTAATTCATTATCGGCCATAGAGCATCTTCGCTACCACCACCGATGGTTTCGGAAATACAAGAAGATCCCATCTCTGAGGTCGTAGAGGTAAAAGCCCTAAGGAGAATGGAAAAAATAATTAACAAAGGATGGCCTAAAAGTAAATCTAATCGATAAATAAAATAAATAAATTATTAAACAAGAGAACTATTTTTATCTATTTTTTGTGCGTTTTTTAATTTTTTAAGTTTCTACTCGTATTATTTTTGTTATAACTTTTAGTTCTTTTTATCAGAGTAGGAAAGTTTTTGCCCCTTTTTTGTTTGTGAAAGGGCTAATGACCATAACAGTCGGTGCCCGTAGCCTCTAAGAAAAAATTTAGCAACCCCCAAGCCTACTAATTAAACGCGTGTTGGGTTAGTCTATATTAATTAAAATATATTTATTTATTTATTTTTTTTTAGAAATAATTTTAATTTCTATTATTGTGAATGTAAATCCACATTACTGAGCGCTGAGTTCTGTATGAGATGTCGTTTAGATCTTAGAGTAAAATGTTTTCTGAATATTTCAAAATTAATAATTCAATATTCTAAACTCATTTAATCATTTTATTTTTCCATAAAATCATGAATTATGATCTTTGTTAAATTTTACAAGTACACCTTGGTCACTAGCGCTCGCACAAGTTTAATTAGAATATTATTTAAAAAAACTAAATCAGAGGTAGGATATTAATAATTATTACTCTAAATTATCATTTTAATACAAATGGGAGAAAATTGTAAATTAAAAAGGAAACGGGTCAAAACGATTTTATCTACATACAAGTTTATTTCCCCCCTAAATGTACAATACACTAAACGAGTGACTTTCAAATTTATAAACTGTAAGCAGTTACTTTAGTCGGAATTGCAAAAATAATAAACTCTACTGAGTGATATAAAGTTAGAATTTTGTTTGATTATTTTTAAAAATAATTAATCTTCACATTTCCACTACCGGCTGTCATGAGTAATAAACCGTTTGTAAATAATTATTTTATGAACAGCTTTCCTTTTTAAATTTAATATGATAAATAAATTCGTAAAAAGCGACCTTTTAAACTTGCGTCATAAAGTTGTTACAAAATTGAAGTACGATATTTAGTTGCTTTAATGTTGTTACTTTATTCAAATGAAGTTTGACGTTTACCTTAATGTTTAAAAAAAAGGGCTTAATTAATCCGTTTCATATCTTTTCCTCATAATATGAAAGCTAATGAAGCTTTTGCATGTAAATAAGATTTAAGAATTATTCGTATATACTATGAATTACATGAAGAACTGTTCTCACTTTTAAGGTAATTAGTATTTTCTAATTGCCATAAAATTAGTATTTTTCTAGTTTTCTTGGTGTGTTGCGGCATTTACTTCATCTGCTTTAATAATAATTATAGAACAATAAAAAGCGTATTATAGATGTATGACTAACTTAGATGTGAATCACTTAAATTTCATTAAGTTTTTATTATTACAATAACAAGAGTTTTTTGCAAATTTTCTTTTATAACATTAGCACGGCAATTATTTGAAGAATCTCTTAATTTACTGCTATAATCAATTCACTTATTCAATTGAGTGAATTTCTTAATCATTTCATAATAACTTAATTAATTAATAAATAATTATTCACTATTGAATTATTATTACGCTGATGCATTTTCAATTTCAAGTATTATACTGAATCTACGTTTATTAATGAAGATTCAGTTTTCTACATTTAAGTTATAACTCAAGTAATACAAAGGGCATTAGAAACGTTTTGCCATACGACAGAACAGATCATTACAAGCGGTTATGAGTTAGCGTGTGTTTAGACAAGTCCCAACCTGCACTGTAGCCACTCTAGTCACTTTCTCAGTATCATTGGCTTTTTAGCTGTGTTAGTGAAAAGAGGTAGTGATGTCTTTCGTCGTCGAAAATTGAATTCTGGAAAATTTTGCTTTACGATTCTTCACACGGGTTAAGTGTTAATCAGTGTTAAGAGGAAATGACTCCTGTACTTGGAGAGAATTCTCTTCATCTTACAGCAATATTTAGATGGTATCTAGATTTTGAAACAGAAAATTTTGTCTTTGTAAAGCTCCAAGGTCAGGTTGACTGTCTTCTGTAACTGCTGTTCGGTTGACCGTCTTCTGTTGCAAAGGGAAACTGATGCAATACGAAAAATGCTTACAGACAGGCGTCTCCTTCAAGTTAGAAAGCTTTGTACCCTTTGGGTCCCATAACTTGACCGACAGTCAGATGGCATGATGGCGTGTTTCTTTGTGTCGTGAAACAAAAATAAGTCTATAAGAAATAAGAAATTGGAAAATATCCCTCAGTAAACAGTATTAGGTGACAAAACTTGGCTGTGCTATTATGATGTCCAAACCGAGGATCAGAAAAATTGGGGGTGTACGAAGATGAAGAGACCCTTGTGGCCGTTCGAAAATCCAGATCAGTGATGAGCAGAATGCTTGCCGTATTTTTTGGTGTGACAGGAGTTTTAGAGCGAGTTGTTTTGGAGACAAAAAGACAGCTACACCGAGGTGGTACACCAGGAATGCTTGCTTAAAGCTGACGTAGCTCTCAATAAGTTGCACCCAAACTTAGGAATTGTTTATCATGGTTTCTTCATAACGATAATACTCTAGCGTACCGCTCTAAAGTTTGCCCCGAGTATTTGGCCACTGCTGGGATAAAACTGTTGGAAACCCTCCTTATAGACCTTACCTCGCTCCATGTAACTTCGTGCCATTTTCCCAGGTGGAGAACAGACTGCAAGGAAAACATTTTACGAGCGACGATGACCTCGTAAGCGCTTGGGACGGTAAGTGTGCTCACATCTCCGACGAAACATGGGAGGGTTTCTTTGAAGACTAGTTTCAAAGGATGGAGAAATATACAATCCGTGGTGTAGATTATTTTGAAAAAATAAACTCTTATTGCAAAACTTTCCTATTGCCCTTTGTATTATGATTAGTTGTTTTCAACTATAATTTTCATTCGAATATTATTTCTACTGCTTACTACTGTTGAAAAAACTACTTTCTTACTTATTTAACATATTAATTATAATCTTATTTCTTATTTATTAAACATAGTTAATATGGTATCAATAACGCTTTTAGAATATATAAAGTGGTTAAAATCATAATTTACCAACTGTAAAACACAGTTAAAATATTATTCTTCTGTAAAAACACGTAAAATGTATGAATATTACAAAAAGTTAATTCGGGGTAACGCAAAACACTACTCGTATCCTTGATCCCTTGCTCTGCTAATTACACAAGGTTGTGCTTTTTAGTTTTTGATATTTGATTCTTATGTATTTTTTAGCGCTGAATCAGTAAATAACCTTCATTTTTTTCCCATCGCATCAGAATTTTTCACAAATCGCAAATTTTAAAATCTGTAAAAAGTTGAAAAATCGCGAAAATGTGACACAATAAAATAGATATAAAACGTTTTTTTAACAGTAAATTAATACAATATATTCACTTTTTTGATTTATATTATGCATTCTTAGTTATCTGATGATGTTTAGGGGGTTCATTGACCCTTAATCTTTATTTAAAATTGCCACAAAATAAGCCTAATTTCTGTTATAGTGCATTTTTAAATTTATTTATTTAATTAATTTTTACGAGGTATGTCACAGCCTTTGGAAACCATCCCTCTTTTCATCTATCTTTAATGACGAAGTATGTAAAATACGTGTAAAATTTTATACCATGTGTCGAAGTTCCTTTGGACGACTTATACTTTGCTTCGCGCTTTTCCTTGTATGTTCTCTATAAAATTCATCTCGATGTAACATCCAGCAATAGTCTGCGATCATCGTAGTAGTCCATTTTCCTTGATACCTCCTTTTCATTTCTTTCCTGTCCTGATGAAATCTTTCACCCATCTCTTCGGTAACGGCACCCAGATTTTCAGACAAGTAGTCTACATGCGAATTTAGCAAGTGAACCTTCAAGCTCATGGAACAGCCTAAATATTTGTACTTCTGCAGCATGTTCTCAACGATTGGTTTGAAGTTCGGATTCTTTTTATTGCCCAGAAACTTGGTTAGTATCTAATGTCAGGACCAGTAAAGACACCCTCTTTTAGTTTGGAAGTTGATAAGACTGGAAATTTGTCACCGATGTATTTAAAACATTCACTATCCCATTCACACAAAAACAAGGAAACTTTGTGTATCCTTCTTGCTGTCATGGAGCATCGATATTATTTTGACATCGCCGTACGTAATCCATTTATGATTGCCGTATTTAATTTTATCAAGAATGAATTCCTAATTATCGTAACCCTCTTTTCTAAGGGTAGAATGTCCAACGAGTATTGACTGATACGTATTCCAATTCTGAAAAACGACAACTTTGAAGCTTCGTTGGACGAATCTATGAACAGTCTCCTATCGGTACTTTCATATGGTGTGTAATTCAAATCCATGTAAATCAGTGCAGAAGACTAATTCTTCTTCTTCCGAAAAAATATGGAAGAAATCCTTTTCTCTCTACGTGAACTAGAAAAGTGAGGTGCCAGCTGTTAGCAGGTTGTTTTCTTTAAGCCGCGAACCAAGTAATTCTGAATTTTCTTTGGTCAGATGTCTCGAACCAACTCGTTTAGTTCAGACGGTGAATAAAGCTCTGGTGCACAGCTATCTTCGGGTTCATACTCCTCGATGTTATCTTCATTTAAATCACTTGTGTAACCGTCTATTTCAGGTAAATGTTTTGGTATAATTGGCACTGGTACGTCTGGACCATGAAGAACCGGGCGTAAAGCGGTTGTCATATTTGGGTAGACGATTTTTTTTTTATTCTTCAAATTGAAACTGTGAACAACAGTTGAACAAAAGTAACAGTCATTGGTGTAATTTTTTAGCTCGTCACACCATTAGAACTTCAAATCTGAACGCTTCTTGAACACCTTTGACCTCCGTTTAAGTCCTTCAACGCATGAGTAGCAAACGTAGTGGGGTGACCAGTTTTGTCTTGATCTCCTATTTTTACACCGAAATACGTGAGGTACACTTGTCAACGATTCTGGTTATATTCGTTTTTTGTCTTTCCACCATTGACTCATCAGAAATATTAAAAAAACGTCTCTTGAAGCCATTTTGAAAACGGAAAGTTTGCTTTATGGTTTGAAAAAATATTTTTCCGCCGACAAAAACGCATTTGATCACGGAGAACGGAAAAACTTGAATTACGCACGTTGATGGTTGAAACAGCTCTGATAGTTGCACGATGCATGAGTGGCGCGAATATCTGCCAATAAACTTGTTATATCTTGTTAAGTCTTGACACAATCGGTCTGTCAAGCTCCCCTACCGTCTCGTCATCTTCAACCCAAACAATCCCCACCCTCCTCTTAAGACCACTCATCTGTTTAACTGTAAGAATGCATTGCATAAACAAAAAACGTGAATGTATTATACTAATTTATTACAAAAAAAAAAACCGTTTTATATCTATTTTATAGTATCACGTTTTCAACTTTTAAATTCGACTTTTTACAACTTTTCACAATTTTTCAACTTTTTATAAATTTTGAAATTTGCGATTTGCGAAAAATTCTGACGTGATAGAAAAAAAATGTTATTTTCGGATTCAGCGCTAAAAACTACATAGGAATCAATTATCAAAAGTTAATAGACATTCCACAACCTAAATTTTTCAGGATTATGTTATTTAAATTATCTACTATCTAGTTCAAAATCTTTTTCATTCTTTGCACCGATGATATCCTATATCCTTATCCAAAGTTAACTATTTATAAAGACTAGAAAATTCTAATTTAGTAATCAAAAAATTATCAAACGATGAATTTAACTATTTGACCTTTAAATATAGAAAATATCATTACGTTGAGGTTATTGGGTTAGCTTTACTTTGCTAACCGGGTGGGTATCTCGTAATTAATAAAGAATAGCATTTATGTTACTCTCAGAATGAAATTGAGTGTGTTTTCAGATGATTAATTCTCATGCAATCTGTTTGTAAAAATAAAAGTCTGTTTGTAAATTAAAAGTCAAACCGTAACGATTTGCTTTTTAATTTTTGTAACAAACTGATAAGAATAACAATAAGAATATTAGCGGTTTTCTCTAATAATTTTGAGAATAACTTATACATTATTGTGTAGTGAAGTTCTATAATCGTAACGGGTTTGGGTCTTAAGTCACTCCCACAAATTTACAAAATTATTTTCAAAAATAACAAGATGCCAGATTTATTAGAAAACGTAAAAAGTGCAGCGGCAATCAGTGACGTTTCTCACCGAGAAGTATATACTTAAGCATTGCATGCAGTTTATATGCTATGGGGCTTTAGTTTGGTTTGCATCGAAATGTAGGTGATATTTATCAATCTTATGAATAAAATTTTCGCTTAGTATATTCCCAGGACTTTCTGTTCAGAGAATATCATTTCTGTCGGAGAAGGTAGTAGTACTAATCGTAATAATTAAATATTTATTATGCCAACGTACATACCTGCCCAAAATATATCTTTTAGAGCTTCTTCAAAAACGTAAAACCGGTTTAATAAGAAAATAGAATATCAGGTCATTTTGTGGTATCCAGAAATATGAGTTATGTAAAACAATATTAATAAATAATGAGTTCAATATTAATGCATTTATATTTATTAATCTGTAAGTACCTTTACAAAAAAAAAAAATGTATATACATTTATATATTATATATATAAATGTATACATAAACTTTTGAACTGATGGTGGTTTTGGGGTCTGGTGGATGTGAAACGCGAAGATATGTCGAAATTTTCCGGAAACCCATTACAATAGGTAACTTTCGTATGAAATCTACCTAAAATTGTTTAGATATTTCTAAACATAACAATATCCACCTCTACGAAACCAGACAAGAGAAGTGTTCTTGTGTTTCTCTAACAAAATACTTTGGTGTGCGAGAAAAAATTGTTATTTCTTTTCATTGCCATTTTTAACATTTACGATCAATTATAAAAAATTACTTTCCTGCAATTAATTTCCAAAAATAAAAAAAAAAAATATATTTAATTATATATATATTTATATTTACATGTAGTTTTAAGTAAATAGTTGTTCAAACAATTTCGCTTTATCAACGTCTTCTAAATTTTTTAAATATTTCTACTTACTTTTTATCTTTTCTTAAGGGTTTTACTATTATTTCATGTAATATATATCATTTTCAATATTATGTTAATCTTAAGCACTTCTATTTTTGTTATAATTAATTACGTATTTTTTGATGCTGCTCTAATCAAGATTTTTAGAAAGTTTTTCTCCTTCATCCGTCCTGATAATTGCTGGATTAACTTCTTTTTTATCCCTGAAATAACATATACTACCCATTTATGATTTATTGTGATGTAATGTTTGTACTAATCAGATTAAAATAATTTAAAAAAATAGTTTTTCATTATAGTAGTTTTATCGGTGGATTTGTAATTTACAATGAAAATCTATTTAGGTCCCTAATTTAATCAACTTTATACAGTCTGAAACTTCCGTGGGAGTTAGATTTAGTTTTTTCTAAGAACTGTATTTGTTATTGTTAATATAAATCAGCAAATTGACGCATTACGAAAATAGAACAAATATCCACAATATTTATATCTACAATATTTACTGTTTTAAAACTTGTATATAATTAACATATCCATTTAAACACTGGTTCAGTGAAAGTGGGAGAAATCCGAACTAAAAACTGAGGGATTCTTTTTCATGGGTTTTTGTTCAGGACGGATATTCAAAAGAATATGATAACTACAGCATTTCTAGTTACTGCTAGAAGAAGCCATTTTTGGTTGGAAAATTGCGCACTTATTGTGTAAACCAGCTAGTTACAATTATTATCATTATTATTTTTATTATATTTCCTGAAGCTATCGTACTATCTTCTTTAAATAGGAATCGATACAACTTTACCAGAAATCAGTATTCATTCTATTCACACTTGCTGCGGCGTCCTAACATATTTCTCATTTTTCTGTATTGTTTTACAATTTATTTTGTTATTAAACTACTTATACCGGTTAAATAATTAATAAAACAGTATTTTCGAATAATTAAATAAATTAGGTGAAGTGATAAAAGGTTTATTACATGTATTTTAAAATAAATATAAAGATTTTAATTAAATGTAAAATTTGGTGGAATATGAATATTGCAAAAGCATTATTTATAAATATAATATTTTCTTATCATTAAACAATTTGTTAATGGAACTCAAAATATGTTTGTATAAGTTCTGTTGTAAATTAATTATTTTTCATTTATTCGTTGTTTTTTTATTTATGTCGCAATCTCCTTTTTAATAATAAAAATTATTTATGGGGTTTTTAAATTGCTTGCATCTAAAATGTTTAAAAATTTGAATAAAGGGAAAACTTTAGAAAATTCACGACCACAATCGCAAAAAAGTACATACATACATACGTCAAAGGTGAAGCAAAAGAACAATTATATTTGTATAGTAATTAATTTATGCTAGAGAAATATAAAACATACAATATAAACTGTAGGCTACTAAACGGAGAGGTGTTTTGAATAATAAGTGACCTTCCTTCTTGTTTATTCAAGTCGCATCTGCAATTACTATTACCCTGTAAAAAAAGGTATAAATAAATATATATATATATATATATATATATATATATATATATATATATAGAATAAATGAGAAAAATATGGGGAATTTAACCAAGGTGAAGTGACAGTAGTGAAAGTAATATTTTATATTATAATTTTGTACAAAAAAAAAATAAAAGAGATGTTTTAATCTAATATTACGCCAAGTTTAACACGTTTTATTTAAAACTGGGACAGTGTTCTATATTTTTATAACTTTCATATGAAATTTTCTTAATTTAAACTAAATAGTTGGTATACTGATTTATTTCTTCGTAAATTAACAACGCTAAACTTCTTTTTTTGGAAATCAAAAAAATTAAGGTTTACTTCATAAGTTTAAATTACTCATATTGAAATTTTAAAAGTAGATTAAATTTAAAAATAGTCGTTATTATTACCTAAGCAAAGAAACTGTAAAGGACCCTTGCGTCATCAATTTATTTTGCAGTACTGAATATTGAAAAATAAGATCGGGATTCTGCAATATATTACATCATAGCCTTTCTAAAAATTTTTAAACCGTATAATTTTTTTTGTTGAATCACATAAGGTCTTCTTAGAATTATGATTTGAAAATGTGTTAAAGGAATGAAAGAAAATGTTTAGTAAAATGATCTAGTCTCAAATTGTAGTCTTCACTAAGATCAGTTCTTAATAAATTTTACTAGTGTTTTTAGCAATTTTTACTAATCTTTTCTCTCTTTTTTGCCAACCTTCAGTACGTTATTAAGTGAATTTGATAATCATGTTGACTAGTCAACATGATTTTTATCTCACCAGTACCAGTTTATCTTAATGCAGCTTCTTATTTTTAAGTGTCTATTCGGAATTTGTCCATCACCCACAGCTTTTTCATTTTAATTTTTTTATATTTTAAAAGGTTTTTTGTCCATTTGTTCATTGTTAAGTAAAAACCCGTAGAGCATTTTAAATATCATGGAACTGAATGAGCTAACTGAAAGGGTAGTGTTGCTACTGTTGGCAGGATCAGACGTGTATAGACATGTACAAACGTGATCTAGTGCAGCACACATTTATCAGAATGATGCTAGTTGTGAAGTAGTAGTGAACCAGTAAACACGTCATTTTGAGTGCTTTGTGCGTCTAAATTATTGTGTATTATATATTTACAACTTTATTTCTTTTAATTAGTCGTTAGTTACAAAATGCCTAGAGTTTATTTAAATCATCCTAACAATTGAAGTGATGCTCAAGTCCCAAAGGCGAAACCTCACTCCATTAGTAAAAAAGTATTATGAACTTTATTTTGGGTGAAAATTTAGTGACCAAACAAAAGCCTTGGCTCCACATATTTGTTGTTTATCTTGTTCTAAGCTTCTCATTGCATGGAAAGATGGCCACATGCCATTTGCTATTCCTGTAATTTGGAGGAAACCTACAGATTACTCTTCTAACTGTTATTTCTGCTTAAAAAACATAAAGGAATTACGTCAAAATCAAAACATATAGTGCTGTACCTTAACTTGCAATCTGCAATGAGACTAGTTTCAAACTGCAAAGAATTGCCCATACCAAAGCATCCAGAACATTTGATATTAGATGAAGAGAACTCAGAGTCTGTTGGAAGCAAGGAAGAGAAAGAAACAGATTCCGGTGATACAACTCTTGAACAAAGAAGTTCATCTGAGCCTCATTTACTGACTCAAGAAAATCTTAACGATCTTATACGAGATTTAAAGTTATCCAAAAAATAGTCTGAAATACTTGCTTCCCGGCTAAAAGGATGGAATTTTCTTCAAAACATTACAAATATGTGTACTTATCGTAATCGTCATTCTGAATTTAAAGATTATTTTTCTGAACAAAATGGCCTGGTGTTTTGTAATGACATTTCTTCTCTTTCGGAGACACTTTGTAATGAACATAACCCAACAGAATGGTGCTTGTTCATTGATTCTTCTGAAGTTAGTTTAAAAGCCATGATTCTGCATAATGGCAATAAATTCCCCGTGGCTCATTCTGCTAGTATGAAAGAAACATATGAAAATTTTTAATTTGTATTGGAAAAGCTTCAATATCCAGTGTATGAATGGAATGTTTGTGGTGATTTGAAGGTAACTTCACTTATTCTTGATCTGGAGTTTGGTTACACAAAATACTATTATTTTTTTTTTGTGTGAATGGGATAGTTAGATCAGAAAAAATTCATTAGAAAAGAATGGCCTAAACGCGAATCACTCATTCCTGAACAGAAGAATGTGAAAAATGACCCATTGTTTAGTCCTAAAAATGTGTATCTACCTCCGTTACATATCAAACTAGAATTAATGAAGAAGTTCGTTATGACCATGGACAATACTACTGGTTTCATGTACTTAAAACAGAAGTTTCCTAAAATTAGTGATGCAAAAATTAAAGAAAAATACTTGTGGGTCCACTAATACGATCACTAGTGCGTGATGAAAAGTTTGAGGAACAATTGAATCCACTGAAGAAAGCAGCTTGGAAAGCATTTAAAAATGTTACTAGAGTTTTTTTGGGAAATCGAAAAGGCGGAAAATTACCGTGATATTATCAATAGATTTTATAACATCTTATAAAAATGGTGGTTGTAGTATGTCCTTAAAAGTACACTTTCTGCACTCGCAGTTAAATTTCTTCTCGGAAAATCTTGGCGCAGTGTGTGATGAGCACGGAGAACACTTTCATCAAGAGATTTCAGCTATGGAAAAGAGGTATCAAGGCGAATGGAATCCTAATATGCTGGCCGATTATTGTTCACCCATCAAGAGGGATGCTCCACAGGCGAAGTATAGCAGTAAATCGTCATTTCTTACTTTCTAGGTGAGTCAAATGTTTGAATATTAATACAGAAAGTATTAAAATGTTTAAAATTATAAATTCCTGTTTCTCGCAAACCTTGAGTGATGGGGAAAACCGATATCATATTTGAATTTAGGAGAAAAAATTCTATCAGAATCACATACTTTTCTTCCTGAGACAAATAAAAAAACATCATTTTTTGTTCCCCAGTGTAATCTAACAGAGTAATTTGCAACAAAATTGTAATCTAAGCCACGAGTGATTGAACTGATTTCGAAAGTTGTTTTTACACAAGAGAATTACAACTTATAATGACAAAAAAAAGTAAACCTCACTCAATACTACTGATAAATAATAAATAAATAATAAACTGATCACGTGGAGAATAATTAAAAAAAAAAAAAATAATGCTCCAATTTGAAAAAAAAGGATGATATTGTAATTAGCTTAATATTTTCTAATATTATGATAAAATTTTAGATTTATAAACAAAAAGTATTTGTAAACAATTTTTTTTTTTAAAGACAGTGTTTCGTTACAACACTAATAAAATAAATCAGGAAAGTTGTTCTGTTCATTAGATTTAAAAATGCAGATGTCAATAGTTAGTTTTATGATTACTACCGTGAATATGAGAATTTCAGTGCTTTTAATGTAGAATGTATAATGAATTTAATATTTCAGATTGGTGTCATCTTTTAACTATAAAGAATTCACGTTAAAAATTAATTAAGAATATTCCCTTAAAATTCTCTTTTGCTTGTTTTGAAAGGCTACTTTACAGAACAACTACCCTAACAGAAATGACTATCGGAAACTATATTTATCATTCACAAAACTTAAGGTACAATACATCTTGTCCTCTTTTTCTTGATGTTTCTGGTACGGCCAGTTATTTATTTCATAAACCAGCTGTAGAATAACTGAATATATAGTCTGTTATTACAAATAATAAAAGAAATTTATAACTAATTAACATTTTGTTCTGTTGCTAAAACTGACATCTTTTTTGTTTGATCAGCTGGTCTCAGGTACGATTCCAGGAAAGATTTCGATATATCCCCAACTGCAATTTTATCCATTCTTTTTTTTTACTCAAAAACCTAGTGTGCACTATCAACTTTGTAATATATTGTAGCAATTCACACACCTACATATAAACAAGCCCATCGGGCTGATCTAGTGGTGAACTCGTTGACGAAAATCGGTTGTTTAACAGCTGATTTTCGAAGTCGAGGTTTCTCAGGTTCAAATACGGTTGGTTGCTTTTATACGGATTTGAATACTAGACAGTGGATACCGGCGTATTTTCTTGGTTGGCGTTTAATTAAAACATGTCTCAGGAATAGTCCACCTGAATCAACAAGACTACAATTCGTTTACATGTCATTCACATCATTGGGCCGGGGAGGGTTGCTTATTGTTCACTAGTTTTACAGATTGCAAGGTACACACTAAGAAATAAATAATATTAATAATATACATATGTTTTATTTAAAATACCAATTACATATAATATATATAATAAATAAGAAGAAGACATAATTGATACCAAACCGATCCAGTTTTTAAATAACATATTTCAGTTGATATCTAGGTAAATATTTATTTTCGATCCAAGAATTGCTTAGAAAAAGTTAATATAGAACTTTAACTGTCAGAAAATTATCAACAGAATAAACATTTCGCTACCTACGTATGTCCCTATTTAACATAAGATAAAGGTAATAATATACGCAAAAATAACGGATAATTTGTTTGATAGTGTTTTGATGACAGAAATATACATAGTAATTTAGTTAAATGAAGTTTGAATTGTTCATATGTTATAAAGGTAATGCTGGTTTTACATTTGCGAATTATAAGTCAACACACATCGTTGCAAGCTAAAGTGGTTAAATGTGATCTACCATGGTAATCCAATCGACAAATATGACTAACTTAGTTACGCGACTACAGTCAAACAAATACGCTTGAGGGAGAGAAATAAACTTTTCAAAATGGTAAATTTTGTTCTATTGTTAAATATAACTATTTCACGGAACCAAATCAACATTTATTAATAATTTATTAACTTGAATCCCCTCCTTTGTAGTTTTATAAACAAAAAATTATCTCATTTTTATTTGAGTTAATGAAAGTAAAAAGAAAATATGTTGAACATGGAAGTATAATTTTTATAAAATACCTTCCAACATCTATCTTTAAATACTTAAATTTCTTACATTTTTTTGTGTTTGCATTAACTTAATTACGCGTTTTAAATATAGTCGCTTACATCATTATTAGTTTTTCCCCAATCTCTTTTGTTTTAGATAAATCCAAAAGTAAGTTTTTAATAACTTTCTTTAATACATGACTAACTTTTAGATCGTAAAATCCTACTGACGCAGGTATTAATTTTCTAATTCATTATGTTCTTGTTAGAAAATATTTAAATGTGCTTTTATTTAGAATACAAATATGTGAAATATTATGAAATTCTGGTAGTTCATAATAATTTATCCATGGCTATCTCTGTAGCAGTTTATTGATTCAACTTATTCTAAGGACGCAACTCAACAAAATTTACGTCTCAGTAACCATTGTTTTCATTATCTTCTCTCCTCTTCAGTTTTTCACTAAAAAAAAAATCAATATTCAATCCAGGCTTGAACTATTTTTTTTGTCATATATTATTGTTAACATTTTAATTAGTATAATTTTAACTTAAGCACTGATAAAAACAAACCAAACAATTCAAATTTATAAAAAAAGAAAAATGAATAAGAATAGATTAATGTATTTCTAAAATGACTTCGGTTTTAACATTTTAATCTCCAAATGGCTGTCGGATGATCCAGAAAGTACGTTTATCTGACATGTTCTTTTGAAAAATAATTATGAAAAGAAACCATAAGATTTGGTTATATATCTGACTAATTTTAGAATAATTTTAACTTACTACTTAATATACTCGTATATATATATATATAGTACTATGAGACGGCTTACGAGAAGCTTGCTCAGGAGGCCTTCTTTCAACAGAGAGGTACGCAGATTAGAAGGACTTCTGAAACCCATTAGAAATGAAACATTCAATGAGTACCTTGAGGATCTTTACCCCCAGTCCTCTGAATAGTGGCAGGCACTTTTTATGGAAAGCCGTCAAGCACCTCCGGCGGACTCCACCTACATCGCCACCCTGGAAAGCTACGGATGGGAGAGGGCTAGGAGCTACACCGAAAAGACTGACCTATTTGCTTCTTATACGAGCCTGGTCTTATCACTGCTGGACGTACAGGGCCCTGATGAAGATGAAATACTTGAATTTCTAGAAAGCCCGATTCCTCTACGTCCACCAATTATGCCTTTTTCAACTTCGGAAGTGCTAGGAATAATCAAGAAAGGGAAGAGATTAAAAAGGCTCCAGGCTTTGTTTTGATCACTCATAATATGCTAGTAATCCTTCCGTACAAGTCATCCGGTACATAACAGACCTTTTCAATGGGGTGCTTCGAACAACATGTTTCCCATCTGAGTGGAACGTATCCCATACAATATCAGTTGCGAAGCCAGGTAAACCTCCTCATGATGTTACTGACAACAGAACTATAAGTCTTTTACCGATACTATTCAAATTGTTTGAAATGCTGTTTCCTCGGAGGCTGTGGCATATCCTGGAACAATAGAAAATTATAGCAAAACATAAATTAGCACTCTGCCAAAGAACAGACTCATAGAGCTGTTATAATCATAACCAGGTACTTGGAAGAGAAGAGATACTGCTCCGCAGCGTTTTTGGACGTTTAGCATTCTTTGATAAGGTCTGGCTGTCAGGTCTGCTGTATAAACCAAAACTGAGCCTTCCTCAGTCATTTTACTTAGTCCTGCGGTATTACTTGGATGGACGCTTTTCCCAGGTTAAGTTCATTGAGGAAATTATCTGGGTTCTTCGATACGTAGTCAGTTCCTCAGGGCTCTGTTTTCTGTATTCGATTTCGACATCAGACCTTCTGCTCCGGGTTATGTCATTGTAGTTACGTTTGCAGACGACACGGCATTCCTAGCTGATGATGAAGATTCGAATCAAGCCTCTGCTAAACTACATTCAGAGTTAGAGTTCGGCGCGTGGCTGAAGAAATGGAAAATGAGAATGGATCAAAATGACGTGTGACATTTGTTGAGAAGGGGTGATTGTCCACGAATCCATTTGAATAGCTCGTCTATATCCCTCACACGTATCGGGTACAGTACCTTGGCCTACACTTGGATTGTCGCCAGGGACGTGACCGGTTTCGTCGAGGTTCTCTTTCACGTGATTATTGTGGATCAAATTTACTTATGATCCACTATAAAGTAACGATTTTAAACGCTAACAAGTAGAAAAAAAAAGAGAAATTATCCGCTAACTTATTCGCCATTCAGTAACGACTTACTTCTCTAGATTTGCGGTCTTATTCTTAAAAAAAGCAGAGTTGTTAAAAGTGTAAATGACATAAAGATAGATGTGTAAGGCATTCAAAAATTAAAATAGAAGTGTCAAGAATATATGAAGTATCTACCTCAGACGTAACATGTACGGAATATTTATAAATGAAAATATTAACAGGAGGACGAGTATTACATAAAACTAGTCAAAAGACTAGTGACCACGATGACAGAAATACATACTTCTGTTATAATAAAATGAGTAATATAATAAAAAAAATATGAGTGGTTATAATAAAATGCGTGGTCTGTCATAATAAAAAGTAGTGGTAATAAAATGATTGCTATTAAAGTGGTATTAAAATTAGTGGTATTTGAATAAAATCAACAGTTGTCAGTCATCTTTGAAATTAAACTGTAGATACTACTTAATTTAATTCTTTTATTTCATTTCACGACATATTTATGAAAATATTTCCCTTCATCAGGTATAAATAAATATAATCTATTAACTAAAATATATTAGTGAATATACTACAACATAACAAATAAAAATAATATCACATGATATCTACAGAGTTATTACGTCGTGCACTGAAAGATTGGTTTCACGTCAACTGAATTATCAAATATTTATACCAATTGAAGATATTTGTCTATGTTTGAAATGTATTTGTAAATTATAGTTTAAACAGTTTATCTTTCCAGCCGCGAGTTGAAGCAGTGTATCGCACTGTGACAGAAAATACTTACATCTGTCATCGTAGGAAGGATTAAACGAAACTAAAATTTATTAAGGTGATTTACAATATTTTAGAAAAATAACTGAAATCTTTTTTAGCCTGCTACCTTTTAAGTCACCTAAAGTGACTACTTCGGTAGTGGATTGACTGTTTGATATATTATTGTTCCCAAAGAATTATTAATAAACATCAACAAAACCTTTCATGTCATCTTTACAAAAATAAGTTTTCGGTACTTCTGAAATATAATATCAAATTTTCTATAATTTTAGAAAACATTATAACATCTTTTTGTGAACTCCTCTTCAAATGAAATTCATTAATGGGGAAATTTCTCATAACAATCAATGATATTCGTTTTTGTCCTTACAGTGAGTACACTAAATATCCCAATAATGAATTTTTGGGACTTCCTCTTAATTACTCTGAAAGTAATGAACGAAATTTTTCCTTTCAAAATCTTTGTGAACAGATTTCAAAAAAATGTTTTAACAAATATTCACTGAATAAACCTGTCCGAGTTTGAATATATATAAATGATTACTCTGTCTTACTCATATAACGTAGAATTAATTAGGTTCTGTGAGCATAATAAGCAGCCGGTAATGAAACACATATAATATAATATACATACGTATATATATATTAAACCTACTGTACAATTTCATCAACATCCAATCTTAATTAAAAGAGCGATTCATCTACATTACCTTTTCAGTTTCACTCTCAGGATATGAATATGCATTACTGAATGGAATAGATAGGCACAAAACAAATGGCGTAAAATTAAAATTTTTAATTTGTATATAACTCAAATAATGTGCTTATAATAAAAATAGCTTAATAATTAATTCTTCATCATTAATTACGGAATTATATCCAAAAAATTGACCGCAGAACTATTATACAATTTTACGTAAAAGACATGAAATAAATTTAAATAATTTTGAATATGTCTTCAACAGAATTTTATTTTGGATGGAGTTTAAAAAGTGATATTCAAATAAATTCCACAGTTGTCAGTCATTTTTGAAACTAACCTGCTGGTACTACATAATTCAATTCTTCTACCTAATTTCACGACATATTTATGGGAAATATTTCCCATCATCAGGTATACATAAGTATAATTTATTAACTTAAAGTATTAGTGAAAATACAACAACATAAATAAAAGTAATATACTACATCCCATCAAAAAGGGTTAATTACACTATTTTTCCTAATCTCACTTAAGTTCTGCGTTGCTGTTAATACATCTGAGGCAGGAATGAAGAGAATGAAAATTTCACATGTAGCTCTGAATGTCATCTGCATTTCGGTGGATATGGCAGGCCCTAGTGAAAAAGATAACTAAAGTCGACAACAGTAACGAAGTGAAGAAGGCAACAGGAAATTACTTCATGCTTCAATTTTCTTAATAAGCCTGACATGGGATGTATGATATTCTTGGTAATAGTTATTTAGTATTTGGAAAAGACTTGTTATTCAGATCAGTTGTTTATAACCGTTTCGATTATAACTCATATAAAAACATGTAATACATATAATTTATATATATTTATATACATTTATATTATATATATATATATATATATTTATATATATATATATATATATTTATATATATATATATAAATTATATGTATTACATGTTTTTATATGAGTTATAATCGAAACGGTTATAAACAACATTTATATTATATATATATATATATATATATTTATATATATATATATATATATATATATATATATAAATTATATGTATTACATGTTTTTATATGAGTTATAATCGAAACGGTTATAAACAACTGATCTGAATAACAAGTCTTTTCCAAATACAAATATATATATATATATATATATATATATATATATATAATAGTAAAGTTTGCGAATGTATTTACATAGGGTAGAGAATATATTTTATAAAACAATTCAAAGAACATCTGCCAAAGGAAGATATTTTATTTAACGGTTCAAAAAACTATAATATTGTTTCCAATAAATTAACTACGCGCATCACATTGTGGATCATGGTCACACTTACCGTGATTTCGTAACCAATTTCCTACAATTGCATATATATAAAAATGGTAAATACATGGAGATTTATAAAGCACATAAAAATAAGTCAATTCATGTATTGAATGATCAGTTAAACTTCCAATCCAATTCTATTTACAATACGGCGATAAAATCGAGGATGGAGGCAGGCAATAGTTGTGGCTGCACTACGTGAACTCTTCAGTCGCTTTTTGTGGGTGACGGTGTGCACACGTCGCGTTGGTGCGTGGTTTTATTTGTTGTTGATTGTGTTATGTTGTGAGTGGTTTTTCGTTTTTAATTTTATCTTGATGTGTTGAAGATCTCCAGTGAGTGATTTTCTGAAGATGGAACAGAGTTCTGAAACGCGTTAAAAATATTTAGATAAAACTATATAGAAAGTTCACGTACACAGATATTATTTATTAAATTAGTTATAAAAATATGTTTCAAATTTCTCAACTGCATTTATTTAATCACCTTTACTGCACGGTGTTTGATTTTCAGAGAAACTGGAGTGATTTAATCATTATTTAACAGTTGCAGAGAAAATTTTCAGATTTTTGACATAATTTTAAATTTAGGTATTTGTAAAATTTTTTTTGGACGTTTTACATTTATAAACTGATACCTAAATATAACAAAATGTTTTTGAATTATTTTCTGATGTATTGTTTAACCACGAAATGAAACATTTTTGATTATTGAAATTTAATACATTTTAGAATTTAATCATCAGCCTTTGAGATAATCTTATCAAGCAATTTTTTCTTTATTTATTCCTGCTTGCAACACAATAATGGATGGATGATTGTGAAATGTTTAAAAATGTTTGATCATGGGAAGCAGACACCGAACGATGTCCTTTCAATAATAAAAATTGTAAAATAATAGATCATAAAGAATAAAAAAAAAATTATTACATTTTTAAAGCAAGTAACAGCCTGTAAGTCGAGTGATTTTAAAAACTTAAATTGTTAAATTATGAATAACTACAATGTAATAAATTAAAAACAAGCTCCCAGTGATATAGTTGAAGATTCTGGAGTTTAAAACTGAAGACTTAGTGATTATATTCTTGCTTACAGCATTATTTAAAGAAAAATAATTACAGAAAATTCTAGATGATTTATAAAACCTAAAAAGGCACTTTCAGACATTTATTTAATTTTATGTTAAGGCATTACCGAATTTGTTATAAAATGTAACTAAAAACACCTTAAATAAAATATTCTTTAATAATAAACAAAAAATTTTTAAAGCCTTATAAAATAACATTTCTTAAGGCTTTAGTGTTATGTTTCCTTAGTAACATAACATTTTTATATCCTTAGAAATATTTTACTGCTAATATTTCTAATTATAATATTAGAAATATTAAAACTTTAGAATATTATATCAAAGCATTACTCAAATAAAAACATTTTTTAGGAAAAAGATGTTGAGATTGATAGTATCTCTGTTTTAATATATCCACCACCATTTTGTCATCATATGATGTTCTGCCTGTAGGCAGGTCCCTGATACCACCACTGTCTCCATCTGTTTCTGTCCTATGCTTTCCTTTTCGTCTCATGATAACCTTCACTGTCCTGTATGTCATGTATTAACTTGAGCCTCTTCCTTCCTCTTCTCTTTTCATCTTCATCGGAGACTTCAAAAACTGTATTTATTATTCCTTTTCCCTTAATTATATGCCTGATCCAGTTTCTTTCTTCCTTCTGATAGTTGCCAATATTGTTACTTCTACATTACTTACTCTGTCTGCCCATTTTATCTTTTCCATCCTCCTCCAGACCCAAATCTCAAAAACCTCAATTTTATCTTTTTCCTGTATCCCTAGTGTCCATGTTTCACGACCATACAAAAGTATACTACAAACACAGAATTTTTCCAATCTTTTCTCAGGTTCAGATCCATATTGCTGCAGACTAGGTTTTTATTTCTAAAAAAGGCTTCCTTTGCTATTACAATTCTTGCCTTAATATCTTTCTTACTCCTTCAATCTTCAGTTAATATTGTCCTAAGATATCTGTATCTTTAACTTGTTCAATTTTTCCTTTTGCTGTTACAACATTTCCATTCTCATTCATATTCATATCTTTTTCAAATTTTATTTTCATTCTATATTCCTTCGTCCCTACTTCAAGAAATGATAAATGAATTGGAATTCATTTATCATTTCTTGTAATCTCTGTGTGTCTTTAGCTAGACTCGGCAGATCATCAGCAAATCTGATAGAATTTATATTTCTTCCATATGTGCTTACTCCTTTTTGGCCATCCAATATTATTTCTTTCAACATTTTCTTGACATAGAGGGTGAACAGTGTTAGTGATAAACAGCAGCCTTGCCTCACTCCTCTGGTTAATTCTAACCAATTTGTGAGATTATCATTTATTTTCACAGCTGCTTTTTGTTTCATATAGCCTGTGATCAGTCTTCTATCCTTCCAGTCAACTCTTTTCTTTCAGAATCTCAAATAACTTTCCCACTCTAATTAAAATAATTTTTTCCTATTCTTTCGAATTCCTTTTCCATATCTATAAAACAAAAGCTCAATCCTTTTTCTCTTTCAAAATATCTGTCTCCAAAAATTCTAATCAGTCCTACAGCTTCTCTTGTTCCTTTTCCATTTCTGAACCGAAACTGTTCTTCCCCAACATTTTCCTCCATTTGCATAATCAATTTTCTATTCATAAGCATTAAGCTGATATTCCAAATTCTCATATTAAAAAAAAAAAAAATAAAAGCTGATAATTCTATGTTCTTCACATTTTTTGGTTCCAATCTTTTTGGTATTGGCGTTATTATTTTTTTTTTTACAAAATATTTTGACTACACTCCAGTATCATAAATTGTATATTGAAAATATTTCATCTACTCTATGATCTAAACATTTAAAGAGGTCTATTGGAAGTTCATCTACTCCTGTTGCTTTCCTGTTCTTCATGACTTTAAGGGCTTGTATAATTTCAGATCTCAAAATTGGTGGGCCTTTTTCTCTTCCATAATTTCTTCTTCCACTCCTCTGTTTCACGTTTCCTTCTCCCTAGGTACAGGTCCTCTATATACTCTTTCTCTCATTTCTATATCTCATCTTCTTTATAAATGCTTTTATCATCTTTCTTCTCAATTTCTTTCATTTTATAAGTAGGATTTATTCCATTCCATCTGGCACTTTTACCTTCTTATACAACGTGTCATACTTCATTTTCTTTGTAAATCTTCAGTGTCTTTACATTCTTCTTTTAGCTACCTTTCCCTACCTTTATGAGTCTTTATCCCTCTCTCACTCACGCTCTCTCTCTTTAATTCATTATTTAATGTTTGATCGATTGCACTGTTGTATTCTCCTTCTTCATTTTTATATTTTCTTCTTTCTTTCATTTTTTTTATCATTTCTTGTGTTACCCAAAACTTATTTGCTTGGGTACCTTCATAGAAACTGATTCCTTTCTCTGCTGCTTCCCTCATAGATGATTTTATTCTTGACCACATTCATTTTCCCTTTTACCTTAAGCAATTGCCTTTGTCATAATTTCACCCACTTTACTTTCCGTGTATCCTCTCTAGCTCCTCTATATTCAATTTTTTTCACTCTCATTGAAGTTTGAATTTATTTTTAATTTTATTTTCAGTAACATAATTAACAGAATATGATCACTTCCTATGTTGGTCCTTGGGGCCCATTTGCATTCTTAACAGCTTTCCTGTATCTGTATTCAACAAAAAATGATCTATATGAAAATGAGAATCATTATTTGATCTTGTATTCTTCGGTTGTTGTTGTATTTCATCTTTGCTTATGATTTTAAATAACATATTCGTAATGAACAAATTCTTTTCTTGGCAAAATTCAACTAGCCTGCCTCCTCTTTCATTTGTCTTCCAAATCCGAACTTCCCCACTGTCTTTCATCTTTACCTTCTCTCACAATTATGTTCCAGGGCCCTATAATTATTTTAAACCAATCCTGTTAATTTTCTAATATTTCTTCAATGTTTTTGTACATCTTCTGGATACCTGCATCCTTATACTCTGTCATTGGCATATACACCTGAACTATTACTAAATTTTTTGTCAGATTCCAATCATTAAAGCTATTACTCTATCATAAATTACTTTTTGCACTCTTCTTGCTGCACTATTTTTTACAGCTACTTCTGCTTTCTCTTTTCCTCCTTCTACTCCTGTTTTCCTCTTTCTATTCCTGAGTAGTATAAAGTAACCTCACCCTTCTGAACTCTTATGTATCTTTCCATCTAATCTTATCCCATTACTACATCCATTTTATTTATTTTTATCTGTGATTTCAAGTTTTTCAACATACCTTAATGAAAAACATGTATGTTGTATAAAATATACAATCATTGCCTCCTTTCTACCACATGGAGGTGAATTTCAGGATTTTACCTTTGTGAAATCTAAGACCTTTTTTGTATCTCTTTCTGTTTTCCTTTTTACTCCATCTTCTTTTTGTAATGTTACAGTTCCTTTACCTCAATGTAAAATAAAGGAATATTATGTAGAAAATTTCATAATCTACAACGGCTTTCAATAAACTTTTTCAATTCTTCATTTAGGGTATTTATTATATACGACGATACTACATACTGCATTATATAATATATCCTGTATATCTTATACTGTATAATCTCTTTTTCTGGAACATTTGTCTGTTACTTTATCACCAATATCAAGTTACCTGCTATTACTATAATGAATATTAAATTTACCAATTGCAGATCCACTTGAGTATTCAGTACAATTTTCATTTTTCTGTTTACCTTAGTTGAATAAAATCTTCACGACAGATTTATTTATCAGTTTAAATTAAAATCCAGTCACCCTCTTAAAGTGTAAATGCTTTTAGGCTAATTTAATATTTTAGATGTTATATTTAAAAGAGTAATAGAATAAAAAATAATTTATGTTAAAGGTAATTGTACTTTTCATTATTACATTTTAACAAAGAGATTCAACTACAGAATAATTTAATAATTGTGCCCAAAAATTTACGACATGAGAGTGGATTACGTAATTTACATTGCAAAATAGAAACCTAAAACTTGAAACTAAAACATAATAAGGCTTGACTGATAATTCAAAACAATGTATATATATATGTATATATATATATATATATAATATATACATATACATATTGTTTTATTCAGTGTATTATCTTTAGACGTCTCAAATAGAATGAATTGAATTTAATTTTATGTAAAATGGGTTTTGACCATATTGTCGACATTTATTTATTAATCTTGTAGAAAATATACGCGTAAAACTTTTAAAAAATTAAAATATAAATATATATTGTATAATATAAGAATCAAACTTAACACAAACGATAAGAATTAGTTTCAAGTTCTAAATTGGAATTCATGGTTGAAAAGCGTTTTCTGGCTGGGATAAAGTGTATAGGCTCACCTTAAAAATTGAAATTTAAATACTAATACAACAATGCAAAAATAAATCATTATTATTAATACGCTCTTAAATAGAAAAAAAAAACTTAATCCCACCCACAACGTATTTTTTGTTGTGTGTATGAAAAATTGGTTTTGCCGATGTTTGATGTTAAGCTAATGTCTGTATGAAAATTCTTTATGTTCTTTAAAATACTTTAATATTTATAAGAAAACCAAACAATATCCATTTAAAATGACTTTTAATTTATTTAAAAAAAATAAGGTACACAAAAACAAAAATACACCAGAATATGTACACTTTATACACAGATGAATTCAATTCCACTGTCAGAATGAAACAGTTGGCACGAATTAACTTCAAACGAAGTGTGACGTTATTGTATAATTATTTCTGCTTCTGTAGCCTTCTTATAATTAAATTGAAACCGACCGGGCCGGATTGTATGTGCGCTCCCTGGTTGCATTATATTGGATACCAAATGGTGTTGACTGTCGGACTCTGGTCAAAATAAAAATGGAGACGGAGTGATGAGGGTACTTTCGGGTGGAGTCGAAAGAGAGTGTGGTCTCCCGTTTCTGTTGCTGTTGTTTATTGCACTCATTAAATGGAGAAGCAGTGGTTCCGGTGGCGCCACGCTGATTCTGTCTGATTTTCTCTCATCCCCTCTGGAACCTTTCCAACAACTAATCTACGGCCACTCTCTAGTTCGTGAAGTTACGGGGAAATGGTGAATCTTTCCCCTCCCAGTAAAATGTGATATCTATGCCCTGGATTTCCACCTTTAACCTAATTTTAATCTATTCGACATTAAACCATTCTGATATAATGTTAGCAGTTTCCTTCCTTCGTTGAAGAATAAAAATTGCAAACATGTTACAGAAAACTGTAAAAGAAATCTAATTATGACTTCATCAGAGAGGAAGAAATTAAAGTAATGGATAAATGTTAATTATCCATTAAATATTTAAATTAGCGTTCACGCTAATATTTTATCATTAGTAATTTCATATTTAGATTTTTATATGTATCCATTTCTCCATTAAGAGAAAATTACCTTTTCTTTCGATTAATACTGTTACGAGAAAAATGTAGTAATAAATTCAAAACTGTAATTTAGGTTTTAGTTTTCAAATCTATCGTTTAGAAGTAGCAAAACGCCTATCGTATTTTAATTAATAAATCGTAGCAGAGTAAGCATAACGTATTAATTTATCAATTCCACAAGAAAATATTCTATTCTACATGTGAAAAAACTAGACTATCCTCTAAACTGTATTTGAACTTGTAGTTTGTTGGAAGGCAGATTATTCTTTGAAATGGAATTAAAATAAAATCAGTATTACACTTATCAAGCATTCCTTTTTTAAATACTTTTATCATGTTGTGTTTAATATAAATAACATTATACGACAAGATTTTCTGTAAAATATTTTCATAAAACGGACTAAAACTAGTAAGTTTTTAAGTGACCTATGCTGATCAGCCTTGATTGCATATTTTTAAATTATTATGATCTATATTCATAAAAAATTGAGAAAAGTTATGAAAATTGGGAATCAGTAATATTAAGAAAAATTTTCTCCACTAAATTATTATTTAAAATAATACAAATTAAAATTATATTTTAATAAACATTAATGTGGTGTTCTTTGCAAGAAAAAACTAGAATCGCTATTTACTACCTATTAAAAAAAAAAATGAATTAAAAAATTCTAACTTAGTTGAAGATAATTTAAGAATTACGTTTTAGATATCTACTTAAATCCAATCTCTTATGTAGTTATCAAAATAATTGTCATAATAAAAATAACAACGATATTTTTCCATTATCAAAATTCAAAATCAGTTTTTAAGCTTGAGAGTTATTAGACAAGACATCTTGTTATTTAGACAAGATTGCTTTTAAAATTAGATATTATGTTATTATAACCTATATTTAAAACAATTTATTTTATAAGTCATTTAAATAATTCCCCGGGGCGTATATGCTTTTCCAAATATCTACACTCCGTGTATTCAGAATGTTTCATAAAATACTTTAAAGAGCTATGTACGTTATTTACAGGGGTGTAATTATCAGAAGGAAAAATGAGTTTAATGAATATTGTGGCTTACTGGTTTAAAAAACCAGTAATACAATATTCTTGAACAAAAAAAAACCAGATGATTTGTGGATTTTAATAGCTATGCAGCCTACATACATACATGAATGTATCTTTAAAATTATATTGTGAGTTTAAATAACTTTGGGATAAAAATTTATGATACAAAGGTCTCGTACCAGTTAATTTTTCATTCGCGAAATTTAATTAATTATATTCTAATTTTAACTATTACCTGCACGTAAGATGATATAGCTTAAAAATACGACATACAGAGGTAAAGGGAAAACTTTAAAATAAAAACCTGCCACAGGTGAAACGGGTGTAATGAATATATTCCTTCCATACTTTTATAATTCCATATCATCATTTAAACCTTTTTTCCTCTAAATGTTAGTTTATTATAACATGAGGTATAGATACAGTCACAATATTTTATAATAAATAATATTGGAATTATTTCGTTGTTTTTGTGTTGGCCAACACCAACGCATTCCATAATTCTATACTGGAATTTACTCTATTGAATTTGGTGCTTTACTTTATATAAAATATATACATACATTTAACATTTTTGCGGTAAAGGAACAAAATAGTACTGGTATTTTTATCGAGTAGTACATTCATTTCATTTTTATAAAATTCTCTTGATTTTTTAGTTACATCATATGTAGTTAATTAAATATTCTTCATACATTAAAAGCTAGAGTGAATATTCCTTTTTTGAGAAAATTAAAAAATTTATGGACTGATTTAAAAAAAAAAAAAATAATTAACATTTTGTATTTTTTTTTTTTTAAATGTTGGCAGGTGTTTTAAAAAAAATTCTGTTAGCACTCCATTAAATTACGCCCTATTTTCCTACTTATAAAATGGTTTCTTTCACACATGCATTTCTCAAATGACGTTTAATGAATTTTATTACAGAAACATGAAAATATTAGGTAGAACTTATATTAATGGTCGGTTACTTTAATTTTTCTAGGCTAATTCAAACAAAGACTCTTAACTATCATTAAAATAATTCATAACAACCAATACTGACTGATTTTGAGTAGGAGTTTTGAAAAACTACAGTGAAATGTATACATACATTTATATAGTAACATTTTTGGTATGTATCACTGTAAATAACTATAAAAAATTAATGTAAATTCTATAAATAATTATAGATGGAATTTTAGTCTATAAAAAATTACTTGATTCTAAGTAGAGGTTCGAGAAGCTTTAGTAATTAAATTTTATGTAACTGATTTCTCCATTCAGTATTTTTTTTTTTTTTAGCGTGGGGAAGGGAGGTTGGATGTCAGTTAAAAACTGTCTTGGCCTTGAGAACTTCAGATATAACAGTTACATGAATCTGGTATTTCATGAACAGCGATCTTGCTAATAATTTGTGGAGAGTTTGGAATTTTCATAAGAAAGAATTCAAAATTTGATGTAAAATTGTTGGTTATTTATTCGGTGTCATAATATTGTAGATGAACCAACGTTTAATTTACCTTTGCAAACACTAGACTGCAGTATAAAACCTTTCACCTTCGGTACTAATTCATTATTCATATACTGTAACTATTGAAAATTACAATAGTTTTAATATCAATTTAAAGTAACTGATTACTAGTTACTTACTATTTCAGCTCACCCTGAATAACCTTAATTTACTTATGTCGAACTTTGCGGTCTGCAATGTGCTATACTTTTAACTATGAAGGATTTAACAAAGCTGTATGTGTAGATAAAGAGCTGTAAGGGAAAAAAGAGTGTTGGTTGATATTGTAACACATAGCTGGAGGAAGGAATACCGTTTAAAATTCCCGGGATCACATCATAGCCATTCCTGAGGGATAGAGAACAGACCGTGCATCGAGTGCTAAGTTGTGTCTCGACTCAAACTCAGTTGTAGTTAGTGGAACATACTCGCTGTGTACAAGAAAAATTAGTTTTTATACTCACCTCTATCTTCTAACGTACAGAAATACAGAACGGACACATACCCATAGGTAATAGCAAGGTATTGGAATCCAACATCTGCATATGTTTGGTTTTGTATTCCTCCATAAAACAGAGAACTTCTTTATTGTACGCATAAAGCAAATAATAGGTTACAAGAATATATTATGCCAATTTATTAAATATAAACTCTGATATTTAGTACAAATAGGTTCTCTGACAGAAAACTATATAATTGGAAAAAACCCTAATATTTTCTGGAAAATACTCATAAAAAAATCAAAATACCATTATGCAAAATAATTTAATATTAAGTGATGATGCTGGCAAAAATAGCATCAAAATCAGTCCTTTTCATGAAGAGTAAGACTAAGTAAAAAATACATAAACTCGATTTATATTGAGGAAACTTAAATTATGGAAATCAATTAAAAGTCGTATACTAGAAAATTTTCACGTGCTACATTTTTAAAAGGATTAAAATAAAACGCTTTATCTTTTTAACACGAACTTTACTGTTTAATTTTTTCATAATAATTTTAAGACGATGCCATACAAGCCCCAATTTGCCAAATTATCGATGATGAACATTGACATTTGTACTCGGACAATAAAATTTATTGATTTGTCTATAAAACAAATGTACAGGAAAATTACTACGACTATTTGAGTGATTTTGATCTTACTGGCAGTTTAATCAGTTTATTCTTAATTCAAAGAATAGAATAAACCAGAATCCAATATATAATATTTTATATATTCAGTACAATCTAATAACTGCACTGGATTCAATTTTCATTGATTCATTTGCATTCAATCCTGATCCGGCTGTCTGTGTTACAGTAATAAATTCGTGTGCAGACGTCTCTTTCAAAGCAATTTTTAAATTTCAATATAAAACAGTTTGGAAAACATAGATATAATAAAATTCACTGCAAACAACCGGTTTTGTAATACTGGGTTTAAATCAGAAAAAAAGCTATTATTAATTCAAAATTCTCTCCAACTTGATGTACGTAGGTTACTGGCCTGTTGATTCGCTTACCCTATGAATATAAAATTATATAAAAACGTGAAATAAAGTTAACTTTTTCGTATAGCAATGAAAGTAAATGCAATGAAACTCAGTAGTATTTACATTCAATAACTAAATTTAACTATTAAATTAAGCTGTTATAGAAAATTAAGCTATTATAGCGATATCTTTTTAACTAGTTGAAGTACTAGTTATCCGGAATTATTGTAATCAGTAAAATTCTAGCTTCTATATAATCGAAATGCATAATATAGAAGAA
The DNA here is from genome assembly GCF_047948215.1 of Lycorma delicatula. Lineage (NCBI taxonomy): Eukaryota > Metazoa > Arthropoda > Insecta > Hemiptera > Fulgoridae > Lycorma > Lycorma delicatula. The sequence continues at coordinate 108,245,965 of NC_134457.1, forward strand.
CCAGAAATCTAATTTTCATTGTTTTAAGCTTGATTTAAAGGTAAAACATGAATTAATTGTGCAAACAATATTGGATTTATCGTAAATAAAAAGCTTCTATTACAACTGATATAGCCAGATTTGAAAATACAACATTAATCCCGTTTCACTCTCTTAGAGGTGGTAAAAAAAAATTTTTCTTAACTTGAAGTATATTTTATGGGTAATTATTATTATGGTTCTGCTAAATATTACAAAAAAAAAATATCGCTACTGCACTTAACTAAAGCAAAGTACGTCGGCTTTGAAGAGCTATATCTACTCCTTTATATCCTTTATTAATGAAAAAATCCGTCCTTATTATTCCTTAAGTAGTAAATAAATTTACTTAAGGAGAAAATTCCTTCCAGATTTTATCTTTCCAGCTCACCGGATTCGGTAGTCCTTTTCAACTAGGTATTTTTTATTCAAATTCTGTTACTGCTGCCTAAAATGACTTTTGGTGATTTTTCTAAATATTTTCTTAAGAATCATATACAATTTCAGTTGCTTAGTTCTTTGAATACGAGTACTGGAGAAATAGTTGAAAATTAACCACTACTGGATGTTATACTCCCAATACTCTTATTGAATATTGGCGTCAATGAGAGCTTTACCACTTATGAATATATAATATTAACTTCAACTTGAAAAATGAAAGTAGAAATCTATATTTTTCAATATTACCGACTTTATATGGTTTGTATTTTATTTGTAGTCTTTTGATGAAAGTCTTTTATTGTAGTCTTTTCACTATAATTGAGAAGTTGAAAAAAAATTATAAACAGAAGAATGGAGCCACGACAAGAATTTTAAGGTATCACCTCAATTTTTATTTGTACTAAAATATCTGGAAAATTGAATCAATACCGATTTAATTGAAACGTGTTTGTAATTAAACAACTATTATACATCTATTATATGGCCTTTAAGATACGTTTTTTTTTTTAAACAATGAATTTTTCGTACATATAGGATTAATATCAAATAAAAATGGAGTCTTGTTATTTAATGAAATAATCATGGCGGTTTAATTTTATAAGATGGTAGCTAGTAAGTAGCTCGTACGGTCTTTCATCTGAAGGATCCCGGTTCGAATTCTGGTCAGGCATGGCATTTTCACACAGTACAAAATTGCCATTTCATCTCATCGTTTGAAGCAATACCTAACGGTTTGTCTCGGAGGCTAAAAAGAAAAGCTACTAAGTAGTTCACGCGTTTATAATGGCTGTTGAGATCCAGTTGAAAGAGAGCCCATCAATTCACTAGTCACCTGACTATTGCTTACTAATGATGGCTGCTATAAATATAGCCGGGCCTTTCATCAAGATGAAAAGAAGGGTTAAAAATCGGGTATGGGATTTTTCATTTCTGAATAATAACATTCTGAACTTAAGCTGTTGTGTTTTTTTTACGGTGGACGATTAACAACAAAATCAATATCTATGGCTTCATTTTACGAAATGATAATTATCGGAATTTCGTATATACTAAAAATGTTAAATTATATGATGAATAAGCTAACAATTTCATTGTTTTCTAGCTGTTCATAAGAGAAAGTTAAGTTATATATTACAGCTTAATTTACTAATTTGTAGCTGAGAAGATAAAATTTTATGAACTTACATTTCCATAAATCATACCTGTCAACTTAATTCAGCTTTTATGATGACTATCATTTAGTTTCATGCTAGTTCTTTTTCTTTTACATTTATTATTAATTGTACCCCAAAATCAATACTTTACTATAAACCTTATATTATAATAAGATAATGTTTTTTGGTTGAAATTTTTTTAGTGATTTTATATATTGATTTTCAAAATAAGGAAGCAATTTTAATTAAATATCCGTAGAATTTTTGACCGTTCATTTGATTTATTTGCTCGCAAAATTGGAGATAAATTTTAATAAAACTGGAAGGATGAATTTCTTTTCGGTGGAATTACATACTAAATCAATAAAAAGTTATTCCTTTTAAATATTTTTAAAGAGGCTTTAAATTCCTTGTTCAATAAAATTTCAAAACCCATTTAAAATAGCTTAAATATCTTTTTGACAAAAGTTATTGTACATTTTATAGGATTTAAGTTTTGTTTTTAAGAAACTTTTTAATTAGTATGCTTACTGAAATTAATTAGTTATTCTTGGGAAATAATTAATCATATTTAAAAATTTTTACCGCAACTTCACTCAAAATTGAAGAATAGATTTTTTCAATATAAATGATAATTAACTTAAATAGATCTTAAAATAGATTTAAAGCCCATAAAATTTACAAAAATTGTGTTGTAAGCAATCCAAAGACAAAAATTAGCATATTATATATTAAAATATATTTAGCAATAATTGACAATATAAACACCTTATTTTATTAGTATAAATTAATTTAATTGTTTTATTTCTAGTAATTATTTTTCGGTATGTTAAATTTCCCGTTGTAAGAAACAAAAATAAGGCAGGTTTTCAACTATTTTTATATTAATCGGTACACGTTTAGAGGCAGATAGTTGAAAGGAGAAACATTTTATAAAAAGGAATGATCATATAAGAGGACAGGACGGAAGGGTCAGGGATGAAGCATACGTCATTCTGTCAGTTGGCGAGATCGAAATGGATCTGACAGAACCCTGGAATGATGTGTATTGTGAGATGTATGTATGAGTAAGCGGTTTCATGTATCGCATCCTATTCCCTTGTTATGTTTGTGTTGTTTGGAGTTTTGTTACATTATATAAAGTATCCGACAATAAACTTTTCCATCCGTTTAGAGTACAGTAGTTAGTTTCAAGAGTGTAAGTGTTAGAAGGTCCACTACCGTTCAGCGGCTGCTGACCCCAACCGACACGATTGCTCTGAAATTTCAACCTGAAACTTTTCATTCTGCTCTCATCGTCTCTCCAAACAGTCTAAATAAGAGAAACAGTCAGTTGTAACAGAAATAAACATATTCTGTCATTTTATAGCGTACCATATGGCTTTTTAATGTCTACTTCATTAAATTAACTTTCAAGTGATCAACCGTTTCAGATTATAACAAACATAAATTAATTGCTTCACAATATGTGGTAAAATTAATTTTCCTTTATTAAAAGATCGCTCTGAACAAGTTGAGCTAGTAGAAAGATAACAACTGTAAGGATAACTTCTGTTATTACCATTTGTAGAACTATTGTAGACTATTCTCTAATAAGGTAGCTGTTTTAATTAGCTAATAGCTCTTAATTTTTTGAAATACTCAGTATTCTGTTTATTAGTTCAGTAAAACCTTTCCCGAAAAGGTTTAGTTGGGCACTTGATAAAATGTTATTTACGAATAACTTAAAGTGATTATTTATCAGCTGATTGTGAACTGACGGCAAAAATTCAAATTTTTTTTTTAGAACAGCTGCTTCGAATTTTATTTCAGCCTTTGAAAATTTAACCCACCGGGTTGGTCTAGTGAACGCGTCTTCACAAATCAGCTGATTTGGAAGTCAAGAGTTCCAGCGTTCAAGTCCTAGTAAATTCAGTCATTTTTAGACGGATTTGAATACTAGAATGTGAATACCGGTGTTCTTTGGTGGTTGGGTTTCAATTAACCACACATCTCAGGAATGCTCTAACTGAGACTGTACAAGACTACACTTCATTTACACTCATACATATTACCCTCATTCATCCTCTGAAGTATTATCTGAACGTTAATTACCGGAGGCTAAACAGGAAAATGAAAGAAAGAAAACCTTTGAAAATTAAAAAAAACAACTATTACTTCTGTCATTTAAGTGGCAAGAAATTGTTTCATTAGAAAATAGTAGAGGGTGTTGAATGTTCGGTCACATAGTATATCATTCTTCTATGTTCTATTTTAATTAGACTATTACTCCGTGTATGCATATTCATAAATGTAAAAAATCCTTTACTAAGAGTAAAATTTTCATTTTAATCGTGTATACTACTTATATGTATATATATATATTACTTATTCTGTTTCTATTTTTATTCTTTTATTCTTATTTAAACTTCTTTTTCGTTTTCTTCTATTTTTATTTTACTACAATAAGGTAGAAAAGGAAAGTTATTGTTTATACCTATTATTCGTGTAAATAAATTTGATAAGATGAAGAGATGTCAATGATAAATTTGTAAATTTGTATAAAAATCTATACTGCTTTGTTGGTATCAAGGGAAAATATCTTGTCTCTTTCCACAGTAATTGAATCGGTAGTTGCAATAAGTAGTTAAGAAATGAAATTGTCTTTTTAATACTTTCTAATAAAAGTCTTTGAATAAATTACAACTAGAAATCACGAATAGAAGAGATACTTTAGTATACAGCAGATATCTCTAGCATTATAGTCAATATGAAGCTTGCAAACCGGATAACATATAAATCTTGTGAAAATGTTTTAGGTGAAATATTTTTGGATATAAACAAACACATTTGTGATTAACCCATTCTATTCGTGTCTATTTGCAGCAAATTTTCCAATGCTATCATATAGATCTTTAATAACGTTAAAAAAATTCAAAGGAATTAATTTAATCGTTTTCTGCGTATTATTTATGGACACTACAAAACGAAACCGATGAACATTCCTAAGAAAAAAAATCTTGTTTACATCGATATCATAGTAATTTTCTGTAACTCATAATCTTAAAAGTCAACGGTAAAAATGTTATATGTAGGCAGGAAGAAGTGAAAAGATTGCGATAGTTAATTACGAGAAAGTAAATTACAATTAATCATTACAAACTCTGTACTTTAATGAACTAATATAAAGAAAAAGGCAGAAAAAGTAAGAAGAATAAATGGATGGGTGATCCGAGGGTGTCAGTCGTAAAGAGGAAGGTGTAGAGGAATTAAATGATTTAATTTTAACGTGTCAGGAAGATGCAAGTCCTATTTTTAATATATTAAACAGATTTGATTATCTTGTTAAAAACATTTATATAAGAAGGATGTCAGAGTGAGATTGATTCGTATCTTAAAGGATATAAAGCGGCATGGAAATTTTTTGTCAGGAAGAATCGATTATGAAAGGCAAAGAAAGAGAAGATAAATTATTTTATTACTTAACTTTTTTTTAAATTGTTTATAGTACAAATCTAAATGGAAAGGTTTTAAATAAAAATTTGTAGGGATAATAAAAATTTATGTTGTACCTCTGTATTTAAGCATGGAGAGAAAAGACGCGGTTGGGGAAACGGATTACAATTTATTACTGAAATCTTTTTTTTTTGAACACACAGTGAAACTGGTAATTTAACTGTAATTTGGGACTAAAACGGATGGATCGGCAAATCTCAAAATTTATTGTGAACGTCCACACAGATAATAATTTAATAAGTTATAGTCGTGGCTAAAAACATGATTTTAATGAAGGAAAAAAGGTAATAGAGTTTTGTAAAACATTTGATTTAGTAATTTTAAAAGGTAAAATTTCTAGGGATTCAGTTGGTGAATTAATCTATGTAGAGAAGATCATCTATGATTGAATAGCGATAGACTTCGCGAGAGGTAATAAATAATATCATAGAAGAGCAATTATATGATTAAATGATTTAGTTAACAAATATAACTTCTTTCGTTCAGAGGAGCATAGGATACACTCAATCAAACAGTCAGAACTGTACACCCCTATCCTAGAACATTTATTCTGCAGGAATTTTAGGCTTTAATTTTTTTCCGGTAAGACTGAACTTAAGGGAATAAATGTTAAAAAACTATTTTTCATCAAGAGAAGATTGTCATTTATTACTATTTTTTTAATATTAAATATTCAATTGGACACTAATATAGATTTTATCATGAAAAAATATTAAAATAATGCAGTCGGCATACTGCATTTAATGTATTGATGAGAACATTCATGCAGCATACCCATGTTTAGATGTAGATTTTCTAGGAATTATGTGGTTTTCGTTACTGATAGTTATGGTATGAGTCAAAAATCCGTAAATCAAGGATAGTTTTCCCATAAGAATGATCTTTAATTTTATTTTCTGTACCGCCGTACGGCTGCAAGTAGGGAAAAATACTCAAGAATAAAAATGTCTTAAATAATATTTTGTACTCATAAATGCAAGAAAAGCATGAGGTTCTCATTGGAAATAATGAAGTTGGCCTCCATGTTGGAAAAACGGCGAAGATTTCAAAAATGGTAATAATGTATTTTTAATGTAGGGAAAATCTAGGGAATTTCCCCATTAAAAGATTCTCATAAAATTTATAGTTTCTGAGATCCCAGCGGAGGCCATCTGGAGTTGATCACGCCGTATACATATAAATTGTATTTTCCCTTTTTAAGCAATGCAATATTTTTTCATTTAACAAAAGTAACAAAAATAAAATTAGGTGAACTGTTACATTTTTTAAGGTGCTCTTTACGATTTAATGTTCTTAAAATTTTAATTTACACACAACTAAATATTCAAAATTATATTTTCTTTGGTATCGTCCTTTACTAACTAAAAACCATATAAATTAGTTATTATAATAATATTCTTTAAAAACATTACTCACTAGATTAAAATATTATTTTAAACCCAGTATCTTCTTTGTACTCTAATACCTAAAGTACAGAATTACATATGAAAAATACTCTTTTCTATGAGATACATGAGATTCTGCAATGAAATATAAATCTATTGCACTAATTAAATTTATTATAGTTAATTTTCTGTTCAGGAGTGTAGTGATATCATTAATACGAATTCTAAAACAAGTGGATAAATTCTAAAACAGTGGATAATCTGACTAATAGTAAAACCAATTTACATAAGGTTTACTCATAGTTTTACGGTAATTGAAAATGTACTAAGTACGGATGAACATTAGCATGCGAATAACGTTGCTTTAATATCATATTTGTAGAAAATCTATGTGTAATTTGTTGGAGTTGGCAGGCAGCACTAGCTTTACTAAACCATTCTGCATACTCTGGCTAACAGTGCTTCTGTCACTAAAGTTTTGGTTTTAATTTTTATTAGTGATTTCGTTACTGCTATCGGCTTATCCGCATTCTCTTCTCTATAACGCTCTCTTTTCCGTACTGTTTTCTAAACTCTTTATCGCCCTTTTGTTCTTCAAATTGTTGGTTTTTTGTCTGTTTCCAGTCACCATATACAATTCCTCGTATTCCGTTTCTGGTCAGTTTGTTCCAGATCAATGGTTGCCTGGCGTAAATACGTGTTTACATATTCGGAAAACTGTGTTTGTTAGACTTTAATGTTCTCTCCCTTCTAATCTTGTTATATTATTGACCTTTTGCATAATCTTTAATTATTTTTATTTTTAAGCAGTTTTATTTAAATATTAAAACATGAATCGGTTAAAATTAAACCGGTAACTGACATTATAATTCTAAATAAGATTCCTTAATCTATACGATACGGATAATTATGGTTCAAAAGTTTATCATCTTATCTTCATATATTTCTATAAGCCCTTAATGCTTTTCATATTCTTCTGCTTTCCAAACTTCCTGTGTTTTTTGTTTAGTCCTTTGTGGATAATAATTTGGCTTACATTATTTTATAGATAACAAGCCGGTTAAAAATATTAAATGTAACAGCGGTAGCAGGTTAAGCTTTAAAAATTTATTAATATTTGGTATCTAGATAAAAAGAGTAAAATTATTAATAACCAAATAAAAGATTATCATAATTGTAACCAAATTTAAGCAGAGTAATTTTTTAAAAAAAAGGAAAAGAATTTTTGTTACTTTTAATAGAACGTCTTAATTTTTATTTAAATATATATTTTTGTAGTTCTTTTCATAAGTAGGTTTATATTATTACTTTTATGTCTGTCGAATTAATTAAATTTCCGTAATTGGTTGTATTATAGGATATTGTAAAAGCACGTTTTTTTTTTATTCTTCAGAAACTTCAATCAAAGTTTCTCTTCGTGGTTATTGTAAAATAAAAACAAAAACTTTCCAATAAAGTTTCAAACAGAGTTTATATAATATTAGAAGAAAACTTTGTCCAATAACTTCGAATAACTTATTTCTAAATTTTATCACACTTAAAATTGAATTTTTTTTTCAATCTTATTCAATATTTTTAATGCCTTCAAGAACAATAAAAGAAATTATATTACTTTTCTAAGATTATTCTCATTATGTATTCCACTGATGTCGAACGCTTCTTAAATTATACTCTATAACATTATTTCTTCATTTGACCTACCAGTATATTTTCAAATTATTCTTAATCAAGTTGGCTTAGTCACGTGATGTCAGTAAGTAGAGTAGGGTTAGAAAAACGTTTTAAGTGTTTAATAAAAAAAAGTTAAATTTTTCTGTTATGCTTGAGGAAAACATTTACAAAAATATTTTATTATTAATTTCTTTTAGGCTAATTTTGTTTTATTTGAGTTCAAACCTCTGAGGAATAAAATAATTAGTTCTTACACAGTTTTTAAATGGTATACATATATGTACTATTAAAAAAGGAATATTATAAACCTTACAATAATTATAATAGAGTAAAAAGAAATATTCTCATATTAGTATTATAATTTATGTTTATTATGGATAATTTATTTATTAAACATAAGGTTTGTTTTAGTAGTATTATGTATTAATGCAGCATAGGGTACTTAATTCAGTTTATTTATTTTTTTACTACACTGGTTATTTATAAACTGATGTGTTTATTTGAAATAAAAGGATTGTACTGATTACAGTACACTCCTTTTGGATTGTACCGATTGCAAATAAAGTTTAACTTTATTTGCAATCGGTTCCTCCTACGTGCAACCATAAGCAAATATATGAAAAACAGTTAAACGAAAGAGAACCATCCAATGATATTACTCGAAGAAAAAACTATGAGTATGAGCTATTAAACAGCAGAAAAATAAGTTATAATAAATAACTGGAAAGTACAATAAGTAAACAATAGGTAAATGGTTTGCGGTAACAACTGGATTATGTGTCTTTTTTTCCCTCTAATTAGGGAAATAATCCCATTTACGGACAAAGTGTCGTGCTCGCTCACAGATTCCGCATATATTACAGTGTATGTAGCCTGCGCCCTACAGTCTAAACCTCCACCTCACCAGATTATGTGCCTTGACGATAGGATTATGACAGGATTTTGTGCCTTGGCGATATGTACCATTACTAAGACCAAACCGTTGGTGAAATAGAATTTTGAGATCACTTACAGTATTTGAAGTTAAACTTTTTACAAAGATCTCTTTGTCTTTTTCGATATCTCTTTCGGTTATCGAGAGATGTAGCTTAAAAGGTACATTTACCACGGAGTTCGACATCCGTGGCGCGAGTGGTAGCGTCTCGGGTTCGAATCCCGGTCAGGCATGGAATTTTTCATACGTTACTAAATCCCATCTTCATATCCTATGCACAAGCTTCAAGCTTATGTAGCGATATCATCAAGAGAAAAAAAAAAGGTGCGACGTTGTACTGCTCAGCGACTCGATCAACACAGCCACTGAAACTGTTGATTGTAAGTGTGACGCGACGCGCTCCGATTGGCTGCACTTGCCTCCACGTTTGTTTGCTTGATTAAAAAAACATAAAATAAAAAATATACAAAAAAATAAATATAAAAAATGTGAGAAACGAAGAACGGTCACCTACTGGTGGTGTTTGTCAGGTAACACTGACAGCCGTGCAAAATATTTTTTTCCATACAAAGTATGGCATAACTATTATTTTAAGATGTATTCTGATACCCGCATACTCAGATTACTGAAAGTTTCGAGTTCTGTGCTGACCGTACTGTTGGTCAGAGGAAATTATAATACACTGAACAAGCTTTAATTGTTATTTTTCAGTGTTATTCTCACAAGCATGAGGATTATGAACACCGTGGGGGTCCAGACGGAAGACTAGACGGGTAGGGCGAGCAAAGCGAGCCCTGACAGGCACGCTTATGTTAAAAATTTAACATAATATAGCAGTATTTAAATACTGCATAGTTTCATTTTTATGTTTATGTATAGATTCTTAGTAAACTATAGCCTGCAATATTTATCTGTTATTTTTATAACTAATTTGAAGAAATACATAAATGTTTTCAGTCTGTGGCACTTCGACCACAGTCTTGAGTTGTAAACAATTTTTTTTTTTTAATTTTTCTTTGTAAAAGTTTAATTTATTTTATGCTTCAGTAGTTTTTAATATTACAAACAATTTTTCACAATTACTGATAATAACAAAATCACTGTAACAAGAATGTAATACGAACGTTTTCTACTATAAATATATTTTGAATGTTGGACCATCAATTTCAATGTTATATAAAGAAATTTTTAAGGAAATATATTTCCTTTATGCAGAAATCAGAATTGTCGTGTTGATTTTATTAGCATAAAAACATTAAGTTCTGAAATATTCTAATTGTGTGTTGAAGGCTATAGAGGAAACATTAATGTTTTAATACACTTAAGTAAATTGCCTAAATACGACTGTTAACCGATATTACCTAACCTATTGTTTAAACATCGGAAAATACGAGTTCATCCGCTATAATCTTAATATAGTTAAACCTAAGTTTCCCTTATCTGTAATCCGATAATCCTTTTTAAATGGATATCGGTGATCTTTTGCTGAATTGAATGCTGAAAGATAAATGAAAAAATATTGATCTTCCTTTATGATACATATTACTATCTTACATTTAATAAAATTTGGAAATGATAAGTATAGCTGCTTCCAATTATAATTATAAGCTAGTCTGCACTAAGGTTCTTGTAAACAGAATTAGGGAAGATCAGTGAAGTTAAACTTCCACTTCTGTACGTGGAACTTGCAGACACTACCATTTAACCTAAATTGAAATTTGGATTTCTATTTCCTACTCTGTAAAAATAATTTTAATAGTAACTTATTCAATAGGTAACTTTTTCGTTATATGTTTACGTATTAATGATTTACTTTTCTACCTTTGTTTATTTGAAAATATAGTTCCATGTGGTACGAGGTTACTGCGAACGTGCTTATCTTCTATTTTATTTCTCTTCTTTCTTTTCTCTTTTTGTAATTTTTTCTGGATTTTTTCTTTTTATTGTAATTAATTTTAAATTATGGTACTTATTGACAACTTTAATGATGAAATGAGTGTTACGATACTACCGAGGTTGATGCTATTATTAACTTTCAGCCAAAATTTTGTACTAGAAATATCTGTGACTGTTTTCTTACTTCTTTACAAATGAATATTCATAGTCAAAACAAACGTTTTTATGAATTTTCGTACATTATTCAAAATTGTAAAACCCAATTTCATATAAGATTATAAACAAAAAACTGTTTTTTTTTTGGTTTTATATACATCCCTCCCGGAGCCGGACCCGCAACTAAGCATAACTCAGCTCCGGGAGGTGTTGTCGTCAACTCAACCTAACCAAGACCCACACGGGGCTTGGTCGTAACAGTTGCCTGCCTCTAACCGGTTCCCCCGGAAGGGGGGGGGGGTGTCAGTTTTAACAGCTCGAGGGCGACGGAGTCCTCGCGTCTCATCATCGTCGCCCATCCCGGCAAGCCCGGAAGAACAAAAACTCCACAGGAGGCTGTCCATCACCTCCTTGCTACCTTGTCGTCCCTGCCTTTGTGCTGCAGTATCGTTGTTATATATTTTGACACAGCCCTGAATTTGTCGACTACAGGTAGCGTGTTCGGTACAATCTTGTCTACATCGAGGGGTCCAGTTATAACAAAAACCTGGTAAGTTGATATTAACGACACTGATTATAATTTCAATGGATACTCAGTAATACTTGGGCCGGGTAATTTAAGTAAGAGTAATGGAAAAAGTATAATTTATAAAGACGAGTTGAAAATTAATAAATTATATTATAAAATTCTTGAAGCTAATTCGATAATAATAAACGCAGTGGTACAGGAATATTTTCACATTGCTTGTATCGCACTTCATCGTTCTCCTTCAGCTTGTATTGATATAATTCTTATTCCCTTCTCGGGTATTTATAAAAGTTTGAAAGATATAATAATACTGTCTTGATTGGTGATTTAAACATTTGTTTGCATAGAAAAACCAATATTGTGAGTTAATATTTCACTATACAGTAATCAAGACCAGTGTTACAGATTATTGTAGTGTATGTCTCCACTTGGATTTCAACGAAATAAAATAAAGATTATTTCTTAGAAAGTTTACTTAAAAAATTAATTTTACCGATCTAATATTAAAAATGAAAGTTGGAATGAAATGTCTAGTGTTAACACAACTGTAGACGATTTAAAAAAATTGAATAACAACTGGATTAATTAAATCTATAAGAAAGCGTGATTTAATGTACAAACCACATGCTAAACAACTTTTTAAAGTTTTTTTAAAAACTGAATATAAAAAATATTTTAACCTTTTAAAACAATATAAAAATGGTTATTATAATAAAAAAATTCGCAGTCTAAAGGTACTAGTAAAAAAACTTTGGAATATGTAAATGAACTTTTGGTCACTAAATCCTAGGATGTATCCCCTGAAACAGATGCGGTAATCTTAAATAAACATTTTGCTGAAGTAGATAAAATATGTGCGAAAAAGTTAGTGAACGAAAATGCTAATATCTTAGATCATGATTTAGCACTATAATCCTTTGCCTCATTGTCTTACTCCTACCGATGAAAATGAAAGCATGTGTATAATAATCAAATTTCTCAAAAACAACTCAGCACCTGGTATCAACAGAATAAGAAAAACCTATATTAAAACAATTTCACCCTACACAGCAAAACCTATTTGAGTGATAATTAATAAATGTTTTATTGAAGATTATTTTCCAAGAGAATTTTATTTTGCCAAAATTGTGCCGTTACTTTAATCTGGATATTCGAAAATCCCCAAAAACTAAATATTAGCTAATTAAACATTTCCAAAATTATGGAAAAAGTAATCAAATTCAGACTAATTAATTTTTTAAATAAACATATGTAATAACACAAATCAATATGGCTTCCGGAAAAAAAAGCACCCGAGATTCTATTACTCATTTAATAGATATCATCACAAAAATATTTCAATAATAAAATACTCTGGCAGTTTTACTGGATCTGAAAGCCTTTGTCGCCATCCCACATTCTAAACTTCTAAGGAAGATAGATTCGCTGGGTGTTCGTGGCATCCACTTAAACTACTCACTTGCTACATAAAAAGTAGATCATAACTTCTTACCTTGAACAAAACCAGCATGGAAAACATTTCTGAATATGGTCTGCCCCAGTGAACTGTCCTGTGATTTATGTGATTATTTAATGATTTATTGAAATTAAACGTAAATGTTAGTGAGATTATTTTCTTCGCTGATGATACAGCATTAATATTCACTTTTTCATAATGGGATATGTTAAAAACTTAACTTCACTGGACCTTGAAACCAATAAATTTATGTTCACAGAGCATATAATGACACTTTAATTTACCAAAGCACTTATCAAATTGTAATTGCACTTATAATTGTGATATCGTGTCAGTGCCCGAAATTAAAGAAAATCCCACATGTAAAATACCTAGGTGTTGCAATTGACTTACTCTTTAAGTGTGATAGTGTGATAATCATATAAATAATATTTGTCGTGAACTTAAATACTTAATTTTTAAATTCAGTAAAATAAACAAATTAAATGACGCCAGAATATGCAGGTTAATTTACTTTGGATATGCTCAGACAGTATTACTATACGGTTTAAGGACATGAGATGGTGCTGTTAATGAACACTATTCCGATAAGTCTTCATAAATACAAAAGTACATATTAAAAGCAGCCTTGGGGAAACCAAGGCTATACTCTACGAAACAGTTTTCATGAATTCCGTGTTCTAACAATCACGCAACTATTTATTAAGAACTTACTGTTGTATAAATAAAAATAGATTTTCATTTATCCGTCGTGATCCATGTTACAGTGTACGATCATTATTTAATACTTTTTTAAATGCTTGTACTGAATTAAATATGTGTAGACAACAATTCAAGTATAATTTTGAAAAATTAATCAGTTATATTCCACATCATTTTATATACGGGAATCTCACCAAGGTCATAAAAGATATGGACGAATGGATTATGTATACTGATGTTTTTAATTTTCTGTTTAATTAAAATGTTTAGGTACTGTTTGGTTCTGTGCAATCTATTTTGATGTAACTTACATTATCAAGTACGGTCTTTGTAATTATATATGTAATGTATTTTATAAATAGTTTTATTTTATATGGTAAAATTATTTGTTTATTTTGTCAATACTAATGATGTAAATCTTTGAGTGAAAAGTTACTTTTAATGTTACTTTCTATTGTCTAGAATATAACACGATATTATAATATTTTTAAGATACCTGTAATTTCATTTCTGCTCAAAATATAGTGGCTTACACCTGCGTATAGGAATTTCCTTTCAAATATATATGTTATCTTACTCTGTAGTAATTTATAAATAAGGATATCAGTCTTTTATTATTATTATTATTATTATTATGATTGATGATGATAACGAAGACGACGACGTGGAAGATGATGGTAATAGAACGCTAGAAGAGTTCAATAGCTGTTGTTTAATTCTTACTCGTCTTAAGAATTAAGTTGTACAAGTTTTTTTTTTTTTTAATAACATTTCTATTACAATAACTAATGGAAACAAGTATTCATTAGTTTTATTTTGTTTTCTTACAAGTTAGCATCGTCAATATGTAATCTCAACCTGCTTATAGAGAGTACCTGTATTTGCAACCTATATGATAAAGTCTTATTTCTATAACTAATGAAATGAATAATGGTTTTTATTCGGATAGGTGGCAATCAGATACGATGGTTTACACGTGTATTGAAAAACGTATTTAAGCTCATGTATTGAAAAAGGATGAAGTTTCGTAATAAAAATTTCTGGTCGTTGAAGCAGAAAGCTTATCGAAACATTTTTAATATGGAGAATAGAAAACCTTCCGATCAGTATTTATCCTTTTTTATATTTAATTTGTTCATATTTTTGTTTGTAATTTGTTCATATGATATGAACAAATTTTTTGTTTTAGTGTACTGTCCGGGTTATCTTTTGCGTTTTTGTTATTTTATTTTGCTTTTATATTAAATTCCCCTAGAATTATTTAGCTTACGGCACTGGCTAAAGTTACTTTATGTAACAAACTAAAATTAGTTTTAACACACGTTGAACCTACAGTATTATCACAATTTAATTTATAATTCACGATATAATTTACTTGCAGAAGTGTTTGTTGGTGAAGTTTTCTGTGAGTAACTAATATTAAATAATATCAGCTTTACCGTAAAAAAAAATAAATATCAAAAATAATAAAACCGTTTTTTTTTTTACCGTTATACATAATTTATTAATTTACTGTTTATTCTTTTACTTCAAAAAACCCGTTTAAATCAGATATATTTTTTTCATAAAACCGCTTTAGCTAATGTTAATAATTATTGATTTTAACCTTTTCATCAAAGACATATTTTACTTGCCGAGTAAAATATCAAACTTTTAACATTGGTTATGCGAGTAACATTGAATTTTAGAGGCTATAATATTATACGCGAATAACAACTTCAAAATGCGAAAATGTGATGAATTTTATCAAATTCTTACGCCGTTAGTAGAATATGAAAAATAAATTTTTAAAGGCCAAGAATGTAGATTATTACTATTATTTATTTAAACAGGAGGGTAGAGTGTTTTAATTTAAATTATTATGGCCTGTTGTAAAAATGCAAATAGGATTTAATGGACCGTAATATTGCTGTAGCAAAAAAAAATATAATGTTGGTTAATAAAATAAATATTCACCTTAGATTAACGAGTACGTAAATCTAATGAAATAACCTTTATTTTGCACTATTACAATTACAAACATAAAGTTCATTTACTAAAGTGATAAAATGTCAGGATTAATGACACATAAAATCAGAATATTTATTCCTGTAGTAGCGAGTGATAATTTTAATAACAATTCGTTGTTTTCGTAAATCATTATTATTTGATGACCAATGAGTGTAAAGCCGTTATTGAATAGAGAATAAAGTTTTATTTGCGTTAAAAACAGTTATTATGTTAGGGGAATTGCTTTGAGCTAGATGATAACAGTTCAAATCGTTACAAAGTATTTGTAACGCTTGACGCTCAGAAGGCCTATGCTATCAACAGAACCACTACTACCAGTAGTAGTAATAGCAGTTGTGTCGAGCTTATAAGGCTTTACTTATTTCTTCAAACCAGATTTATGAGCTCGTCTTTTTTCACCTTCAATTCAAAATATTCAAGGGAGGACTTTTTTGAAATTTCACAGGGTAGTTTTTTTACTGTTATGTAGAAAATAAAATATATTGCCAACGACCGACAACTTACAACTAGGATAAGTAACTACACATAAGTTAAACGTTACTCTCTTTCATAATTCTTTTTTTATACACGTACTCTTTAATATAATTATCCTTAATACGTGCACGTATGCACACACGAATACACAAACGCAAATCCAGACACAAAATAACTGAATCTGTTTTGTATAATACATTAAAATTGGTATCTCTTTAGCTACATATCTATGAAATATTACAAGGAAGTAATAGATTTTATGGAAAAACAATTACTTAGAAGTACTAGCCAAACTCTTGATAAGAAAAAATAAAATTTAAATATGTTTTTAGATGCAAAATACTTTTAATGGAAGTCTGCATCGAAAAAAATAATGGATAATTTGTGATTTATCTCGGATATAATTCCTTTGGTATAAGAAACTCCTAATAGTTTTTGAAGATCAGTTCTTCGCTGCGTAAGTACAGGATGCAATCTACTAATATTTACTTAGGTATGTAAATTTAATTAATTTTATACTAGAAGGAAGCGTAGGAAGTGTCTTTACCGAGGTTATTTTTTTTTTTTTTTTTTTTGTCTTCAGTCATTTGACTGGTTTGATGCAGCTCCCCAAGATTCCCTATCTAGTGCTAGTCGTTTCATTTCAGTATACCCTCTACATCCTACATCCCCAACAATTTGTTTTACATACTCCAAACGTGGCCTGCCTACACAATTTTTCCCTTCTACCTGTCCTTCCAATATTAAAGCGATTATTCCAGGATGCCTTAGTATGTGGCCTATAAGTCTGTCTCTTCTTTTAACTATATTTTTCCAAATGCTTCTTTCTTCATCTATTTGCCGCAATACCTCTTCATTTGTCACTTTATCCACCCATCTGATTTTTAACATTCTCCTATAGCACCACATTTCAAAAGCTTCTAAACTTTTCTTCTCAGATAATCCGATTGTCCAAGTTTCACTTCCATATAAAGCGACACTCCAAACATACACTTTCAAAAATCTTTTCCTGACATTTAAATTAATTTTTGATGTAAACAAATTATATTCCCTACTGAAGGCTCGTTTAGCTTGTGCTATTCGGCATTTTATATCGCTCCAGCTTCGTCCATCTTTAGTAATTTTACTTCCCAAATAACAAAATTCTTCTACCTCCATAATCTTTTCTCCTCCTATTTTCACATTCAGCGGTCCATCTTTGTTATTTCTACTACATTTCATTACTTTTGTTTTGTTCTTGTTTATTTTCATGCGATAGTTCTTGCGTAGGACTTCATCTATGGCGTTCATTGTTTCTTCTAAATCCTTTTTACTCTCGGCTAGAATTACTATATCATCAGCAAATCGTAGCATCTTTATCTTTTCACCTTGTACTGTTACTCCGAATCTAAATTGTTTTTTAACATCATTAACTGCTAGTTCCATGTAAAGATTAAAAAGTAACGGAGATAGGGAACATCCTTGTCGGACTCCCTTACTTATTAGGGCTTCTTTCTTATGTTCTTCAATTGTTATTGTTGCTGTTTGGTTCCTGTACATGTTAGCAATTGTTCTTCTATCTCTGTATTTGAACCCTAATTTTTTTAAAATGCTGAACATTTTATTCCAGTCTACGTTATCGAAAGCCTTTTCTAGGTCTATAAACGCCAAGTATGTTGGTTTGTTTTTCTTTAATCTTCCTTCTACTATTAATCTGAGACCTAAAATTGCTTCCCTTGTCCCTATACTTTTCCTGAAACCAAATTGGTCTTCTCCTAACACTTCTTCCACTCTCCTCTCAATTCTTCTGTATAAAATTCTAGTTAAGATTTTTGATGCATGACTAGTTAAACTAATTGTTCTGTATTCTTCACATTTATCTGCCCCTGCTTTCTTTGGTATCATAACTATAACACTTTTTTTGAAGTCTGATGGAAATTCCCCATTTTCATAAATATTACACACCAGTTTGTATAATCTATCAATCGCTTCCTCACCTGCACTGCGCAGTAATTCTACAGGTATTCCGTCTATTCCAGGAGCTTTTCTGCCATTTAAATCTTTTAATGCTCTCTTAAATTCAGATCTCAGTATTGTTTCTCCCATTTCATCCTCCTCAACTTCCTCTTCTTCCTCTATAACACCATTTTCTAATTCATTTCCTCCGTATAACTCTTCAATATATTCCACCCATCTATCGACTTTACCTTTCGTATTATATATTGGTGTACCATCTTTGTTTAACACATTATTAGATTTTAATTTATGTACCCCAAAATTTTCCTTAACTTTCCTGTATGCTCCGTCTATTTTACCAATGTTCATTTCTCTTTCCACTTCTGAACACTTTTCTTTAATCCACTCTTCTTTCGCCAGTTTGCACTTCCTGTTTATAGCATTTCTTAATTGCCGATAGTTCCTTTTACTTTCTTCATCACTAGCATTCTTATATTTTCTACGTTCATCCATCAGCTGCAATATATCGTCTGAAACCCAAGGTTTTCTACCAGTTCTCTTTATTCTGCCTAAGTTTGCTTCTGCTGATTTAAGAATTTCCTTTTTAACATTCTCCCATTCTTCTTCTACATTTTCTACCTTATCTTTTTTACTCAGACCTCTTGCGATGTCCTCCTCAAAAATCTTCTTTACCTCCTCTTCCTCAAGCTTCTCTAAATTCCACCGATTCATCTGACATCTTTTCTTCAGGTTTTTAAACCCCAATCTACATTTCATTATCACCAAATTATGGTCGCTATCAATGTCTGCTCCAGGGTAAGTTTTGCAGTCAACGAGTTGATTTCTAAATCTTTGCTTAACCATGATATAATCTATCTGATACCTTGCAGTATCGCCTGGCTTTTTCCAAGTGTATATTCTTCTATTATGATTTTTAAATTGGGTGTTGGCAATTACTAAATTATACTTCGTGCAAAACTCTATAAGTCGGTCCCCTCTTTCATTCCTTTTGCCCAGCCCGTATTCACCCACTATATTTCTTCCTTGCCTTCTCCAATGCTTGCATTCCAATCTCCAACTATTATTAAATTTTCATCTCCTTTTACGTGTTTAATTGCTTCATCAATCTCTTCGTATACACACTCTACCTCATCATCATCATGGGCGCTTGTAGGCATATAGACGTTAACAATCGTTGTCGGTTTAGGTTTTGATTTTATCCTTATTACAATGATTCTATCGCTATGCGTTTTGAAATACTCCACTCTCCTCCCTATCTTCTTGTTCATCACGAAACCTACTCCTGCCTGCCCATTATTTGACGCTGAGTTAATTACTCTAAAATCACCTGACCAAAAGTCGCCTTCCTCTTCCCACCGAACCTCACTAATTCCTACTATATCCACATTTGTCCTACCCATTTCCTTTTTTAAATTTTCTAGCCTACCAACCTTTTTTAAGCTTCTAACATTCCACGCTCCGACTCGTAGAATGTTATTTTTTAATTTTCTGGTGACCCCTTCCTTAGTAGTCCCCACCCGGAGATCCGAACGGGGGACTATTTTACCTCCGGAATATTTTACCAAGGAAGGCGCCTCCATTATTGGTATGTGAAAATGCAGAGAGCCACATTTTCTTGGAAAAAAAGCAGCTGTAGTTTTCCATTGCTTTCAGCTGCGCAGTACTCAGAGGACTGAGTGATGTTGATACGGCCGTTTAAGTCGTCCTGACTCACGCCCCTAACAACTACTGAAAGAGCTGCTGCCCTCTTTCAGGAATCATTCCTTAGTCTGGCTCTCAACAGATACCTCTCCGATATGGTTGCACCTTCGGTCCAGCTACTCTGTATCCCTGAGCACTCAAGCCCCCTCACCAACGGCAAGGTCTCATGATTCATAGAGGAGGACCGAGGTTATTATGACAGTAAATAAAAGAAAATAATAAGGTCAAAATTTCTAAAAAAAAAATACAAAAACAGATTAATACACAAATATTTTGTTGTTTTCTAAAATTTCACAGTTATTTATTATTAATTAGATTGATACCTAAAATGGTATCAATCTTTTGATCTGTAGTAAAAATGTACATTCTTAGTATGTGGCATTGCTCAGTAGCATAGCTTTATTAGAAGAAAATAATATTTAATAGCAGCTATACGTTCAATATATTCAATCAATATTTTCTTTGTTAACTATATATTACATTCATTTGTAAACTATGCCTTGAAATGTGAATGCTAAAAATGATATATTTAACATATTACTCGTAACTTCTTCTATGTTATTTTGTCACTTATATAAATTAATTTCGTCATGGAAATATTTATTTACCAGTTTTTTACTGATGTTATGATCACATCGCTATATAAATACCTAAATTTTATTTTATGTCCATTAAGCCTTTTTAATCCTTGAAGATAAACTTGTACAAATTCTACACCCGCTTCTAAAAAAAAATATTCATAAATACTTTCTTTTTTTCTTGTTTCGCCTCTGAGAATTACCGTTCAGGTATTACGTCAGAGGATGAGTGAGGATATGTAAGAATGTAAATGAAGTGCAGTCTTGTATAGTCTCAGTTCGACCATTCTTAAGATATGTGCTTAATTGAAACCCAACCACCAAAGAACACCGGTATCCACGATCTAGTATTCAAATTTGTATAAAAATCTTTACTAGGATTTGAACGCTGGAACTCTCGACTTCCAAATTACTCATAAATACTATAGTCATTGCTCAAAACTAACAGTTTCAACAAAGAGTAAAAGTGCAACATTGTGCAGCATTTGAAAAATAGTGTTTCTAGAAAATCAGTAGTTATATATTGATTTTAGTATTAAATCGTGTATTTACAGAGATATACAAATTTGTTAACAACAAAGATGTGTGAATGAATTATCTATAAAATGTATGAGGCTCTTGCCTGGGGAATTGAAGTCGGGATCGAATGATTTAGAAATTAGAATTTGATCCTACATTGACTGATAGAAAAAAAAGTTGTGATAAATATTTTTATCTAGAAGTTTTATTTGTATTTATTCTACTACGTATCTGGAATGTTTTAAAACCTTTTTCATCATAAAACCCGTGGGCCAGCAGCAGGCCAGTGTAAAAAGTAACCAGAATTTGTATTGATATACAAATTCTGGTTACAAACGATCAAGTGGCTGATCGTATTTAATTCGATGTGTTCTCTTTGTCAGCCGATTGATGTTAGAACTGGTGGAGTTAGTAAATGATCTGTGTAGCTTAGGCGGGAAGGTGTTTTCAAACGCGAGACGAGATTTGCTGTAACCAGTCGTCTTGGTTTCAGCCAGATTTTTGTGGATGGAGGCCTTTGCTTTGTATGTGTATATGTAGACACGGATATAACTTCGCTTAGTTGATATCCTGGGCTGCGTCAGATATATGTTTCTATATATACCTGACGCAGATATACTCACGCGCACGTATACAGACGCTTGGTTACTCATTGGCGGAGTGGTTCGCTCCGCCTTTCGCGTTGATTCGATTGGACTAGAATCGGGTAACTGCACAATAGTAGAGTTTGGCCTGCTCCTAACCAATGGTGAGCTAAAACGGTGCATGCTGCGCTATGATTGGAAACTGGGAATGCCGATTGTTAGCAACACCAAATCTTCCTTGATGCAACACACGTGTGTTAACACATGAGGATAACCCCAGCCTACCAACTGCACCAGTTATGTATTTTTCTGTACTAAAACGATTCTAATTGTCTTTACTAAGTTAATATGGTAAAAAGTGTACAATGTTTGTTTTTATATTTTTTAATAGCTATGAATTTTTGGCAGTTTGAATCATAACTACTTATTGTTTAATGCTTTATTTTCTTTTTTCGCTCTCTTTTGTACATTTCATTGTCTTATCTAGAACATGTTAGTTCTTTAAAAATTATTTATCAAAATACCTCAACTGGCTGGTTTACGGCAACTGATATTCTTTAACATTTAAATAATTATAATCTTATTGCACTAAGTATTATTAATTTCACGGACAAACCGACGTATTATTTTTAATTTACCGCTCTTCTGTTTGTGATTCGGTTACAGGCAAACACGTTTTCTCAATTTTTACTATATTTTATTGTAAATTTTCTGTTTATTAGAAAGTAAGACATACGAGAACAAATTTTTAATAAAATTATCCAGTTAAAATTGGTGGCCAGTACATCTCTACCCAGTTCAATTTGAAAGATAACATCTTAATAAGTGATCTAATTAAAGTTTAAATGATTATTCAAAGAATTAAACTAATTTTTCCTTAAATTAATTTTTAAAAAAATAAAAGGAATAAATATAAAAATAATATAGGGATGTAATGTAAGTACCTGTGTTGGTTGTAATTTGTTCTAACAATAGACTGTACTACAAAATACTCTAATAAAGGGTAACTTTTGGCATTTAGATACCAATTAAAATTTCTACAATCAATTACGATAGACAGTTCTTTTTTATACCTTACTCTAAATTTTAGTTTATTTAATACATTTTTGGTGTCGAACTTAATTTGTTAAATTTAGTTTAAAATGAGCGAGGATCTGTTAAAGAACGTGTCTTATTGAACGTGTCTTATTGTTAAAAAACGATTGAGGCTATAAAGGCGTATTTTTAACAACTCGGTTTTCTTCTAAAATGTTATTTAAATACATAAAAAATATTGTAATGGTCGTGTTTATCTTTTCGAATTTCTGTATTATTTTAGAAGGGAAATATTGATATCGATTTAAAAATAGCCTGCTCTTCTTAGAAATTATTTGCGATGTTATCAGGACGAAGACAACAATTGCGGTTAAATCAGCTAAAAATTCGGAAGAATGCAATTCAGTTCACAAATAACGCGGAATATTATAAAAATGAAACAGTTCACTGTTGTTATAATGAATTACTTATTAGTCTTATTAATACGTCGCGCGCGCGCGCGCACACACATACTCACACACAAATATATATATATATATATATATATATATAATATAAAGTTAAAGTTTCAATGGATTTTTTGTATATTATAACTTAGAATTTGTAACCTGTGAATAGATAAGGAGAAAAGATTAGCGTATTATTTTAATGAAGTTGAAAATGTTCTTACTTTTTTTGTTAAAAAAAAGGGTAAGGATAAGAATCACGACAAGATGTAGGACTACGGTAAAGGTGAAAAATAAAAAAATAAAGTGAAATATTTTTTCGGTTGAAGAAGTTGTTAAAACTCAGGTGGTTTTCGTCTTTGCATTCCTCTTTTTTCTTTCTCTATCCGACCCTTTCTCCCTGAATTTGCATAATCGTAAATATGTAAAGCTCAGAAAGAGAAACTGCTCCGTTATACTCATACCACAGACCTGAAATAAAACCACAATACTTTAATACTTTGAGTCCTTACCTTATCCTTCTATTATTCCACCTCTGGAGAATCGCATCCCTTAGTGTTTTGCACACTTCATATACTACACGGAAACAGATGGTTTTTGTGGCACTCTTTCCATTTAAATGAACAACACAACGGCTTTAAAATGACGACAATAATATACAGAAAATCTCGTATTTATTTACTACTGATCTCCAGGGATTATACTGTTGTTATTTCTCACAATTAGGGTCATCGTCAATAAACACATGAAACTTCTTTCATAAACACGTGCTTTTCAATTTTTCTTTTCTAGTTCGGTTGAGAATTCGTAATACCATATTCGAAATGCTTCCCCTCAGTTCAGTTTATCTGCAATCTCATTTAAACTTATGGCCGTAATGCAATTTCTGGATACTTGTGAAATACAGTTTCTGGTAGCAAAATATTTTACGTTAGAAAAGATAAGGTTAAGTATAAATTTATGTGGTTATAGTAGGTTTTCTTGCTTAAAAAACATAGAAGAAGTTGAAGTTAATGTAATTTTTAAAATTTCAAAAAAGGGGAAATTATATATATATATATATATATATATATATATATATATATAAAACAATATTAATAATAACCAAAATGATAAATAAACAATTTCTGTGTGGAAAAACGAGGTGTTTATAAAAAACAACATACATAAAATTCAGGAGATGGTTCCCCACGTCGATATAAAGAAAAAACTTTTATTAACACATATCCGGAAACGCTTGGTTTATTGGTTATCCGCAAGTTTGTATTTTTAACATCAATTTATTTTATTTCAACAATTTTATTTTTCAACCGTGGTTCATTGTAGGGAGCTAAAATTTCGTATACTGCTGGGATACCTAGAGGTTTACTTGTATAAAAATTATGAACCTGATCGTTTAATCCATTAAAAAATTGCGGCCTTGTAAACTTTGTAATTGTTAATATCTTTGCAAATGCTGGTTAATTTAAATGTAAGTTATACAAAAAATGTACAAAGAAAATTAAATATTATTTATTAAAATCCGTTCATAAATAGCAAAGTTATGGCAGACATTCTTGAAGTGAGTCGCTCTAGATTAAAAACCCAGTCTTCCTTTCCTCCCGAATAAAATTAAACAATTCGAAACGATCTCAATTGCAATATTAATGTAATCAAGTAATAAATAATAATAATATTGAAAATATTACAATAAGATAGATACTGAAAACATGAAATTATTATTAATAGTAAATAATATTAATATAGAAAAGTAATTTACATTAGAGGTTTTTCGTTTAATGAACAGACACTGGTAATTAAACAACTTTTTTTCAATTAAAATCTATTTAACAACAATAACTCATGGTATCAGAAAATGAATAAAACATTAAAAAATGAAACTAAAGTAGCTGTTCAAAATTACATCTCTCATTCAAAGCACATGCATACAGGCATTTTTTCATTGTGTGTCGGACTCTTTCAAAGATCGGGTGTCTGACGGAAGAATTCTCTCAATCCCATTCAGAATTCTTGTACGCAGTTCTTCTATAGTTTTCACGAAGGTGTCGTATACAAGTGTCTTTAAATGGCCTCATAAGAAAAAATCAAGATGACTGAGATCGCGAGATCTTGCAGCCTATGCTACTGGACCTACTCGACCAATGCATCTGTTTGAATATGCTTCAAAGGTGGATATGCTTTAGATGATCTATAAGTTGTAATCTGTAATGAGCTGTCATGAGCCTCATCCAGCATGAATCATATTTTGTTGTGGCAGATCTTCGAGTAAAAGTTGAAGATTAGCCGTCAAGAAATGTAGGTATCCTTCATTGTGCCATTCAGATAAAAGCAGACAAATATGTGGTCACCCAGAATACCAGCTCATACGTTTACAGAAAACTGATATTGGTGACGGTTCTCTGAAATGCCATGAGAGTTTCCAACTGACCACAATTGCGTATTGTGGAGGTTAAGAATGGACTATTTTGTAAATCTGAAATCTATGAATAAAATCTTTTCCAAAAAATTCGGATTAGTACACTTTCAGATAAGTCATTGGTACAACTGAACACAATTAGTATATTCGTGAGGTAAAATAGTTTTTACTCTCTGATAGTGATAGGCATGCACGGAGTTGTTGCTCATGCAAAACCTTCCAAACTGTTGTATTACTAATATTAAACTCAAAGGACAGCTCTCTAGTACTTTATTCGGGATGGTTAGTTATTTCATCTAATACAACCTCCTCGAATTTAGACGTACGTTTTGAACTTGGTCGTCCTGATTTACCACGTTTTTCAAGATTTAATCTTCCTGTGTTTCTGAGCCGTCTATGAATGGATGAAAAATTGTGTGAGAAGGTAACACTCGATTGGAAAAGTGTATAATAAAATAAATAATGTATTTTCTTGATCAATAGCAAAAAACAAACTGGGTGTTAGTTTTTACAGTCCGGCAGTCAATGAAGAAACGCCTGGATGCAGGCTTTTCTTCATTGACTGCCGGAATGTGGGCCGCAGTTTTGAACAAATACTGCAGATTCTTCTGTTAATGTTTTATTATCTAATACGATAATTTATTGTTAAATAAATTTTAATTAAAAAAAAACAAAAAAAAAAACAGGTTGTTTAATACCCAGTGTCTGTTCATTAAACGAAAAACGAGTAAGTTAAATTATTTTTCAATATTAATATTATTTTTTATTATAATATTTTCACGATTTCAATAATATTTTATTGAAATACTTTCAGTATTAATAAATTACTATAATTTATTACTTTATAACATTAATAAAATTGCTCGAATACAGATCTTGTCGAATTGTTTAATTTTATTTGGGAGGAAATGATAACTTACTTTAGTTTAGTGTGACCCATTTCAAAATGTTTTACCATAACTTTCTTTTTTATGAACCGATTTCAAGCGAAAAGATCACATTTTCTTTGTTATAAAACGCTTAAATGTACGTATAACATAATACTTAAATAAACCAGCGGTTGCAAAGATTCTAATAAAATTATTGTTCTTAATATCGGATTAGTAAGGATCAAGTTTATTATTTTTATACTAGTAAACCTCTTGGTACGCTAGCAGTATACAAATTTTCAACTCGATACGATTAACCATCGCTGAGAAATATATTTTTATGTTAAAAATATAAATTAGCGGATTGCGGGTGAACTAAGCGTTTCCGGATGAACATGTGTTGTAGTTTTTTCTTTATTTCGATGTGGCGGATCATTCCCTGAATTCTTGAAATGGTTTTTGTAAAGATTCTGTTTATAGTTATAAAATCAGGATTTTTTATCTATAAACATGTTGTATATAGAAAATCTGGATTTTATAAAATAATTATTTTTAGATGAAAATTTAATACAATCTTCAATGATTTTGTTTTTTGTCTTCATTGGAATACATCAAACTACCATTAGTGTTTAAAACTATAGTAATCACATTATGACTTGCTAGAAATTGGTGGTGGAAAGTTTTCTTGAATCAGTAAGACAAATTACTTCAAATTTATTAAAAAATTAGATAAGGTAATTAGGCCTGTTCTATGTTTTTCTAATTATAAAAACTGAAGGTAGACCTTAATTTGTGACTAGTTTTATTTTTTTTTATTATTAAAACCCCCTTCAGTCCATATTTTATAATTTTTGTTTTATATAGTTTATTGTTTTGTACCGCCATTTTTTTATTACTGATTGTTACTTGTTTCACGTTGCAAAGTATTTTATATCCTATAAAAAGTTTTAAATAAATATCTTTTTATTTTTTAAATCTGTATTTAATTTATTTTTGAATGAAAGTGCTCCTTCACTGCTTTTAATTTCTTCTATATTTTATTCGTCTTATAGAATAATAGTGTTTTTTACAAAAAATCTGTGACAGATACCTGTGATAGAGAGTGTTCTTTTAACTAATAATAATAATAATAATAATAATACACCATTGTTCTCTTCTCTTATTCTTATTCTTTAGTTGCTGTAACATTGATAAAACAAGTGTAAAAGTTTTATTAAAATATTTAGTTCATTACTTTGATTAGAATACCTTTCGGTTTCTAGTAATGATTTTTATCGTTCTGTCATGATCAGTTATTTAAAACGTACTAATTCAGAAATTTCCTTTCCAAGTATAGGCCAGTAAAATAATGCTTAGTTTCTACTTGTTAAATTAGTAATTTTCTTAAGTCAGTATGCCAATCATTAGTTACTAAATGTACGTTTTAAAGGAGGAAATAAGTCTGGTTAACCTGTAACGCTTTGGCAGAGTGTATTGTATCTCCAATCCTTTACGTAGCAGCTAAAGTAGCATTGACTAAGTGTTGTACCATGCTGAAAATTTCAGTGCAGTTTTTAGTTAGGTTGAATACTCCAGTAAAAGTGTCGATCATAATAATGAAATCATCGTGACTTCATCTCGTACCTCACCTCACAGTTTAATATAATAAAATCCTACCGTCTTAGATTTTGAAGATTCAACTTCAGTAAGGATTTGATAGAAACACATTTTATTTAAGATTATTTTGATGGATTGATTGATTTTAGATTAGCAGTTTATTTGTGTGTTTGGGTGTGCGCGCGAGCGTGTGTACTAGACAGAGACTGAGTGAGAGAGCATGATGGTATGCGAGCAAAAAGCCTAATATAGTAGCAAACAGTTTTATAGGTAACAGAAGGAATTGCTACCGTAGGAATAGGTGTTTTGCCATTGAGGTTAAAACGAAAGTGGTAGAAGGTTAGGTTGGTAGGTGATGGAAAGGAGTACACAATACACCCGCACTCACACAACACTCACTTCCATTTATAAAGCACACATACTAAGCCGACGCGGCAGTAAGTGACGTTGTAAATCCGCGGTGAAATATTCACCCTCCTCCTATATCAAACCCACGATGCTCGTGCACCATGTGCCGATGGTGTACTTCTGCTTTAGTGGTATTACGGTCAATAGCGGCTCACTCGCACTCTCTCTTTCTCGCTCTCATTGCATCAGTCGATCCTCTTCTCTCCTCTTTCTTTCGACCACTCTGACACTGTTTCTAATAATTTATCCCTCGTCCCACTACTCTTTTTCTTGTTCTTTTTCTTTTACTCTTTTCCTCACCCTTCTAATTAAAATATTGCCTATTGTTTTCAGCGTCGGCTACATCGTCCACCTTTTGCTTTAAAGCATTACTTATTTTCTTCATTCTATTGTTTCACCGGCAATAAAAGAATCTACTGAAAACAAATTCAGTTTTAATTACGACTGACACTTTTCTTTTTTTTGGTATAATTTATTTCCTTTATAAAAGGAAAGATGGATGTAATTTAATAGTTTTATTGCTTGAAGATTAAATTTATCTGAAATTATTTGAATAGATAGAATTAGTCCACAAAAAAAATAACGAGAAATCACTTTTTTTCTTACTATTATAGGGTTATTTTTTTTAGAATGCTTTATCAATGGTCTTTGGCAAACTTTAAAAAAATAAATAAATAACATGATCACGAGATAATGAATTTTAATAATTATTAAAATTAACATTAAAATAAATAAAACAAAAAATTAACTTATTTTAAGGAAAACATTTTTTGCAATAGTTGTATGTTTAAAATGTCTAACTAAATTTAAATAAAATTAATTGGTTTTTATAGAAAAATCATTGCGTTTTTTTTCAGTCTACTACAACATCAAACTAATATTTTATTTTTTGAATTATACAAAACCATCTACTAGGTAAAGAATTCTGACCTTTTCAATGAAATTTATCTTAATTTACTTAAAAAACTATGAATTTCCCTATACTTGATCAAAAAGGTATTGCAAATTGTTGTTTTGGTAACTCTATTTCGGTGCCCCCAAATTGTCTACCAAGTACCTAGGTATAAAAATCATTAAACGAACAGCGCGCTGCATCCTACATTCGGACGTTTTATAAAAGACGATCTGGGCACCATTTACTTGAGTTAAATAATAAATACATTAGTGTAGATAGTATTGTAATAAAATGAAAACACGAATTAAATAACGAACTATTTAAGATTATTTAATTCATACCTTTAAAATTATTTTTTATTAAAATAAAATACCCCAAGAATTTCACGCACTACCCATTTCATGATATTTACTTATCTTTAATTCTTACAACTCATTTAAATTTTTAAATTTGATATAAGTATATTTTTAAATCCTAAAAGCAAAGTTTTTTAAGCATGCACAGTTATTTAAGCATGGATGAGCTACGTAAAACCATTCATTATTAAACCGTGATTGAAATGACTCGTAAAAATCGTTTTTTTTTATTAAGTCACCATATCAGCTTCGAACCTTGTGCAAGGGAATATGTAAATTCAAATTTGGTAGCGTATGAAAATGCCATGCTTGGCCGGGATTCAAACCCGGGATCTCCAGAAGAAAGGCTGTTGAAAGGCCGGATGAAATTCGTTGTCCTTTCTAAATTAGCTTTGAAACTGACTTATATCGATGGTGGAAATATTATATTTTCCGATATGTGTGAAAATAAATAAAATATAAATTTTTTTTGGTAATAACAGGTTAATGCCCAGTGGTAGGCTTGGTGCGCTATTCGTGATGTTCTCAACAGGAGTACCCAACATGAGATTAAAAAGAGATTAAGCGAGTTCCCATTTCTTAAATGCTCCTGTATATATGTATAGAACTTTTTTTCGAATGAGCTAATTTATTAAATAATAAAGAAAATACTACAAAACTACATACATTTTTGTTAATCATTAATAAAAGTTTGAGATTTGTTACACCTGATTTTGATTTCTTTAAATTATCTTTAACAAATATATTTAATTATTTTTATTAACAAATTTAACTTTAATAAAAATATTAAATTTTACTAATGTAATTAAATAAATTCCATTTGATAATTAGAATACCAAATACTGTTAACACATTAATTTATATACGTATTTCTTGTTTCTCACAGTTAAGATGAGTTTCTAGTAAAGAGTGTTTCAACAAGAATGTCGAAAGATTAAAATTAGTTAATTTTCAATCTCATAAACACCAAAACCATTAAATATCTTAATCAGAATTAGACTTTATTATTATTAAATGGTGTTGAATGTTGAAGAAAGCTGGAAACATTTACAGTCTAATTCCACAAATATTTTAAAAATAATCAATATATTTTGACTAAGAAAAGTTGTTTAAATGTAAAGAAGAAAGTAGGAAGTGATCTAGTGAGTGTTTTAAAAAATCTATTAGTGGAATTCTGATAGAAAACATGCTAATATAGTAGTTTTTAGCTTAGTTTTAATTATGGTTAATTAAAATACATTGTAATCTAATTGTCTGACTAATTTATCTGTTTTTAAATCTTAACATTAATTAAATTTTGGTTTAAACAAAAACTATACTTTTATTGATAAAACAAAAGAGTAGTAATTAATATTATATATTTTCTCTGTGTTTACACGTGTATTTTTCGATATATTATTCTTACTCATTCCCTTATTTAAATGGATTTTAAAAACTTAATAAAAGAAAGTTAACATTCTAGGATAAATATTACTTTTGGTACTTGAACCTTTAGCAACAGTTGAATCTAAAATTACTTTCTACTCATAATTATTTCGTTTTTTGTCATAACAGTAAAGCAAATTTTGTTATTTTACAATAATCTTTCGTATAATAACAATTTGAGTTGCTGGCTAAAATTTTCTCAATCGATAGATTGAATTTTACTTTGCTATTTCATTAACAAAAATCGGATAATATAACTCGAGATAGTAATGTTTTACTGAACAGTTTATACAATTTTTGAAGGTAGGTGAAAGTTATAATAATTTCATGGTTTGGGTGCTGTTATTATTATAATTTATGTACAATTGATCTGAGGTTTGTAAATTCCTAAGAATGTGTTATATCTGCTTCTTATACTTGCATTAAATGCAAAACTGAAGCAAAAGACATCCAAAATAATTAACAAATTCATTATTTTAATTTGTTAAACTTATAAAGTGATTTGTTTTTTTTTTTTTAGTTACTTTAGTTACTTGTTGACTGAACAGTCTTGACAAAACATATATTTGTGATATTTTTGATATTTGTTATCTCAGAATTTCCTTTAAAATAGAAATAATAGATAATAAATAACATATACGAGTGCATATATATGTATATATATATATATATATATATATATATATATATATATATTTATCAACCCATAATGGTTTGGAAAAAAAATATTTTTAACATATATATTTATAATAGAGTTTATTAATGCGTCTCTTAGTTTAAAATCTATTACCTGATGATACATTTCAATAAAAAATTTAGTGATGAAGATAATTAAATTAATAGAAATTTTAAAACACAAATATTAGGCAAATTTCATAAGAAACCTGCCTATTGTAATGGGTACCATGATTCGACTTCAGGAAAATTTCGACACATCTTCGCGCTTCACAATTCCCAGATCCCAAAACTACCATCAGTTCAAAAGTTTATATATATATATATTTCACTTTCTTGTGAATACGATGACTGCCGTAACTTTGCGCCAATCGCTTTCAAATTGATACATAAAATATAAAGACCCAAAATCTCGGTCGAGTTTGTATGGGAAAAATCGGATCATTGGGGTGGAAATAGGGGGCTTTTCAAAAAAAATAATAAAAAAAATATCGCTGTAACTTTCTTATTAAGTAAAATATCGAATTCATTTAAAGTTCCTACTATTCTTTGGATAAGGGCCTAAAACATATATAAGTAAAGTTTTTTGATATTACCAACCATTGGCCCAGGGGGTGGAAAAAATGGGGTTTCGAAGACAAAAAAAAATCATCTCCCTTAATATATACAGTATTGAATCGGTTTAAAGTAGTCATTAGTCCTCTAAACATTACCTAAAACCTTTGTCTGAAACAATTTTTAAAATGATCAACCGTTACTGCAAGGGGTGACCAAAATTTTGCTGGAGTTGTAAGAAGAACCAATGGGGGTTGTCGTATGCTAAATATGCGAAACTTTTTTCACACGCAATCATTCTCATATTGAGTAAATTTGAAATAGAAATCTTTTTTATCCTCTACTTAGCACCGGTGAAATCTACCTCCGCCTTCCGGCGTCCGGAAAGGGATTTTTTTTTTTTTTAATAATTTAAACGGTACGCTATCCACCATACAGAGGCGACAATCTTTTTATATACATTTATGACTTGTGTGACTGCTTACTAATGTACATTTATATTTAGATGATAAAACATGGTATCCTGAAGAACAAAACGTAATTAAGCTTTGTGTCACATCAATTGAGATTCTTTAATTTTATTTGCATGATTGAGGCAAACGAGTGATTCACAGAAAGTACAGGTAAAAGATTATGTTAGTCGTTGCTTCTAATTTCTGCAGCTGTGATAGGTAAATGAAATGTCAGTGCTTCAGACGGAACGTTTTGCTATTGATTAAATTTCGTTTATCAGAACATCCTTTGTTACAAAAAACGTTAAGTGGAATTTTACGAATCCTCAAATTTATAAGACCATACAGATATTTATTAGAGTTTACGTAATTACATTAGAGGCAGGGATATCATTTCGATCTAATTTTGTAACAAATAATGAAATTTTACCCTCATGTTATTTAAATGTGATATATGAATTTTTTGAACAAATTATTTAATATTTATTTAAGGACAAATAAAAGAAAATTATAATTGGCAGACAGTTAAAATACATCAACCTTCTAATATTTAGTTTCATTTTAAAGAAGTGTTACGTGAAGATGAAGAGAAAACAACTAAACGTGAAGTTTAAGGTACTACATTGGCTGCTACGGAGAAATTCAGGCTTTAAGTTATCCTGTAAAGTACTGATTTACAAGTTTATCCTTCGACCAATCTGGACGTACGGTGTGGAGTTGTGAGGAGCAGCAAGTAATAGTAACATAGAAATAATACAACGATTCCAAAACAAAGTAACGAGAGCAATGGCACAATGGTTCACACGGATTGATGAAATTCACGAATACTATTCCGACGGTTCGTGCGATTGCGCGACAGCGCAGTGTTAAATATCAGCAACGACTTGAAAATCACATCAACCACTTTGCTATCAATCTGCTTGATAACAGCAGGAACGTCTGAAGGTTGAAACGTCTTCATGTACTCGATTTAGGTGCTATTGCATGACAGTTTGATATTTGACAACGCCAAATCAAGTGGTATAGTTTTTTATTTCTATTTGGTTTTTATTTTTAGTTTTAATTTTTTATTTATCAATGTTCAGTTTTTGTCGACTATGAAGTGCTGGCAGTAATATTTTTTAAGATTGGACTTTATGTTTGGGAGTTCCTTAAGAACCCCTTATCATGTCCTTCTTGTAAAGCGACTTACTTATGGCTCCATTCAGGGAGCCGATTGTAAATATACTGGTGGTTGAAAAAAAAAACTTTTTAAAGAAAGTAAAAAAAATATTTACTGGAGAGCATGAGGTATTGTGAGTTTTCTAATTTTTATAAAATTATTTAGGTTGATTTATTTGTATCTATTTTTTTTAAATTGAAAATATTTTTAAATATAAAATAAAAATTCAAAATAGTTTTAAATATTCTGAAAAAAATTAATTTATATTATTTCATTTATGTATATATTAATTTGAAAAATGAGTCAAAGAAATTTTACTAATAAAAATTTTCTGAATTAAAAGCCGCCGGCTCATTGTAAATTATTTATTAATGAAAATAAATAACATTTAAAGCGAATCAGAACTTTAAAAATGGATTACTTCAAACCTGATGTTATCTGTAAGTTTAAAATGTAATATCATACTTTAATGAAAATGTTATTCAAAAAAATTCTAAAGAAAGACTGTTCATAATAAGATAACATTACATAAATCATACGTGTTTTATTTTCACATAATTCATCACCGAAGTGACAGTAAGAATAATGTTTTCCGATTAATTTAACTAGTTCATTTATTACTTTCTCAGAAATAACAAACACTAATTTTACGGGTCGTCAACTTAATGTGGTTAATCAAATTTTAAATCAGCTACGAAACTTCACCCTAAACTAGAATCATATGCTTCTCTAATTTAGATTTTAATAACTTTCCGTAAATTTTCATTTTCAGGAATTTTATTTATTTATTTTCTTAATTTAATCTGTTTCGTAATAAAGGAATAATTTTTAAAATATAAAATTGGCGTTATTTTTTTATTAGATTAATATTTATTGAATCTTACAAATAAAGTATATTCTATCGTTTTATCTTGACAATTACATGTTTTATACGATGTAAATTATTAATAATTTCTTCTGAATTTGATATATTTTTATCATTATTCGATATATCACGTAAAACGTATCCTATACTGTTCTACAGATGTTTTTATTTTCTTGTTTTGTTTGAAATAGCGGGAATCTTAAACATTCGTCCATAAAAGTAGGTGACGAGCAAAGCGAGAAGAAATCGTGTCGCTACAGAACTTTTTTATTGATGAATTATGAAGATAATAAAGAAATTCTTCAACATTATTCTGTTTTTTCTACACAGTGTAAAGATCAATGAAAGGTGGAATAGCTCACTAATGATTAAAATTTGGAAAAATTAAAGTTTCTTGTATGTATTAAGAAATTTTTGTCTGATCTACAGCGATTAAAATAAAATCCTTGTAGCTTGTAAAATAAGCTTTTTAGTTATAATTAAACCGAATTAGCTAGCTAGGCATGCTAAGAGTTGGTTTAAGAGTAAAGAGTTGGTTTTTGGGTGCAACAAGGAAATTCTGCCAGTCGTTTAATTAATAATAGGTTATAAACATAGCCCTTTAGGTATACTGTAATATAAGTTATAGGCTAATTATAAGTCAGGTAGATGAGCCTCCAATAATTCAGGATTACATACTAGATTCCCTGCACTCCACCAGTCTTTGTTAGTTATTATATATTACCTCGACCATGCTATCCGTATAAAATACCGCCAAATCCTTCATGAGATTTTAAAATCTAGACCTATTTTTGTATCCTATTATGTACGTTGAATATAATCTTATTCCATCGCCTTTAGCAAACAACCGTTTCTTTTCACAGGAAAATTGATTTTATAATGTAAACTAAATTTCTATTTCGATTGCGTAAATTTAATGTAATAAAAGCTATCTGAATGGAAATAGAAAATTACCCGTGTTTCCATACGTAATATTTCAGGTGTAATAAATACAGTATTGACAGATTCCGTTTTTTTTTCTAAAACAGTTTATAAAAAAATGAAGAAAACATGTTTGATGTTAATAAAATTACATGGTAATAAGTCATTCACAAGCAACTTTGCTCTTTACTTAATGAACAGCTTACTTTAATGCAACAGGAGACAAGGTCTTATGAATAGTTTCGAGAAAGTATTTCGATTTTATAACTAAAATATAATAACAAAATAATAAAATAAAATATTTATTACATTAGAAGGCGTATTTTATCAAAATATCAACAAAAAAATTGATAATATTAGCACCGTTATGTGCCAAAAAAATGTTGAAATGCCAAAAGAAAATAAAAATATAAAATTAAAAAAATAGCATGCGAATCTGGATTGATTATAGTTCATAATTTTAACATAAAATATAAGTTTAAAATAAGATTTAAAACCTCCGTAAAAGAATAAGTATTAAATATTTAAAATTATTTCGGTATATTAAAAAAAATTAGGAGGCTGGAATGAGTTTATTAACAGACTGTCATTAGATAAAGATTCTACTATTAGATATACGAAAAGATGTAGAACTTATCTGATAGTATTTTACCATGTTGTCAATTTTATTATCTTAATTCTAGCAAAAGCTCTTAAAGTAAGTAATACACAATTTACTTCTACTCTACTAAACTCTTTTACTCAATAAAACAGAAATTGTTGAACAGAATATCAAGTTTATCATATAACAGTTATCTTCAGTGAATGAAGGAATACGACTAGATCCAGTCAACCAAACACTGTTCGGAAAAGCGATAGGAAGACTTTGAATCAACGATGCTGGGGACGTATGAGGTTCTAAAGAAAACTGAGCGACCAGTAATTATGGTTCATCCTCTCATTCCCGGTATTCTTTCACTACAACGCCATCGTCTTTAGAAACGATCTCTTCTAGTAAAGAATTACCTACTTATAAAGTAAAAGAAGAATAACTTAAAACAAATATCATGTTTTTCTTTCTAAATTAAATATTTTGAAGGGATTATGATTAAGAACTACAATCTTGCTTGATGAAAGTCAGTTTTTGAAATAGATACTATTTAGTTTTAATGAAAGACTGACTTAGATAATTTAAGCTAACTACCTGAAGTATACCTTCAAAAATATTTTAGAGATGTTAATATATTAGGGAAAACGTCTTAATGTAATGGAATAGGAGATATAAAAGCATACACAGTTAAATGCAAGGGAGTTAATATGATTTTTAATAATTTGTTATTCTTTTACTTAATATTCTATAAGGAATTTCTTAAAAAGTAAAAAATGGGAAAATTTATTGAAATAATTTCATTATAAAAATAATTATTCAATAACGGTATTTTAGCGGTAATAGTCCAACCAAATTATATTTAGAGAAAAGAAAAATTGTTACCTGGACTTTTAAAAATGAAAATGGTAAAGGGGCTTAATAAACGTAAAAAAATAAATACGTGAGTGGAGGTGGTTGGAAGGGTAATTTAGGGGTAGAAAAAAAAATTTTCCAACACAAAACTTGTAGTTCATGCAAAAATCTACAACTTTTATAGAGGTCACTTTTTAACATAACCTCAATATTTCCGATAAAAATCTTCTTTTTTCGGTTTTTTGAAATTTTTTGACGTCAACTTTCGCCGGAATCGCAATAATACCATTTTTCATCCTTTTTCAACTCCCCAAATCAACCGTATACCACCTACGCTCACGCATTTATTTTTTTACATTTATTATAAGCTCCTTTACCATTTTCACTTATAAAAGTCCAGGTAACAATTTTTTCCTCTCTAAATAAGTTATTTGGATCGGTCTAAAGAGGGTAGAAGAATCTTTATTTTAATACGTAATTATCTAACAGCGCAATGTTAGGAAGTCCTTACTTGTCGATTGATCGAAATACCGACACATTCTTTTTACCGTGTACGATTGCTTATAAACCGCAAACCATTAGTAATTATTGTATTTTCCTTTTTACAAAGTAAAAGGAAGAATATTTATGTTAAATTTTAATTATTTTTAAGGCATAATCATTTACAGTAGTTTTAAAAAGCTAATAATTTGTAGGTTATATTTTCATTTAATAATTTTGCAGATAAAAGTGAAAATGTAGAGAACTTTTATAGAATCATTGGAGCTGAAATTTATGTGAATTGTTTATTATTTTTCGCTGCTTTTTTAATTGGTTAATACGATGTAATCTTTGTTAATTCTGTCAAATTAGTTTTCATTTCGTTTATGCATCGTAAGTAATTGATAAATACGAATAAAACTAATCGTATTGCAGATTTAAGGAAAATAAAATTTATTGGTGTTATTTATTTGTAGATAATATGATGGCTAGAATTTTTCTCTCTCTTCATTTCTTAGTTAAGGGAAAAAGGAAAATGTTCCTTATTTGTTAAGAATCATTGCAATTATTTCTAATCCAGTGTACATATGTTAGACAAGCAGATTGGTAGCTTTTTTCCTAATGAATTTTAGCGAATTTTAAAGTCTGAATTTTCAATAAGTAAACTGCGATTATGAGGATGTTTATATGTGGATGCGTATATCCTATTTTCACGCTATTTACTATTTGTTTGAACTTCAATTACGTTTTATTTGTGTATGTTCGTGTGAGTTTTCAATTATTGACGATAATACGCTGAATTTACTACGTAACAGCGATCGATGTTATAGAAGCGAGCTTTCGCAGAATGATAATGATCGTTACTTCCATTTAGACTCTAAACCCTAAAGCTTTTCATTCCTTACTATACAGTGTCTCTTTAATCAAGATCTTCTGTGTCTATTTAGACGGATATACATCCGTATGTCTTTTCACAATACTTCATTCTCTCTTTGTTTCTATTTCTGTCTCTGTTTTTCTTCTCTTTTCCAATCAGTCCCTTTTGTTATAATATACGTTGTGGATTTATCCTTTTCTCTTTTTAATAATAATCTTGCCTTTACCGTACTTTCATTCAGTAGTTGATTTTGTTTAGTGTAATTAAATTGTCAAGGTTTCTTCAAATAAAATTCTAATAAAATATATTTTATATTAGCTTATTTATAAATTAATTAACTATTTCATTTATACTTTCTTCTTCGAATTATCAAATGATACTGTAACATTCTATATGCTGTCATACAGCGCATATGCAATTTGTATCATACATTCATATAAAGTGAAATACTTATCATAAACTTATCCCTCATTTATTTCCCGAACCACTGGACCAAGGAAATTGGCAGTTTTTAAAGAGTCCCTCTTACATCTGGTCACAGTCAGGACAGTTTTTTAAAACTTTCAGTCCTAAAAATTAAAAGTAGAAATTGAATTGAACTGACCAAATAATGTTAATTATCCATTTTTCTAAATATAACAAAGAACAAAATAAGAGTGTTTTATTTTACCTATTATTCTTCTTAAATGATTGCCTCTAAAAGTAATATCTAATAAAACTTTTTAAGTGTTTAATTGATTAATGCTAAAATGAAATACAGTTTTAGTAATTTTTTAGTAACTAAAAAAGAAAAAAACACGCTTAATATATGTTCTAGAAGTTCGATAATTTTTTTTTGATGTAGCCCTGAAAGGGTAAAAAAATAATAGTTTTTATCCCTGAATAATAATAAATTTTACATTTTTCTAAACAGTATGAAGTATAACTTAGATTTTGATTAGTGCCATGATTAGTGCCTCAATTGTAAGACTGGCAGAATCTTTTAAGTATAAACCTGAAGGTGTGTGTACAAGCACTCAAAATAAAATCTCTATAGTGATTATATTCAGAGTTAGTTGAATATAATATTATGATATTTAGTTCAGTGTAATGGTATTTTAGCAAATCAAGCATAATGGATTTGCTAAAATACAAGTGGAAACCAATGTGTTGAACATAGTGATTTAAAAGAAGTTTTAACCAGTAAAATATAAATTATCCGTTTCAAATTCTGTTAAAACGCTTATAAAAAACTTGACAAGGAAGAATTAGTAATAGATAAAATTTATAAAATAACTAGCCCGTCAGAGATCGCTTCGCTCGTCCCAGTAAGGGGTCTGTTGGAGCCCCCTGAGTAAGCCTGGACCTCCAACGCATGAAGAGAAAACGACGAAGAAGGAAATATACATATACAGACTTGGCAGATATTTGAAAAAAAATTACAAAAAACAGAATATTAATAATTATGTAGTGTGAATATTAAATATTTTACAGAAAATGTTATGGTGGCAGAAATATAATGGAGTAAAAGGATTAATTTTTGTTTCTTTAATGAATAATTCCCAACTTCTCCCCCAAGGGGAGTAGGGCTTCAATCTGTGGGGCACCACAAGCCTTTCCTGGTATAACACAAATGTAATCTTAAAACTTTTTTTATATATAAGATGATTATAAAAATTAAATTTTTAGAAGAAAGGCAATTACTTCGAGTAATCTCGAACTCCTAATATAAGTTGACTGTCAAGTGACCTCTAGTATATTGTGATATTCAGGAAGAAAAATTATTATTCTCTACAAATAGAAAAATCGTTACATATATCAATCTTATAACAGCTAAATTTCTTCTGACCAGTACACTCAAGAACATTTGGAACAGCAACAATCTCATGAGACAGAGAATCATGCCGTTGGTGGATAGGACTTTCGGAAAAGTTCTGTATTTTGAAATACCAAGCGGGAGCACCACCGCTCTTGCTTAAGTTTTATTTTACATATAATCGATTAAGTTACTTTTCTGTTATCATTTATGTGTATAAGAATTAAAGTTTATAAAATGTAGAATGTTAAAAAGGAAAACAGCTCTTTTATATATACAAACAAATATAATGATGTGTATACAAATTGTACGTATATATTAATATCAATATATATCAAATATTCAAAAAAGGAATACCGATAAAATTCAGATGATACTTTTGATTTTGAATTTTTGAATTCAAAATCAAATACTGATATATACTTGAAACAAATATATTGAAAGAGCATGAAAATATACCACAAATGATTTATATAATCGTAGACTGTTTATGTAGAGTTGCTAGTGTGTTGATAGTACTTCATTTTCAGGGTAAAGAGTAAAATTTGTTTAAAAACATAAAGTATTTTGAAGCTTATAACATTACATTATCATTCATTAAATAATATCATTCATATGGCCTCCGTTACTTTGCTTGATACAGTCCAATCTATCAAAAAGGTTTTGCGTGACT
The DNA here is from genome assembly GCF_047948215.1 of Lycorma delicatula. Classification (NCBI taxonomy): domain Eukaryota; kingdom Metazoa; phylum Arthropoda; class Insecta; order Hemiptera; family Fulgoridae; genus Lycorma; species Lycorma delicatula. Next base: position 108,286,966 of record NC_134457.1, read on the forward strand.
CCTTCGCACAAATCAAGAATTCCACTTACAACGAGTAAATTTATGGTTGAAGTCCATCAATCTTTGTGATCTTTTGCTATAGACTTGTGAAAAAATATGACCCCAGAGAAAAAAGTCAAAGGGAGTCAAATTACACGATCTGGTGGCGAGTTTACATTACCATTTTGTGAAATTATCGAATCACCAAACGTTTGACGCGAAAACAATCGTTTGAGCACCTATGAGGCATATGGCAACATTCTGCTGAAATTACATCCCACACAAATCAAAAATCTGCAAATCTACAAAAAAAAATCATCAATGATAGCTCGATAGAATTTGTTATTTACTCTGACAGCAACTCCTTACTCATTTTCGAAAAAAATGGCTCGATGCTACCAGCCCATAATCCAAACCAAACAGTAATTTTTCGGATTTAATGGTTACTGTTGAATTATTGGTATCATTCTAAATATGGCAATTTTGCTTGTTTACCCAGTACTTAAACCAAAGATGAGCCTTATCTGAAATTTTTAGGTAAATTTCAGAAATTTAATCTAAATTTTTGATGACAATTTGGATCCAATTCCAGTTGCTCTAGAGTCCAATCAGCAAACCGTCGGCGGAAAGAATGATCGTGTGGCATTATACCTTGAGTTGTTGAATATTATACGAGTGCAAACCAAGATCTTTGTATACAAATTGCCATGTTGTTGAAGAAAGGCCCAATTCTTATCAACGATGTGAAATCGATCAATTTCGGTTTTCACGAATACTTGCATTTAACAGCAACAATATTCTCTCGACTTCTTGCAGTTCTTTTGTGAATTGTTGTTTCAACATCAAGTAGAAACGAATTCTCTTTGAATTTTTTTTTACCAAACGATGAATTGTGCTTTTACTTGGTCAATTAAGCAGACCATAAATAACCCAAACCGCATGGTACGTAGCTGTAATGATTACATATTTTGATAATAATTTCTTTTATTTTTAAACCTTGAGGCGTGTAGCGTTCCATGATGAATTTTCATAAATTACTGCAAACAAATGAAGCTTGAAATATTAATAGAAAAAAATATATCAACGTTGCCACCACAATCCATCAAAGTTTTGCTCTCAATTTCAAAAAACCCCTTATAATTATACATTATACGTAAGTAATTATACTTGGGTTTATATTTATATTTAAGTTAAAGGTTTGTCTTTACATTACTCAAAAACGGATTTCTATATTTAACCGACCTCAAAAATAAGAGAGTGTTCAATTCAATTTGTTTCTCTTTATTTCCTAAAAGGTTTATTCTCACTAAAAGAACTAATGCTATTTTTTTTGAAAAAGTTTTCTGAAATTTTTTTATGGTAATTTATACATCCACATAACTTAAGCATAGTCCAGCCATATTACACTTAGGGGAAAAAATGTTACTTGGACTTACTTGGACTAACTAGAAATGGTAAAGGTGCGAGCTTATAATAAACGTAAAAAAAAAAAATGCGTGATCGGAGTTGGTGGAGGGTTGATTGGGAAGGTTGGGGGTTGAAAAAAAATGTTCCAATACAAAAGCTGTAGATCATACAAAAATTTAATCATGCACTTTTTATCATAACCTCAACATTTCCGAGAAAAATGCGAAAAATGTTTTTCGTTTTTTTTTCATTTCCGCAAAAATAATTTAATTTTCACGTAATTCATAATTGACGTCAACTTTCACCGGAAATAGCAATAATGCCATTTTTCACACCTTTTCAAACCCCCCCCCCCCCACAATCAATACTCTACTACCTCAGCTCATGCATTTATTTTTTTTTACGTTTATTATAAGTCCCTTTACCATTTCCACTTATAAAAGTCCAATTTTTTTCCCCCTCTAAATGAGATATTCGATCAGTCTATAAACAAAAAAAAAGCAAAACAATTTTATTTTGTGGACGATGTTAATACGTGTATTTTGCAGTAAATTTCTTAGTTTTAGTATTTTAAGCGTTAATTATAAATGCCGGATATTATTTTGACATTAAAAGTGTTTTCGCTCTAAATTACAATGAACTAAGTGGAAAACTTAAGGTAAATTACCCATTCCCAATAACCCTTATCCTTATGGTATAGATACCATAAGGTACCCGTTCCGATTTTACAGAAAACCTGACGTAATTTTGTTTATATTAATTTTCCTAATTCATTAAGATTTCTTTCTAATTTTTGAATTTCTTGGGACAAAGAATATACAACTTTTAAAAATTGCAAAACCCGATATTTAGTATGCACGTATTGTTAAGTTATCAGTACGGTTATTAGTACGGTTTTGCTGGTTTAGTTGGTAAATTACCTTTTAAACAAGAATGAAAAAAATTACAGTAAAATTTAATCGCTATCATTATTGTGTGTTCTCCAAAGGAGTTAGGCGTTGACCAAGTTCTACATCCGGGAAATTTTCTTACTTATTCGCAATTTTCTTACATTATATTATGTTATAATGTATATTTGATTAAATTCATCCTTAGGCGTATTATTCATTCATTAAAAATTGGTTCTTCCTTTAGGTTATTGCTTTTATTAAAGCTTTCCCTCTTAGAAATCGTCATATTTGGTTGTTCCCAACAGTTAATTTTTTCCACTATTTTTTTCTTTCGACTGACCATAATTACATTCCTTGGGTTTTTAAAAATATTTTTTTCAATATATTTCAGTTTTTAGTGCTTATACATTTTTTTTTACTTTTTATTATATCGTACTGAAAGAAACTATCATTCTCTTCGAGAAGTAAATACGTATTATAAGTGAAAAATATCTGTCCTTTACCGGGAATGGAACGGTGACCGATTGAAAAAGCCAGCGTGCCAATTACTGCTCAGAGGGACAGATTATCATTTTTTAAATAGGAAATTTCATAATATTTAGGTCGATCCTTTAACTCGAAGGGTTATTATTTATTATCATTCTCAGTTCCTTTCTTATTTTTCCAACATGAAAGTAAATTAGATGTAAGATGAAGTTTTGAAAGAGGATAATGTAATAAAAAATTATTTGTTTTAAATTGTTTTTTTAATTTTTAAGAAAAAGTAAAAGGAAAGCTGCTGCTTTTAAATTATTTTAACTTTCATTACCGTCTGTAGCTTTATTTTATTAGCCCCTAATCTTTTTTCATAACTATAAGGAGTTACATAAAAAAGAAAAAAGAAATGAAAGAAATTACGAAGGGAACAGCTAATCTTTGAACCGTGCTTAGAATAATTAATAAAAAAATATATATTAAAGAAAAAAATGAAAATACAGAAGACACAATTGTGAAGCTAAGTTGACAAGATATAAGAAAAGATAGTGACTTAGTCTACATCTATGTAAAGAAAAAAGTAAAATATTATTAATGTAATAAAGTTCCTTCTTTATTCAATTTTTTATTATTTCTTTCACTTTTACAGTTCATTTGTGAGTGTAATGAAAACACTACGGATACAAATAAGAAATTAATTTTCTCTTTTCAATCTTTTCTATAATACTTTTAACTCATCCCACACCAGACATATCTGAATCAGGAATAATCTCGTTTTTATTCGATCTTTATAAATTTTAATTTAAGTAAACCTTTAGATCTTATCTTACGTATTATAATCTGTGATGATTTCCACGATAGCCTTTATTGATTTCAATTGTATCGTTTTCTACGATTGCAAAGTATACAACTCATAATGTTGTTTTATTAATCGTTAGTTAGATTAAGAAAGTCGGCCTCCGCGGCGCAAGTGGTAGCGTTTCTGTCTTTCAATCGAAGGTTCCGGGTTCGAATCCCGGTAAGGCATGGCATTTTTCACACTCTACAAACTTGACAAAATTGTCAAAATTGTCATTCTATCCTCCGATACCAGTAGCTAACACTGGTCCCAGCGTTAAAAAATTCTGCATTTTTCAAATTATTAACTTTTAAAGTATCTTATTAGTCTACAACGCCATTTTCTTAAAAGTTAAATGAATATAATACTGTGTTCAGTAAATATTAAAATTACATAAATTTTAAATTCGTAAAAGGAGAAAAGTCAATTTAGCTGTTCGACGTTGAGTTCGGCGTGACGTATGTATATCGCGTAATTCAAAAACGATTCGCCGTAGAATGTTGAAATTTTGGATTAGGACTGTAATAATATCTAGTTATGCACCTCTCCTTCTGATTGCAATGTACTTGACCAAAAGCGTCCAAAAAAGCTCAAAATTCCCAAACATTTGGATTTTGGACTTTTTTTTAACTGTAGTAAAAAGCTCCCATTGAGAGCTCTTCAGCGATATATCATAAATGGTACTTATTTTCATTGGTTCCAGAGTTGTAGCCCAATAAAATTTTAATTAATGAAATATTTGGATCTTACAAGGGAACGGCACCATTTTTTTAAAGTTTTTTAAAAATGTAATTATATTGATTTTTTAATAATTACGTTATTATTAACCTTTAATTGTAAAACAAAATTAATAAATTATTCAATAATAAAAAAATATATATATGAAAAGAAAATGTAATAAAAAATAAATGTAATTTAATAAGTGTTCAAGGAAGTCATGTTGTACTCACATTAGATTTTGTTTATCTATTACAGCTTCGCTTTGTTTTTCAATTTCTATTAATGAATACTTACTTTAAATTCATTAAGCATGCGTTTTTAATAGAAATATTTTTAACAAACTAAACATATAACTAAATGGTAGAGGTCATATTATTTTCTAGAATATGTTTTTTAAATATTTAAACGCCGGAGACAACTACTGCTTTCTAAACCTAATCTTTAAACATTTTGAATTTAAGGCTGAATTTTAGCAGTCAATTTATGAATAGAAGACAATCAGAAAAAAATTCGTAATTGTATATATCTCTGTTATTTTTGGTGCTCCACTTAAGCTACTGTATATGTGGAGAGTTAAGATTGTATCTGATTATTGTATGATTAACAAGTAGGGCTTATTGTACAGTCTTTTGTTACAGCCAGCTCGAACAAACCGTAAAAACACTCTGATTGCAGTGACTACATCAGTTCTTATGACCATAAACCATAGAACATAGATTAAGGAGATAATGGTTATGGAAAAGTAGTGAATCATGAGAACGAGACTGTCTTCTTACAAAGATGCAATCGCATAAATATACTTATCTAGAGCGGTGCCCCAAAGCGTTTCCACCGTTGAATGCAAACATAAGTTTTGTATTTTACTCCAAAGATCTGCCATCTAGAATGGATGCAACACATTTTTATATTATATATTAAGTAATTATTACCCAACAACAGATGTAGACTGCACTAACGAAAACCCTCGTCAATTCCTCATCTTGCTGCATCTTTCCAAGTTATGATTTTGAAATAGTAAAACCGAATAATAACATCATGCTGTATCAGAAGTTAATGATTAAAACTGTACAAAAACCTCTGTTTTGACAGTTAATTACATTTGTGTTGTATCAAGACAACCAGATGCCTTCTCTTTAATGTTTTTCTTGTTCATTTATTAATAATGGAAATATGGCAAAATTTACTGAAAACTGCGATGCTGGAAGATATTTAATTACGCAATGTAAATGAGAAGTAGAGAGATATTATCTACTTACGATGTATCAGTGAAAAGTTCATATTGAACATAAATTATGTTCTTCAGCAATGAGTTTTAACCGGATAATTTTCGCAAAAAAGTATGAACTTAAATAACATAAACTAGGATTCCAGTTAAATTATGTTCACGTAATAAAAGTTTTGGTAGAAACTACCGTATACAAAAAAAAAGACTTTTAGTAAATTAACGATATTATATAATTTAACACAGAAAATATTAATGAATATCTGTCTTAAATTTTCTTCTTCTTTATTTATATTTTTATTCTGAATGCAGGTGTTTTGATAAAGTAAGTATATCTGGCGTACATATAAAAATATTTCCTGACTTTTTCGATACATTACAATTAAAGCCCATGATCATCAATACTTAATTTTAAAAGTATAGTAGGTTGTAAGTCTATTTTAAAAACGTATTAAAAAATTATATCGTTTGTCGTCAATTTTTACAAACATAATTATAAGTATATATATCTATTTATTTTTTAGTGCTCTTACAGCCTGTGAAGGCTTCAATGTATTGAAATTCCTATTTATTATGCCTTTAGAAATGTGGAGCATATTATATCTATTTTATAGATTAACTTACATTTACATTAGTTATGTTATACGATAACGAGTGAACGTACAGGATGAATATCAGTCGAATGAACAATAAAGCGCCACCAGTACCAGTCTGATAGTGGCTTAAACTTCGATAGTTTGATTCACCAACTCACACCTTTTTATAATGGACGCCTCGCCATTCTTGCCTTTAGCGTAGAGAAACGGTGCACAGCCTTTCGCATTAAAACATCATCAATCTTAGCCGACCGTTCGACTCGATTGTTCTCACTCTGTTACATATGACTGATTCTGTCCCCAGCCCTTCCCCGTCATAGATTCATTCGCTTTTTCAAATTCTTTAACTTAAACAACTGCATTTATATTTCACCTTTTCAATCAATGCAGTATACATTGTACGTATTTTTATCTGTACGTTCATTCTGAATGAATCTCTAAAATGCGGTATGACTTTATCAAAAACTTCATACATTTTGTTCTATGATGATTCAAAAGATTTACATAGGCTGCTGAAGAAGTGTATCTATACCTTATTTTTTCAATGTCTTAGTGTATTTTAGTCTTCTATGAAGCTATGGGACAAAATTTTATTTACTTCTCTGGTAAATTATGTAGATGCATTTTATTAACAAGCATTTTGTTTGATATTATTTTATATATATATGAACATAAAGTTTTTCGTAGAATGGTAGTCTTTTCTTAAATTTAAAATTCCGATATGTCATTTCGTTTATGTACTTTCCAGAATTTCATGTAATTTTATTTAACCAGCTAGAGTTGAAATAACTTACTTTAATCGTAGTTTCTATTTCTCATTTAAAACCATATTTATTGAAATTTGTTTTCTACAAACATCCCTGAAGAAAAAAACACCTTTCGTGTTACGAAAACCATCCCGTAATTCTGAGAAATATTAAATCTTGAACCATTGTTTGGTTGATGAGTTGGCATCGTTTACCGATGCCAACTCATTTATTATTGTTATAACTTGTTGATGCCAACTCGTTTATTTGGCATTGTTGTTAGTGGTTTATTAATCAAAAACTATAAAAACAAGGTTTGAAGTTCAGTAGCCCTAAGAATTGGGAATTGAAACAGACTTCAAATGAGCTCTAATTTGAAAGCTGGTTTTAATCAAAAACATTGTTTCACTATCAGTCCACTGTAAAATTTGCTAATGATGACATGGATTTAAGTTCGGTTTAGTTGATGCTAATGTAGAGTTCAAAGGACTTATGGGGAATTCTGAAACTAGTACTGGACATTTTGATGAATCAGAAAAGACCAAAGTCAGAAGATTTATTAAATCTTAAGTGGATAAAATTAATTTACGTCTTTAAGCAAACAGAACAAAAATAAGTTAAGCGGGAAAATACTCCACTGTTGAAAAATTTGTTAATTAAATTTCTAAGTGAGACAATAATAGTATCAATGTCTTCTTTTAAAACACTGGCAGGAATCTCATCAATACCCACTGAAGATGTACTTTTCACGTTTAAAATACAAGTTTTAACTTCCTGAATATCATCTGGTTTTCTCCCTGGGGGCAGGTCCTTTACGCCGTCACTGTCTTTATCCATTTTTATAAGGAGAGGAAGGAGTTTTCTCCTTCATTCCCTTATAGAAATGGGAGCAATCTTCATATCATCTATTAAATTCATTCTTTATCTTTCCTCGCTTCCTGTTTTCTTTTACTGACCCTTACAATTCAGTTGTCAAGATTCCACGGTCTATAATTGTATTTCCTAACCATTTTCTTTTATTTTTGTGTCCTTCTATCATACGTTCTCTTTCTTCTTTAGTTTGTTCATTACTTCCTCACTCATCACTTTATTCATTCAACAGTTTGTTTATTCAAAAGTGGTTAATTTTCTTGTATTCACACCAAGAAAGCCTCAATCCAGTCTCTTTCCCGCTTTCTTATCATCTTTGTTCCTCTACTGTAGAAAACACTCCATATGTAACATTTGCTAACTTCTTGCTTAACTCATTTCAGACTTCTAGTGAATAGTAATTCCCTCTTCCTACTGAAGGCTTCCTTTGCCATCACTAAGGAAGTAATGGAGTTTAGAAAATAAAAGAAAAGGAAAATAAAAAAAAGGGAAGGCAATTTGAAGGTATTATTTTACTTCCATTACCCTCTTCCATTTTTCTGTCACAATACTACTCAACTATATTAACTGTAAATTTTTACTTTTTCTATTCGTCCTTCATTTTATTAAACTAAATTTTCTTATATTAACTATGAGCTTTTCTCATATTTATTTCGTTCAATTCTCTTTCATTCCTTCTTTCAAGGTTGTTAATTTTCTATGAAGCGCGAGCGTACTATCAGCTAGAATTACCATATCATCAGCAAACTTAATTTATCTTATTTTTATCTTTCTAAACTTATTACTTCTTCTCTTTTTTCTAATATTACATATCACATTTATTCTAATTATTCATTATCATATCTTTAATGTAAATATTTAATAATGTAGATGAAAGGAAGCATTCTTGTCAAACACTTCAACCGTGGATATCAACGGGAATAAAAATACTGATTTATCAAAAACAAAAATTCATATTGAATGGTTTTGATTGGGAGACTAATATTATTGTCATTTGAGATATTTGAAAAAAAAAACTTTATTAGCATTCTTATCTACAAGAATAAACTGATGAGACAATAAAAGTTAATTTCTTTTTTTTTGCTGAAGTAAAATGACCGCTTTTATTTTAAAACCGTTTTTGATGTCTCCGTTTATGGTTTTAGGCTTATTGGTTGAATTAGATAGTAAATTATATTATAAGGTATCCTTTTTATCCTTTTTTTTTTATAATTAGCATAAATCTCTTAGTAGTTTTTCAAATAATTTTGTAAGTTATCTGATAAATTACATTTGGATAATTCACTGTGATTCCTTAGCGTAGAGCACGATTTTACAATTCCTTTAGTAATCAATGCATAAACTGTTAAGAGAACAAGCTAAAAAGAAGAACTTCAAAAAAAACTTAATTTAAAAAATTTTTAATCAAAGATAATTTCATTACTATTTTACCAATCTGTTCCTGACAATAAGGTTATAAAATGTCTAATTTAATCTTTACTGATAACTCTTTAAAAAAAATTAAAGCAGTCTCGCCCTCATGTTTTCATTATTAAATGATGAAATAGCAGTTTGGCAACTGTGATCTGAAAACTTGTAACTGCATAAAAGGATCGAAAATTATATTTAGGTAAATCTCTAAAAAACGAATGTTGTCAAACATAGGGGTAGTTACTTATAATTCTAGTCGTCTGGGAAATAGAAATATTTGGTTCTCCTATTTCAAACTGAGCTAACGTTTCATTCATCACAAGACTAAAAATAGATAGAAAGTTAAGATTAATATTGGTGTACCTCTGAATTTATTAGGAATTTTTTAAAGGGTTCTTATAATATATTGAATGTTTCAAATGAAGCAGAAAGAGTTGTATAAACCACTATCAGTAACATGAACCATTAATCTGAAGCTACAAATCTTTTCCGGTATAGATTTTCCAACTTACTGTTAGAAAAACGGTTATAAAAATATTTAATAACTTACAACAACCACCCCCTTTTTCAGTAAACAAGAACTTCGATCAATTAATAATTAAAAAATTAAGTTTTACTAACTAGTAAAATTTTTATATTTTTGATATAACTTCACTGTATCCCAGCATTCCCGTCTAGGGAAAAAATAAAAGGTTTGGTTGTTATCCCAAACAACTGATTCTTATAAAATAGAGGATTACATAAGGCTAATTAACATGTTTACGTATGTAACAAAGTACTTTTCAATCTCATTAAAAATATTTAAACAAAAATTTATAAAACGGCAATGGTTATCCTCGTATTTAGATTTCTACTAATCTTTTCATGTGTAGTCTAGAAAATGCTAAAGTATAATTTCAATATTTCCCGCAAGTTCAGTTGAGATGTGGACAGTAGTTTTACTGATTTTAAGACTCTTCATAATTTAAAAATTTTGTCAAAAATTTAAATAAAATTAACAAAACCATTAAATTTATCAATGAAAATAAACTGATTACCATTTTGGGGTTTAAAATTAATTCGTTAAATGAATGGTCGTCACTTTTGATATATACCGAAAAAAACGCACTCTGATAGATTGTATCATCATATATTCTTTTATCCAATGCAAAATAAGATGCCATTTTTTAATGGTTTTATAGAGCAAATGGGTGGGGGTTTATCGTAGGGGAAAAAATTTATTAAAAATTTAGTAGAGTTCAGTAACTTTACTAGAAAGACCATTGACAGCATACAGAAAAGGTCAACAAAAAGTTTAATTAATGAAATAAAAAACCTTGCAGTACAATTATAAGTTACCTCCGTATAAAAAATAACTAAAGAATATTTAATGTTACTTCAGCAAATTGGATTCTATGTCTAAAGATAAATCTATACCTTACATAAATGAGCGTTTATGAAGTGACAGTAATTCCAATTTAGGATACTTAAAGAAAACTAAATAAAGATTGAAACGATAAGAAAGAACCATTACGCTCATGATAAATACCTAAGAGCAAGGAAACCAGCTTTAGGTCAAACATTGCCTGGAAATTTATAAAAAAAATTAATTTATAAGAAATGATAATTTAAAAACATCTAATAGGAAAAAAGAATTGGATAGTTAGATAACTATATTTTATCAATAGTAAAGAAAAAATATCATTTTTGAACAATAGAAGACCAAAATTCAGTACCGTATTTGAAGTTTAAATATGTTAAAAGATCTTTTATAAAAACCTTCAGTTGTAACAACATTAAACCGTTATCTCCACCCTTAAAATTTGTTCATGAACGGAGATATCATGATCGGAATTTGTTTCTTTATCTTTCTTGAGATAAGTAAGCTTTATCTACTCGACCTAAAAGAGGCGTGTAGTAGCTGGTGGTAAAATATCTAATTGGGGATTTATGTGACATATATTTTTAAGCAAAATTGGGTTTGCTTAAAACGCCTTTGTTGGCTTTGCATTGAACGACGACAGTACTTTCTTACTTATATTTTCCATTCTTATCTAAAATCCCGGTAAAATGTATTATTTTATTTGTCAGTTAATATTATTTGTCATTATTTCCTGGCTTTTATATGTTATTTATATACAGTTTTTCGGTAATTTCTACAGATGATTTGAAGTAAAATTTTTAGCAAACAATTTTTGAAGTGTAATTTTACTTTTCAGTTGACTGAGTCATTTATTATTTATTATAGTTATCAACTTCCGCTTTCTTCAATTACGATATGAAAAAATTATTTGCATTAAAAAAACACTTTTTTGATCAAATTTACGTTTTATTTTTCTAAAACCATAGAGGTATTGTTAAAAGAATTTTATCTTTTAATTAAAAAAAAACGGTGACATGTAACTAATTACTTGGTCGACTATTTTATAATGTGTATAAACTTAGCTTGACACGTTTATATTCATATTTATCTTTGACGGCATGTTATTTCTGAAATTTTCACAATTTCTTAAATAGATTATGACAGTGAAAGAAGTAAATGGTCAAAGGTGATACAAAGCAAAAATTTTAATTACAAAAAATGACTAACTTCTCTGAATCTGTTCGCACCAGTATGTCGGAAACTATGTAACAAATTTTCGGGTGTTTCACGAATTGCGCACTCGCTTAATCCCTTTTTACCTTCTACAAGATGCACCTGTAGAAAACAAGAATTATGCACCAAGCCTACCACTGGTAATTATCCCGTTATTGCCGGAAAAATATTTACATATTATTTGTTTCCATGCGTATGGAAAATGCAATATTTCCAACAACGATACGGGCCAATTTCACATCTAATTTAGAAACAACAACGAACTGCTTCGAATCGTTTCACTGAGAATTTAATGTAAGTCTTTTCATACCTCATCCATGTTTAAATAATTTTGTAAATATTCTTTCAGAATTTCAAAGAAATATTTATATCAAATTTAAAAGGGTAATAAAACGTCGGAAAGACTTCTTAAAAAACAAAATAAATAAATATCATAAATTGGGCAGACTGCAATATGTTCCATGTATTATATTAAAGGTATAACTGAGAAAATCTTAAATTTTATAAGCAAAATTTATCCATATATAATTTTATTATAACCTTTTTTCATTGTAATCTCTATTCAACAACTTTGCGGTTATTATTTAATTAGCGTTTTCGTTTTGTTACAATACTACCTAAATTAATATTTATTTATTTAACACAGGTAAGCGATGCGCAATTCATCTGTTATAAAATTTCCAAATGTAAGGCGCAGTACTCTGTTCATATAATGACTTTTATACTCAGCTAGTGCCCAATTTGGTTCCACCGTCATGAAAAAAAAAATAATAAACTGCGTTGTTCCTCCAACCGACTTATATTTTTGAACACATTTTTATAATTAATTAAATGTGAACAGAATTATGGAGTTAATCAAATTTATTTTAGCAACATTAAAATAGGTTTTGAATGACAATTATCTATAATTAAGGCTTATTCTTGGATAGGAGAAAAATTTCTGAATATTTTTTTTATTTTTCGAAAGACCCCTGTAGTATTTCTGATCTAGATAACAAATAATTTTATTACAAATATTTCACGGAATAGATAGAAATGTTTGTAAATTATTGAGTTTTAGAAATATTTACTTAGTAGCTTGCTGTGCAATAAACAGGAAGAGAAGAGTAAAATTTAGAACTTTGTGTCCAATACTTTGTGAAATATGGTACAAGAATTTTCAGAGTATATTTGATTTAAACCGGTTAATAAACTTATATGGTCAAAATTTGGTTTGTTTTAAGCATGTGCTATAAAGAAGAATAGCCTGTATAAATTAGTTCAAGAATTTAATGATTATATATATTTTTCTTAGTTATTTTTACTACTTTTTAAGTATTTATTTTCTAAGTAGATTTTATTTTTCATTTACTATAATTATAAATTTATTGCTTACATAACTTTTAACGATAAAGATATTACAATCATTTATATTAAATTTTATTTGGCATAAATTTGATCATAAAGTAACAAAATAAATAAGCCTAAATATATAAAAAGAGAAAGATAACTTCAAACATTATTGAACACACAATTAAGTCAAGTATAGTCGTTTGCAACCCGAATCTGAAAAGGAAGTTAAATTTTGTAGCTTCAGTTTGAATAAAGAAAGTTTTGTAATAGGGTGAGAAGAGATGGTTAGGATTTTGTTGGAATATTACGAATCGATTAAAGTTTAGCGATAACCAAACGAACCCTTCTACATTAAAAGTGCTACTGATAAACACACAATTACGTGAATAAACACGCGGGTGCATGCACAACACAAATACACCCTTACTAGAATATTTAACAAGATTCTGTGTTGATTTTTCCTCTTCTAAATTTTACCATCTCCTTTTATCAAGTGGAATCACTGGTCTCATAAATTGGATAATAAAATTAAATACCAGAAGTAACGAGAGGATTTCAATGGCAGCTTGTTAATGTTGATAATCAGCAAAGATAGCAGTAAATAGCCTATTTCCTCATATCTCTAACAATAAATGAAAAACTAAATGATTAAACTTTAAACAGAGATATTTTTTATTGCATTTTTGTTTTATTTTGAACCTCCAGTTGACAATTTCCGCCTATTATTTAAAGAATTTAATCCTTTTTAAATATTTTAATATAATTTTAATAATTTTATTCCTTTCTAAGCAACCATGAGGTGTAATCAAGTCTTTCTATATTTTAATTTAAAATATCTTCTATAAAATCAGATATGTGGTTTACTATTTTGATTAAAGTAGCTTATTTTATGCTCTACTTCTTTTAAAAGAGGGGCAATTTAAAGATAAGTTATATAATAAATAGATAGAGTATGATACACGTGCGCAGTTTTTCTATAGTTTGTGTATATATATATATATATACATAGTTTTTCTATAAATATTATTAGAACTATATAAATTAGAACTTCGACGCCATTCCACAGTTTTCCGTACTCCAAAAGCATATTTTACGTAGTCGCAGTCCTAACTGAAGCGCCCCATTCCTAAAGCTGTCTTTATCCTTACTGTTTGTAAAGTGAAAAAAGCAGGAAAGAGATTCTATTTATACATTTTATTATAATAGAGAAACATAATTTAGCTTTTAATTTCAAAACTATTTTAGCACCACTAAGAGGTATTAACTGGATGTTTTTATTAAGAATTACACAGTTTTGCATAAAAACCAGATTAACGTTCAGTTGTTGGTCTTGTAAGTTATCAAGGTTTTCATTTCTGATACGATGTTGACTTTCGTTGGTATAATAAAAAAAATAAAAAAATCGACGATAGGAAGGTTATTCTTATCTTTACTTTTTTCAGATATGATATTTTATATAAACATGAAAAGGAACATTAGGCTATTTTTTTTTATAATAAAAGAAAGACAATTTTTGTAACAAAAAAGATTTTTTTTTCGATTACGGTTCAGTTCGTGTTATCGACCGAGTACGAGTATGTGATAAGTTTTAATTCACCAAAACAGAAAATCGATCGTTATAATTTCTACAAACAGCAAATGACAGAGAACAAAGAACATTTCTTTTATTTATAGCAGCGAAAAGTAATTTAAAACTACTATTTTATTTCATTTTCATAAACTCATATTTTTCCGTTTTAAGTGAAAGGATAGAGCTGACAGTTATGAAAGTGAAAAAAGAGGGTCTGAAATATAATTTTATAAATGATGTTATTTTAGAACTCTGTGTGATATTATGTTATTCATGTTGTAATACAAGTGACAGGTAGGTAAACGTAGTGACAGGCCCAATGATGATGGTAAACGTAGTCAATGTTTTCAGTAGAATGCATGGAGCTGTTTTTCTGCTGCTGTTTTTCTCTTTACTTTAGTGGACGGTGGTGTCACCACATGTCAGAAGCGTTGCAATATTTATATTTTATGGCCTTCACTGTATTAAAAGAGTGAATATTTTTTTATATATTTATTTCTTTGTAATGATGCGACTTTACGCACTATAATTTAAAAATATATATTTTCATGCTTAAAACAAAACTGATGTTTAGCAACATCTACTTAAAAGTTTTTACACATTCACTTTCTCGAGTATTAATTTTTACTCAATAAAAAGTTTCAGTGAAGAAAAGCAGTTACTAAAACTCATACAGTAATATAATATATTTCAATTCTATTTTCAATCTTCAATGATAATTTCACTCTTTAATACCAGCTTGTTAAATGAATATATTTACCATTTCTTGGTGGAGGTCACTAAATATTTCTAAAGCTAATCTCTTTACAATGGAAATTTAAAGGAATAGCATTGTGTGATACATCAAATCTTCCTCATGAATTCAAAATTCTTTAAATGAATGAAACAATAATACTTAAATTAAATTGTATATACCCAGAAGAATTTTAAACTACTTTTAACTCTTCTGTTGTTATAAAGTAAATAATTTGTAAATACAATATACAACTATAATTGACATTTTAAAACTCTATATGAATACTGATTGAATTTTTATCTCTCTATTTTTAATACATATCCTTCTTGGTTAGAAGCGCTACCAACTAAAATTAAATCTACTGTAAGACTACTTAACTTTATTACTTTAAATATATATGTTTCATCTAATAGACATTCTATATCAATTTAAAAAAAAAATTACTTTTTTCACTTAAGGTTATTTTAAAATTTATGTTAATTTGTGTTATTAATTAAAATATGACTTATTACCCACCTGCACCAGAAACTGCTGTATTTGATGATTTGTGAACTGTTGATATGCAGAAGAAAAGCAGTGATCTCGGTCATGAACCTTATGTATCAACAGTAGGTTCTTCTTAGAAGCTTTCACTAAATGAATGATTGATTAAATAGATTAGAGATGTTTTCTGAACTTGGACTACAGATAACATCTCCACTAATTCCTGGTTTGGGGTCAGAAAAGATGTACTAAACGTTATAATTTAAATTTTTTTAGACCTATACTTTATCACTTATCATTTTGATTATATTTATTTAACACTAATTTATTGCCTATTGTCTGTTGTTAAATCCCATTCTATGTTTTAGGCCTAGGATCTTCTGAAATTTCATCTTTATCCTAACATGGTACGCATTGTTGTACCTTACAAACAATACAACGTTGCACGCTTTATAATATATGTATATATATATATATATCTGAGTAGGCTTCTGATCGTCTGCTGTTATTGTTCTATGTTTCAACAATATAGCATCATATTTTAGCTATTGTTGCTTAGATATCATATCATCTACCGCTCACTTATCTACCTATCACATTAAATAAGCTCCTCGTTTATACTAATGCCTGATGATGTCACTTCTTACCGTTTATCCCCTCTTTAAAAATTATTAAGTTTTATTTTATTGAATAAACTGGCAAGTGAAAATCAAAAAAAATTAAAATAAAATTAATTTACGACGGAAACTACGAGCTAGATTAGTTTTTTTCATTTGATGACTTCATCCTCAACCTCGTTGCAATGTTTTAGATGAGCGATTTTTCTGATATAGATCTAATTATTTAAATCTTTATAATTACATTCAAGTTTTCTTTTTTAATAACCAAGTAGAATCGGAATAAACTGAATAACGGATATTAGCATTTCTATTAATTATTACATATAAGAATACCAATTTTATCATCTTTTTTTTTGCTTTATTTCAATGACTTCTTGTACTATTGAATCTTGAATTAAATCTTCATAATTTTCTTAAAAATTCTTCTATTATAAAACGAAAGAAATTTTGATTAAGTTTTCGCCTCTTTTGGGGAAAACGTTTTTCAGGTTTCCAACCATAACCTGTTTTAGTTATAAAAGTTGAGTAGCTGGGACTCTGTTTTTTGTCAGAAAATAACACCGGAAAAGACGCGTTTAACTCTATATTTCGTTAGACGAGATTATTCTTTCCTACTCTTTTCTTTCATTTTTCCATTTTACATAGTTTCAACTTCCTTTTTGTATTTCAACGTGGTTATTCTTTTCTTTATGGTCTTGCGTTTCATGTTTTTTTCCTTATCGATTTTTGTATCGTTTAAGAATTGGTTACAGAACCGACTTAAAAATAATTCACGAACGTTAAAGGTTAGGGTTAAGGAATTGTTCACGCTTCTGTGAATTTTTAATTAAAGTATTTTATTAAAAAAATATAAATATTTGAAGTAAATATAATTTAAATATAGTTATTTGATAAAAAAAAAGGGAAAAACGAATAAAATTTTCATGAATCAGTCAATTTCACAGGAAATTTTTATCTTTACCTGTTTGAACAGAAACAGAATAAAACCCAACGTAGAATGGAATCGCTATTTAGGTATAACTTGCATGATCTAATAAAAAGTAAGGAAACAATATTATAAAATCCCAGTTACAAATTTTCTTGAAATTGTTTAAGAAAATTTTAACATGTTTCTTACGAGATATGAAGATGAGCCGGTAATCCTAAAATCAAAGAAATTGCTATCAAAAGGCAGAACTAAACAATCTAGCAGCAAAGAAAAGAACCAGGAAGAGTGGGAACTAAATGAAGCAGACAAAATTAAACAAATATCGAATATAGTCACAAGAGTAACGAACATATTTTCATGTAAAATCTGATTATAAACTCCAGTTTTTCTATTAGTATAATTATTATTTTTCTGACAAAATAACTGAAATTGACAAATTGTAACATTCCTTGTGAAGCCCAGCCATTCTGAAATTTACTCTCAGACTTGTAGAAAATCGCGATTAGATTGTATGACAAAAAGAAAAATTTTTTTTGTAGTAATTTTTAGTTATGCAACTTCACCAAATATTTTTTGGTTTATTAATAACGAAGGACAAAAGAGTGTGCGAGATATATATATATATATATATATATATATATATATATCTTATCTAACCAAAATATATTCCTAATTAAAACCCTACAACAAATAATTGTTCAGTTGCAATATCTATAAACCAGTAGGCCAAAATTTGATACGCGTACGGTTTGGCTACAGTATATCAGAGGGAAGGACAACTCGTAATCGTTATTAGTAATTCGATTTACGTTCGACTTTGGTGACAATTCATTAATATTTTGAATTGCAATTGATTATTTTACAAAATGAATTATTTAAAATTCTTAATTCTATGATAAGATAAAATCTAAAAAATTATTTAAATGGAAATAATTTTTTATTGCAGTTACTTTTTAAATAAGTAATTATTTGAAGATCCAAAAATAAGATAATATTTCACTTGCATTATTAATTTATGTGTCATGATCGATTAAACAATTTGTAGAAATTATTTTATGGTATAAACATTTTTTATGCAATTTGATTAACTTTTTTTGTTGTTGTAATAAAGAATTTGTAATTAATCTACTTAACAGAAGTAGGTATTAAATCCTTCTGTTAACCTTTGAAATTAATCTAAATAAACATCATTACTATTGTTTAGGCTAATCCACTTTACACTCATTATATTTTTAAACCAAAAATATAAAATTATCATACTAATAATTGTAAAATAAAAAATGAATTAGGAGAATTTAACAAAATAACTCTTACACAAAATATTTAATAGCAATTCCAATTAGACATAAAATGTTTAAAATTTAAGCGAATTTTCAGTACAGTGTATAAAATATTTTAAAGAAAAATTACGAACTTTTCTAGTTAGTACAAAGCAGTTAGGTTTAAAGTTTATTCGTCTACTTGGTTTTATTTTAACAATATCCATTTCTTAAACATTAATTATACTCTTTTCAATATTTTTGTCATTCAGTTCTTTCGTTCTTACAAATGAGCAAGCCCAGACCTAAGAAGAAATTGAATTTTGATAAACGTTCATTTATATCAATAAATTTTTGTTTATTGGTACTAATGAGTCCCTTAAAAACAGTTGAATACCTACTTAGTCAGTTTTATTAACACCATTCAGACTCGTCTTCAATTTAAGGATAATTTTGAACCATTCAGAAGACGAATTTATAACAACACCTCTTAGTATAACTAGTCATTGGTTTTTAGTGTTCTTACTATTTTCTTTTAAAATAGCACAACTAACGTAAATACTTGTTTTAAATGATAGCTTGGACTTAGAATTAACAAACAAAAAAAATCTGGGTTTGTAGAAAATTGTTTTACACTTACTTTCGTAGAAAGAAAGAGGCTAATCTACAAGTTTTCTAATTTAAGGTAATACTATTTCTGGATATTGGTTGAGTTTTACTTTCCCGGCTATTGCGATATTTTTTGCTATAGCAGCTATAGATCAGTAAAAAAATAAGTCGTTTTTTTAAGTTTTGTTCCGTAAAGACATTTTTTTATTTTATATCTTAGTGTGTATGTTGCAAATGTTCAACTAATGAAAAAAAACAACCCCCCCCCCCCCTACGCCATGGCCAGGTAAAAAGTGCTGATTAACAAAAGTTTCAGGTTTCTGATGTGTCGTATAAATAAAAGTTAAACTATTACGTTTAGTGAACTCCTGTGTACCGGTTACAAATGTTAATTTCGAATTAACGGTGTAAAATATTCAGTTTTTATTATTGGATTATTTGGTGAATAATCAAGAAAAAAAAACATACATGAAAAAGAAAGATCATGAAGAAATATAGCTCTAAAAAACGAAAAGAAGATGAATATGAAGAGGAAGAAAATGTTAAGAATAAAAAATTAAGATGAGATGATAAATATAAAGAGAAAGGAAACGTTAAGACCAAGGCAAGAATAAAAAAAATTAAGAGAGGATGATGAATATAAAGAGACAGAAAATTTGAAAACTAGACAACGTGTACACAAATTAAGATCAGAAGAATTATATCAAACCAAAAAGCGATTAAATGGTAGGCAACAGAAAACAAATAAACGAAATAATGATCAATTCCACTTAGGGAGAATATTATCTGACAATATCAGAGAAATAATAATGAATTGAAAGATAATAATTTTGTGAAATTTATTAAAGATCGGGCATCTATGCCTCAGTGTATATGTTAATTCAGTTACTCTGTAGTTAATTTTAATGTAGATAAAATTAAACAGAAATTCCATAATAATTAAATAAAATTAAACAAGAAAATCCAAAAAAAAAACGATTTTAAATTATCATTTTTAATTAAAATGAAATAAAATCAGATGTTTCCCCAAATTTATTACATATACACATATCTAATAATGCCTTTTGTATTACATGTACACATTTAAAAGTACATAAAGTTTTATTTCACTAATTACTTCTGATTTTCTTTAATTTTTTTTATTGTTATTATTGAATTATTTGTTGTAATTTTTTTTACAAACACCGGTTAATAATTATTAATAAATCAATATGTTTAAATTAAAAAAAGAAAGGTTAAAAAAAAGGAGATGAAATCTGATTCGAACCGATGTGCCTTCCCTTGTAAGATCCAAATTTTACATTAATTAAAATTTTATTTGGCTATAATTCTGAAACGAATGAAAATATGTACCACTTATATTGTATCATTGAATAGCACTCAATGAGAGTTTGACTGCAGTTAAGAAAAAGTGCAAAATCCAGATTTTTAGGGATTTTGCGCTTTATTGGATACTTTTCGTTTAGTCTATTGCAATCAAAAAAGGATGTGCACAACTAGATATTACAACATTCCTAAATCCAAAATTTCAACAACCTACCGTTAATCGTTTTTTGAGTTACGCGAGATACGTATCTACGTGCAGACGTCACACCGAAACTAGTTAAAATGGATGCAGACATGGTCAAAATGGATATTTCCGATGAATTCTGAAAACCGAAGTTTTTCGCGATCACAATACTTCATTTACTTTGTTCAAGGAATTAAATTAAAATAAATTTAAATTAATTTTGAATTATGTGCATAAAAATCAATGATATTGATCTAGTAGTTTTGAAGATTTTCGAACCACAAAGTTTTATACACTATATATATATGAGTATTTAAGGATTCCAATGTAAGCGGATGGTATTCTCGTATTCGTTACACTTCAAAACGTAAATAAAGAAAAAAATCCATTTTCATCCCCTCCCTTACACCCATTATGCGACCGAAAGTAATACCGTACTTTTCTCTGAAAAGTTGTTTAAACGGTAGGAATAAACATTAATAAGAGATATAAAACGGTAACATATAGATCTGAGTGTAGGTAAAGAATAATATAGCCTATGCCGCTGACATCATATTCGCGCTGGGCTACTGCCTACTACTTCTTAATACTTACCATATTATATATACTATGCTTTTAATCGTGGTTTTATTTTGAGACGCCCGTAATAGAATCTTCAGTTATTAAAAATATTTTTGTAATTAAATTATTTTTAATAATTTTTTTTTTTGTTTGATGATTCTGAGGTCACAGTGGACCACTTTAGTCAACTTCGTCTTTTCTTTTTATTTTTTGATTTTTTATTGCTTCCCAATCCTTCTTCATTCTGTCAGATCTTGCTTTTTTGAGTTATTCTGAACAAACCCTCGTTGTTGTTTACTTTTCTTTAATTTTAAATCTGGAGTTTACTTCTTGTAGTATATTTTATATTTCCAGTTTTGTTTCGTAAATCTTCTATTGTTATTTCTAGTTCTTGCTCATCTTGTTTAATTTCGGTTATCCAGGTGGTAGTTTTAACCCACCGTGTTGGTCTAGTAGTGAACGCGTCTTCCCAAATCACCTGATTTGGAAGTCGAGAGTTCCAGCGTTCAAGTCCTAGTAAAGCCAGCTATTTTTACACGGACTTGAATACTAGATCGTGGATACCGGTGTTCTTTGGTGGTTGGGTTTCAATTAACCACACAGGTATGGTCAAACTGAGAATGTACAAGACTACACTTCATTCACACTCATACATATCATCCTCATTCATCCTCTGAAGTATTATCTAAACGGTAGTTACCGTAGGCTAAACAGGAAAAAGAAAAAGGTGGTAGTTTTAATCATTTTATTAATAAATGTATAACCAGTAGATTAGATTAAATTTTAAAAAAACATTTTGTTTGATAAACAAACTTTAGACGTCGCATATGTCAAGACGGATTATTAATTATATAAATGTTTAAAACACTTTAAAAAATAAAAAACGACTAAAAAGCAGGTAAATTAATATTATGTTCTAGTATTATTTTATTTTAAATATAGTTTACTTTCTAATTACATAAATATTATGTATAATATTATATATATTATATAATTTGCATTGTGTGTGTGTATATATAACACACACACAATGCAAATACACAATAATAATGGCTTTTTTAAAAGGCCATTATCCTTTGATAATAATAACAATCATTTAGTTCAAATATTTAGGATATAGTTGAGCTTCATGTTTAATTTTATTTGATGTACGAAAAAAGGAAACGAAAAAATAAAAGAATAACTTACCTATTTAATCATTTGTAAATTGCTTTGTGCAGTTATCCGATTTGATCTCAGTTGAAAATTTACAGACACTAAGCTACTCTTGTAAATCCGTTTTATAAAATTCCTTGTAATTATCAAATGTGCTCTGATTTTAATTTCACTCTCTTTTAAATAGAAGACAGAAAACGTATAATTTACTCTTATTTATTCATTAATTTCCTTTAAAACAGTGGAATTTAATTTTAGAACAGAGATCGAACTTACTTTTTAATTCTCTTTTATAGAATTTTTAAATGATTTTGATTTTCACTCTTTAATTACTAGTAGGAATGGAAATCTCGTATTTTTCCTTTCATTCTATAACGGCGTAAACAAAAGCATATTTAAATGAATAAGTGATTTTAAAAACGAAGAAAAACGCTAATCTTTCTTTTTTTGTAATTTCGGCTTGGACGTAGAATATCACCGAATGTCCTTAGTCTGCAAGGCTGCATTTTGTTAAATATTTTACTGATGTGTTACACACTGATATCAACAGAAAATTACAAATCATTCATAGTTTTATTGTCAAGCTTGAAACTTAATAAAATCTATTAGTCAAAATTTATATATTCCGGTACAGGTTGTACAATATGAAACACTTATGTAGGAAAGTAATTTTAAATTTAAATCTTTTCTATATTTGGAAAATATCAAATCCCAAAATTAATATCTTAAAACATTTTGTATTACTATGATTATTCGAGAAACCACCATTAATCAAAGAAATATTTTATCGTTATTTCAAAGGAAGGGCTTAGAACTAACTCTAACAGTAATATAGGAAATTGACAAAATAAAGATTTGTAAAACAGAGAATAAATATTACTATTATTTTAATATGTAGATGACCTATAATGGCTCACTGTTATCTGGTTGCCAGTAAATCTTTATGAAAATATTATTGTTGATAACTATTTTACGGGTAATTGTCGATTAAAGTTCGATTTCAGAAAATTTTGTGAAATGTTTAAAATATGAAAAAAATTTGATGCAAACATATATGTTTTAATTTTTTAATGTGGATCTGGATTCTCAAACCTTTTCAGGAGAATTTAAAATGTTTTAATATGATTAAAAGTATTAAAATATTTCAAATAATAAAGTGCTTTTTATGTACTAAATCCAGAGAAAATCCCTATGTCAGAACGATATTGACCATTAGAATCAGTACTTCGTTATTCGTCTATTTGAACAATTTTAGAATAATAGTTACGCTCAGTTTATCTAATCAGTCCATTACTAATCAGTTAGTGATGTAGATTTAATCTCGTATGACAGGACGGTCCTTTACTTTAATTCATTAAAATTCATTGCATAAAAATTGGTTTAAATGAAAACTTCAAATAATGAATTATTAAATAATTTTAAGTAAATAAATTTATTTCGGGTTTTTAATTTTAACTCTCTGAGATGCGATATGTTAACATTACTGATATCGTACTATGCAGTTCTGTACTGACAATACCATTTTAACATATCAGGCTGCATAAAAATCAGCCATAATTATCAGATTTTTAGATTTATTAAGATTTGTTAAACTTTAGTTCTTTTATACTATATTTATGATATGAAAATCAGAGTTCACCGGTACAAAATTAAATTTAATGCAAATTAAAAATAAAATTTACTGATTCATTAATCAATCGAGATATATTTTTATTCTTTTACTTTTTTAGATAAGAAAGGAAAAAAATTAGAAAATAGGTAAAATAAAAAAAATTAGTACACGTGTAAGGGTAAAAGTAATTTTACTTTAATATTATTGGAACAGTTAAATTGTACGTTTTTGTTATGTTTAGTAACTTGTACGTAGTTCGTTGCTTTATTTTTACAATTTATATTTATTCTTTAAAAAAGTACATTTATTTATTTTTATTTAATGGTTTTTTTATATTTATTATGATTTTTCCTAATTTTATATATTTAACGTATATATTTCTCACTTCAAGGATATTCTATATGTGAGTAGTTTTAAGAATTAATAATATTGCACTTTAATCCACATATACTTATCAAATATTACCCGATCCTTTCTCTGGATACGGGAATCATTGGATTTACTTGTTCATGCTACAATAAATTCCACAGGGTTGAAATAAAAACTAAATTAGTAGATTTCACGAGTTTTAAAATCAAATTTCTTTAGAATTTAGTTATTTTCATAACAGAAATATGAATCCTGTACTTTACTCAAGTTGCTAGTACAAAAATTCTGTCCAATTTATCTAATGATGTTTTTTAGTTAATTATATTTTTTTTAGTTAATTCTGTGTTGTTTGATATAAATACCATGCATTTATTTTTTAACTTATCTATTTTAAAGTTAGCCGTTATTTAGCTACCCGCATCCTTTATAAATCTCACGTATTGTATTTTAAGATAACATACACATGAGCCAGGAATTACTAGAAAACTTGATTCAAAGTTAATCAAGAAAAATTTTTAAATTTGTCAAATATAATTGTTTAAATCGATTTATCCAATCAATAATTAAAATAACTGATTTATATATTAAACAATCTATGATTAATATTACTGATTTAAATATTGTAAAAATTTATTTTATTATTTATTATTACTGTTTGAACGTATATAAATTTGATGAAACTGAGTTTATTTTATTACTGAAAACGAATAAATAAAAATCTATATATCAATTTTGCGAGTTCATAAATTCAGTCCCCAAAGCTTAAACTATTACACCTAAGTTTATGTAAAATAACATACTTACACACTTCCTAATGGCAAGGATTTGAGGATATGCCCTGGGATTTTTCACCCCTTGTAAATTGCAGTTAAAGGGAGAACACATGAACAACACTTATGAAAGCATATTTTACTAAAATTTTCTTGATTTTATTTTGTCTTTTTTACCAGCAACTTAAATTTATTTGATGTTAACATGAGTTTTGTAGTCTTTTTATGTTTGATAACTGTGTAAATGACACAAAAAAAGACAAACTTTAACATAACTGA
This sequence comes from Lycorma delicatula, assembly GCF_047948215.1. Lineage (NCBI taxonomy): Eukaryota > Metazoa > Arthropoda > Insecta > Hemiptera > Fulgoridae > Lycorma > Lycorma delicatula. The sequence goes on from NC_134457.1 coordinate 108,312,486, forward strand.
ATGGTATTTGATAATTATATAGCAAAATACACGTATATTATATGTATATGTATATTATAGATTCCATCAGCTATTCAGTGTCGTATTCAGTATCATGTTGTGATAAATGAAAATAATTTCAACTTTAAACGCTTAAAAAGTCATATATGAAGCAACAAAGTAATGTCATGATAGATAAATGTATAGAACAGTCATCATAAACGAAGTTCTTGTTAACGTGAACCAATATTGACGATGAAATTGATTAAATTAAGCGATTTTAACTTAATATAAATTATCTTATCATAGGTAGAAAAGAATATTATTTGTAACTGATAATTATGATAAGAAAATATTTCTTTGTTTTCGAAGTAATAGGTAAAAGAAAATTATTTCTGTAAGAAATGCAATTGTAGTTCTGTATATAACATAGTTGGGAGTAGTCTGAAGATATTTGATCGAAAGAAGGGAAGTCCTCTTTTTAACTTAAGCTTTTGGCAGTTTGCCTGTGTTAGTGACGCAGTTACGGCCACACAATGTACCGATTATGAAATTTTGTATTGAAGTGACTTACTGTTAGCCAAAACAACGTATTTATAACGCGTTTTAGTTACATTCTCTACTTCAAAATGGCACTGCTGGTTTGAATATTCCGATGGAGTGGAAATTTCCATCGCCAAGCTGTCAAAATACGGTCTCTTCATCAATTCTGACGCAGTTTATTCCTAACATCTTATACCATTCGTTGCCTCTCTTCGGCTACACGTTAATTTATTCTGTCTTAACGTCTTTTCCTCTCTTTAAACTTAAATGTGAGCCCGTTTTCCGAATAATGTTAAGCATTTTGACTTTTTCAGTATAAAACTAAATCTTAGGTCACTCTTTGATGTCAAACGATAAACACAAATTTATTGTTTTGCCCTAGGATACCTTATTTATAAAAACATTTGAAAAATTCAAAGAAAAAGAAATAAAAACAGTTATAGGGATTCAATGAAAGTACTTTTCAAAGATTAATCAATCAGTGACGTTCGATGTTCCTAGTAATTCCTAGAAACATTGTTTACAATATTATTAGCGCAGTAAAATTACTTTTGGCACAGGATAAAACCTTTCACAATCAATTACAATAAGCAATTCTCTTTATTTATTTATTTGGTTTCGGGTTACAATCTAATTTTTAAATTGATTAATTCATTATAAATGAAATCTGCTGTTAGTCAAAATCAAAAGTAGTTCATTGCAAAGAGGGAAATCTGAATCTGTTTTAAACTTAACACTGTTCTATTATATATTCGTAAGTTAAACGTTTACCGTTGCAGAACTGCAATTTTACGTGTGGCAACACGTAACACTTCGCGACAGATTTAACTAATTGCTTCGCGATCAATTGCACTTATATAGCTTCCATTCTTCAGGACGTTAACGGGTCTGTGCCAAAACCAGACAATCGTACACTCTGGTAACAGAGTGTATGCAAATTTTAATGTTCCTTTGAAAATGTTTACTTTTCACTCCGTTTATTTGGTACATAATATATATATATAAATAATTTAATCAATTATAGAATCATAAAATCAAAACCACCAAATAAGTACATTAAAAGTTAGACATTTAGCAACTGTAGTGCTTTCAAAGTGGTTACTTCATAATCAGCAGTTAAAATTAAAAATTACGCATAAAATAGATCCTTTGTCATTTAAAAAAGCACTAGGATTGCGAGGATTCGGATTACAAAGCACTTTAAGTGCTTTGTAATCCCAATTAAGATTATTTTTATTCAGACAGTTCGGATTATTTTAATTTCAGAGAAACGTTTTTTTAATAATTTTATTATATGCCACACAGTTTATTGTTGCTTTATACGGTTATTAAATAGCTATTTCAGATCAAATAGAATTAAATCGGATAACGGAATGTTAAAAAGAAATCAGTAATATAAGTGCTTAACTTTTATACTGCTTTGCAACCAGTATATAAAGGAAAATATGTTTTCCACAAGCTATATATATATGTATGTATGTGTGTGTGTGTGTGTGTATATATATATATATATGTGTGTGTGTGTGTGTGTGTGTGTGTGTGTGTGTGTGTGTGTGTGTGTGTAAGGCATACTGAATTGAAGCGTTTGACTACAATTATAATATTAATTTATGGATAGTTTTGTAATTATTTGCATAAATTGATAAATTATTGATTTAAAAATTTAACTATGATATATAGAAAAATTATAAATATTAGTTTATTTTTCATTATTTATTAGTTGGTGGATTAATATCCATTATGTTAATCGGTATTGTAAATATTAAAATATTTGTTGGATATTTACTGAAAAACTAATTTTATCCCAAATTAAATTATCAGAGGTATTAAAGAAGAATAAAAAGTTGTTTTTTATAGAATTTTATGTTTATTTTTAACGATTGAAAAGTATTAAAATCATGAATTTTACTTCTCTTTATTTTATATTTTGTTACGTAGCTAATGGAATTTTATTAAAGAATACCAGGTTTTATTTCAGAGAAACATATTTTTATAATTTTATTATATGCTGTACAGTTTTTTTTTTTTTTGCTTTACACGGTTATTAAATAACTATTTAAAATCAAATAGAATCAAATCGGATAACCGTGTTAAAAAGAAATCAGTAGTGTAATTGAAATATATAATATATATATATATATATATATATATATATCAGGGAATCCCAGAAGGGCTTCATCTTACCCCACCCACTTTCTATACTATACTTTGCCCCAATCGCAGCTGCCTTTACCAAGAGGGACGTTGCATTCAGCATTTATGTTCCTTCCGGGCCAGACTAATTCACTAAAGCCCATCGGCTAATCGACCTGTTCGCCCTAGTAGACTATGACAGCATGTGTTGAGGTACTAACACTAACTAAACTAACTTAAACACTAAAAACTAAATACTAAGGACCATACGTTCGAAGGAAGCAATTAACAATAACGAATTCTAAACATAAGTTTTAATTATACAAAGAATAAACATGTTAGAAACAAAACAGGAATGGTCAGTTACAATAATTCGATTGTTAATACTCTATTTTATTATCTGCTTGCACTGTTACCATTATAAGCTATACTACTAATTCCTAATAATAAAACAATAAGTGTTAGCTCTTAAAACAAATTTTGTTAATAAACACGTGTTTGCTCTTTAAAGAGGCATTCAGCTCGATGTACCGTGTAGATTAAGAAACAACAATACAAAACAACAAATTTTCTATATTTAAATAATACTTATGTACTTCTAATCACTTAAAAAAAGAATGAACAAAGAGATTTAAATTTTACAGTATTATTTTTTGCAATATATAAACGTTTAATTTTTTTTTAAATCTTAAAAGCAAAACAAATCTAGACTTCAAAATTATAAGATGAAGAAGGTCTAAACTAAATTAATCGTATTCAACTAATTTCCTTAATAAAACAAAGCAAAAAATAATTTATTAAAAATAAAAGGAATCATCTGAGCAGTAATTGCCCTACTAACAGAGTAGCAAAAGATTAAATTACGTAAAACCAGTTTACAATTCTATATTTAAACTCGTTCTCGAGATTTATTAATCTTAAAAGATATATATGTTTACTAGAATTACTAATTTAAGTCTACACTTTAGAATATTGTACTATTTTCTATCTGAATACGAGCTCCTTTTGAAAGAATAATTTGACGATGATTTTATTCATCAGATTAACGATAATCTGAAAATTATTTTGATGCAATCAAAATAATTTTAACAAGCAGAAGTTTATTTTATTTTTTTTATTATATAAATAATTTGATTTTGATTAATTTTAATTTTTTATCACTTTAATTTAAACTAAGGATTAATTTTTATTTTATTGGTGACCACAAAGTTAATTGACCAAACGCGAGCTTTTTCATTTTCCCAGTAATTTTAATTTATGTCTTACGGGTTAGACATTTGAGAGGATTGTACTTTACATCATTTTTCTTCACTTGATAGAGCTTTAAAAGAGGTGCTAACATGGAGAGTGCTCATATTTAACAATTTTGAGTTATATCCTTCTCTTCTTCCTTAACGGAGAGAAATTTCATTATTACTGCCAAAATATCGTTTAATTGATCCGTAAACTCTCCTGAATGTTTCAAGTTTCCACCTGAAACACTTCAAAATTAGGAAGAGGTTGCAATATTTTTTATTCACTAGCTCTCTCTCTCACTCTCACTCTCTCTCACTCTCACTCTATCTCTTTCTCTGTTGAACTAGGTATAGCAACTGCTGCATATACTGGAACATTTGTGTGGCTTCATTATAGATTTTCCAGACCCTAGCTATGAATTGAATCCGGGACGTGCAAATAGTTGAATTGAAACCAGAAAATAAATTGTTGATTTTTAATTTTTCTGTTGCGTTATAATATGAGTTATGTTACACTGTTTATTTGTTTTTTTATAGAAAAACGAAATTAATTTGTTCATTGTAATGTAGCTACAGGTGAGTGTTTATGATGTGCTTTGATCTCCGAGCTCATACTCCACTACCGTTATTGAATGTACATTGTTATTATATATTAAATTGGTATAGCTATGAAATTGAACTCTGGTTAGACCATTACAGAAATTACTGAGGTAAAGTTACATGTTTGTTAGCAGAAAATTATCTTTATTATATGTAACACTACAACTTAATTATGGTCATAATTGTCTTATCCGCAGTATCGAGGTGCTCTTTTTCTCTTCATTATTGAGAGCATTCTTTTTGATTTTATGTTTCCTATGAGCCTGAATTCATAATTCTTACTTACATTATACATAAATCAAGTAATTGTGCGTTTGATGTTTTTTTTTATTTATTTTTTATAAAATAATCGACTTCACGCAATAGCTGAATCAATTTTAAAGATTCTTTCTGGCTAAATTTATCGTAAACTAAAATTATTTTTGTGATGTTTTGCTGTAGATTTAATTTTTAAAAAAAATGTTAAAATCAACTTTACCGTATCAACTTTTGGTTTTTAAAAAACCTTCCCGATCAGGCGATTTTATTACTGTAATACCCAAATATTTCCTGAAAGTTCCTTTGTAAATTCCAATGAAATTTTTAAATTTTAGTTCCTTACAGATAAATTGAACACACTTGCTTAAAGTCAAGTCCCTTACAGATAATTGACACAATCGCTTAGATTTTTACAGATTTTATAGCATGCTAAATTAGTTGGCTAAATATTTTTGATATGATTATAAACAATTTTTTTTAATATTTGTAGATGAAAATTCTATAATAATGAATAATTCCCTCAAATTTTAGAAAAACAATAAGTTTTATCATCCTAAAAATTAATCAGAAACAGGTCATATGGGAATTAATATCTTTTATATTTATAATATGTTTTTAAACTTACTTTAAAACTTAGTGTTTATGAAACATAAGTTTTAGGATTTTATTAAAAAAAATACATATATTATTCAATTTTTAAAAAATCAAGTTTAGGTAGTTCAAATATAAACGATAATTTTTTTTTAGAAAAAAAATAGAAATTAAAGCGTGATATTGTGGCTGCATTGAGTGAGAGACTGGACTAGTAGATACCACCAACCTACCGCAGTTCTGTTTTCATCGATGGATCGGTCGGTAGCACGATGAGCGAGTAAGTACATGTGTCCAGTGGCAACGCATTATCATTAAATTTTTGATTAAAGAAAACCATAAATTTAGATTTATGCGTGAAATTCAGTAGTACTGTGTTAACGAAGGCACAAGTGTAATCCTTTAAAGAAGGGCGTAGAAGGGTTGAAAACAAAGCCCATGATCGATGTCAGCGCTCCAATGTCACAACGGAGAACTCACCACATCGACCAGCTGATTTTAAACGGGAAACGTATCAGTGTGCGAGAGATAGAAGCAAGAGTGGAAATTCGTGTCGGCAGCATCGAAACAATTATCCATGACCATCTTGGACACCGTAAAATTGCCGCCAGATGTGCTGTCTTATCTTCTAGCAAAGGTTTACGCGGAAGAGGTATTTACTTGTCTTCTAAAGCATTACGAGCAGGATGGGGAAATTCTGTTAAAGCGTGTTTTTACTACGTCTGAAACGTGGGTCTCTATATACCTATAGAGATAAACCTATATATGTAAACGGGCGTCCTATGACGGAATAAAATGTTCACCATTTTTGATGTTTGTCTTCAAAAAAAAAAATTATATTAAAAATAAGATTCATTGGTTTTGACTTATAAAAATTCGTTGAACAGAATTTAAGAAAAAAAAAACTCAAACCTTTTTAGACAGATCAACTGTTGTACTTTTGGAAGATTTTTAGAATTAAAAAAAAAAAGTTGTACTGTATTTTAACAAAAAAAAAGTTTTTCAGACTTAATTTAAGCTAAAGTTTTGTAATATTATTTGATACGTTTAAGTTCAGGTATATAAAATATTAAAAAAGGTATCCAAAATTACTAAAAGTAAAATAATTCAGGCTAACACCCAGCCTTTTAATTCTGGTTTATTAATTTATTTGTTAAAATAATTTTATGATTTTAATAAAAAAATTTCATTTTTTTTTTTTTGGAAAATAGCTTTGCTGAGATATTTTGCGAATTAATAGATATGGATAATTTTTGCTTATTCACCAAGTAAAACAAGCAGATATAGTACACTTTTATTTTATTTTTAATTAAATCGGTAGAGTACTCCTTTGATGTAAGATTGTTACAGAAATTGAATTTTTTTGTAATATAGAATCTAATCCAGTTAATACGAAATGATTGAATGTTTCAAGATAAAAATACACAGTAATTTCTTCCATTTTCCTTCTCAAATATTGTATAAATTTGATGTAGACTAAATTTATTAAATGAGCGCATACATTTAACGAGAAGTAATAAATGTTCGGTGAGGGTAGTGATCCCGTTCGATTTAACATGTTACACACTGACAATAAAGGTTATACATTATAACAAATAGCTTTGGCACTTAAATAGCATTACCGTACGTCGTGATTGGCTGCTATTATTGTCTCAGGTCGGTAGATCGCTTGTCTTCGATTAATATCGATGCCATTGACATTGTACAAGCCGCATAATTGAATACAATTAATATTCAGCCGCAGTCTAATCCAGTTTGCTTCTTCTGGATAGGGGTGTGTTGAACAGCGCTCTGCGACTGACGATTGATTACATGTGATCGATGAGCAGGCTTTATAATCCGTATAATTAATATCGATTAATTTAACTGTTACAAGATACGATTGTGATTCATAATATAAAATTATCTGTAATCAAATATGATCAAGCCTATTATGTTTTTAATTTTATTGTCACACGTATTTTTTTTTATTTAGATCAATCACAATATTATAAGTTTGACAAGTATTATCATAGCATATTAATTAAATATATAATATATATATATGTGTGTTAATATATATATTTTACATTTTTACTTCCTTGTAGAAAAGTAAAGGAAGTATTGTTATCGCGAAACGTTTCGGTTTTTAGATTTCAAGGAAACATCCATGTTGACCATTTCTGAATTCATTTTGAGTAGTTTCGGCGTGACGTCTGTACTTACGTACGTATTTATCTTGCATAACTCAAAAACGATTAGCCGCAGAATATTAAAATTTTGGATTTAGGACTTTTGTAACAGCTAGTTGTGCACCTCCCCTTTTGATTGCAATCGACTAAAACAAAAGTGTCCAAAAAATCCCAAAATCCCCAAAAATTTGGATTTTTATTTTTTCTTAACTGCAGGAACAAGCCCTTGTTGAGAGCTATTTAACGATATTTCATAAATGGTACTTATCTTCAATGGTTGCAGAGTTATAACCCATTAAAATTTTAATTAATCAAATGTTTGGATCTTACAAGGAGGCACATCAGTTCGAATCCGACTTCATTTCCTTTCTTTTAACTTTTTATTTTTAATTTAAATTTATTGATTTATTAATAATTATTAACTCTGATTGTAAAAAAATCTGTTTAATAAATAATAATTTAATAAAAAAAAAATAAAAAAACAGAAAAATGAAAAAAAAAATTAACTAAAAACATAAATATCTAAACAGTATATGTAATTTAATAGGCGTACAAGAAAGTCATGTAGTGTTCACATCAGATTTTATATATATATAAATGAAAGTAAATGAAATTCTTTCATTTCGGCCATCATTCCACTAATTGTATTTAATTAAATTCACTAATTAATGTCAATTTTAACTGTTCATTACATATGTTGAATGGCAACGTTCCCTTTATGTCAAAATTGTTTTTACTCTTTTAGCTTTTACTAAAACATTAATTATAAATAAATTCTTATTAAAATCTCACAACCTATTCTAAAAACCGTTTTTTGAAAGACTAAAACTGTAAGTTATTTAAGTTAAGCTTAGACTGTACACAAAGATCTATCATATTAGCTACATCAACAGCAATCATTCATAAAAATAAAATAAAAAATGGTAATAAATTTTTTGGTAAAACAATAGAAAGTTAATGAGTATAGAAACTTCATTAACTAATAATACATGCACGGGATTTAAGTTTCGAGGAAAAGAATGAAATATCATTTATAAAATTCAGGTTTTTATGAAAAAAAAAAATTTTATCATACCATACATCTTCAAAATTGTTTGTTTTATCTGTAAGCTTTTCTTATAATTTTTAGATTATATAGTTTTCCTTATAAAAAAACTGGTAAAATGTACATAAAATGAATAACTGTCATAGAAGATATAAGTGTCATCGAGATTTAATTTCATATTTTTTTTAGATACTGAGACAGATTAACTTGTTATTTTGGTTATATATTTGTTTATATATTTTCCCCTAACACAAAAACACACTTTTAGCACTTGAATTTATCTTAACTAAAATATTGATTGGAATCTCCGCTAATAAAAAAATTCGATATCCAAAAATTCACAACAAAGTTACTTTTAGTAATAGAATTGTTATTATTTTCCGTCAACATTCAATAAGCTTGAATAATATTTAAAAATAATCTGAGAGCTAATTCGGAAGTTTAATACATATTTAATTAATTGCATAGTTTAAATTTAATAAATACGCTAGGATCGTATACGATATGAATACGGTATCTTTGATACTGTGTATCTATGTATATATATTATGCATTATTTTCTATGGGGTATATGTAACCCATAGTTTTATGTATATATATATATATATATATATATATAAACTCATTCCTTTCGTCACCTAATCAGAAATGGAATTAAATTAATAATACGTTCTAGTGATGAACTAAGTAATAACAAACATACAGATGCTACAAGTCCCAATTCATTAATACTGATGCTAAAGTAGTTATGTTATAAACCTCTATATATATATATATTTTTTTATTTACAATCAGTTTCCTAAATAACGAAACTATGAGTAAATCGTACAAAGCAATAATGATAAAAGAGGTATCCAACCTTATATATTTTGAGCTTTACCGGTGAATTTATTACGAACAGACGACATCCCTAGGTAATCGTGGATCTTCGTGTTCTTCGTAAACCATGGCGCCTCCGTTACGTTCTTCAGCTCTTCGATTGGAATCTTTGGATGATGTCAATATTGCTCTTGCTTTCCGTATCCAAAGTTGTATCCCGTAGGCCTATAACCATAACATTAAAAACTCCTTATACGTATAACAACAGTTTGTTATTTAACGACAACACGCACCTCTTTCCTAGCAACCAGTTCAACCGCCTAAGCATAATATTTAATTGATTTGTCTTCTCTCTAAAAGATTTGTAAGAATTTGAATACGAAATATTAATTTTTGGTTAAATTGTTTTGTTACGTAGTTCATAATTATAATTTTAGTACATCTTTTAAACAAATATTATACTAACATAATAAATAATTATTTTATTCGGGTCAGAACTGAACAATACACCACAAGTGTATTGTTCTGTTTAGAAGTGTGTGTGTGTGTTTGTGTGTGTGTGTGTGTGTGTGTGTGTGTGTGTGTGTGTGTGTGTGTGTGTATGTTTTTAAATGCATAAAAATGGATTTTTTCCAGAATTTGTTAGGAAGAAAACCGTTGGTAAATCTTGATGCAAATATATGAAGATAATAAATCAAACTTGTAAAACAGAACAAAAATATTGAAAGTTTTAATTGAAAAACATCTAAATTAATATTTAAGAGCATGGTAAAAGAGTACTTTAAACAGAAAAAATCAAATTAGTCTTAACAGTAGCCTATCATTTAAAAGTTTATCTACTTGCTAATATTGTTTAACTAAAAGAAAATTATTCAAAATTAATTTGATAAAATGTATTTCAAATCGTAATGTAATGTAAAAACGGTAACGGTAACACAACGAGGCTCTATGTTGTAGTAGAAGTATTAGGAAGTGTAGTGCGAAAAAATTCTAAGTCCGATTTTGTTTAACATTACATTGAACTTTATAATTTGTTCAATTAATGATATTAAAAACAATCAAAACATTTTAATATTCTTTAAAACGGTCCATGTAATCATTAATCCAAGTAAATGTCAGAAACCTTTTATGAATGGATGAATTAGTGATGTCCTAGCAGCTTTCTATTATGAAATTATATTTAATTTTTACAAAATTTTTATTTGGGAGGAGAATTTACATTTATACCTTTCATAAACTGAAATAATCTGACTTTACTGCATAAGTGTATTAAATACAAATAATTTTCTAACTTTATCACAGTTAAAGAAAGCAAAAATAGAAAGTCTCAAAATTAATACTAATATTAATTGTAATACTACTAATTATGAATTGTCTGTTTTTTATGGAGTGAACGACTGGTATGAATTACTGATATTCATATAAATATATGTTAATTAATTAGTAGATATATCTTAAAATACCCAAAAACATTTTGATTACCGTTGCCACTTTTGAAAATTGTTCCGGTAGAATGTTTTACAATTTTTTACAAATCCTCTCACTGAGAATTTTTCTTAATATCTTCAATAGTAACAAAATATTCTTTTTTCAAAAAATATTTTAGTTTCTGGCCGAGAAAACATAGTTTTATGTACTTTTTTTATTATGTTTTTTAATGATATGAAGTAAGATTACTGTGTGAGCTGCAATACAAAGAATTTGTTTCTCTAAAACCTTGACCTTTTACTCTTGGGTTTTCTATCATACTGTAACAAGATCAATATAGCAGGCCTGAGTAACGGATTCTTACCAATTATTATGAAAGTAATAGAAAATATAATAATTGTAAGTAATAAAATTTAATAATAAATATAATATAATATAATTATATGTAATTTTAATATAATAATCCAGAAAGGGACAAAACGGAGAACCCTTTTTGTAAAGAATAGTTCTGTTTAAAAATCGTACTTTGATAAACTGCCCGCTGTCAAACAATGAACAAATATTTTTACAATGAGAAAAGCGAACGGGCCTGGTTACAGAATCCATGAGAACGAACAGGCTTGCCTATCGTTTTCACGCTACGAGTTGAGTTCAGTCCGGCCGGTAAAGAGGCTAGAAGTATAAACAGCCCAGTAAGACCAACTAAAAATCAATTCTACTAGAACCAGTCTGCGAGACGTTTCGACGTCAGTCCTGCAAGGGCAGTTCTACAAGGAATTCAGCGAGGAGAGGCTTGTGTGGGTTTGGCGGAGTTCTGCGAACCAGTCCAGCAAGACGTTACGACGTCGGTGCAGCGAGGAGAGTCACAAGTGTTAGTTTGCGAGACGTCAGTCCAGCTAGGAGAGTTTTGAATCCAGTTCTATACGAGTAAGATGAAAACACGAGTAATTGCAGTAAACAAGAAATATTATCGGTGTGTTACAGTAAAATTATAAGTGTAAAGTGAAAGAAATAATACAAAAAATTGCATTCATAAACTGTTAGGGTAGACAGAAAAGATATTTTTTCATGTGAATTTTATAAGATTGTTTGTTAATATAAGACTATTGGTTGAAAAGGGTTAAGACCCTTTTCTTTCGGTTTCTTTTGTTAATGGGTCTGAATTCTAGTTTTCTATTTATCTACCTGGAATAAATTCCTAACCATTATTTATTTTTATCTCTGTCATGTTTGTAATCTGTATTCATTATTTACTATTGACATTTATCACAATTTGATGTGTAAAATTTTAATTTTTATTCTTTGTTGAGAACGTTATGTATATGCTCTGTTTTTATGTCATATTTACTGTTTGATTATGTTATGTATTAATTGTTTGATTTGTTGTTTTTGACATTAATATTATTATCCTTTGCTACTATTATCCTGATTATTATCGTGGTTGTAATTACTATATTAATATTTGTGTTCATTAATTGTCATTATTATTTTTATTATTATTATTATTATTTTTTTTAACTTAATTTTTACGGGCATCAACTGCTAAGGTCATTAGCCTTCGTCACATTCTTTAAAATAAATTATTATCACCATCAGGATCGTCATATGTAAGAGTGTAAAGGGCCCTTATATTTTATTTAAAAACACAAACTTCACAATAAACATTAAGACATAAAAGACAAGGACAATCACAAACACTTACGGGGTGTAAAGGGCCCCAATATTAAAATTTGAGATAGGTTCTCAAAAGACCATAAAAATTAAAATTTCAGCTTATCAATACCATATTTTTCTTTCTTTCTTCTACGAGTCTCATTTATAGTTTGTTTAAGCACCCTCGGGGCGACCAGAACTGCCGTTGAGCAGTATATCAGTTGCGCCAGGGTGCCGTGGCAGTTGAATCCTTCTTATAAACAGGCTATAGGCATGCACGGCATACATCCATAGCCTCGCGCCCTCAATCCACCCTTGAGGGTCCCCCATGCCATCATCGGGCACACCCCGACTCACTGCTCTTGAATGTAGGTGAGCCAAAATGGCCTAGGCAAGAGGGCTACCTCCCGTCACTATGCGTGCCACGCTTCGAGACTCCCTTATATATATATATAAAACTACCGCTTAGAGTATCTTTTATCACAGCTTTAAACTTCCATTTTATAGGCTTTTAAGAAGTCCACTGGCGTGTAAAAATGCAACTATATTTTCTTCATTTCCGTTATCAAGATCAGCACTAATATTATTTGTAAGACGGAACCTCTTTCTGAGGTCCTCATATATGGCATACTCTTCTATTAGATGCTTGATTGTCAGTGTTTTATTACAAACACTGGTCTCCCAGTGGTCGGTTAACAAATATAAATTTGTTAATCGCGTGTGACCGATTCTAAGTCTGGTCACCGCTACTTGTTCACGGCGAGTCAACTTAAAGTCGCTTTTCCATTTATAAGGAGAAGTTTTTACTGAGTTTAATTTTGTATTTAAACTCCTCCATTCAGCGTTCCACTTGTTTCTTACTATGTTTGTTAGACGGTTTTTAACATCTGCCACTCTTACAGGAAATGCATCCAAATCATCGCAGCCTGTTGCCTTTCTGGCAGCTTCGTCTGCGATTTCATTACCTGTAATACCAGCATGCCCCGGAGTCCATACAAATGCCCATCGCGCTGTCCTCGTTGTTTTAGTACGTATAAAATGGACAGGATGTTTGCAATTAGGACATCCTTAATGTTCTACTTCCGAATTGCGACAAGTGCACTTAATAAATCGGAACATATTAGCACTCTCTCTTCGCAATAGTGTTCAGTGTAGCGAAGAGCTTGCTGAATTGCAGTGAGTTCTGCCGTGTGGACACTGGCCACATCTTCTGGCAGTTTCCAAAAGTGGGCTTCTTCATTTACATATATTGAGCATCCAACACCATGTTCGATTTTAGAACCGTCAGTATAAATTCGAATACGTTCTTCGTAGCTACTGACGGTTGCCAGAAATTCCTGCTGGATGATCACTGCTGGTTTCTTTTTTATTTCTCCTTCAGAGAGATCCAAACTTGTATTTACCGTTGGCAAGAGCCATGGCGGTATTTCTCTAGTAGAAATTGCCAATGTATCTGGAATGGCAATTTCATATTGATTTCTTAATTCGTGGTACCTAATTCCGGCTGGTCTGAAATAGGTAGCACGACGTTCGTATAATGCAGCAATAGGATGGTTATGGAAAAGTTTATTATTTATATGGGCAGGATAAGCCCATATATTTGCTGCGTATCTTAGTAAAAGGATCTCTCTTCTATAATGTAGTGGCATTATTCCGGCTTCAGACATCAGACTAACCGCCGGACTTGTGCGGAAAGCGCCTGTTGCATATTTTATTCCGCTATTATGAACTACGTCTAACTTTTTTAAATGCGACTTTGTAGCGGATGAATATACGATACATCCGTAGTCTAGTTTAGATTGAACCAATGCTTTATACAATCTCAATAATGTCTCTTTGTCTGAGCACCAATTTAAGTTCGATAAACATTTTATAATGTTTCGGGCTCTTTTGCATCTATCATTCAAGTCCTGTATATGTAATCCCCATGTAAGGGATTTATCCAATACTAATCCTAAATATCTTACATTGTTTTTATATTGTATTGGATTATCATCAATTGTCAACGCAGGACTTTGATGAGGAATTCTCTTCCTACAAAAGTGTACACAGTTTTTTCTGGTGAGAATTGGAATCCGTTACTTTTTGCAACTTCATTTAGAGCATTGATCGCTCGTTGCAATTTGTACCTCATCATAGCAGTCTTGTTGCTGGCATATACAATTGCCAGATCATCAACATAGACGCTTTTGCTGATTTCTGCTGGAATGGCTAATATTAATTTATTAATGGCAATGGTAAACAAGGTACCGCTCAACGGCGAACCTTGTAGTATAACATTTTCCAAATTTCTTACAGATGAAGATTCGCTACTGACTCGTACTTGGAAAGTACGGTCATTCATATAGTTGCTCAGTAAGACTGGCAGGTTGCCACGAATGCCCCATTCATGTATCTGGAGCATTATACCATGACGCCAGGTCATATCGAAAGCCTTCCGAAGATCAAAGAAGACTCCGACACAATGTTTCCTTTTAATAAAGCTGTTATATATAACGTCCTCTAAGCTGATCATTTGATCAGTGGTAGAATGGTATTGCCGAAAACCTGCTTGATAGGGTGATATCAGGTTTTCTTTTTCCAAAACCCAGACGAGTCGATTATTAATCATTTTTTTCCAGTATTTTTCCCATAGCACACGTCAAAGAAATAGGACGATAGCTATTGGGGTCTGTTAAATTTTTATTTTTCTTTGGTACTGGAACAACGTGAGCTTTTTTCCACTGCTGCGAGTACGTTCCATCCCGCCATATTTTATTATAAAGTTCTAATAATCTACGCTTTGCACTGGTATTCAGCTGCCTGATCATATTATAGTGGATTTCATCCGGACCAGCAGCTGTGTTACCTGCTTTTTCCAACGCTTTCGCGAATTCTTCCATTTTAAATGGTACATTATATGAGTAATTATGCTCAGTTCTAAAATTTAGTAGACCTTCAAGTTCTACTTTATTGGATCGAAAAGATTCCTCGTAGTTGGCCGTTCTGCTGGCCTTTTCGAAGTGACTGGATAACAGCTCTGCAATTTCATATGGAGTGTCTTTTATTTCATCTTTATATTGAAGGCTAGTTATGGGAGCAAAATCATTACGCCCACAAATCGCCTTCACTTTCCTCCAAACATCTGATGCAGTAGTAGTTTTGTCAATGGATGACACGTATTGCTGCCAGGATCGTTTTTTCGAGTCTATCATAAGACGTTTTGCATACGCCCTGTATTTCTTAAAGGCTACAAGATTTTCTATACTAGGACGCTTCTTAAAGGCGTTATACGCCCTTTTCTTTGTTTTTATAGCTTCACTTATTTCATCGTTCCACCATGGAACAGGTTTCTTGGTAAGTTTCCCAGATGTTTTGGGAAATATAATTCGATGCCGACTCAATTATTGCATTTGTTATGGCGTCGACATCGTCTCCGATAACTCCAGTTGTTTCTGGGAGTATCGTTCTAGCTGTGAAGCTCGTCCAATCTGCCTTATCAAATACAGTTTTATCTTTTAGAGATGGGATATGTTTTTCTTGTAACATCAGTTACAATTTGCACCGGGAAATGATCGCTTCCATGCAGATCGTCTATGACATGGAAGCTGTACCTCGGTGCTATCGATCCGCTTATAAGTGCAAGATCTATACAGGACGTCGATCCATCTCTGGCATTGAAAAAGGTTCCTGATCCGTCGTTTAAAATAATAAGTTCTGAATTCATCAGGAACCCTTCCAGTTCTCTTCCACGGGGATCTACTCGATCCGATCCCCAAAGAGAATTATGAGCGTTAAAGTCACCCACTAGTAAAACAGGTGGGGGAAGCTCGGAAATTAGTCTTGCTATGTCATCCTTATTCCAATCAAAATTCGGCAAGTATATGCTGCAGACAGTGATCTGAAGCGGGCGCTTCATTCTAACGGCGACCGCTTGTAAGTTTGTGTTTAGAACAACCGCTTCGGTGGTAGCTCTAGTCGATGTTAATATAGCTACTCCACCTCTAACTCTTACATTTGGCGGTTGATCTCGCCGAAATATATCGAATCCTTTTAATTTAAAATTTTCATTTCGGCGGAAATGCGTTTCTTGAAGACATATACAGATCGGGTCTACATCATGTACCAAGCGTTGGAGCTCATGGATGTTTGAAAAACATCCATTGATGTTCCACTGTACTATCGACTCGCTAATTTTAAATTAAATTATGACCTAGGTTTTCCTTTCGGCCATCCTTTTTTTCTCTTCTTCTCCATCCTACGAACAGCATCGTGTTCGCGGAGAAGGTCGTCGCCTGTAAGGCTTCCGGTCTCCGTATCGGAGACCACCGAAGCCACCGACGACGACGGGCATGGATCGGCACCGGTTTCAGGCGCTGATTGTGGGGCGGCAACTTGGCCGACCTTAGACACGGGGTTGTACCGGTCACCGCCTGTGGAGGGGGGGACACTCGTCCCCCCTGTGAAATTTTTTGTGGCCTCTGAGGCTTAGATGCCACTTCAGTAACAGGAGGCTTGGGAGCCTCCATAACAGTCTCTGTAGGTATCACCTTTTTCTTTTCATCAAGAATCTCGCTGAGACGGACTTGACATTCTGGTTTGGTGTCCGTTTTTTTTTTTCTGGAGGAGCAACTTTCGCTTTTATCGATTTATCTATTATTATTAATATTATTATTATTATTATCATTATTTTTATTGTTAATAATTTGTCTGGTTGTAATTATGAACATTCTAAACCCATAAACTGTAATTATATAAAAATTTTAAATTATTAACCTCTTAATCTCCTGATCAAGCCGCGAACCACGCGAGAATATGTTAAATAAGAGATAACATCAGCGGTTCACAATTTCTCTCTAATGTTAAAAGCTCTGATTTTCTTATATAAGACCAATTTTCTTATATAAAGAGTCAGTGAATAAATTTGTACTTTATTAATTTATGCACGACAAACTTTCTAACTTCATGAAATGTCTTACAACATATATTAATGATCTTTAGTATAAAATTTTTAAAAGATTTTTAATTATCATTACAAAAATAATAGTAATATATATATTTATATATATCTTCTTAACATTTTTTATAACATCCAATTATCCTCGATAATATTTTAATTAAATAGCTGTTACTTTAATTTAAAGGGTTTTAATCATTTGAAGAGTATTTAAAGTAGATGAATGAAGATCTATATTTAAAATTTTATGCATTAAAAATTGCCGTATATAATTTATTAATAGTTACAAAATACGTTATTTAGTTTAAAAGAAAAAAGGCGTAAATTTTAGTTATTAACTTACTACCTTTTACGTTTGCAGTAGTAGTGTAGTCTCACTACCAAACAGCAATTATACGTAATTCAGGAAAAAGCGAGATAATTATGCTGTATATTATTTATTCTTAGTAGCTAATGCAAGTAAGGTGTAGTATACATTTTTGCCAAATATTTTTGGTTATAGATCTTTGGATATACGGTAACTTAGAGTTTAGATTTATATATGCAAGTAGATATCAAACTCATGAATATTTTAGTGTTTGCACAGGATAAATATGATATCAGTCTTACTACTAGGATGTGAAATGAACGTGGAATATTTAATTTTTTGCATTATTTAAGGAAAAATTAAGCTTTAACGGCAGTTATCAATATAGTCAAAAATATATTTGTATATCTTCGTTCGTTTAACATTTATAAGTAAAACATTAACGTAAATAGTAAGTACACTGAAAAATAAAAAAATCTAAATGACTTTCAAATAATAAACAATTATCTTCAGTTATAGAAGTTTATGTGCTATATAAGTAGGTTGATCATCCACTAATGTGTGATTACTTTGCCGGGTATTACTTCAATTATTAGAATTAATTGTGTATGTTATTGGTGTCAAAAAATGCTACTTCCAGGTGAAAAAATGTCTTTATGCAGACGTTAAATCTATAATAAAGAAAGGATTTAGAAACGTAAAACAAATATAGTTTTTTCGTAACTTGCACAATGTTACTTTTGATATAAAAGTTGACATGATACACCAAATCAATATAAGTACACAACCTTCTACTCTCTTGGTTCAGAATATACCAGATATTTTATTTATAACATAAATAAAATTAAGCTCTTCATTAAATTCTATAAAATAAATAAATATCTTACTGTTATGAATAAGTATATTTTTAAAAAACGAACTGACATTATTTAAAAGATTCGAGTAAAATTTAACAAGAATCTATATAATAAGTACTCGAACTAAGATAATCGAGTACTTTTTTATTGTTACGTACCCGATATATTTGTAAAAATAACATTTAATATTAATTCATAGAATACTAGGTTCTTCTAATAATTTTACGAGTGAAAAGGAGAGTAATTAAAGTGGAATATATATATATAAATATACTATAAATTTTTGAACTGTTAAAGATCATAAAGCAAATTCGACATCTTTACCTCATTGCACATTACATTTATCTCGGGCTTAAAAAACATAAAAAAATAGGGGATTTTATTATTTAGATAAATAAATTAGAAAGAATGTGCTAAATACAAAACCGATGGAAATCTATATTTAAAAACCAATTAGAAAAAAGGCCCCGAATAACGTAATAGTAGTTTCCATAGTGATTTATACATAATTCTGTCCCAATCTTTCTAATTCCAGAAACTTACGTAAAACACTTGAAGTAGAACAGAGACCAGGTGTAGTTGCTTTGTCTGAGAGTAATAATTTTCACCATTCAGCTAGCCCTTAATAAATCGATGATATGTAGTTTTACGGTTAAATATTACTGCGGTTTTCCGGGCTTTGCATTCTGATATGCAAATATAGATCGTTGAAGAAAGGAACAGGATTTAATTCAATTTACTCGTCAACCTCCACTACTGAGCCTGTCGTGGGATTATTAACTAGTTAACTGGCGTTTATTCTTAGCCTCCCTTTAGTTCTTTCAAGCACATCGTTTGGGTGCTCCTAAGGACGCTTACCTATTATAATGATGGTTTGTGACCATTTGATTAATAAAATTTAAATATATATTGTTTTAATAAGAATAAAGCAGTTTTTAGGTAGATAGGCCTGCTAGGCCCTAGGCAAAGTCTGTTAACCTTACGTCAATATACAACTAAGATTGAATTTGTAATTAGAAAAAAAACCATAATCTTAATTACATTAGAATTAAAAGAATTGGTGGAAAAACTTTCCGCGTTAATCGATTTGGGAGATTTGCTACTACAAGTCTCTTTAGCCGTTTGATCAGTTTTACCAGTTAATGTTTTCTGGAATCGTCTACAGATTTTACAAGAAATTTATAGCTAAGATTTAGCTATTAATGGATCCACCTTCGCAGAAGTATTGAGGTTTTCAATCTTAGTGATATTAATTAAATGATGGGACCTCATCGTGGAATTCCCAAAGAGTTCTACAGTATAATGCTACATAACCTCGCCGTTAGTGAGAGACTAAGGTTAGATTTTCAACCAAAACTTTTGAAAAACTCCACGTAATTTCTGTAGATGAATAGAGTCCAAAATAAGCATCGCTATTACTTCTGTTGTATGAGTTCATACACAGATCATTTCTTGTGAAATGTTCCACTCTTTCCGTCTTCTTTTAAAGTAAGGTTTTGCAACCTCTTCTTGAATTTAATACAGGATCAATACGCAAAATGTAGAACTGCAGTGACATCCTTATACGTTTCCCAATTTTTAATTCACCGATTTGGAATCGCTTACAAATTACCTCCACCTTCTGCTCATTTGTCAATTTCCAAATGGCAGCTAGCATCTTTACAAATGTACTTGTGCACCCTTTCCTAGAATGCTAGCAGCCTCGAGAAAGCACGTTTTAAATATATTAGTGCAAAGACTGTAACCTAGCTAGATTTCAGGTTGAATGAAATCTACACTTTATCTGTAAGGTAGACATTTCCACTAACGTTCAGCAAGGAATAGATAGACGTATACCTTTCATCTCGAATATTTAAAGTTTTTTCCTCGGTTACGGAAGGCATTTTTCAAACATTACAAAATTTCCTAGTCATATCATAATTTTATTTGAATTGCTTTTATCGTATTTGGATAAATACTAAAAGTTATGTTTTTTTTTCTAAAGATTAGAAATTTAATTTCAAGTTAACACATTATAAATCTATGAAATTTAGCGTTTGTTATTATACAATCTCCTTAAACGATCATGAGTCCTGATACGTAAATGAAAGTCGATAAAGCATAAGGCTCAGTAGGCCACATATCAGGAGACCTGGTGGAGAACCGGCCACAAAGGAACATTATAGCAATAAGTATAATCCGATTATCACGAAATGAATACTTCCATTTATTAATAAAAAGTGTCAAGCTGTTCATTTGCTGAGGAGGTTTAGGGTTCTGCTTGGGTTTTCCCGCTTTAAGGTTTTTGTTGTGTTATGTTATTTTGCTGTTGTCTTTGTTTAGTGTTCGTATTGTAACTATTATTGTGTTTTAGTGTTCTCGTTAGTTATCGTTTTACGCTTTATGCTTTATTTTTCGTGTTGTGTGCTGAACTCACGTTTGCCTATTTTGGTAGGTAGTTCAGAACCTTTCATATGGAGGGTGTCTTCCCCTACCGGATCAGGATTCATAGATAGATACTAATTAGCATTTTAGAGAAAAAAAATTACGCAATTTATTCAAAGGAACCTATTTAAGTTTACGTATTTATCGAAAATCTTTGAAGTATTTATTTATTTATTTACTTTGTTTACTACTAGTGATTTATTGATATTAACTAATGGAACTACCCGATGTTCCTCTGATTGGAGATGAATTACTTCTATAACTGTTGTTATGGAAGTAATTCATCTATGGAAATTCATCGATGGTAATTCATTTATGAAAGTAATTTGTTGTTTATGGAAGTATAGTGTTCTATATCTATACTTAAATGGGCAGCATCATTAGGAGTTTAAGCGTGTTTCGTCATGCGAAGGAAGGAATATTCAACCTTTTCACAGATGAGATGTATACGTTAGCTATATTATTTACCGTCAAAACAATATAATGGTACGATGATGACCGACTTCTAAATACAAACTGCTCACTATGCACGCATATTTACGCTTGGTATAACGTCAAGTTACAGGTGTCCTTTACATTTGCCCACCAACCACAAGTCAAACATTAGTTGATTAAGAATATGAAGAACATTGCAGTTTGTATTATTCCGTCAATAATGAAAACAAAAATTCTTTCTAGGAAACGTTTCAAGTTTTTTTTTGATAATTTTGAATCAATTTTGAGATTGATGTTTACTAACTAAAAATTAAAAATATCAATGGAGGGAACATTTGACATCTCCGAAAATGAATTAATAAAAATGTCTATGGAAACATTGTAAAAACTTAAGCTTTATTTTTCCAAATTGTATTCTAAGGCTACAAATACATACAATCTTTTCACCAGAATGTGAGTGGAGGCACCTGTAACACAAATTTCACAAATTATCCAAAAATTGTCGAATAGAATATGGATTCTATTTTCTTCTGTTAAAATTTTTAGGCAGTTGGAACATAAAATCCAATTAACTAATGTTTGACCAAAGGTAGATATTGCTACCAAAATATGTCTACTTTTAGGTATATTCCCATGTGAATATACTATATATTCATAAAAAATCCAGTTTTTTAGGAAAAGTTATTTATTTTTATATCATGGACAAACAAATAAGAAAAATAGGTTTTTTTTAGTGTTGTATTAAATGAAAAAATAAAAGTATTGATCATTGATGATTTGAGTAATATTAGAAAATGGTGTAAAATACATTTATATAATATGTATTGACTGGAAACAGCCCTTCTAAGAACCTTCTTACAACTAATCTTAATCCTTCAAGAGAATTTGTTTCACTTAGTATGCAATATTAGCCTTCTTTTGACAGTGTAGAAAACCACAAAAAATTTCGAAAACGAGTGTTGTTTATATTAGACTTAGTTTAGTCTAGGGGTACTTAGTTGATGCTAATGTACATATTATTATATACCACGGTTTCACTTGAACTTATATTCAAACACATTCGAAAAATAACTGAAATATCTTTTGCCTATTAGTAACCGAGATTTTTAGTTTATTTATAATTATTAGTTTTTATAACTCACTGTAAGTTCATTACATTCTTATTTAAATTTTGCCAAATCATTTTCACTTATGGATTTCGTATTTACATAGATCACTACACCGCTGATGAATAAATTTGTTTAATATACATATTGTAGTCCTAGTGTACCTAGATATGGATTTTTATGCTTGTAGTCTTGACTACTGTTAAATTATTGTATAATACGATAAAAAAATTTTATCTGTAAAACGATATAAAAGAATAAATATTAATGAGAATCATACGCTTACACACCTTGCACATAAACACTTTGGCACTTAAGAGTGTTATTTATTATTCTTATAGTATTTTAAGTAAGAAGGCGACAGTATTTCCTTCTTTAAACCTTCCCCCTTAATTCAGTATCTTTTCATGAATGCATTCCTTACGCTACTGCTACTTCCCCTTTCTTTCTCTGTATGTGTATAACTCTTCTCTCTTCTGTTCCTCTTACTCGTTATTTGTCTCCAAGGTGTTGAAAGTTTCTTTAGTTGTTTCGTTTCACTTCTAGTTATGAATAAGAAAGTCTTACCTTGAGATTTGCAAAAGAGAACAACGATTAACTTTTGCCTCATTTACTTCTCCGCAGCCTTCCTCTTTCCTTTTGATTCTCATCTCCTCTTTTCATCACTTTGCACTTTACCACAGTCCTCTCTTATTATGATACAAATTGCGATATTCCCAGAATAGGGCTATTAAAGGCTTCCGTCTTAGCATACTGTAATAAATATCTGTATTGTTGCGATAATCAGCATTTTAAACTTTATTTTTCAATTTATGTATAGTTTAACTACAAATTGAGCTAGGAAACAAATGATTATTATGAAATAACATCACATCTTAGTCACCAGTATTATTCTTTCTGCCTTTTGAATGTTGTAAGCACCAATTTAATTCTTGCATAATGCACAGATCTTTCTTTTCGTCATATTTTAACCTCTAAAAAAGAACTAAAAGGATGTTATATTTTAATAAAATCATTATCCATTAAAAAATTATCGACTTTTCCCATACAAAATGTATTTACTGGGGTTAATTTTGGAATATTACTCCGAAAAAATCTTTTCCTCGACTCTCATGACACTTTCTTTCAATAAACTTTTCAGTGACAATTACGCAAAATTGCTGCTCAGTTCTATAAATAACAAGAAAGATCTCTGCCTTGAGCTACGGGATATTTTCGGTTTGTTGACATTTCACGGTACAAAACAATGACCAGTTCTGCCATTTTCTTGTTGCGATAATATCTGAAATGTTAATTCATTTATACTGCATCTCCGGCATCATTTTCGAAAAAGTACTGCCCAATCATTTCTACAGCCTAAAATCCACACACCAAGCAGCGGATTTTATTTTGTTGTTAAACAAACAACTTATTGTTTGTGCAATCATCTTGAAATCTCATAGTTTTTTCTGTTGAAGTTCCCATTTAGTTTAAAGAGCGCCTCGTTGTTAACGATGACTCTTCCAAAGTCATCTTTGTTCTTGGTATTTCAATATCATCTTGGTATTCCAATAGGCAGCTGAAAATTTTCAGCTCTTTCAGTGAATTATTGACTTGAGTTCTCACGTCAGTTGAATGCTGTGGCATTTCATTACAATTTTTTTTTTTTAATTCGCTGGATGGAGCTTCTGGAAGTAATGATTTATTTTCCATTACTTATGGTGAATGGTCATTAATTAAAATGTATTAATTTTAGCCTGATTAATGTCTTGTATATAATTACTACAATGATAATATACATATACATATATGTGTGTATATATATATATATATATATATATATATATATATATATATATTATTTACTCCTATTGACCACTAGTTAAAAAAGAGTCCACTGTTATGGAAAAAATCTTTCATTATCTTCCATTCTTTAAACACGGCTTTCAAAACATGAAATTTCGACAATCAAAATACTTATATGTGCGGTTTTGCATTTTTCCTTTCAAAAATAAAAAAAAATAATAACTTCGCTGTTCTTATTTCTGCTCAAATCTACTCACGAAAAAGGTACTTAGTTTTGATGAAATCATTTAGATTAGCTGTAATTTCCCTACATAGCGAACGATTCTCGATGTATATTTTAATACAGGGTCATTATCCATTACCAAATATAAATTTATCCATTTATTTATTTAATACTTGTATTTACGTATACTTCCATTTCGTTTACAATTTATATTTTTTAATAAAAATAAAATAACTTTAAAAAAATGAAAAGCAACATTAAAAATGATAAGTCATAAAATTGGATCTAAATTCGTAATTACATTTATTGAGGAAAATTAAAAATTATCAGAAGGGTATAAAAAATTGGGACTTACTCATCTTTTGCATCATGTTTAAATTTAACCTGTTGTAAGTTAAAGAAATTAATACCACATGAACACTAGTTTGAAATTTCATCTTTAATTGGTACTTAGATGAATTGAATTTATGGATTGAAGACCATTCGTAGATATAAATTATGGTCAAAATCTCTTATTAAATTTTTCAAGAAAAATTTCTGTAATCTCTCGAAATCTTATTTTTCTCTGTAAATCACGTTGTTGTAAGATGAAATTCGTGAATTATTTTTCGAAATTGAATATTTCCTTTAATGAATTCCATCATTTCCACTTTAATAACAAAAATAATGGAATAATTTAATAAAAATATATTATAATTGAACTTCGAAAAAATCATTATTTTGTTGAAATCAAACTCTGATTTTAATGAAAAAGCTACTTATAAATTAATTATCTGTACATACGAAAATAGAATATCGTCGGAATAAACGAGATAGCAGGCGAAAGGTTAAAAAGAATTTTGGTAGTGTTAATTCTCAATGAACAAAAGATATAAAATTGAATTTATTAAAATCGGAGATAATATTTTTAAAATAAATTTAAATATTCAAAAAGATTAAAATTAAAATAAACCTTAAACTATTCATCTTTTCTATTTTATCACTCAGATATTTTGCATTTTGTTAATTAATGATATTGCAGGCTGTACAAGGATTAAAAGCCAAAGGATTATATATATATATCTATATATTTATAAGATTTGGAAGTTAATTACATGGTTCATGTTGTGGAATATAAAAGCTAATTAGAATTAACATTGAAGTACATAGACTGAATTCTTAAGATACTTGAATTTTATTTTTGAGCAATTTATTTTTACAATCGATCGCCAAAAGAATTGTGACCATAAGTGAATTTTTTGGCTAAGAGTAACTTGTCAGACCATCCAAATATAGCGTTCTTCAAATTCAGTGTTAATAATATTCGTCACATCTCATGACAAAAACGAAGAAATTAGTTAACAAAAACTAAGATAATAGATAAAAAATAATAAAGGCAGATAAATAATAAAGTCGCACAGCATTTAAGTTTTAACGTACTTGGATGATACTTGATTTGAAAAATATATAATCATAATAAAATATAATAACCGAATAAACATGTAATAAAATATTTATATAAAACAATAAAAGACCTGGAAGTACCTCATTGACTTGTTCTAGTCAGTGATCTTCTTGGAAAAAGTGCTAGTGATATTTTAATTTTATTATTTTTAATAATATCTAAAACTTCTACAGCAGTTACGATGGATAACTTTGTTTTGCACATATTAATTTTCATCTTACTATTCATTTTCTTTGAATTAGAGCTCATTTATTCAATTTTAAATTTAAGTATAAAATTAGGACGTTTGTAATAGACTAAGTTTACATAACTACCAATTGAAAATAATATCCTTTAATAAATTTATTGAACTACTATTAATAATAGTACTTAACATAAAATGTCCAAAATGTAAAAAATGAAATACGAAACAAAACGAAAATGGGAAAGGCTCTAAATATTTCCTGAGAAATTTAAAAATGTATTTTGACGAATAAAGTTGATTGAAATGGAGAACTTTTAAGAACAACTAAAGAAAAGAAACGTTTGACGCAGAATCTTATGAAAAAAACGGGATAAAAATCTAAAGAACAGTCAGATTAGAATAAAATCAGTCATTTCAGGAGGCTAGGTGTAAAGGTTTTTAAATATTTGCTCGTAACAGATGAGAATAATTGTTAGTCAAATAACTGACGGCAGAAATAAGAAATATTAAATAATTTGAACAATCTATATTTATAAACCATTACATTGGCTTTATGGTAACCCGTTTTCGGAATTTTAAGGATTGTCCGTTTTACTTAGCTTAGGAATTTAATAATTTTGGGTTATTTAAAAAATTAAAAAGAAAAAAATTTCGGTCTGTCATTAAACAATTTATAGGTTCTATGTTTACATCGTATTCAATGGAAATTGACGTAAATCGAAAAGAAATATTTTATTGTTTTATGATACAGCTTATTTTTCAAATTTTATATTCCTGTCGAGTGTGCTACCACACATACGATCGTTAACTTATTTTCTTCATTTCCTTTTTGTAGTTTATTTCATTTTTCTGAAATTTAGGTTACGCGTCTATATTGTTTTTCAGTTTTCTTTATAATGTCTAAAAGGAACAGGAGTCACTGCAAGATTTTGAAACAGTGAGTAAAATAAAAGTTGTGTGTATGCTTATAGTAGGGGTAAGTAAAACAAGCACAATCAAGTCTTATGCTTACCCGAAAGGATCCTTTTCTAAATTTATCGTTTAGAACAAAAGGAAAATAGCAGTAATGCGAACCATACTATGCATTGTTCATTGAACTTCATGAGCCTGAAATAACATATGTAGGCAACGTATAAGCAACAAAATCTTAATCTTATGCGTTTTATATCTTTTAAAGAATCACTATTTGTTTTTCCTTACTTCTATTTTCATTTCTCTTAATGTAATTTAAATATTTATGCCATATCCCCCCCCCTGCTGAGATAAAACAGAGCATATAAATAACACTGTTTCATTCATTAATCTAGCGCTTTAGTTATCTGGTCCAGGTTTTCTTATGGCTGTCTCAAATATAAAGCATGTGAGATGCTAAAGTACCAGTCAGAGTTGATATCTGAAAATAACTATACTTGCTGATCTTCCTATCTCTGTAGCGAATAAAATGTGAATGTTTATAATGCTGATTATCACGTGTATTTCGATGTGCTAGTATCTTGAGTGTTATGCAATCGTATATTTGGTTCAGTTATGAATTAATGGAAAATGATTTTTTCCCAATTTTCACTAGAAAGTCTAAAAGAGGATGTTTATAATATATAAGGATTTTTGTTTTGAAAATTAATAATTTTTCAAAAAATATTTTTTCTTTATACATAGTTCGTTGAGATTACTATATCTTTTTTGAGAGTGATTTGTGTCTTCTGTTAGATAGCTTAGAACCAGTACGTGCGATTATGAAAGTTAACATGCATCGTAGATATGTATGTATTATCTATATATATAAAAATGAATGTTTGTCTGTCTGTATGTCTCTTATGCCTTCCTAAACCGTTCATCCGATAGCAATAAAACTTTGAGAAATGGTTGGACGCATGCCAGGGACGGTTTCTGAATTAGTTTTGACCCGCTAGGTGGCGCTGGGGTCGAGATATTACGAAAAATTTTATTTATGGTCTGATTTGTCTCATATTCACAATACATATTACTTACATGGAAAGAATTATCTCTACAAAAAATGAACCCGCTAGATGGCGCTGGGGTTGAGATATTTAGAAAAATTATATTTATGGACCGAATTAGTTCATATTCAGAATATGAATATTAGTTACGTGGAAATATTTTTGCAAAAACTATACCGGTGTACCGGTGGGGCCGGTGTCGATATATTTGCGATACAAACAGACTTTTATATTCTGTATATATATATAAAGGTATGTTCATATGTGTGTACGCTAAAGACCAAAAACCTAATGGCCGATTTACGCGCGGGAAAAGGGGGAAAATGGAAAACGGGGAAAAGGTGGAAAGAGAAAAGGGGAAAACGGGAAAGGGTAATAAGGAAACTGGGAGAGTGGTGAGGTAGAAGGGTGAAAAGGAGAAGTTGGAAAGGGAAAAGGGGAAGGAGAATAATTGAAAGGTAAAATTTATGAAGTTCAGTTTTTTAATTTTTTTATCAAATTTTCAATTGTGTTCATTTAAACTCTCTCTCTCTCTCTCTCTCACCCTATATACATATATATATATATAGAGAGAGAGAGAGAGAGCGAGAGAAAGAGCAATGGCTAAGAAAATGCCGGGTCTGCTAGTAATTTATAAAAGTATAATAAATAATTTCTCAACATGATACCGCTGATATAGTAAATAAATAATATTAACAATTAATGAAATAATAATAAATTAACTAAATATATTAATAATAATCTTAATAAAAAATCATATGATAATGGTTCTAAATTTGATAAACAGGGAGTATACAAACTTGTTTGTGAGAATTGCGACATGATGTACGTGTGTATGCCAATCGCAAATTTTCCACACGTGCAAAAGAGCACCTAAATAGCATTAAAAATAATAAACCAGAAAACTCCAACATTGCCAAACATATAATAGAATATGGTCATACATGCAATCATAATAATTTCATGAAAATCTTAGATATTTTTTATAAATATTATATATAATACTTCTAATTTGGAAAAATATCATATGTACTGTAAAAATAAAAATTTATATAATGAACAAAAATTTTTAAAAACGATATATTATTTAAAAAATATACTAAATATAAATATAAAGAAGTAATAATTTAATCGAATATTTTCCTCTGTGATTACATAGTACCGTTTGATTTAATTTTAATCTTTCAAAGTACATGTATATTCCTTCAGCTTACTGGTAGAACCGGACAGTCTGATCTTTTAAATTTTTGACTTTAATGCAATAATTTTATCTCGTGATGAGATTAACCCGTGCTTTCAATTAACCCGGAAGATCTTGAGTCGTATCAATGGGCTAAGTAGGATAAGGCTCAGTGGGTAAGTGGGCTCAGTGGGTAAGTAGGATTTCATTAATTGTTAATATTATTTAAAAATATAATAATTAAGAAATCTAAACAAAGCTATAAAAAAATACACTATTATTACAAGAAATCTTACTGCCTTATATATTACTAATCTGAAAATTATTAATTTTTCAAAAAAATATTTTTCTTCATTATATGTAATTTGTTGAGATTTCGTTAAACATTCGGCTATAAACCCTCTCAACTTTGCAAGAAAACTCACCGGTAAATAAAACAAAATAATAATTGAAACATTACTCAGAAGGTTAATGCTTAATTTTTTGTGTTTTTCTTGTTTGTTCGGCTAATATGCCTGTATTATAAATTTCTGTGATTCTTATTGAAGTATTTACTTTCTCTTGTTTTACCTATTGATTCTCTTTAAAAGCATACGTTACAATAGAGCGAAAACTCAATTTATATACTTATTTCTGGAATCGTTAAATAAAAAAAAATATAAAATTAATTAATTTTCATTCTATATAATTGTTTCAGTGGTTAAGCCCTGGCGGCTGAACATCTTTGCGTATTCTTTCAAATTGTGTTCATTGTTCGCTCATGGACATTTTAAAAAAAAATTCGATAAAATTTTTTTAAATTCTGTGAATTCTATCGTTGGAAACTTTCCTTTCTTCTGTAAAGATTATATGATGCCAGACAAAAATTTTCTAAAAATAACCGGTGACTACTAAACAAAAATGGCATAACCGGTTTTTATTGAAAATTATTACAATAATATTCTTCCATAATCTCATAGTACCAGTTAAATGTTTGTACTTTGATTACGTCTTTGAAAAAAATAGTCTGATGTGGTCACACATGATTTCCTTGTACGCCTATTAAATTACATACACACATTTAAAAGTACATAAAATTTTATTTCACTAATAACTCCTGATTTTTGTTGTATTGTTATTATCGTATTATTATTTATTTTAAAACGTTTTTCACAATCAAAGTTTAATAATTATTAATAAATCTATATATTTAAATTAAAAAAAATCTAAAAAAAGGAAATGAAATCCGATTCAAACCGATGTGTTTTCCCCTTGTAAGATCCAAATATTTCATTAATTAAAATTTTATTTGGCTATTATTCTAGAACCAATGAAAATACGTACCACTTATGATATATCGTTGAAAAAATGCTCGTAATGAGGGCTTATTACTACAGTTAAGAAAACGTCCAAAATCCAAAGTTTTTTTGAATTTTGGGCTTTCATCGACATTTTTGATCAAGTCCATTGCAATAAAAAGGGGAAGTACACAACTAGATATTATAACACCTAAATTCCTAAATCCAAAATTCATCCAAAGTCCTAAATCAAACATTTGAACATTACACGTCTAATCGTTTTTGACTTATGCGAGATTCATACGAAACTAGTCAAAATGGATCCAGGGATGGTCAAAATGGATATTTCCGTTGAAACGGAGAGCGAAAATTTTCGCGATTACAATACTTCCTTTACTTCGTTCAAGGAAGTAAACAATATTCTGTAAATTTGCGTAATCCTTTTTTGTCTTGTTTTCAGTCATGACTTTCTTTGCAAAATTTTTTTGTGACTAATTTAAAAATATATATTTAAATATACATGAATCGTTTTACATTTATATTCAGTAAGAGAAACTTTGTTTAAGTTTTCTACGACTGTTTATTTAAACTTGTAGTTTTGTGAACAATAATCTTCCGTTATTTAAATTCTGGTTTAAAAAGTTAAAAATAATTTCCGTGTGACCTAACGAGCTTTTATTTTTCTTTGCTTGAAATTAAAATATTATAAAATTAACCATGATAAAGTCTATACCAAAAAACCTTGCAATTTAGGTTACGCTATTTTACGTCAAATGTTTTTTTTTTTTTTTTAATTTTCATTCTGCTTTTATTTTCACTTGGAAACCTTTTGTTAATAAACAATAATATCTTTCCTTTAGGAAAAAGGATGGAACAGTTTAAGATTTTATTTCATAAATAGTTTCTCGTAAGTTTCAGACAAACTTTATTAATCTATTCTCTTTAAATTTTTTCCAGACACTAACAAATAAAATATTATACAAAGGAGTTGCAAGGAGCTTGCTCCCTCTCTCACTCTCTCTCTCTCTCTCTCTCTCTCTATATATATATATATATATATATATATATATATATATACATACGTACATCTGAATTTTCAGCAAAAGGGTGTTTCTTTTATCTCTTTAAGTCTATTAATCTTCTAATTTATTAATGCCAAATATTTTTATAGTTCGAAAATTCCAGTTTACCATTAAGAAATTAAATTTTCGAACATGATCTAGCAGTTATAATTATTAATTTTATATAATTTAGAATTCTTATAATTGTACATTGAAATAATTAAAATAAATCACTAAGTATTACGAAAAATAAAATTTATTTCAAGTCATTTCTACGGTAATACTAGTCTGAATTTACGTCAAGAAAGATCTTATCCCTTGTTAGAATATAATGTTGGCCGTTGATATTTACTTTTATAAAGATATTTTTTTGGGGGTTTCTGAATATTGAATAAATATTATTCAAGTACTGAATATTTAATATTTTGTTGAATAATTATAATTTAATACCTGAAAAATAATTTGTGTTTTTCTTTTGTGGTTTCTAAACAATCCGATTTTCATGAAAAACTATTTTTAAAATGTTGGGAATTTCTAGGTTTTTTAAAATAGTTTGTTAAAATGGGGAAAACCATGAAAACTGCATTATACGTTTAAGAAAAATATTATAATCTTTCTTTTTTTAACTACATCTGGAGAAGGTTAATGTTGTTAGATGGTAATTTCTCTTTTAACTGCAAAGCAGCTGATTTAAATTTATTAAATTTGATTAAATAATGATCCTGGATACATATAGTGATTACAAAAACTAACATAGAATCGGAATTTATGTGCTTTTTTATAACCAGAAGAAATTAAATTGTTTAATGCTGACCACTTTGTATAAATAAATATTACTTAAAAGATTTAGATAAAATAGGATTTTTTAACAATCTTATTCATGAAAACAGATAAAAATATTTTTATAATACAATATGATGAACATTTATAAAAATGATGAATCTTTTTTTATAATACAATATTATAATTTTTTTTTTTAAATTGGGTTGGTCTAGTGGTAAAACTTGTTGTCGTAAATCAGCTGATTTTGAAGTTGAGATTTCTAAGGTTCAAATCCTATTAAAGGTAGTTGCTTTTATTAGGATTTGAATACTGGATCGTAGATATCGAGTTTCTTTGGTGGTTGGGTTTCAACTAACCACATGTCTTTGGAATGTTCGCCCTGATTATGTTCAAGACTACACGCTTACCGATACATTCACAGATATTGATGAGTCGCTATTGATTTTGTGGAAGGGAATATAAATAAAAATATTTAAAAAAAAACATTTTTTAATTATCATTGAATAGAAATAATCATAAAAATGTTAAAAAATAAATTATATGATCCTTGTTAATTTAAAACATTGATTCTCAAATTTGTTTGCCTACCGCCCACATTGAAAACCAAAAATTTTCTAGACCCTTCAAAAAATTTTTAGATTTACCATCTGTTGATTAAACTTACCATTTGTACATGATCTTGGGTTAAGCTGAGGGCGGGTGATACGTGTTGCAGTCTCAATCTTTAATGATTTCAATATCTTGGCACAAAATGAACAAAAGCCAAAATCTGCAACTCTACATTAAAGAACTCACAATTTATCATAAAAGATAGATCAAAACCGTTTAACTTCAATATTTATTTGTATTAATACATTGCTTAGATCGGGAGATATGCAGCATTAAAAACCAAAGTGGCCTTTTCTCTTTAAATTGTAATATTTCGGTACAGAAAAATCGTAGAGATATAAAAAGAAGGACCATTTTTATGCAGTTTACTGAAAAAATTTCGTTTCCCCAATGCTCTCGATCAAACAAGAAGAAAGATTTTACATTTTTAAAACATTTCTTCTGACTGATTTTTTTTTTTTTAAATTTGATGATTTTTTAAATCTGAAGTATACCGTCAAAAAGTAGAGTATTCAAGCTAGTTTGAAAACTTTTTTTAATCAGCCATTGCCTTCTTAGACCACCTGAACGCCCAGTTTTCTGAGGGCCTTCTACCGCCCCCCTTGAAGGCCTCCAGCGCCCACAGCGGGCGTTATGGCCCACTTTGAGAACGAATAATTTAAAAGGAATATATCTTTTTTTTTTTAATTTTTTTATTTCTGAAATCTTTATAAAAATTATTTATAACTGATAATGACGAAGACAAAATAAAACAAAAAATACCTCATGCATTATGTTGTAAATCAAATAATTAGACTAAGTGTGGTAAGAATACTAATTTTACAACGTTTTTAATGAGCATGATTTTTCATGAAAGAGTCATTAAAATCATCTTTTATAAGAGACACTGCGTAGTTCGTGTACTAATTTAAAAAAATCTGATGTGAACACCAAATGATTTCCTTGTACGCCTATTAAATTACGTTTTATTTTCTGCTGCACTTCATTTAAACATATTTTATTTGAAAGTGAGTTACGATTCTCCAATTGTTTAATAAACTGGACAGTTACACATTTGCATTGTGATACACCACATTGCATCAAATTATTTTGTAGTGTCCGTATCAGCATTTTATATTAGTTTAAATATTAATTTTGTTTCACATCACTCAAGTAGATGTGTGGTGTAACTGAGCATATGTTGGATCCGTAATCATGCACACATCAGTTCGAATCCGGCTTTATTACATACTTTTTTTTTAAATTTAAATATATAGATTTATTAATAACTAGCAAACCCGGCAATGCTTCACTATTGCTCACTCTTTCTTCTCTCTCTCTATTAGATATATTATATATATCTAATAGAGAGTTTCTATTAGATATATTATATATATCTAATAGAGAGTGGGAGAGAGAGAGAGTGTATAAATGAACACAATTTAAAATTTGATAAAAAAATTTAAAAACTGAACTTCACCAATTTTACCTTTCACTTATTCTCCTTCCCCTTTACCCTTTCCAACTTCTTCCTTTCACCCTTCTCCCTCGTCCCTCACCTAGTTTCCTTTTTACCTTTTCCCGTTTCCCGTTTTCCCCGTTTTCCATTTTTCCCTTTTGCCCGCGCGTAAATCGGTCCATTAAATTTTTGGTCTTTTCCGGACACACATACGAACTGCCTCTTATATATATATATATATATATAGAATAAAAAATTCTGTTAGTATATTTGTTTGTTTGTTTGTTTCGTAAATATCTCGACACTGGCCCCACCTAGCGGGTATAGTTTTTGCAAAAATATTTCTTTTCCCGTAACTAATATTCATATTCTAAATATGAACCAAATCGGTCCATAAATATAATTTTTCTAAATATCTCAACCCCAGCGCCATCTAGTGGGTGCATTTTTTGCAGAGCTAATTCTTTCCATGTAAGTAACATGTATTCTGAATATCAGGCAAATCGGACCATAAATACAATTTTTCGTAATATCTCGACGCCAGCGCCACCTAGCGGGTCAAAACTAATTCAGAAAACTTCCCTGGCATGCGTCCAACTATTTCCCAAAGTTTCATTGCTATCGGATGAACAGTTTAGGAAGACATAAGAGACATACAGACATACAAACATTCATTTTTATTTATATAAATTATTAACTTGTGGTTGTACAAAAGTTTTGAATTAAAATGAAAAAGAAATAAAATTTTATAAAATAAAATTATTAAATTTTAATCTAATTTAAATTTAAATTTAATTAGTGAATATTATTTCACTAATAACTTCTGATTTTTTTGTATTGTTATTGAATTATTATTTATTTTTATTTTTATTATTTTTTTTAATAATCAGAGGTAATAATTATTAATAAATCAACAGATTAAAATTAAGAAAAAATAAGAAAAAAAAAATTTACGTATATGAAGTCGGATTCGAAACCATGTGCCTTCCCTTTATAAGATCTAAATATTTCATTAATAAAAATTTTATTTGGCTATACATCTAGAACCAATGAAAATAATACCTTTTATGATATATCGTTGAAAAGCTCTCAACGATGACTTATTACTGCAGTTATGAAAAAGTCCAAAATCCAAATTTATTTTGAGGTCAGACTTTATAGAAATTTTTAGCCCAGTCGACTGCAATCCAAAGGGGAAGTGCACAACCAGGTGTTACCACAGTCTTAATTTTAAAATTTCAACATCCTAATCATTTTTCAGTTATGCGTGATACATACGTACGTACAGACATCACGCCGATAGTAGTTAAAATATGTATTTTTGTAGAAATCTGAACCGAAATTTTTCGCGATTACAATATTTCCTTTATTTCGTACAAGGAAGTAAAAAAAAAAATAAATAAATAAATAGAAGCTATTTGTAATCATTCAGTACTTGTGACGTTCTACATGAATTTCTGGTTCTAAACGCTTCTAACAAAAAACATACACGTTGCATACAATACGTATACATGTTTCCCGTTTGACAAAAAAAAATTTTCTAAATAAATTTTAATTTAAAAACAGTGTTAAAATATCTAAATCTAGAGGATTTTATTAAGATGGGAGAAGAAAAAAATTCTATGTAATAAAAAGATAATGGGGAAGAAGAAGGAAGCGAGTGCTTGTATGAAAGAGTGGGAGAAAAAAACGGATAACAGATAATAGATAACAAGAAATTTCAAATATTTTGATGATCGAATATTCTGTGTGAAATAGAAGCAAGCTGTTTGCCAAATTTCCTGCTAGACTTCTCTAAGTTTTATAACATCGGCATTTCTAATACGATGAGTAGAAGTCGAGGGCTATCTACCTAGAGGAATAGCAGAACAAGCCGATGGGGATAGCAGGTGGTTGTGAAACAATAGAGTTAGTACCTCTGGTTGAACACAAAAGGCTTGTGCTTGCTAAATATTATTGTAGGAATGTATGTTCTGCGGGATTTAAAGTCCTATAACAACTGACACCTTCGGACAAAGCCTCTTTCCTTTTATCTTTTGGTGGTTTTCATTTAACACTTCCTTTTCTCACAAATCACTTTACATCGTTAACAAAGTAAATACAAAGCGATCGCGTATGCACATTCACGTATTTATAATATACGACCTTAGAAAAGCATAAGCTCATATTTTAGTGAGAAGGAGCTGTATAAAATAATATATTATAATGGACCAATATTTAGCAGGAATTTGTACTGGGACTTTATACATTAGTTAATAAGCCACTATGTAAGTAATTAAATAAATAAAGACTTTTAAACTATTTAAAAATGTTAAATTCATTCATTCTAGATAAACAGTTAAGTAGTGTATAGAGAATAAACCTAAATTCTAATCTACAAGCGTTGATTTAAGATTACTATTAATTTATATTTTTTCCCGCTTTTTTTCGCTAAAACCTACAATATTAAAAGCATTCAAGCTTAGTTGTGAAGTGAAAGAATTGCTGTGAAGAATCTTCCTTTTCAAACGTACCTTTCATCGTTCTTGATAACAATAAAAATTATTTCTTGATCGCACAACCTTTAGTTTATTGTCGATATTTCCAATATCTCTATATTAAAGGCAGTATATTTACAACAAAATACTAAAATAAAACTTATTACAGCTTGCAGGAATATCTATTATAATTTCATAAGTTTTTTTTTCTTAAGTTAATCAATACGATACACTTCTCTATTGCTATCAGTTTTATTCTAATATTGTAACCTCAGTACATGTAGTGCAAGATGGGTCCTTAATTAACTAATTCTCTATATAATATTTCTGTATTCTACGTTTCTCATCCAGTATATCACCGAAAACTATCTGTAAATAGCTATAAGATCCACCACTAATCGTGACCCCATAGGGGAAGATACCCTCCAAGTGTCGGTTTCGGTCGCCACACCACATACTCCGGCCTAACCCATATGGGCTTTATCGGAGGTTATCTTCAGTACCTCAATGACATCTTTCAGTCAAGCCTCAGCCAGGATGCCTTTAATGCGAATGCCACATGCGACATTCCCATCCGTGTACTACTAACTACCATGAACTCCAAACAAAACACATCTAGCCAAGTCTCAAAAAAGGCTGAATGATTTAAAGCCGAAGCAACTGAACTCTACCTACCCGAAAGGTAAAAATGAATTCGACACACAACTAATCTTAAAACGCGACACAAAAACACTAACAAAACATAACAATAACAATAAATAATTTAACATAACAGTATCATAAAACAAATAAAGTAAAACATATCTATAACCAAACAGAAACAACCAATTTCATTTTTAAGGTTTATTTTAACCTCTGGGACCACCGTTAAATAGTAAGTTCAGAGGATGAGATGAATGAAAATTTTTGTAGCTTGTTAAATTGTCATGCCTGACCGGGATTTGAATCCGGGACCTCCGGATGAAAGGCCGAGACGATACCACTCGCACCACGGAGGATGGCATTTTTGTACTACAAAATATTATCTTTCTTGATACATCATTAAACCTATGAATTACCAACCCACATAAAAGGTAACCAGTGAAAGAACGGTGCTCTGAATTTGAATAGAATTGCCAGCACTAAACGAGAATTAACATCTTTGCACATATAAAAATTGTTTCTTTTAGCTAACTATATTCCGATGGCCTCTGCTCATGCGTGTAGTAATATACATTCCATTAAACTCATCTGTTTCTTGGTTATACGAGTTGTTGTATAACGTATATATACAAACAAAAAAAAGAGAAAAAAGTTTATATATATAAAAAAAGAAGAAATATATACATATATATTTCTTCTTTTTTTTTGTTCTACAACTAGTATATTTAAATGGGCTCCTTAAGCGGAACCATAAGTAAATCATTTGATAAGAAGCACATGATAAGGGGTCTTAAGAAACTCCCATAATAAGTAATTCATAATAACAGTTATTAGTAAGCAGTAATCTTAAAGTCCATTAGAAAATATTTCTGCCAACACATCAGTCCATAAAAAAACCAATAAACAAATAAATAGTCAAACTAAAGAAAAATATAGAAATAAACAAAAATAATATCACTAGATTTGGCGTTGTCATTTATCAAACTGACATTCAGTAGCTCCTAAGTCATGCACATGGAGACGTTTCAATCTTCGGACGTCTCTACTGTTATCAAACAAAGTGTTTGACGTGATTTTCAAGTCGTTGTTGGTAATTAACACTACGCTGTCTGACAACCTCACGACCCATCGGAAGCTCCAGATATTCGTGAATTTCACCATTCCGAGTGAACCATGGTGCTTCTGCAATTTCTCTCATTACTTTGTTTTGAAAGCATTGTATGATATCTCTGTTGCTATTATTTGGTGTTCCCCACAACTCCACGCCATAAGTCCAGATTGGTCGTAGGATAGCTTAGTAAATCCGTATTCGACAACATGAGGCATGAGTTTCTCCGTAGCAGCCAATGCAGTTCCCTATACTTTGCATTTAGTTGTTTTCTTTTCATCCCCACGTGACATTTCCAGGTCAAACGCCGATCTAGGTGAAGTTCTAGTCTTTTCTCCAGACATCCACTCTGCTATGGAGTGTACTATAGGAATGGACTATATCGTCCATTCCGCTGAAAAGTAAGATGTCCGTAGGATATCGTTAAAGTGATCCTTAATGTACGTGATGCCTTTAAGGGGTAGGATGACAAGAATTTTGTTCGTCTCTAAATCAAAACCTGGAGCTTTCTTTAGTCGCTTTCCCAGGTTGATTAATTTCTGTGACTCCCTTGTTGAGACCGGTCTAATCGGAAATCTTACTGGTATTGGGCTGCCTGAGAAGTCTTTAATATCCTTGTCACTAGGACCCTCTTCATCGTGAGGTTGGAGTGTTTCGCTTAAGTATGAAACAAATAGATCAGCTTTATCTTTGTCATTCCTCACCCATGTTCCAGTACGTCTCTGAAGGGCAGGAAGCGTACTTCTGGACCGTTATAGCCAGAAGGTGTATCCGCGTCTCTGTTCAGGTTAGAAAGATATCCGATGTATTTCTTGAATGTTTCGTCTTGGATACCTTTCAACAACCTCCACAGCTATCGCGCAGCTCTATTAAAATTTCTGTCTTCTGGCCTCCTGAATCGTTGTCAATTTCGTCTGACCCGCCATTTTCAGCCAATTAGATCTATCACTTCCTTTGGATAGGTATTATCTCTGGTCGAATGTACATCTTCAGATGTAGATCAACATGTACGTTCCTTCATGGCCGACGTTAGAAAGTATGTT
Organism: Lycorma delicatula; assembly: GCF_047948215.1. NCBI lineage: Eukaryota > Metazoa > Arthropoda > Insecta > Hemiptera > Fulgoridae > Lycorma > Lycorma delicatula. The sequence continues at coordinate 108,352,218 of NC_134457.1, forward strand.
GCATAATCAATATCTTCAGGGGTATCTAGTGGAAATGGGTTAATCTTCGATCCAGTTCTGATAAGAGACCGAATCTATACGTTTCGTACGCAGGATAGGCCTCCTTTTCCCCCTTAGTACAGTCTTCCTCACTATAAGTAAAACGGGCGAGTGGTCCAACGTCGAATCATAGGTTTTTTCTACCAGTGTATGTAGATGTTATACCTGAAGCGATAAAAAAGTCAAGTAAATCCGGGATCTTCTTTAGGTTCGTAGGTCAATATGTCGGCTGGAATCCTGAAACTACATCCAGGCGTAGATTTTGAACACACCTCCTCAACATCCTTCCCCTGCTGGTTGACAACCACAAATCCCACAACGGGTCTTTCGCGTTCCAGTCTCCTACAGTGATAAACCTAAAACCTAGTATATATACAAACATAAAAAGACCAAGCGCTGAAGTATTCATACAAATCATAATGCATGCTGCCATCATTACTACTGTGCAGGGAGTTAAAGAGGCCTACGGTTAACACTAAACCACTCTCATTGCTCGACTATTAGTTTTCAACGTTCTCCTGTAAAGTTTCAAAAGACTTCACTCCTTTCAGTTTTGTCTTTGATGTTGTCCAGTTTTGTTTATCAAAGTCTTAATTATATTTTCTTAGATTGTTATTATTCTAGTTTAAAACTTTTATCACATACATATAACAACGTGTTTCAAGTTGCAGTTACTAACCAATTTTTTCTCTCCATATCGAGAATGTTTTAAAATACCTATAAACATTAAAAGCAAATTCAGTGAACAGATTGAATCAAAATGGCAAGCTAAATCTAAAATTGATTATCTGTTGCAACTCTCACTCGTACTTAAATAATCTGAAATTTGCCTAAGCAGTTATAGAATGTTATTGACTTTTAATATCTCTGATTGTATGTAATCTACATGAACCTTTAATTACGATCTGCAATCATTCAACCAGACAGTTTGTAACATTGAAATAAAAAATTATTCTTAGAAGTTGCTTTAATCATACGTTCTTTTACGAAATGGATGACTTCTCAGCCAATCTTGTTGTAAGAGGTGGCCTACTTAATCTTCAGTGATAAGTAAGATTTCAAAGGAAGGATTTGATACCTGATACCTGACTCTTTATGATAGAGTTTGTTTTATCTGTTTTACCAATACAGATCTCCACAGAATAGAAACTTTTGTTCACGGTTCAACTTTCTCCAAATTTTTATTTTAGCATTCAACTGCCTTACAACTAGAAATAATCACATTTACGGTTTTGCAAATGCTTTTTCAATCTCATGCTGCCTATTCTGGATATAGTGACATAAATTAAAACCAGACCATCAAGGATATATGCAAAAAAAGCTATTTCCCTACTGACAAAAGCGGAATATATTTATTTATGTGTAACAACAGTTCCTGCAACAAAAGTTTCATTCAGTTAATACCTGTTTCAGTGGTTCACTAAAAATTAACCAATCAATTTTATAATTTCAAATAAAAAATCATACGTCTCGTTTCAAAAAATTAGCTTATTGAAAGATTTTCTTTATCAAGAAAAAATATAGAGGTTAGGATCGTTCATGATACTAGATAAAAGAAATTGAGCTATGTTAGTAAAATTATTTAGCAAGTAGTGTCGGGCAAATCCATAAAAACGTACACATAAAATTTTCTAAAATTAGATAATTTCTAAATTCTTTAAATGTCAAGATCGTATATAGAATATATTGTATATAGAAGGTTTTATAATGATAACATAGAATAAAAATTATAAATTACAAAACTTATAAATTAATTTTGTAATTTATTGTAAACAGGCTGTGTATCTTCCTATTTACTTTCATTAATAAATATAACCACAAAAATACAATTACAAAAATCTCTTAAGAATTACGTCAGGACACCAAAGAAACAACTTAATAAATAATGATTAGGATAAATATATTTTCGGGAAAGTAAACGTTTTATAGAGGAAGTTAAATCATTCATTTTATTTTGGCAACAGCTATATGACGTAAACAAACTGGTTCGACCGTTTGTTCTGAAAGGCAAAGACAAAAAGAGAGTAGTAAGAAAGAGAATTAAATAAGTTTAGGAGTGAGTGGGAATAGAGAGAGACGTTAACGGGGATGTCTAAGTGAGCTTGCTGTAACTGGCGAGGAAATAGGAAGAAGTGAAAAGGGTGTACGGGGAAAGGGCTTTTGTTTTTGCGCTAATGAGCGGAGACCGCACAACACCGACTGCTGAAGGCAAAACACCCTCAGCACCCCTCTCGACCGTCAACTCACCCCTGCTTCTTGCCGTAGTAAACCCTATGAATTATGCACGACCTTTCAACGATCCCCGTACGCGTGCGTTTAAAATCGTTTTCACACACTAACCTCCCTTCCCCTCATCGTCCTTTACGAGTCTGACAAACTAAACTACGAATTTACTTAATATTTTACTCGTACGTCGGTTCTATTTAAATTATTTGTAATTCTGACGCGTGTATTACTGTAAATGCGATAAATTCGTTTAGCTCATGTCATAAGGATATATGAGGATACCTCATGTCATAAGCTACTGTCACAACACATATTTTGAAATTTTATATAATCTTAAAAATTATACTTGTGTATTAAAAATACCATCAGATAGTAATAAAAAGCGACAGTTCACTTAATTTTTTCCTCATTTAGTCATCATATATTTTTATTTTACGTAAAATATTTATGTATTCCTCCTTTCCTTGTATTGAATTTGGGTATAGATTAAATCAAGTAGTGATTTTATTAATTTAACCCGTTTTACAAAAATAGAATAAGAACAAGAATAGAATAAACTTCCATAGAGTGTCGAAATTGTAACTGGATGATCCAACTTTCTGTCGGATATACAACTTTGTCGTATGACTGGTTACTCATCAACTGAAATCCCTGGAATAAATGTCAACAATAAAGCCCGTTATACGAAAAAACAACATTTCAGAAAACCTATTACGCTTTTTTAATTTATTTTTATTAAAGTCCAGAATATGAAGGCATTTACAGTTTAGAGTCGTTTGATGGAAAGCTGAGGTGGATCCCATTCACGTGCTTCTATATTTATTCTTTATTATTTATTTTACATTTTTGTTTTGAGTTTTAATGTATTTATTTTATTTTTTATTCTTTCAAAGTATACTTCATTTACACTATACAGTAGCTTACATATTGGTCATACACCTTTGAAAGATTTCTTTACAGCCGTTGTTTGTTGTAATGATTTTTTCTGAGTTAGAAAGAAGCTACTCTTGCGCTGATACATTAACAATTTAAAATTTGATCAAAATTTCATGCTTTTAAGAACTCAGTGCAAAGGAAAAAAGGCCAAGTACAATTAAATATTTTCTGAAAAGTAGCCTTGACTAAAAAAACTTAAAATATTTTTTGTAAGGTGGTTTTGAAAATAACATTTTCTTATGTTTAAAAAAAATAATGTGATTAATTGAAAGGATAAATTGATGTAAAGTTCTGAAAAGAACTGATTTCGTACGTATTATCACGCGAAAATAACGTTTCTGCATCTTAATTAAATGAACAATTGTACAACTTGACTTCTGAGCTAGAAATGGGTTGACTGGGTTGTGAATCATGGCTTTTGTGAAAATTTGCTGATGTGTGAAAAAGTAGATGGATGAAATTTTTTAAGGACATTTAATTTTGTAGACAGGAACAGAAAGCGTTTGCCATTACCATTTCAAGAAATTAAAAAAATTGTCTCTAACATACTAAGAATGATTTTACGTTTTGAACAAAAGTTTCTAGTTTATTGGTCAGGAAATCGATTTAAAATAAATACCAATTCGATATCTTAAACTGTCAAATAATTACGTAGGTTATTTTTGGTTTTTAGGAAAAATTTCTCTTGAATAAGATTTTATAGTTATAATCAAGAAATGATATCGAATTAAAAAAATTCGTTAAAATCGGCCTGCTAAAACTCTAAAAAATATAACCACAAACTTTTTAAAAATTTGGTGTATTCAATTGTTTATAAAAAAAATATTATATGATACCGTAAACTTGTCTGAATCTAAGAAAATAACTGAGTGTTTTTTTATTTTATTTTTCAGATAATTTTCTTTGTAACGATCAACTATTAGCATGAAACTTTTAATCTAACGTAAGTATATTTAATGTTTATTTTTTTACTGGATGTAATGGTTGTTATTAATTAATACATTTTTTACTTGAATAATGGTATAAATTGCAATAGACAATTACACGTTTTTATGGTAGCTTATCTACATTAATACACACGCAGTAAATGTAATAATTTTTAGTCAATTTTATTTTACTTGAAACAACGGGTGATCGTAAAGTCGCACAACACAAATGACAACAAATTGTTCTTTAGAAAGCCTTTTATTAATTTACAAATTAATATTAATATTTACAAAAGTGGTACTTACAAGTTTATAATAAGTGCTAGAAATGTCTACCATGATTTTCAATACATGCATCAACACGTTTTCTTGTTTTTTATGCAACCTTTTTCAGTGTAGCAGCAGTGATAGTTCATATACAGTCCTCAATATTTTGTTTCGTTCATCAAGTGTATGCGGGTTGTTTGAGTACACTTATCCCTCAAAAAGCTTTACAAATAAAAACCGGAGACTCTGGTCCGGTGAACGAGAAGGCCATAGACCACAAGAAATTATCCGGTCATCGAAGAAATGGCGAAGAAATTACATACTTCCGTTCGCCGTGTATGTAGTTGCTCCATCTTGTTGTAGTCAGCAATCACGTTCATCAGCACCTAGCAAAGCTATAAATTGCATAATTATTTCTTGATACCGTTCAGCTGTGATGGTCTCCGAAAAAAATATAGGCCCGAAAATTCTCTAAGATAAACCACACTACACCCCAGTTTTTGCGAATGTAATGGCTGTTCATGGAACACATGTGTGGGTTCTCTGAAGATCATATTTTGTTATTTTGACTGTTAACATATCTGCTAAGATGAAACCAATCTTCATCGTTAAGTAAAACCTTGTCTAGAACAGATATGTCATTTCCAATGAAACTTCTAAACCACCAACAATACTGCATTTGTTTCTCCTTATCTAGTTCTTGGAGCTGATGACTTACGTTAATCCGGTACGGATGCAATTTTAAAACTTTAGTAGCCTTATTAACACTTCCGTAAAATAGCTTAATTTGGTTAGAAAGTTTTCAAAGAGACTTTTTTGAAGAATGAAGAAGTGTTTCACTTATCGTCTGCAGACTGTCGTCAGTTAAAACAATCGGACGGCCTTGCACACTACAAGTAACCCGAAAACGATTAAATATACGACGTTTAGTGGATTTTTTTTACACATTAGCATATAGAAAAGCATTTAAAAAGTCTTCTTGACACTTCGCTACGATTTCGAATCGCAGTAACTCACTACAATAAAGATGCGTTGTTCTTGCGTAAAAGATGTTGCCGCTCGGACTAAACAAACTGCTTGGTGCTACGCCACTCTTGCCCGGAGGCGTGATCTAGCAGTGCTACCATACACTATTCTGTCACACAAAAACTTATTTATTATTATTATTTTTTTTTTAATGAAGTTATTAAATTGTTAAAAATTTCAATGTGTAGATGTTAATCATGAGATAAGTTAAACGAACTTACAGGTTTTTCCATAAAAAGTCCTTATAATTTTTTACGAATATGTTCAAAGTTATGATGCTAATAATGTATGAATTTCCGATCACTGAACCATATTTCAGAGCGTAGCAGTCTTTTATAGAGTTTAGTAGTCGAGTAGTATAATTTAATTGTACACTGAGCACTTCCTAAACAATAAACCAAATTATTTATTAGCCTTAAAAGCTGCCCTCTCAACTTTGAAATGAGATACTCAATGTAGTTTTATTTTTATTAGTTATTAATCGTGACTAATGACTTAAGAGTTATAATTACGTTTTCAGTTGAATTAAGCTTTCAGTCTAAGCAGGGACTTAGATATAAGTGCTTTTAAACTAAGGATGCGATTATAAATGAAGTCTTAAGGGTCAGTCGATTATTATAAGGTATTTCATTATTGCCTATTAATAAAATCCTCAATCATGAAGACACCAACACAAATCGTAATTTTTTATTTGTTGCCATCTATAACACAACAGATTAATCAGGGGTAAAAAGGCGGTAACTTATTTTTTACGCTGTTTATTTTTATTATTAAAATAAAATTATTAACAGCTTACATATTATGGTCCGTTTTTCTCTTATTTATTACATCTGTGATGCGAAAGAAGCATAATTCACTAATAATTATTATTAATTTAATATGAATTTAAGCTATGCTTATTTTAGAATTAAAAAGTTACGTTCTAACAGTAAAAAAAAAGAAACAATTGAACTTTATAAATGACACATGATACAGATGTACATGGAAACTGAGGATAGTTGCTAAAATAATATATTTTATTGTCATGTATCTCCAATGAAAATATTCTGAATATTTTAAATTTAAACCGCCTTCAAATGTTTCCTTATAAGTTTAAGAATATAACAAATTTTACGTATTATTTTGACTCATCTAATACTCCATTTATTTCACCTTTGAACTATTCCTTTAATCACAGTATAATAATTCGTACACCCCTCACATTCAGTTTTTACATTTTTATTTTAAAATATTTCTATCAACCATACTGTTTTTACTTTTTACCCTCCTTCCACTTTTAAATTAATCATGGGTGCTTTTACGTATGGTTTACCAACTTAAATTTTCGTAGAAAAAACATTTACCAAAGTTTTATCTTATCTATTCTATACATATTCATCTTAATTTCCATATGGAAATTTACTAACTCATCTGATGTTTTATTATATCATTATATTTCAATCACCTGTACTATTTTATTTTCTAATTAATTTATTATGTACTTTTATTAATGTTGTCAGGGTCGATGAAATCATTTTGAAAAAATCTGTAATTGGTATCTTCAAGCATTTTGTCAGTACAGAACCGTTATGTTTATTAAGCTTTATTATTTTTTTTTTATGCAATAGATTCCTTTCTATACAACAATTTCGGACTATTTTCCTTAAATGTCAAAAGGTTTCGCCCTAATTTACAATGGCAAAATTGAAACGGCACTGAAATTCTTGCAAACACAAATTATTGGGCAAAATTGATGATTTTTGTGTTTTCTGAACGAAAAATTGTAAAAATAAACCAAGAACAATTTTTACTCTCAGGACTGATTTTAATTCACTATATTTCAGGAACTCTATCTCAATGAATTACGGAGCAAACTATTGTATAGGAAATATACGTCGGTATAAATTTACTTTGTTCATTTGAAAATAAGCAAAAACAATTGTAGTAATATTTGTAGAAAATTTAAATTTATAACGTTAGAATACACAAAGTCAACAGAAAACAAGTAGGAATTTAAGAAATTATGTTAAAATTTTAATCAAACTAAAACATAAGTGACGGAAATGTTACTAATTAAAAAAAATTCATAAAAAAAACATTTCCATAATATTTCTAACAGCTTCCGTCAATCTTTACACAACTCTCCGTTAGATATGAAATTGTTTAGATGACTCAGATGGATAATTATTTAAGTAAATAACATTCAACTTATTTCTAGATTCTTCACAAAAAATGTGAGAATATCCAGAAAAAATTTGAGAATATCGGAAATTCATTCTGCCTTCGCTCTTAGTAAAGGAATATTTTCGAAAGCGGTGGCAGATTATTAGAACAAGTTTAGTAGTGCATTGCCTATAAAATTTTAAAAATATGAATGGTTAAATAATTTTGTTGCCATTAATTCGTCATCAGAAATTAACATGAAATATAAGTCGAAAACTAGTCTCTACTATTTCATGCCTATTTTTAGAAGTCTGTTACGATTGTGAAGTGCATAATTATTTTTGGTTTGTGGAATCAAAAGTTTTGATTCGTTAATAATAAGATAAGGTAAATCCCAATAAGGCATTTTTTGCCTTTTTTTCTCCCTACACCCCTGCAGTGGATCAGCAGTTAAGCATGACTCTTGCAGGGGCATGTCCTTGAAACTAAAACGAGGGTCGCCGTTTGGATCTCTTCTTTTGAATTTTGCCCACTCTAGCGGGGGTACACCATTTCTAGCTTCCCTCATACAGGTTCGGGTCTTTTCTATGCCCACTCTAGCGGGGGAACACCATGAATGGCTTCCCCCCCCCCCCCAGTTCGGTTCTTTTCTTTAATCGTCAATTCAAGTGAGGGAACACCATCGCTGGCTTACTGGTTCGGATCTTTATTTCCCAGTAATCCCCACCGTTCAAAGCGATCTACCGAGATCACGGAAAGACAGGGGAACCAGCGTCCTCCCACTTGACCATCGCTGACCATCCGAACAATCCCAGACGAGCGGCGACTCCATGAGGGGTTATCTTTCACCCCCTGGTCACCATCTCTTTGCATTGTAAAATGCCGGAAATAAACCCAGCTATCTTCTCGAAACGCCTCTGTCCAATAGCATCTTGGTAACTATGTTCTCAACGTTCAGTGGGCCAACCGATCTCTCTATCTCTCTTGTCTCTCGGCTATCCAACTGCGACACCAGAACAGCACATGTTCAGGGGTATCCGCCTCTGCACTACGGGCTGCCCGGAAGGGTTGAGATTCAGTATCACAACCAGTGCACTTCCATTATGACCGTGAACAAAAATGATGTCCTCGTATTCTTTATTTTATGTGTGTATTTTCTTATCGGGAATTTGAAAGGAAGTTTATAGTCTGAGATATCTTCTGAATTTTATTAAATTTTGAAAGCTAAGGAAAGTATTTAAATGTAAATAAAATAGTTAATTATTAACTGTTGATAATTTGGACTGACGAAAATGAAATATTTTTCAAATAATTCAATTTTTAAAACGAGAGAGTTTCATAATTTATTTTTAAACAGATAAATTAACATTAATGATTTCCATATCTAAGTTTTATTTGCCATAATTTTTTAATTTTAGTAATTAACTGTGTGTTTCCTCAATTCTGTTGCTTCATAAGGCAATTTTTATGTTTAATTCTAAATATTTCCTTTTTTCAGCTATTTTATTTGTTTTAATCAAATTTCTCAAATATATTTGTTTTCCACCGAGAAAGACAAATTTTATAGAAATATTATTTATTTACAAAATAATATTTGTTATTTGAAAAGTAGAATAAAAATAAATTTACACTTTTTTACACTCAAAATTAATTTTGAGTGTGCCTTCAATAGTGTTGTCTTATTACTTTCCCGTATAGATAGCGCTAAAGCAGAGCTATAGCTCTAGAAGGGAAAGTATTGTAATCGGTTCAATTTGGGCATATGCGGTTTTCACCGGATCTTGACGTTTTGACACCTAAGAAACCCAAAAAATCGGATGGAATTTTTCCGGATGTTAATGTTCGTATGCACTTGTGTGTGTTCGGTGTTGGCCTCTAAATAACCTAACACCATCAGACCTACTTGACCAATTTTGACCAAAATTGGTCAGATTACTTCCGTATACGGGGCATTGATACAATTAAATTTTTGATTTAAAAGTTTCAAAGGAGTCAAGAGCAAGGTCAATCTCAATATCTCGTGATTTTGCCTAATTAAGGCCATATTTTTCTAAGGCGCATTTGTTTACAACTAAAAATAATAATATTTGAAAAAAAAGTTTTGCAAAATCGCACACCCACCCCAAATAATGCTGTTGTAGTCGTTTATATGTTGTGACATCACAGGTGAGCGGTAGAATTAAATTTTTTTTTTTTTTTTTTTTTGTCTTCAGTCATTTGACTGGTTTGATGCAGCTCTCCAAGATTCCCTATCTAGTGCTAGTCGTTTCATTTCAGTATACCCTCTACATCCTACATCCCTAACAATTTGTTTTACATATTCCAAACGTGGCCTGCCTACACAATTTTTCCCTTCTACCTGTCCTTCCAAAATTAAAGCGACTATTCCAGGATGCCTTAGTATGTGGCCTATAAGTCTGTCTCTTCTTTTAAGTATATTTTTCCAAATGCTTCTTTCTTCATCTATTTGCCGCAATACCTCCTCATTTGTCACTTTATCCACCCATCTGATTTTTAACATTCTCCTATAGCACCACATTTCAAAAGCTTCTAACCTTTTCTTCTCAGATACTCCGATTGTCCAAGTTTCACTTCCATATAAAGCGACACTCCAAACATACACTTTCAAAAATCTTTTCCTCACATTTAAATTAATTTTTGATGTAAACAACTTATATTTCTTACTGAAGGCTCGTTTAGCTTGTGCTATTCGGCATTTTATATCGCTCCTGCTTCGTCCATCTTTAGTAATTCTACTTCCCAAATAACAAAATTCTTCTACCTCCATAATCTTTTCTCCTCCTATTTTCACATTCAGTGGTCCATCTTTGTTATTTCTACTACATATCATTACTTTTGTTTTGTTCTTGTTTATTTTCATGCGATAGTGCTTGCGTAGGACTTCATCTATGCCGTTCATTGTTTCTTCTAAATCCTTTTTATTCTCGGCTAGAATTACTATATCATCAGCAAATCGTAGCATCTTTATCTTTTCACCTTGTACTGTTACTCCGAATCTAAATTGTTCTTTAACATCATTAACTGCTAGTTCCATGTAAAGATTAAAAAGTAACGGTGATAGGGAACATCCTTGTCGGACTCCCTTTCTTATTATGGCTTCTTTCTTATGTTCTTCAATTGCTACTGTTGCTGTTTGGTTCCTGTACATGTTAGCAATTGTTCTTCTATCTCTGTATTTGAACCCTAATTTTTTTAAAATGCTGAACATTTTATTCCAGTCTACGTTATCGAATGCCTTTTCTAGGTCTATAAACGCCAAGTATGTTGGTTTGTTTTTCTTTAATCTTCCTTCTACTATTAATCTGAGGCCTAAAATTGCTTCCCTTGTCCCTATACTTTTCCTGAAACCAAATTGGTCTTCTCCTAACACTTCTTCCACTCTCCTCTCAATTCTTCTGTATAAAATTCTAGTTAAGATTTTTGATGCATGACTAGTTAAACTAATTGTTCTGTATTCTTCACATTTATCTGCCCCTGATTCCTTTGGTATCATTACTATAACACTTTTTTTGAAGTCTGACGGAAATTCCCCTTTTTCATAAATATTACACACCAGTTTGTATAATCTATCAATCGCCTCCTCCCCTGCACTGCGCAGTAATTCTACAGGTATTCCGTCTATTCCAGGAGCCTTTCTGCCATTTAAATCTTTTAATGCTCTCTTAAATTCAGATCTCAGTATTGTTTCTCCCATTTCATCCTCCTCAACTTCCTCTTCTTCCTCTATAGAACCATTTTCTAATTCATTTCCTCCGTATAACTCTTCAATATATTCCACCCATCTATCGACTTTACCTTTCGTATTATATATAGGTGTACCATCTTTGTTTAACACATTATTAGATTTTAATTTATGTACCCCAAAATTTTCCTTAACTTTCCTGTATGCTCCGTCTATTTTACCAATGTTCATTTCTCTTTCCACTTCTGAACACTTTTCTTTAATCCACTCTTCTTTCGCCAGTTTGCACTTCCTGTTTATAGCATTTCTTAATTGCCGATAGTTCCTTTTACTTTCTTCATCACTAGCATTCTTATATTTTCTACGTTCATCCATCAGCTGCAATATATCGTCTGAAACCCAAGGTTTTCTACCAGTTCTCTTTATTCCGCCTAAGTTTGCTTCTGCTGATTTAAGAATTTCCTTTTTAACATTCTCCCATTCTTCTTCTACATTTTCTACCTTATCTTTTTTACTCAGACCTCTTGCGATGTCCTCCTCAAAAATCTTCTTTACCTCCTCTTCCTCAAGCTTCTCTAAATTCCACCGATTCATCTGACACCTTTTCTTCAGGTTTTTAAACCCCAGAATTAAATAAATTAATAATATTTAAGGTGTAAAAAAGTAACTCGGTGAGGCTGGGTTTTGAATTCGATCGCCCTGTCGGCTGGGTACCTGGTATGTTAAGCCTTGCATCTACACCAGTCTACCGACCGTACAAACAAAATTTGTTTTATGTAAGTTGAGAAATTACATTAATTTAGTTAATGCCAACCGTCCCGCTAGTATCGCTACACCCGCGCGATTTAAATATGGTATGTGCGCGCGCTTTAGTTAGAATCATTAAACGGTATTAATTAATTGGTACAAATTAAACTGAACGGTATGAATTAAATAAACGATTAAATATTATATTTAAATAAAATTATAGTGAGTGAATTAGGGGTTTAAAATAAATTCATTCCAAAGATTTACAATCTTACGAATTACATTATTTGACTGTTTCAGCCACGTTGTACAGGGGGCTGGCTGAAATATGGTATAGGGCATTTTTACTGAGTTTGGGATGAAAAAGGTTGTTCTATTTCCTTTATTGTTTACTTTTTTTCTAAAAGTAAGTAGTAAGTGGATAAATAACACTTCTATGCGGATAACGTTTTCTGATGATGTGTAAAAATTAAGAAAGATAGTAAAATAAGTTTTTAAAGAATGCAGTAACAAATAGAATTTAACAATTAACATGTCTAAATCAAAATTATTTTTTTTTTAAGAAGGGTGACAGGTTCTGCGTAAAGAAAGTTAATGATATCGAGATCACCTAATCGAATTTCTGAACGATTACATATATAAGAGCAATTTTCCTCTAAGTACTTTAATAGTAGATCGACTATGGCTAAGTTTGGGATTAATAATATTTAAATTTTTGTGAATTGTCTAAATTACTCATGTCCACGAAATGAGGAATCTTCAATCACATAAGTAGAGCAGTAGTCGCGTAAGTTTAAACATTATTTAAACTTCATTTAAACAATGTTTTGGTTACATTAAACTCTCTGTCGAGGCGATTTTATTTCTATTAAATGTATCAGAAAAAATTTAAGCCGAATCTATTCAGTAAATAAAAATATTTAATTTGTAGAATGATGAGCTGTCGGAGTTTGAGGGCAAGTGAGACTTCAGAGTTGGATCAAATAATAGGAGACATAAGACTTTATGGGATAAATTGATAGATAGGCCGGGGAGGTACGCTTATTTGAAAACAGATTCTGAAATTAGGAGCTAGATGAATGAAGGAGAATAGTTTTATGGCCATTATTTTATAGTCCAGGGAAGTTTTATTTTTCTTAAAGTTTAGTTCATGTTGAGGAGAAAAAAATAATACGTGTTTATTGTAAACAATATGAAATATTTTACATTTTATTGGCAAGTGCTCTGTGTCTGATGAAATTCATAGATTATAATTAGGTGTGGATATGTGCAGGAGGAATGCGTGATTGGGTATTTGAAGGGTAAGAATTCAAAGTGTTTGGTTGGGTATGTAAGAGAAGTGTGAAAATGTCTGTACAGAATTACAGGAATTTAATAATTAAAAACATAAGATTATTATTATTTGTAATAGGGAATAATTATATTATAAATTAATTTTATCTTCATTTTTAATTATCCGGAAGATTAATAAATGTTTATGTAAGAATAAAGTTAAGACATAAATTTATGTGTCATTCATTCATGAAATTCAATACTATTTTTATTTTTTTTATTTGAAAAAGTAATTAATATTTGTTAATGTTGTTCCATTTATTGAATTTTGTTCAAGAGTTTTTGTAATTTTAATAATCTGAGCGAAGACGTGGGTTAAACCAAGTGGAATATTTTTATTTTATTTTGAAAGAACAATTTACAAAATTATGTATAATTAAATGGTGACATAGGTAATAGATCATTCTATTGTATTATTTATATAAAATTCACGTTATCATTATTTCAAGTATTTAGTTGTTTTTTTTGTTTTTTTTTTTTTAAATCTGTTCAGATTACAATTAAATTTTTCTTAACTTCATTGTTAGTACAAAAGTATTTAGGATTCTTATTTGATAAGATGATGATTAACTATTTAATCAGATTTAATGAATAATTAATGCATAAGTTAACATTTGTATACTCTAAATATGAAATCAGAATAGGGAGATGGAAGAATGTCAAAATCTTTATCAGGATTCAGGCTATATTAAACGCTCAGGTTTATAATAATTTTATTTTAAATTTGGTTAATATTAGGAACTATCAATATACATAGAAATTAAACAGTCATATAATAAGTGCCTTAATTTTCGATAGATTTAAAATATTAAAAAAATATATTTTAAGCTATCGATAATAAATCATTCCGAAGTACTTTTTTTCGAATGATAAACTGAATGGATTTGAATTAAAACTGACAGTCGTAATTATTTCAAAAATCGTGGAGGTAGGCATAAATAATATCAATATTATTATTAATCGGAAATAGATTTATATAAAAGCGATGTTTGCGCATTGTAAAACAAAAAAATTTATAATTGCAATAATTCCGGATTAATAATTGATTATTTGGTAAAATGGTTGTGCTTGTTTTAAAACATGCTGTTAAATAAACCCGTAAGGCAAATAAATTTTCTTACAGAAGATTGTCAGCACTACGTTAGACAGCAAGTACCACTGTAAATTATTGATGTATTCTATTATTTGGGACTAGTGGCCTATTAATGTTTATGTAACGAAATGTAGGAGACCTGTGAATTACATATAACCACCTCGGCTCATTTATGTATATTCCTATACATAAATAGGCTATATACTTCCTCTGGTTTAGTTAAAACATAGAACCCTCTTACGGCATAACCTCTATCCACCAGTGAAAAGAGGCAGGCTATTCGTAGTTTATATAGAACGTAGCTTACGCAATATGCAAACACACGAATATTGGCAATACACTTACTGAGGTAATTATTTTCATGAATTATATACCGTAGAGAATATCCGCTTGCACTCAACAAATCTTGAGTTCGCATTTCTTGTCATCAATAATAATGTGTAGTTTTTAGTAAATATACATACGTATCGGATGTTATATGTTTACTATGTTATTATGTTTACTCCCAATATTGCACACCTGTAAATTAAATCAGTATCAATATATGTTTGTAAAAAAAATTATTTTTATTATTCAACTTCACGAAATAAGATATAAATTAAATATGTTTTTAGAATAGATTTTCGGCTCACAAATAATATGTGCCCATAAGTAATATGTGCTTTTTGGTGTTTGTTCATTTAATATTTTGCTTTTTTGTTTAGAATTTATTATGTTTGACAATTTTTTATTATTATCTTTGTTGAGTTTGGAGTCTCGTTGGAGACTCCAGAGAATACGCATGATGGTTGCGTATTCTCTGTAAACGGATGTCTTTCTTCAACTATTTCATTTCTCAATTTTTCACGCAGACTGTTTTACATCTGTCATGTGAATGTCCTTCAGGTGTTTCATGACAAATACGTTTAGGAATCAACGAAAAACGGTTTGATTCTTGTTCTTGAACGTAATTTGAAAAGCACTTAGGATCAAATTATACCAACATTTCCTTTCTAGCTTGCGTTTCTTTTAACAGTTTACATTTCATGACTACATGCGTTTTAGACAGCCTCTGCACATGAACGATATTAGATTATTGACTCCATATCCTTTCTTTATAATCATTATCCGATTTTTAACGAGCCCGTTTTATTTTAAGGTAACATTCTTTTATCTTACGAGCAATCTCTTTTGTAGGTTTGTCCATATTTCCGCTTCGAAGAAGTTAAAAAACAAAAATGTATGAAATAAAGTATAATAATATTAAAATATTTAAAAGTAGAACCGAATAAAAAAGGATAAAATAGTGAAAAGAAAAAATTAATTTTCTACTACACCTTCAGTACAGTCTTTGAACCTTTTTTTTGAAGTTGGAGCTAAATTTTTAAATTAGCCTGAAGCCTTTATTTAAATAAATTCTGTAATCTTTATCTAGTGCACTCGTAATTTATTTAAAATTTGACTTTGACTACAAAGAATAACTATTAAAGATTTTACTAAGGGCATAGTGGAAAAATTACTTTTTCTTTTTCAGTGCAACGGTTTTCTTCCTTTTTTTTCTTGTAGTGGCTGCTATTTCTTTATTTTCGTGAGTAGCTTGTATTTTTTTCAAACATTTTGTGTCATTGAAAAGGTTGTTATGTTTATCATATACGGCTGTTATGTGAGGGGATCTAGAGCTCTGCTTGGATTTCTCTTTTATTCTATTTTTGTTGATGTTTTGTTATAAATTATGTTTTTGTTCTTCTCCTTTTTTTTTGTTTTGTTTCACTGTGACTGTGTTGTTATTGTTCAGTGTAATATTTCTATGTTTCGTGTTGCGTTTTGTACTCAGTTTTACTTTCTACAGGTAGGTAGTTCAGTTCTTTGTTGGTTGGGTATTTTCAGTCTTGCTTAAGACTCGGTGAGATGTGTTTTGTTTTGAGTTCATTAACTAGTATTACACCGATGGGAATTTCACTCATGGCATTCGCATCGGAGGTATCCTGAGCCATAAGTTCCGAGCGTAAGGGCTTGGAACGTTGATGGGGAGGTGAGGGTGTCTTCCCCTATGGGGTCAGGATGGGAAGTCGTTTAACAGATCTATATAGAGGCTTAGGCCTGAAAATTTATTATAAAAAGAGAAAAAACGAATGGTGTTTGATTATAATAAATCAGTCCTGGGAGCTAGTCGATTTACATAAGGAATAAGCATCGAATATAAACATGCAATCATGCATTTTCCCTGCAACATTATTAGTATTGCCATAAGTATAACTAACAAAAGTAATTATTTAGGTCAGTAAACTTAGAACTGGTTTTGAGTAAGCAAATTTTCTCTGATTCGATGATATTCATTTTAATTCTGTCCTGTTCCTAGAAAAATATCAGTGAATTTCTTTATTTACTTTACTTAAGTATCTAAACTTTTATATTTTTTAAAGGAAACGAATTACACAGATTGACCCCTACCTACATATAAATAAATTATCATTACAACTAGGAAAATTAAATTAGCTGAAAAAACCCCTATAAGAAACGTCAAACTATGTATTTTTTCTGATGGATATTGGAATTCTAGGAATGCAATGACCGAAAAAGGTATAATACTTGCTTTCACAAATTAAAATATATTTTATTTACATATTTTGTAAGTAGTTTGTAATTAAAAATGTATGATTTCCATGGTTCACTAAATAGATCATGCTGAAACGTGTTGTCGAAAATTCTGGTTTTAAATTTGAAAAACTGACTGTGTTAAATTCTCATTTCTTAAAAGTTTTTTTGTGCTCTTTTACTTTGAAAACCTTTGAGGTTTATTTGACAGTTTTTCTACTTCCTACGTTGTCGATACATTTCAGTTGGGACTTAGTTTAGTCCCAGAGTCTTCGTAATACATCAATCATGATAAAACCTTATTAATAATATAAATATCATCAGATAAATGAGCATTACAAACCGCTATTTTGAGATTTTTCTGGTCAACAAATTTTATTTTGAAAATTCTTTTACAATTTGAGTTTTAGGTTTTGGTAAGCTAAACAGTATTTACTTAGTGATTTTTCATAAAAATTTAAAGAAGTAGTTTTTATTTTCGAAAGAACAGTCGGAAGTAAAAATGTTTATGGTTTTACACTACGCCTGTCATCTTCGATCGGTTGAAAGCACACGAAAATATTTCTCCTTCTAAGATTAGCTGATGTTTTAAGCTATCACCTATTGAACACTTTCTTATAGAAAAAATACAGTCTAAATTGCTGTGAGACCTCTGATGCTATTACATTTTTTTTTATTGTGTTTTTTTTTGTATTTACAATTACTGCACTTGTGGAAATACTACTTGTGGAAATTCAAGTAAAAAATGAGGTTAAATATTCAACGCCAACATATACACATTGTTAACAACTTTCCTTTTATCTATTTTCATTTTACAATTTATAATAATCAATTTTAAAAATCTGGAATTTTTCCAGCAATAAATTAATTATTTTATATTTATTGTTATATTCCGCCAATCTCCGTGGCGGAGTGATAGCGTCTTGGCCTTTTTTCTGGAGTACCCGGGTTCGCATCCTTGTCAGGAATGGTATTTTTCACACGTTACAAAATTTATTTTCATTCATCGGTAACTGTAATTGGACGTAAGCCTGATTTTAATGTACAGATAAATTAATAAATTATTGTGAAAAAAAAAGTTCCAAGTTTCATTATTTCAATTTAAAATTCTCCCCCCTTAGCGTTATTTGGCTGTCATCAAATTTTGTCCTCATCAAGTGTCTCCAGCACTTAAAATTTCAACTAGGATTCGATTTATGGGATAAGCTGTACAATTCCTTCATCTCGTAACAGAAACATACGATACCAGATAATGCTTTATGTATTATATGGAGGATTAAAATGTATTATATTTCTATACGAACTTACTAACCATTTTTAATCCATCAAGCTATTTTATAATTATTCAGAAACATGAATGCTGGACTTATAATTGCAAAACAAGATTAATAATGAGTATTATAATATAAAATAAATAAATGTACAAATGTATGAACAGATTTGTTGACAAACGTTTTATTGTATGGATGTGTGTACTAATAAAAAATGTTTGAATTGTTTATTAAACTTAGTATAAACTTATAATCTCTACCCGCGCAAGATAAATCGGCTCTTAACTCTATGAATTCAATAGTGAAGTAGGAAGTTGTTCCACCTCCGCTTTTCTATAGTTCCAGTATTTTCCAAACCGGAACTGAAAAGGAGGACAGAGTGAAAGACCCTTAACGGTTAGTCGTACAACATCGTCGAACTACACCGACGTCTATTGTGGTCGACCGTGTTATGCAAGTACTCCAAGAATATTGTTCTATATACCTTTAGAATTAAAGTTTGTATGCTTGGTTTGAAACTGGCGTTTCCCTATTCCGAAGTCATATGTTTTAGTTTTCCTTAAATGTTGTAAAGAAATTACAATCTGTTCTGCCTTAAACTTTGATGGAAATAATTTAAGCGTATTTCAAATTTTCATAAAATCCTTTATTCAAACGGTTATGTTTATATAACTTATAAAGAAGAATTTATTGACATAAGAATTTTTTAATTATATTTTTTACCTGTCTTTCAAAAATAAATGTGTACTCTGTTTGACCGGTACAAATGAAACCTATGATTTACCGTACATATGTTATTAGGACCGTACGCATGTTATTAGGAGGTCTACTTTATCGATCTTTACATATCTAGAACGCAGGGGTGTCAGAGGCTTCTATAACCCCTCCACACTGTCGAACCTGAACTTTTATCATTTGCTGGTGAACTTTCTAAATAAATTAAATTGCATATATAAAAAAACAATGAATGATAATCGGATCACATGAACGGGTAGCAAGAAGTTTGCCTTTTAATCCTTGTTGACGTAGATCATTAGATTTATCATTACCGAATATTATTAATGCAGAAATTATTGTTTCCCGCAGAGAAGGCTATTTATAGACTTCGCATTGTAAAGCGTGTTCCCTTTTCATTTTCTCAAAGCTGGTTCCGTCATGAATCTTTTAAGATTGCTATCTACGGGATCGTAGGGTTTATTAGTGTATATATTCTCTACTAGAAGAGCAAAAGCGTAGGGTTCGTTGACAGCCACATAGCTTCTTGTCTCATTGGGCATAGCGGCAAATGCATCAGAAAATTTACGAAAATATTATGGGCATAATAATTTTTTACTTAAGTAAATAAACAAAAGTAAATTTCCGAATTAAAAAAAATGTAGTATTATTTATTTTTTGTTAATTACGTAAAATAGTAATAGACTTCTAAACAATATGGTTCAGACTCCTAAGCTATAAAAACATCATTCATTTACTCTAAATTTCATCTTCTGACGACCTGATTGTTCCGAAACCCGTGGAAAGTGTATACAAACTGTTCACTCATATAACCACGCTTTTTCAAAACAGAAATTTGTATTCGAATTTGTTTTCAAAATTAGTGATCATTCTTTATTTACAAAAAAGATTATTTAGAGAAAGTATGTACGTGGAATTCTACGGACAATTTCATCTTCATCTGTATGCAAAAAGTGAAATCAAAACACATTCTGTATAGCTTAAACTTTTATTCGATAATTTTCCTACGACATGAAGTTTCTTTTGTACGTATTTCAATATAAGACTTTTTTTTACATACACCTGCATGCCTAAACATATGTATGTGGAGTTAATGTTTTTTGCCAACCATTTGTATACTAGATCTCAACGAAAGAGTTGTGATGAAGAAAATGTATCGCAACTTATTTTTAAATGAATATTCTTAATATTGTTTCGTATCTTAACTGAATTCATTCTGTAGAATTCATTGTAGGATTACAATTTGTCTTGTATTAAAATGGGATCCCCGTAAAAAAACTGGAATCGACCAGGTAACCAACATGGTTACACGATTTATTTTCAATTGAAAACACAAGGGACTGCGACCGTACTTGACCGGTCCGCCGAAAGAGATTGAAGCATATAAAAAATATAACATAATCCAACTATGCTGAGTTTTTTAATGAATTACTAATTTTTACTTTTATATTTTCATTTGAATAGTATGAACTTCATATGATGATGAAATAAAAATGAAACTATGTAGAAGGAAAACGTCGAATGAAAGTTTGTGCTTGAAAAAGTATGTCAAGCTTAAATACATATTAATAATTTCATACATAATCGGATTAGATCAGTCCTCTCACTAACACCGCTTCAGTACCTTTTTTACTGCAAGAAAATTGACGCTATGTATTAGAAATGCACCTTCGGAAGAAATGCTTTTTACTCAGGTAATTTAGGAAGCTCGGCATCTTGTGCATTTTAAATGGAGCTGGAGTGATCTAAAATTAAATAAAGAACAAATATTGGTCCAAGGGAGTACACACGAATTTTTAATGCATTTGAAATTAGCAGAGGTGACAAAATCGGTGATAGCTCGGAGTAGATATCATATGTTAGAATGATTTGAATCTAATTCTTCCCATATTTATAAGTTACATTGCTAAATGAAAATATAAAATATATATAAGAATTCTAAAGGCTTCCTATAAAACAAAACCTTTGCATTTCCAAGCAGCCCAATTATTTCCAAATAGAGTATAACATACTCGAAAATTACTTTTAGCGAACCGATTAAGTACGGTCAAAGTTCATTGTGTTTTCGATTGAAAATAAATCGAGTAACGATTTCGATTTCTTGGCTGATTCCATAATTTCTATAGGGATCCTATTTTAATACCAGACATACTGTTTTTATCCTACAACGAATTCTAAAGGACGAATTCTAAGTCAGTAAGATACGAAACACTATTAAGAATACTATTTAAAAATAAATTGTGAGACATTTTGTTTATTACATCTCTTTCGGTGAGATCTAGTATATAAATGGTTGGCAAAAAACTTTGCCACAGCATGTTTAGGCATAGAGTTGTATCTGGAAAAAAATATCTTATATTGAATTATAGAAGAAACTTCATCTAGTAGGAAATGATCGAATGAAATTTGAAGCATGATAGAATGTGTTTTGATTTAATTTTTTGCATGGACCTGAAGATGGAATTGCCTATAGCGTGCTATGTAGATAAAGCTACTAAATAATCTTTTTTGTAAAAATATAATGAACCACTAATTTTGAAAATAAATTTGGAGACAAATTTCTGTTTTGAAAAAGCGTGGTTGTATGCGTAAATAGTGTTCAATATAAATATTAAATAAATAATGAAATATACTTGACGGGATGTGTTATATATATATATATATATATATACTCGTATATGCTTATGTATAAAATCAACAAACTACTGCATCAGTTTCATTGAAATTTAAATACGCGTGTTAAACCCACGGGGTTGGTATGGTGGTGAACTTGTCATCGCAAATCAGCTGATTTCAAAGCCAAGAGTTCTAAGGTTCAAATCCTAATAAAGGCAGTTACTTTGTACGGATTTGATTACCAGATAATGGCTGCCGGTGTTCTTTGGTAGTTGGGTTTGAATTAATCGCAAGTCTCAGGAATGGGCAACCTGAGACTGTACAAGACTACACTTCATTTACATTCATATATCATCCTCATTCATCCTCTGATTAATCCCAGTCGGTGGTTCCGGAAGCTAAACGGAGAAAGAAAAAGATATGCATGTTAAAATGAGATGAAAATTAGTTCAGTCGTTCTTGACGGATCAGGGTCAGCTGATTTCGATAGGATTTCTTCTGAAGTCTGAATATTTTAAAATAGTTACTATGGGACTTTGATGCGCTCCAGTCAAAACAAATCTGATGTGGACACTACGTTACTTCCTTGTACGCTTATTAAATTACATATACACATTTTTGCTTCATTTCATTTAAACTTATTTCAATGAAAGTGAGGTACGATTCTCCAATTCTTTAATAAAGTGGACAGTTACACAATTTCTGAAATATTATTTTTTATTAACATCAGATATTTATACAATTATTAATCGAACAATCTTATATGAAATATTAGGATAGAAAAGTCCCTTTTATTAATCATTTTACTCGATCAGCATTATTCGTATCTTCTTGAGTTGCTAATTAACGAAAGTTTCAGATTTCTGGTGTGTCGTATAAATAAAAGTAAATAATAATTAAACAATTCCGTTTAGTTAACTCCTGTATACTGGTTACAAATGTTAATTTTGACCTAACGATGTAAAATATTCAGTTTTTATTATTGGATTATTTGGTGAATAATCAAAAATGAAAAAAATGACAATCATACAGAAAAAGAAAGATGAGCTCTACAAAAAGAAGAAATATAGCTCTAAAAACTACAAAAAAATGAATATGATGAGTAAGAAAATGTTAAGAATAAGAGAAGAATAAAAAATTAAGATCAGATGATAAATATAAAGCGGAAGAAAACGTTAAGACCAAGGAAAGAATAAAAATATTAAGAGAGGGTGATGAATACAAAGAAAGAGAAATTTTGAAAACTAGAGAATGTGTGCACAAATTAAGATCAGAAGCATTATATCAAACCAAAGAGCGATTAAATGGTTAGTAAAAAAATAATAAACGAAATGATGATCAAATCCGACTTAGGAGAGAATATTGCCCGACAATATCAGAAGAGTAATGAACTAAAAGCTAAGAATTTTTTGCAATTTATTAAAGATCGGACATGTATGCCTCAGTGTATATGTTGTTCTTGTGAGGGTTTATTTTTCAATCACTCTGTAGTTAATTTTAATACAAATAAAATTAAAAAAAGAAATCCCAGAATAAATAAATAAAATGAAACAGAAATTGAACTAGAACATCCAAAAATAACACTATTATAAATTAAAATTATATAGTCAGATGTTTTACCAAATCTATACACATAATTTACGTATACACATATGTAATAATGGCTATTAAATAACATATGCACATATTTAAAAGTAAATAAAATTTTATTTCACTAATAACTTCTGATTTTTTTTTCACTTTTTTTTATTGTCATTGAATTATTATTTAGTGCAAACTTTTTTTACAATCACTGGTTAATAATTATTAATAAATCAATACACTTAAATATAAAAAAAAACAAGATAAAAAAGAAAAGGAGATTAAACCTGATTCGAACCGATATACTTTCCCCTTATAAAATCCAAATATTTCATTAATTAAAGTTTTATTTGGATATAACTCTGAAACCAATGAAACGTAGTACCACATTGATATACCGTTGAAACGCGCTCAATGGGGGCTTATTACTGCAGTTAAGAAAAAGTCCAAAATCAAATGTGAGATACATATATATACGTACGTACGTAGTGTGTATAGTCGTCACGCTGTAACTATTCAAAATGGATTTGGAGATGGTGAAAATGGATATTTCCGTTGAAATATGAAAATCGAAATTTTTCGCGATCACAATACTTATACTTCGTATAAGGAAGTAACAAGAATGCTAGTCCAAAACTTGTTTTGCGCATAAAATTAACATTTTATTCAGGATTCTTAAACACAATTCATATATGCAAAATTATTCTTATTTATTTAGTAAAATGGATATGAAAGTACGGAAGGTGTTGAAAAACCCTAGTTTACAGAGGTACGTCGCTGCCTCTCTGTTAAGTTGTCATACTTGCCAGAGGCGGTGCTAGTGGCGCCCCTCGATACTTCATAACTGCAGGGTTGAAATAAGTATAAAATTCCAAAGGTGTGATTTATTTGTTCTGAAATAAATGTTCGATTTATAAAACGTATTAAATTATATACCTCTTTTAAACCTAAATTTTTCCGATTTTTTATTGTTTTAACCTATGTTTCTATGACATTTAACACTGAAACTCTGTTAATTGAAATAATATTAACCAAAGATGTATATTTGCAATTGACTTGAAATAAAAACAAAACTCTTCAATGATTATTATTTAAAAGAATGTAACGGTATTAATAAAATTACCTTGTAAGACTTTATGAAGTGAATAAATTATCATATTATAAAAAATGCATGAAAATAATTTTTGAAGGGGTTTATTTTTTTATATAGGCTTGTATCATGTAGGAGAAAACGAAAAATTGTAAAAACCTAACAAAATAACTAAATAAAATAGTTTAAGTAAATTTAATTCGTTTTTCTTATTTCACACAGATGTGTTTATACATTAGGTAACTAACTTTAATTTAAACAAAAAAAAATATCTTCAGTAATGCCCACGAAGCAGATATAACCTTTTCCAGTTAAATTCATTTATTAAAGCGGTAACGTACACGGTAGTAAAAGTTTTAGAAAGCTATAAACACATTGTAAAACGCACGCACATTCACTTACACACACATACACTTAACGAGGCGTACGTACTTTAAATAGGACATAAAATCAGTTCTCCGCTGTATACAAACTTCCTCTCCTACGTATGCCACCTATCGCCAAAGTTAAATGGGAAAATTTACCTTATATTTCGCACTACAGCTTACTGTATAAAAAAAAAACCTCCAACAAAATAAATAACTTTGTCCGCTAGGTTTCCTTGTGTTAGTAATTAATAATATTCGTTTACTCATTGTGCAGTGTTTTTTTTTTTTCATTGCGACATTTTTGAATGAAAATTAAGCAATATACTAAGTTAAGATTAATTATTCTTTCAGAATAGAAAATTATTTTTCTTCTGTTAATATCTTCTTGTTTAAATCTCTTATTAATTTTTTACAAATATCTGAAACAGATTAACGTTTTACACTTTTTTTAGCGATTATCATTTGAGCTAACCTTTCCTTTCAAATTTCCGAATAAAGCTATTAAAGCTTTTAAATTGATAAAAAGTAAAGTCATTCAATTAAGCTTTTTAAATATTCATAAATAATTATTTTTCTATTAACACCGCTTTAAGACAGAAACAGAAAATTTGGTTTTAAAACGTATAATAAATTCCATAAAAAGAACGTTTAAATATTAGTTGCTTAAATAAGTAACCTACTAATAGTTACAACGAAACTGGTGGGATTTCTCAATTGTTTTAATTTTACAACCTTGGTTCTTATATAGATAGTACGTATCAGTCTAAATGTTATGTATATATTTTTAATGTACTGTAGAATATATAATTATAGAATAAATGTAGCAAGAAAATTTAAACGTGCATAAATTTTCTCTAACTTCATATTACGTTTTACACTTTTTTTAGCGATTATCATTTGAGCTAACCTTTCCTTTCAAATTTCCGAATAAAGCTATTAAAGCCTTTAAAATGATAAAAAGTAAAGTCATTCAATTAAGCTTTTTAAATATTCATAAATAATTATTTTTCTATTAACACCGCTTTAAGACAGAAACAGAAAATTTGGTATTAAAACGTATAATAAATTCCATAAAAATAACGTTTAAATATTAGTTGCTTAAATAAGTAACCTACTAATAGTTACAACGAAACTGGTGGGATTTCTCAATTGTTTTAATTTTATAACCTTGGTTCTTATATAGATAGTACGTATCAGTCTAAATGTTATGTATATATTTTTAACGTACTGTAGAATATATAATTATAGAATAAATGTAGCAGCTTGTAGCAAGAAAATTTAAACTTGCATAAATTTTCTCTAACTTCATATTATGTTTTTCATACTTAACAACAAATAAATTTTGATTATAAATCATTTATGTGATACTACTAGTCGGTCAGGGCTCTCTTCGCTCGCCCTTCCCGTTTAGCCAGCCTCAGTTCGGATCCTAGCTGTATTCGTTATCCTCATATTTTTTAAAAGATTACTGATAAATAACAATTAGTTATTGTAATTATCATTACATTTTCTTTTCTGTTTCTCAGGAATACTCCAAAATTCTTTAACGCTACGTTTTGTTACTGATCTTCATATCAGACCTACTTAATTAGCAAATGTTTGATCGTGGTTCTACTGCCATAATCAGCACATGTTAGTATTTACTACACAGATACGTCGTTGTCAGGTTGATAACGTCCAGTCCTGAACCGTGTTAGTACAGTGTCCTCTCTTTTTTTAGTGCTATCCTGTCCGAATATGTAAATGTAGAATCCTTAAATATGTTTAATTTTCTTGTACCGATTCTCAACCAAATCGTATCCAATTTTTTTAATGCTGTCCTTACCGCAGTTCTTGCATCTGTGGTTTATTATTATTATTATTATCATCGTAGACTCGTGAGAGTCCGGCGACCGTGAGAGTAAGTTTAAGGGAGCCACCCTTGGTCGCCCTCTGGTACGCAACCAGCCCGCTTAAGGGGACGGCCGCTAACATCTCCTCTCTAGGGTCCGAATACCCCACAAATTAATTTATCATTCCACACACGCATGCCAATAAACATATTCACATTATAGCACACAATGAAAACCACAAAGAAAAATAAGTAATAATATATACGTAACACGTAACAAATAATCAATAAGAATAAAAAGGTATAAGTAACGCTATAATGTCACAACTAATCAATTTGCGTTGTGATACCATTCGGTAACCATCTCATGTTTCTTGTGATCTGCATACTGCAAATGGGCTCACAGGATCCCAGGTACTCTAACCGATTTTCCAAATCCAGCGCTCTTTTCAGGATGTGTGCCGTGCCACTGAGCACTATATCTTGTATATCTTCTATTTTCAATTTGCCTGGTATTTTCTGTAGGTCTAGATGGTGGTCCTTAGGGATCGCTCAAAGTTCCACCACCATTATAGGTAATAACTGGGTCTTAGTGTTCCACATCCTGCTAACCTCGATCTTTAGATCATGGTACTTCAGTTTCATCTTCACATTCTTTTGCGTAATATTCACATGGTTTGGCACTGATATGTCTATTAGCTGCGCTGTTCTTCCAACATGATCTTTGAGTTTAATGTCAGGCCTATTTACATTTATTTGTTGGTCGGTGTAGACTGAAATATTGTATGTAATCGTGCATCTACTTTTGAGACCACACGCTGCGGTTTATCCTCTTGGGATTTTTCCACGTTCAGTGGAATCCTCAGTTTTCTAAAAATGGTCCGGTGGACGAAGTCACAAATTCTATTGTAACTTTGCAGTTATTCAAACTTTGCCAGTTGCAGGCATCCCGATATGACATGCTCGATTATTATTATTATTATTATTATTATTATTATTATTATTATTATTATTATTATTATTATTATTATTATTATTATTATTATTATTATTATTATTATTATTATTATTATTATTATTATTAATATCATCGAATTAACCTAAGTGAAATGTTATTTACTGAAGAATAAATAAATAGATATTTGTTTCAAAAAAGGAAAAGGTTGTGCTAATGTGTTTTTAAAATAAAACAGAGCATAGTAACACCTAACAAATTTAAAAAAAACAATAACTAAATTCTAAATTAATCCCTACTTTGTTAAATATGAATATTATTATAAACGTTTTTTAATAGTATATAAGTGATGGTTTTTTATATAATTTTTGTGTGCTACATAATTTTATGGTTTTTTTTTCTATTTCCATTTAGTTTTAGTTTTGTATTTTAAAAAAATGTTTAATTGATTTCTACATATATGTTAATGTAACGGTCTACAAATTTAATAGATTTTAATTTTTCTAATTAATTCTTGAGTTATCCCTTGGCTAATTTCGTATTTATTCAGTTAAATAATTAAGAATAATATATAATATTATTAGTATTAATATATAATTCAGTTAAATAATTATTAAAAAGTAACATTAAGTATTTATTGATCCAAAAACCCTAAATAAATACTTCTTATTTAATAAAATTCATCATTGGTTTTCAATTTTAATAATTTAAATAGAAAATCTAATTAAAATTCTTTGTTTTCTTATTAAATCAGTAAATTAGTAAAATAAATTTTTCTTTGATTTTTTAAAAATAGTTAATTAAAACACTGTAAAGGTTAAAAAGCATCTACTACTATTGGTCAGAAAAATTAAATTAACCACAAGGTACCGTTCATAAAGCAATTCTGTGAGTTCAATTAAAATTTTAATTGATTTTTGTTATGACTACGAATTACAACTAAGTTTGATATCATTAATGTTTAATTTCAAGTTAGATGATGGAAATTTGAACTCTATTATATGAACTGATAATGAAAATACACTGATTCAAGTTGCAGTAAAAAGGCTAAATTTTATAACGTTACGTTCATGCAGTTAAATGCATCCGGTAAATCGATTGAACAGGCAACACATGATTACTTAGAGCTAGTACTTGCATTTTATTATAACACTCAAATACTGTACCGAGAAAACTGATACCGATTTAAATTGTTGGCAATATAACTTGTTCAGTTTTGATTGCTTTTAATCGGCTTTGTTATAATCTGCAATGTGCTCTTTTCAGAAAATTATAGGTTGCTATACTACGGTGTATATTAAGCAAAATTTTAGAAAATTAACAAAAAAAAATTTGCATTGGAATAAATCGTTATAATTCAATTTAGTTCAGATAATACGTTTCTTATGAACCTTCTTTCCAGTATAGCTAATTGAGTCTGACGGAAAGAAAATGATAACCTAAATTTACAAAACACTAATACCATTAGATGAGAGAGTAAATCGAGACGTAATAATACTATTATTATTATTATTATTATTATTACATTTTATTAGCTTACAGGATATAATATTCTCTTTTACGAATTTTCTTCTTTTACGCTCATTCTATTTGTCATTTTTCATTTTTATCCCAATTGCCTGTCGCTTAATTTTTATTCTTTTCTATACTAGTACTTACTCCTTTATTTTATAAGGCTACAGTCTAATTTGTCTAGTAACTTTAATTTTTTATAATTAAAAATTAGAAACTTTTTCTATTTCACCTTTTCTTCTTTTAAAAAAAATCTTCATCCTAAATTTTTCTTCAGGTTTTCTTCATAATGTTTTAAATTAAAATCATAAATAAAAAAGCATACACATACATATGTAATAAATTTTTAAAAATCACTAAAACTTAATGTATATTTACATTGTTAAATATACATTAAGTTTGAAAAGAAAAGAAATAAAAATGAAAAGAAAAGCAAAGCAAAGAAAAGCAAATGTAAAGAAAATAAAAATAAAAAATATAAACTGAAAATTAAAAAAATAAACAGATAGGAATTCTTACAATCACCAAACATTGCAGCATGAATGTTTTAACTAGGGTTTTATAATACGAAAGAAAAATCTGTTATAATGTATGTAATATCTAAAGGCCGGTTTGCAGTACGCTATGGCATCCCCTCCAATCGTCTTAACATCATTCAGCCACTTCTCACACTAATACTCATATTTGTGTATTTCAAAAGTAACATCAATTAATTTGCAATGCTTGCACCGTTCTAATTATGACGTCACTGTTATTATAACGAAATATCTTCTGGTAATTGTTATTACAAATAAAATTATTATTTTGTTCAAGATGTATATGTAGTACTGTAATTTATTTTTTTATTTTTTGAAAGTGTGTGTATATATATGTTAAACTAAGGTTTTTCTATAAATAAACAGCAACAATGACTTAATATAAAAGTATATGAATGAGTTCTTTATTTATTATAGGCTGTTATGTTATAATTTTCTCTGACGTTGCGTAGCTATTTACGAAAATTATTTCTATATAGCACGTACGTACGCATCAATAACTAATATTTTTTTGAGCTTTGTATGTCTTCAAATCTACAAAATAAAAATATTAATTGTACAAAAAAAAAACATAAATAAATAAAATGTTAAGAAAAAATATGGTATTGAAATAATATACTTATAATCACTATTAAATTTATTGGAAAAAAAAATTTAGCGTACTACACAGATATTAAGTCGTACTATAATAAATGCAAAATTAATTTAATTAATTAAAACGTTAATTCGTATTATATTTTACAAACGTAGAACATAAAATGATTTCATCCAAAATATTTTATATAATAGTTCAAAAAATAAATAAGTAAAGTAGAATAAATAAATAACACATTAAATAAATAATTAAACGACAGATTTAAATAAATGAATAATAGTAAAAATAAATGAATAAACGTTAGTAAAATAAATTAATTAAAAAGAAAAGAAAAAATCCTGAAAAATTTATAAGAGAAAAGAAAAGATATAAAGAAAAATAAAATAGAAGATAAGCATGTTCGCTGTAAACCCGATCCACATGGAACTATATTTTCAAATAAAGAAAGGCAGAAAAGTAAATCATTAATACGTAAATATACAACTAAAAAGTCAAAAAGAAATAAGTATCCTATAAAGCCGTCACATTAAAACCAGTGATAGGGCAAATTGAATAAAACAATAAATACACTGAAATAAAATTTATATTACTATATACTACTGTATACATTAATATATTAATATATATTAGTATACATTATAAATAATTTTTATATAAATTCTGATATTACGGAGATAAAATAAAATTAAGTAATCTTACAATATCTTATCAGACCACATATCAGCCTGAATAGTCAAATAAATCAGTTCACAAACTGGAAACTAAATTTATATTTACAGACCCGGCAATGCTTCGCTATTGCTAGATTTGAGTATATATATATTATACCAAAGAAAGCAGGGGCAGATAAATGTGAAGAATACAGAACAATTAGTTTAACTAGTCATGCATCAAAAATCTTAACTAGAATTTTATACAGAAGAATTGAGAGGAGAGTGGAAGAAGTGTTAGGAGAAGACCAATTTGGTTTCAGGAAAAGTATAGGGACAAGGGAAGCAATTTTAGGCCTCAGATTAATAGTAGAAGGAAGATTAAAGAAAAACAAACCAACATACTTGGCGTTTATAGACCTAGAAAAGGCTTTCGATAACGTAGACTGGAATAAAATGTTCAGCATTTTAAAAAAATTAGGGTTCAAATACAGAGATAGAAGAACAATTGCTAACATGTACAGGAACCAAACAGCAACAATAACAATTGAAGAACATAAGAAAGAAGCCCTAATAAGAAAGGGAGTCCGACAAGGATGTTCCCTATCTCCGTTACTTTTTAATCTTTACATGGAACTAGCAGTTAATGATGTTAAAGAACAATTTCGATTCGGAGTAACAGTACAAGGTGAAAAGATAAAGATGCTACGATTTGCTGATGATATAGTAATTCTAGCCGAGAGTAAAAAGGATTTAGAAGAAACAATGAACGGCATAGATGAAGTCCTACGCAAGAACTATCGCATGAAAATAAACAAGAACAAAACAAAAGTAATGAAATGTAGTAGAAATAACAAAGATGGACCGCTGAATGTGAAAATAGGAGGAGAAAAGATTATGGAGGTAGAAGAATTTTGTTATTTGGGAAGTAAAATTACTAAAGATGGACGAAGTTGGAGCGATATAAAATGCCGAATAGCACAAGCTAAACGAGCCTTCAGTAAGAAATATAATTTGTTTACATCAAAAATTAATTTAAATGTCAGGAAAAGATTTTTGAAAGTGTATGTTTGGAGTGTCGCTTTATATGGAAGTGAAACTTGGACAATCGGAGTATCTGAGAAGAAAAGATTAGAAGCTTTTGAAATGTGGTGCTATAGGAGAATGTTAAAAATCAGATGGGTGGATAAAGTGACAAATGAAGAGGTATTGCGGCAAATAGATGAAGAAAGAAGCATTTGGAAAAATATAGTTAAAAGAAGAGACAGACTTATAGGCCACATACTAAGACATCCTGGAATAGTCGCTTTAATATTGGAAGGACAGGTAGAAGGGAAAAATTGTGTAGGCAGGCCACGTTTGGAATATGTAAAACAAATTGTTGGGGATGTAGAATGTAGAGGGTATACTGAAATGAAACGACTAGCACTAGATAGGGAATCTTGGAGAGCTGCATCAAACCAGTCAAATGACTGAAGACAAAAAAAAAAAAACAAAAAAAAATATATTAAATAAACACAATTGAAAGTTTGATAAAATATTAACAAAATGAGCATTACGGAACTTCACAAAATTTAACATTTCCCCTTTTCCCTTTTGCTCTTTCTCTCTTTCTCCTTTCCTTTTATCCTTTTCCTTTCCCCATTTTTCAAATTTTCTTTTTTACCGTAATCCCTTTCCCCCTTGTCCTTTTCATCTCAAATTCCTCTTTCTCTTGTTTCCCTTTTCCCCATTTCTTTTTTCTCCTTTGCCCTTTCTATGTCCTTTTTCCCGTCTTCTCTTTTTACCTTCATCCCTTTTGCTTTGTTCGATTTTTCCCTTTCACCCCTTTTTCAACACTTATAAATCGGTCCAGTAATTTTTTAGTCTATAGCGGACACACATTGAAATGGAATCGTAAAATATTTAGTATAGCGTGTGTTGCTTTTACGTCCAACAGATAACACTGTTTTTTAAAAAAAGTATGTTTTTACCTGTCACAGGTGCTATTTATATACCTATCTTAGGTATATAAATAGTAAGTATATAAAACACGTATTCGAACGCAACGTTGTGTCAAAATTTCAAAGCATTCGGTGAAGAACTTTCGGAGATTTAAGATTTTGAACAAACGAACATTAACATTTTTATTTATATACATAAACATTAATTAAAATTAAATCATGCTTTCAAATTAAATTCATACTAAACACAAATGTAGAATTACAAATTTGAATAATTTGATAATGTCACATAATATTATACACATAATATATACATATATACACATAATATTCACCTGAAATCAACAGGTTGATATTAGAATAAAATATAGAAATGATTTGAAAATTTAAAAAAAAAATAAGCATTTCTGTAGACATTTAACCACATTTTCTAGTTATTGATTGTTGACGATTGTGAAACAATTTTGTATTAATTAGTACGTAATAAAAAGATTATTATTATTATTATTATTATTATTATTATTAATGTTTAAATAGAATTAAATTGATAGGATTTTAATCGGTATATGCAGCCAGGTCCTCCGTATTGAAAATTCTTCTTACCCGTGAAGATGGAGGTTGCCCGACTAGGTTTATTCCATCACGGATCCAGCCAGATAAACGCCACTTTATTGTCCTTTTTGAGCCCCCTGGCCATCCCCAGTACAATCATATAATAGTGATACAGTTATTCATTAATGAAGATAAAATTTATCTTATTTATCTCCTTAAATTTATAGTTAATATCTGTAGTTTTCATATCTCGCTTTTTTCGCTGTCACAACCCAGTCCGTTTTTTACCCCTAGAGGCAAACTTAAAAATTATAGCTGTTGATGATTTCACGCTTGATAATCTGTGGGTGACGGATATATCCTGTTGTTTAAAGTCCACTTTAAGGATGATGCAACGGTCTTCAAAATAATTAAAAAAAAAAGGAATTCCATTTATTAACATTTTCTCTATTCTAGTTTTATGCTGCAGTGATCTTATTATGTAACTGATGTATCATTAGCTAATTTTGAATTTTACTTCTCCATACCACATTTTTTACAACTTTTTTTGTTCGCTGGTGAATTGATCTAATTGACAATTTTTTTCTTCACCATATTTCTTTAGAACCTCAATTTCAGTGGATAATTCACCGATTTTTTATATTAAAAAGAGATAAACGCTTCGTGGGTAGATTAGAAAATGATGTCAGAATCTATTTAAATCTGGCCTCGTAGAGAATTCCCTCATTTTTAGATATATTAACACAATCATCGCATTTCCAGGCAGCCCTACCTTGGAAAATGTTTCTCTTGAATTTTTAAAGTGTTTCTATTCTAGTGCATGCTACATGAAATAAATTTTTACATTCACTACACTTTAATGACTCATTGCCACTCACGAATTTCAATATACATTTATAACAGTCCGACATAGTTACAAGCGTTGTTATATACACTTGTTTCAATTTATGTAAAATGTAATTAAATAATTTGTACAGGTGTACCTTATTTTACGACTCAGAGAGATAGAAGGCAGCGCACAACACAACCCAGATAACGTACACTATCGATAGCAAAAGAAAACTCATCTCTACGACCCACAAACACGGCTGAGTTATTCTATAAGTTCTAGAATTTTGAAACAGCCGTCCAATATGAGAAGCAGACGCTGACCAAAATGCCCCCTGCTTCGGGAACAGACGCGTTTGGGTTTTGATTTCTGATTTAGTTCGCGGGTGGTATTTTATTTCCCGCCTACCCTATATATCTGTAGAGCTTTCCCTAATCGTCACCTGGGACGCGCCTGATAGAGAAACAGAAACCCCCCGTCAGGGTATTACGAATATTATTTATTTAAAAACTCAAATTTATCCAGTTTTTTACTAAATTTTTTTCGAAAAAATTATCTATCAACTACTTCTGAAATAAAATTTTAAATAGAAAACCCTCAAAAGTCGTTTCAAGAAAATGGAAATCTAAGAATTAACACAAATTTCTATTGTTAAAGAGTCGTCTTCTCCGAACAAAAGAATAAGTAAGCGTAAATACGAAAAACCTTTTAAATATAAAAATTTAATCAAAAAAGTTTTCAATTTCCGTTTTTATGTGTTTACTTAAAAACCCAGCAGCTGGTGTGAGATTCCTAATTAGTCCTTATACCGAGAAAAAAGGGTTTTCTAGACACAAGAACCGTGTATTACTGCTTGTGTCATATTATGAAATATTCATATTATGTGCTTGTGTCATGTATATATACGCGCGCTTGAGTGTACGCTTAGGTCTAATAAGTAAAACTCAGCTAAAGATACGACTTTTCTTCATTTCAAAGAAAATAACCGAAAAGAGGATTTCTTACAAACGATGTGAAACGAGGGTCTTAGACACGTATTTAATTTTTTTCTGTAAAAACTTTTCGTATATTTTATCTCAATCCAAGCTATACATATAAATTTCGTAGATGCGTCTTATCATTCGTACAGTTCTTTTTAGTCGGGTTGCTTCATTGAAACATATATATATATATATTATTTTAAGAATAACCTTGTAAATTAAAATTATGGTGATGTAATATTCTGTAGAGTGATTAATAATAGTGAGTAATTTATTCAGCTGGGATAATATGCTATTGTGTCATTAGCGTCCTTGCTATCCCAAAGAGCTGTCGTAGATCTTGTTTCAGGTTTATAGGACATTAATCTCCTAGTAATTTTAGTCCTATTTCTCTCCTCATCCTCATGCCACATTTCTGTTTTAATAATTATTGCTGCCCAGGGAATCTAACTTAATTAAGATGGTGATTGTATTTAATTCGTCAAAGAAATAGAATAGATGTATGGATGATTTTATATGAAATTTATCCTTTTGAATGAGAGAAAACCCTCTTATAAAAAAAAAATACGTAAGCACTTTTGAGATTACTTTCAAGCCCTCAAGGAAAATTTACAAAAATTTTAAGTAAAAGATTCTTCATCATAAAACCTTCCAAAACTTCTATCTAACTGCTACATTCAAAACTTTACACCCACTGGGGTCGGAAAAATTATTGATAAATAATATAATGTATTTAGGTCAGGATATTATTGATAAACTGTAAAATATTTAGGAATTTATGTCTTGTAGAATAGGAGAATAGGAATTTCGTACATATTAATAGTACATTATTGCAGTCCCTAGACTAGGAATCTTATCATCTTCTAGGAGAATCAGAAAATAACACTTAAATATATAAATCAGAGAATCTAGGAGAATGAATATTTTAATATTTTTCACTTAGTTTTATATGATCAGATTTCTAACTTGAATAAGAATATTATCTCTGGCGACGGGTAACTAGAAATTGAGATAGAATTGATGTAGATTTTTAAACAAAGAAGAAATCTGCTTACACAGAAATCTCTACATTTCTAGTTGGATTTTACTTATAGTTATCAAATTATTTGTATAGAATCTTCTTTGGAGATTGTTAGAATTTCACTTAGTTATTTAGAAATATTTACTTAATTTCACTCAATTAAAAATTAAAACCAAAATAATTGTAAATTTGTTTTAGTAATAAAATCTAAAATACATATTTTTTCTAAAATAATTACTTATGAAAGAAATACCATATAGTGTGATTTATTTAGAGAATAATTCCAAAATGAAACAAAACTTATTAACATAAATTAAATTAAAACTATGCATTCAGTAAGTAAATTAGCAAATTCTTTCAGATATTTTGTAATAAACGTTATTTTTAAAATTATTTATGCTAGCATAATAAAGAGATTTTTGCTTTGTTTTAAACTTTATTGTTCTTCTTCAAAAGTTATAGTCTGTTTTGTTTAGAATTATAACTAAAATTCTGAAAGTTTAATTAATATAATTAATTAAAATTATAGGCTTTATTTTCATCAATTTTCTCAGAACTAAATTGTCTTCAAATATTGTTAGGAAATTCCATTTGTTTATAGGCAGTTTAACAAAATAAATTCAGAAACTGTAAGAAGTACAGTTGTCATCCATATTTTGTTTAGGTTTTTAAGTAAAAAAACATATAAAATATCAAACCCATTACATTTTTCTGTGCCAAGTACTACAGTATGGTTTCACTTTACCTTTAGATATCTTTTTATAGGAAACTTTTTTTTTGACGGATGAATTAATTCACTACAGAAGCTTACAAAGAGCTTATATGTGGAAATATGGAAATGAAATTTTTAACATATGGTCAGGCAGAAAATGAAAATTTTTTGAGTATGATACTGGTCAGCATGCCTGATCAGGATTCGAACCTGGGACCTGTAACGCTGAAGCTACCACTCCGCCATTAAGATCAGCAATTTTGCTTACATTAATGCCAAAATAAGCTGCCAAAATATTGTTGGCAATTTTGAATCATTCTCTATACATATGTGTGTTGTGTTGTTATATGTTATTTAGATTAAAACTACTTTATACACTGTTTTATGAACGAAATTAATTTAAATTGTGTATTGTATTTTGTCATTACTTTGTATTTATTATACAGGTCGGTAAAAACGTTTTGGTTTGATGTCTGGGTACAAAAGGTTTAAATATCAAAAACAAGCTTAGTTCATCGTTCAGAATAATTCAAATTCATATATTAAATTCTAAAAGCTTTAAATTTATATCACTATTTATAATTACCTGACAATAGATTTTATTAGCCTTATTTACATAAATGGAATTTAAAAATTTTACTTAATTCAAAAGTAGGTCTTGTATTATTTGATTATTAGTAGACTTTAAAATAAACATGCATTTTACCTTATTATTCATTTCAACTAGTGATAGCTATTTTCAATTGAAATTAAATTGTTTTACACCAAAGCAGCACTTTATTTACGTACTTTGTTTCAATACCTAAATTATTTTTAAGGGATATTGTAAACAGTAATTATTACTTACTGAAACAGTACCTCAACAATATCTATTTCATAGATACATATTCAATGATTCTCAACACATGTATTATATATGTCAGTCATACGTCACAATTTTATCGTTTCAAAGTTTGTTTATTATCGAATATATTTACATTAAACATTAGTACATTGGATTACATACCAAATCACACATTAAGAAGTCCTCAGCAAAACTCCTCAGAACTATACATTAGTACAGTAAAAAACTTTATGCCAAACACATACAGTTAGTAATTATGAACACAGGTCAAAAAAAAAAAAAATAATATTAATTTAATAAAAATTTAACTGATATAAAAGTAGGTGAATTAGAATGTATTTTTTATACTGAATTTTTAAATGAATGAAAATTTTTTTTCTCATCACCCTCAGATTTTTACATATGACCCATTAAAGTATTGAGAAACTTCTTACATAATAGAATACAAAAATAATAATAATAATAATTACAATTAAAAGTCCTACCTTTATTTTGTAGACATTTACATTTATCTTGATTTTTTTTTTCTTATTTTCTTTTTGTGATCAGTGAAGTTTTCTCTTTTTTATCCAGCAGTTCACTCATCATAAATTCATCCTATCTGCCTTCATAATGTTGTTCCATCTGCAATAAACCTTGGTAGAACCTTTCTCCTTCTTCATCGCTGATGTCATCAAAGTTTAAGGGAAAAGTCCGTATGAGAATGTAAAAAACGACTTTTTAATGACATTCTGGAGCCTTAGTTTGTGCAGTTCACCAAGAGTTCATTTATAAGCTTATCATGGTTTTCAACTTTTTTGTTTCGAAGAAAACCAGTTACAACATCTTTGAATGACTTTTCTTTAGAATTCAGTTTACTGTCAAATATATTTTCACGAAGTTGAGTTATGTAACAACACTGCCTTTAAGCTTCTTTTTGATGAGTCAAAAAGCCATGAAAAAATTATGAATAACATATTCAATGTTCAGTTCAGACATGAGCCCTAACATCATAGAAGGAACAAATTAAACCATCTCTACTAAAGTGAAATG
This sequence comes from Lycorma delicatula, assembly GCF_047948215.1. Lineage (NCBI taxonomy): Eukaryota > Metazoa > Arthropoda > Insecta > Hemiptera > Fulgoridae > Lycorma > Lycorma delicatula. The sequence goes on from NC_134457.1 coordinate 108,390,882, forward strand.
AAAATTTTACTACTAAATTAAATTAAATTAAATTTCATTTCTACTAAAGTAAATTTTCATTTTTATTTCTATATATTGAAATTTTACTATCCGTGTTTAATAAATTCCATACTTTAAGACGTGAACCTTGGAGTTCTGCATGTTGTTTCAACAAATACAAACCATGAATTAGGTTGCTCAGTTTTGCTTGTGTGATGAGGTGAGGTTCAGTATTTGATTCTTCTGGAATGTAATTAATATCTATTAAAGTTGAGGATTTATCGGTTGAGACTTCTGGGGAATCAGAATTTCTTTCCAAGCAGTAGCAATCGGAACCAGTATATCAGCATCATGAAATACTGGTCTCATAACTGAATGATCATTTGGGTATGCAAAACTAATTTTATTGTATGAATTGAAACCAGTAACAATTTTAAAGCAAAAATAGCAGTCATTATAATGGTTAATAGGCTCTCGCCAAATCATAGATATGCCAAAAGGCAAATGCTCTTTTTTCCTTGTAATCTCTGGGTTAGTTTAATGTAGCACTTGATGCATGATACATGTGAGTCCAGGATTTACCTTAATCTCCGAAGGGACAGTCAAGATAATGTTTGTAAACAGTTTTCAGCAGATTTTATACTGATTTTCAATTTCTTTTTGTGGTGAATTCTATGTAAATATAACAAAAAATATTTGGAGAATCTTTACAAGCCCAATTTTTATTCATTGTAAACTTCGAAATATTTTAGTGAATGAAATTAAACTGAAATATTAAATTATAAAAAAGTTTAAATTTATAAATATTTAATTACTTAAAATACTTTAAAAAATTATTTCACCATGGAGTGTAATGAAACACAGCATAAAATACAGGCAGACAGGCTACATCCTCAGAAAGAATACCTTCGACAGAATAGGTATCAGACTTATTGTCCTGTATGAAGCCACCTGTTTGCCTGGTTTCGGGTCCATGACTATTTGCGAAGCTTTCCATTCCATTTGGAAGTATGTCGTACGGAGAATGCCAGATGACAGGTATGCATTCACACCTCAATAGATGTTTTATATGCAAGAAGGCTTTGGAAGTTAGAATAAAGAAAATTTTGTTTGTGATTAAATCAAAGCAGAGCTCTTCTGGGAGCTTATTCCCTTCTTGGTCAATTGAATAACTTCAGCTATAGAAAAAGGCTTAATAGGAAAACCTGTAGGGATTAGGATATCTAAGAAACCAACGATTTCTTCTTCATGAGGACTTCACTTCAAGCAGTTGAGAGACATCGCTTAAAGAAGTGACAAGTATTTCTGCCTACTCCTTGTCACTCGCAGCCCAAGACTCATCAGATTTTTAAAAGAGGTTGCAAGGGTAGAGGTGGACGGAAGCTCTTTGGAGTCCTCCACAAAGATTAATTGTCTCTCTGTAAAGGTGATAGGCTTTCAAAGAAACACTTAAATGTCTCATTCTTATAGTTTTATAACAGCCGTTTCAATGTCACAATGAATATATTTGAAGAATAAATATAGCATACGAAGTCATATGCACTGACCTTTGAACGTTGATGAACTTTCTTAATTTATGACTTTGATTTGTTTGTATGTGAATCCCATATCTGGGATTCATGGATATGGGTTCTTATAGTTTTTTTTTTAATATTAAGATTTCTCAGAATTCTTTGATGATGAAATTGTACGTTTCATTACCTAATTTAAAAATACGGATTAAGCTGTCTGTTACTTCATCTTGTTTTATTACTCTGTTTCTGGACCAACATGTACCCAGATCGTGTTTTACATATTCATATAGAACAATTCTTGTAAGGATACTTTTTATTTTTATTTTTTTGTGTTAAAGAGGTGAAGGAACCCCATTTACGGGCACCTAGGCAGTGCTAACAGGTTTTGCAAGATCTTATTAAGCGCATATATATTCCTGCGCACTACTAACTAATCCTCTATCCCTGGTTAGCCAGGGGTAAAGGATTAGTTTCTATATGCTGATTTAGCCTGCAAACAGCACCTCCTGTGGAGGGACTCCAGTTTCCCTCTGTATTTATGGTATCTAACTACTGCTGACCACAACTCGTCTCCATGCAGGAGAGAGGCATTTGCAACTTCGATCAGCAACCTCCTTCCCTGTTGCTGACGTTGACCTCTATTTGGGATAAGGCTCGCAATCAGCCATAGACCCTATCAGCCTTATAAGTCTCAATGGCATGAACTCCAAAATGGAGTCTGGAGCCTATCCAGACTCCAAATACTTAATAGCAGGTCTCATAGTAAGCAAGGATATTCCGGGTATTCATAAAGGCTTGTCATATGAGTTGATTACAGCTGTTTGTGCAGTGTTTTTTAATTATTGGACAGCGTTCGTAAGAACCACCCTGCACTGACCTTTACCGAATTACTATTATTTCCTCATGACTAAGTACATGACTAATTTACCTTTTATAACTAAGTTGAAGATGGCCGGTATTTTTAAGTTCAGATGAGTGTTGCTCTATACATTCAAAAAATATTTACACTGGTGAAAACATTTTTTTTTTTCATTGCACAATCTGTATCATATATATATATATATATATATATATATATTTTCAGTTATATTTTTTCAGTTTCTGTATCATATAGATACATTTCTTTGAATCTGGAGAGTGAATATAATTTTCAGAAAAATATATTTTATTATCGATCTAATTGTCGCCTCCTGCGTAATTGATGTCTCTGCATAAAAATTCCACCAATTAGCATCAGATCTTAGCACAAGAAAAGAATAAATTCTATTTTCCATAAAGTGTAATTTTTCCCCACTTAATATGAATTAGAATATTAAATTTGTTAATCGTCATAAAATTTACAAAATGTTTTTGTATTCTAATTTTCATAGGGTTTATGTAACAGTTGGCAGAAATATTCGTGATAACGTAACCACACGAGCAGCTTTTCATACAAGTGGTACAGTAAAGTGTCCTTCTCTCTTTATTCTTCGATATGTCAAAAGGTTGTGTGTCACTTACCCAACCAGATAAAGCGTTCAGTCGAATTTTTGTAGACAGATTGGAAATGCTGCCTAACAACAACATTCAACGCACCAAAAATTACCCACCAGCTTCACCTGCCACAACAAATTTTAACATCATAACATTCTAACTTTTAGTGACAGTACTATAGTAGTTCTGCCTTAAAAATTCAATGTTCGCAGTTTAGTACTTTATGACAGCCTTCCATAAAGATCAAAGCACAAAGGTTTATTTTGGGATATTTTGTAATTTTTTTTTTTAAATTAGTACTTTTACCTTCTGTAGGATTACTTTAGGAGAGATCCTGATTCATCTGGGAAACATCCTGTCACTACGCTAATTGAATAGCCGTCTCTTCCAATATTTTTAGCCTGATCCTTGCAGAAATCGATGTAGAACCCAAATTTCGGAATAAGGGATCAATTTAACGAAACGAGGAAAACAGTACTACATCATAAACTATACGTAGAAGAACGATAGCTCTTTTTAGAATAATCCATTTAAAAGTAAGGTCAGAACCTTCTTCAGTCAGCCGGTACTCATCTTATCTTGTTTCCTTTGGGGATCAGGGCATATTTGTTCAGGATGAGAGTAAAATATTACGTAGCAATAATTTTGCGTTGACCGGTTTTTAATATATGTTGTAGTAAAAGTTATTTTACTTCAAATTTAAAGAGCCACCGAGATGGGGCTTTAAAGGAACCGTCTCGCCCAATCCATGCCACTGCAACCAACTGAGCTGTAACAGTTCATCCAAAACCGTACTAAAGATTGAAGATTTCAATCTTTAAGCTACTCGTAGCTTAAACGTAGCCGTCGCTGAAATATTATACTCTTCCAAAAACATACCAGAAAAACAAGTATATAGTATAGTTTAAAAAATTTCAAGTACTATCATAAGAATTCTAATAGTACGAGTATTTACGAATAATTCTGAGCTTTATAACTTTCCAGACTTAGATTGTAAAAGGATTTTTAAATTCACTGGTTAGGTACTGACTTAATGAAATACAATCACTTTTTAACATAACTTTTTTTCTTTTACGGGAATCTTAAAAAAGCTAAAATTTTGTTGGAGTATTTTACATTTTGAGCATACTAGAAATAGTATCCTAGTTTGCTATAAAAAAGACTTTCTTAGACTAATAAATTTAATGGCGATAAATTTTACAATTTTAAGCGTCCCTATGAATGTTTTTTTCTTGAAAGGAAATTTTTCCTTCTGAAAATTTCTCTTGTTTGAATGAAATCGTTAAAAAAATTATATTTATGTCCGCAATTACAAAAAAACATTCATGATGGCTTTAGAATTAATATTAGGTGATAAACGATATCCAGGATTTGGAATGTCTCTACCTACACAATTAAAAAGAAATAGTCCTACGTCATAAATCTTAATCTGTTAAAACAGTCATGTCTGATGAACTTTAAAAAAAAAACTGAATTAATTACTTGTTATATCTCTATTTTACTAGTCTACCCTGTGCCCTCTAAATAACGGAAATTAGAATTAAATTATTTAACTTTATCTTTTAGCTTTTTTGCTGTGACAGTAATGGAATTAACAAACATAATTTGTTAAATGCAACCATCTGAATAAAACTGGAAAGAAAAAGAAGCATATTAAAACCTTAAACGTAGATTTGAAGTTAGTATTACTAAATTGCTATCGATCGCAGCTGGGAGTAATGAAACGAAAGATTCACTTAAACTATTGAATTTGCAGAAGGAAAACAAATTTTCGTATTTACATTTAAAACTATAATTTATTGATTCATAACAAGGTTCTAGACTGTATAAAATCTGCATATTGAAGTACTTAAAAATAATAACGTATAAAATACAGTTGTAACAAATACTACTTTATTCAGTTTCTGACTTTTCTTAATTTCATTACATTATAAAAATACAAAACACATAAAGCTTCATAAAATAGAAAACAGAACGACTTTATTTTATATAAAACAAACAATGGACTTGATAAATGCTACTCGATTAATTTTTTTCTGTTTAATAATTTTTATTTAAGAAGCTTATGTAATCCTTGTTACTTAATATATTCTACTCTTTCAAATTATATGAGAGGTTTTAACCTTTTTAAGTTCCCACTGTAAATAAATTAGTAAAATAAAGTTGCCTTAAAATATGACCAACCGATCTAGTTTAATGTCATATAAGATTCTAACCGTTTTATCTTCAATTCAAATTAAAATACCCACGTTTCAAATTTTATTTATTTACGTGTTTCTGTAAAATACGCTGTTAATGCTCTGTTTTAAAACGATTCCTTCGTTTCTCTTCTGATTTTCTAATTGTCCAAGCTTTGGTACCTTATGAATGTTTTACTTTGTACTTTTATAAATCCAAGTTCATCTGTTACTTTTTCTCATAAAAAAATAATGTTTCAAAAGATTAAATTAGATATGCAAATTGTTCTTAACACAATAAATATATAAAGAAAAGCAGTTCTGATATATTTTCCGGTGACTTTTCATAAAGAAAATTCTTTAAATTTTTTTCTTTTTTATATAACATCTAACTAAATGATTACGTATCGGAATTAAGTAATTTACTCATACTACCGTTGGTTTGCTAGCAAACTCAAAAGCCTAGATCCATAGATACCGTATACACTGATATTCATACTAATTGAAGAAAAATCGTGTAATAAATCTAATTTAATGTTTATATCATCAATCTTTAATATGAAGTTTTCTTTGAACTGATTCTGATTTAGTGTTTGGGTTACAAATATTTTTTTTAGAATTTACCCATATCGTAATTCATACTTGTTTATTTAAAAAATATATTTTATTAAAATACTCCATTGTGCTGATTTATAAAATCATTGGATAAAATCAAGTCAGAAAATAAAGAAACGTCGTAACGTCTCTTTAGATCAAAGGAACGCATGTCAAATTCTATATTTTTCTCAGTTTAAGACCATTAAGATGAAATAAAGTAAATATAAGTTCAGAAGATAAAAACGAAGAAAGGAAAATGTAAATGATAAAACGATGGTGATGGCTGATGGTGTCTGGTTAAGTAAAAAGCAAACGTAAAAATACAAAAAGAAGAAGATGAAAAAAGGAAAAGAGAAACCTTACTGTATTTTTCGTTTGCTGCTAATTTAGAAGAGCCTAATGTATTACGATGAGTGATGGTGGCTAAGAAAGGGGTAGAAGAAGCAAAGGAAAAGAAATTCATTTTATTTCATTTCATTTCATTTCAAAACAGAGTACAGTGACTGTACAAGACGCGGAGACCGCAACCTTTCTCTTGCCATACACAAGCGCGCGCGCACACATACATACACACCAGAATTCCATTATTGAGGTCTCTTCTGTTGTTGTTGTTTTTGGGATACCAACCGACTTCAGAGCGCAGAACACTGGGTGCAGCAGAAGCTGAAGAGTAGGCTACAGCAGGGGCTGAACAACTGTCGGATTTAATTCGACTTTAATTACATTTACTCCCGTTGTTGAACGTCATGAAATGAAACGATGTTCTATGTTTCCTTTCTCTTGCTGCTTCTCTCATACTCTGTTGTATTATGCTGTGTTTGTTGCTTTTTCACAACACGTTGCCGTTGGGTTTATTTCATTTATTTTTATTATTAGTATTATCATTTGTATTTGTAATTTTTTGTTTCATTCTTTATAAATATTTGATTCTCTTTCCACAAAATATTATTTCTTTTACTAACTCTAATACGATGTAGAATAATCTATTAATTTAAAGCTTTATAAAAAAAAACTTTTATTTCTTTTCTTTTTTTGTGTCTTGTATAATTAGTCTTTTGTTTACATCTTTTTCTACCTCAATTTATTTTTATTTTTTTAATTTGTTACAATCAAAGTGTATACTTACATAGTAATACAATTACCGGACATGCGGTTATGATTCTGTAGTACTTTGTTAGTTATTAGGGGTACAATTCCGAATCTTTCCGTATACCAAAGAAGAGAATTACGTTTCAATACAAAAGCAATTGTTATAAAATACAGTTACAAACAATTGTTTTGAATTTATATTATATTAATCGTTCAGCTAGTGTAGATGGAATTTATATAAAATATAAAAAATAGATAAAATAAAAAATATGCTAGTTTTGTATAAATCAATCTGAATGACATATTCATCTACTTATACTAATTTCGAATTCATCATTACCTCGATATAAGCATGCTTTAATCTGATTTCCAGCATTAAAATTTACACTCTATTGACATGACTGTAGTATAAAGAGGAAGAGGGTTTATACTTTGTATACTATTATACTGTTTTATACTGTTGTATAAAGAGGAAGAGGGTTTTTATTTGTTCGGGAAAAACAAAAAACTACTCGATTAATTGCAACAAAAGAGCCTCTGAAATATAAATAAATATATATATATATATATAATGTAGTAGTGGAGATTTGTCTATTGCAGCAGAAACTTTAATGAATTGAATTAATGAACTGTGAGTCTCTATAACTGTGTGGTTTAAACTGAATGATTCGAATCAATCAAATGAATATTATTACAAAAATAATGAAATTAAATCTACGTTAAATAAAATATTATAAAATTTAAAAAAAATTGTTTAACAATAATTAGCGTCCCGTGGAGGCTGCATGTGAGACTAGAGTGGTGAGGTATGCGAGCACCGCGTGGGAGCCTAGACCAATCGTCATCTTCAAGTGGTAAAACACGGGGTGCCCCTGGGGCGCTGTTTTGGGAGGTGCAATGGGGTGCTCTTATAATATCTCTGCAAACAATAGACCGATTTTCAAAATTCAAACCCGGTATTTGTTAGTAGGTTGAAGGCTAACTTGAATTCTCGATCTAACAGATCACGGTTATTCGGAAATGTTATCTACAAATGAAAAATTATTTAAAACGTCTAAATAGTAAATAATCAGTTGCGGTGCTGCACTTCTCATTCGGGCCGCTAAATTCTCATGCTCCTTTCTTATAGCGAGCCGCTCCCATGATATTTTTCAGTAGAGGCGGTCATATTGAAATTGAAGGCAACATATCTTGAGTGATTCAAAACCAACGCCAAGCAAAAAATACTGAAGAAAAATTGACGAAAATTTGTATACATTTACTTCTTACGGTTTAACAGTACACTAAGAAAAGACTTTTTGAAATTCCGAGTTTCAAGGGTTAAAATGGATTTTTGAATATTTTTTATTTGACTCTTGGACTAAGCCGGTGGCAAAATACAGCATGATATTGTTTTTAGAGTTTTGATATTAATGCAGTCTATTCCGTGAGCCTTATCGTTAAAATTATCAGTAATGTTTTTTATCTCGATGTAATAAACTGACTTCATGAAAATCATTTTCTCATTCAAAGGTGGAAGTTTTAAACTAGAGTTAAGGGATGATTTTATCTTTTCATTCAATTTTGTTCACATATTACGATTATATTATATATTCATGTAATTTGCTATTTCCGCTTAATATACAAGTTTTATGTTCTTATTATCAGTACATAAGCGATATTGATCTCTTGTTTTTTCGTAGTGCCCAGTTTTGCTTTTAAACATCTTGTAAGGATTACTGGGATTACCACTAACTCTCTGTATCTTATTTTATTTTTACTCACTTTGTCCAACACTTTTAAGTATTCAAAATTGCATCATTTGATTTCTTTTGTATAACAATATTATGTAGATTTTATTTGGTATTACACGAAATCAAAATTGCCACAGTTATCCATTTTTCCTAGCTTTCTTAAAATTATTAATGCTGTTGGAACCTTTTGCAGTTGCAGATTTATCAATAGTATTTTGAATTCCTCTATAAAAATATCAGTTGCAGAATTAGGATCCTGAATCTATATTTTGTCTTAATTAGTTTTCACAATCTCAGTTTCCAATTTTTTGTGGTTTACATAACAATACAGTTTATTACTATACTGTTCTGCTTTTGTTTCCCTCAAAAATAAAATAATGGATAACGATCAGTAAAAGTATTGGCCAATTTAAAAGATTCTATTTTAGTCATATTAGTTTTTATGAAAATTTTGTCAATAAAAATATTACTATACAAAAAGATTTATGCTAATCAGAAGATTGATACAGTCAAGATTACACAAATTTATAACATTTTAAGTACTGAGATATTTTATTAACATAAAAATGAAACATGGAGAGTGAAATTGTCATAGTTCCTTCATATATAAACATATCTTTATCTCTCCAATCCTCATTTTTATAAAATTAAACAACTTTAATCACCTTTATAAGTCATTTTATGTATTAATTTCAGGAGTTTACATTAAACTGCTCCAAAATATCGGTACAAATTTACGAATATTTAGTCAACAAATGTTTATAAAGATTGTATTGTTTTTATATGCATGATTTGTAAACATCGAGAAGTAAAAAAATTCGATGTCAAATTTTTTTTGTCGATGTTAACGCTTACTATTTATTTTTGTATTGGTTATAAAAGTTTGTTAAACTAAAAAAGGGGAAAAAAGAAGTCGTAAGAGAGTGTTTCGTTTTTTTAATTTCCCATTTTCACCGATAGATGTTTTTTTTTTTTTTTAAATTTTCAAGTGAATTTCTCCATCTGATTATTATAAATAAACATTTATTAATTGCTAAATTTTATTCATATTGAACATTATAGTAACAATTTGTATTAAAAGAATACTGAATTTCGGAAAATCCATTTTATTCGTCCAGTATTTCTTTACTGGATTATTTCATCGTTCCTCCAGTTTGGTTTAATAGAAATCAGCTAGGGGCAAGTGTTCTAATTTGTATTGGTGGGAGATAAAATTACAGACCTATTCAAAATTATATTAATATTGAATTCTTTTAATTTTAAGAGTCTTAAACGATAATAATATTTTTGTTTATAAAAACGATTATATTGTTTTGTTATTATTGTAAAAGGCAAAGAAGCATTCTTTACTTTTTTATTACATTTTTTTTAAAAAGCTTTTGATATTGCATTTAAATTACGGTAAACGTTTCTATGTTAATGGTAAAAATTTTCTTTGAGTGTATGTGTTTTGTAAATTATTTTGATTATAATGCTTTTATTTTTATAAAAGAGGTTAATTAGTTAGGAAAAGAACAGAAGTAAATTGGTCTGTTTGACGTCATTGTGGAAGGAAACGTGCATATATGAGTATGTTTGTAGTGAAAAAGTCAAGTCGACCTAGTTGTACGGTAGACCATTTAATTGGATGGCAATTGAACCGAAGTAACTTTTCGTTTCCAGACGCTTACTGTGGATCGCTGGCCACAACCAAATAGAACTTTTTCCTGTTCAAAAATAGACTAAATTCTAGTCGTAAGATTACATCTAACATGCAAGTACTTTACACTTACACATAAATACACACGAGCAACTTCATTAAATGCGATAATTCCCCTTCACCTTTCCTTTTAGTTCTTCTTACCGTACAATTTATAATGTGTAAGAATATTTCTTTGTTATAAAAAATTCCAAATGAATTCTTATAAGTGCTACACAACCAATTCAGTTTTTGTTTTAGTTAATGGGAAAAATTAAAATTTTTTTGTTGATTAGAATATATCTGACATAATTAGAAAACCGCAGAAAATGAAAACTGAGGTATTAGATTGTGATTGCTTGCAAATTTAGCAATGTACATTTCTTATAGTTTTTTAATTTAATGATGACTAATATTATATAGTAATCCCGTTGTTCTCAGTAAGTTGTCTGCCTGTCGCTCGGTTTGACCATCATAGCCAAACATCTCTTAAACTATGAGAAGAAAATAGAAATAATTATGTTTTAAAATTTATATTTTTATAATAATATTTAGTTCCAAGACATAATGGGAATAAAAGAATGTAACTTATTGATGAATATTGAATTACGGCGTTAAATACAACCTATCTGAGTGTAAATTACGTATTTTTAATATAATTATGTACAAAATTTTATGCAAGTTTTTAAATAATTACAATAATTACGAAAATTGGGATTTTAATCCTAACAACCAAAACAAGAGATAAACTGCTTCCATTTAAGCAATAAAAGTGCCAAAACGTCGCTTAAGGTCTCGTTTGTGGGGAATTTATATAATTCAACCCCGAAGTTCCTCCGCGTGACCTTGACAGAACTGACTTAGAAGCAACATATTTGTGAATACTACTACAAAATTCAATAGTTAGTAGACCTTTCCCAGCCTCGGTGAGGAGGTTATCATGTTAATAATATATATATAATGTTTTAAACTGAAATACCTACAGTTAATATTTTATCTTTATAATAAAAATAATAATATTTTTCTTATTTTATAATAGTCCTGGTTATCTTATTTTATTGGAAAATATTGTACGTTTGCGCCTTATACTGTAAGTATTTAGTCCACTGCAATTCTGAAATATCTCTGATATAACTTCTAATAAAAATATTTAAATAAATAACTTAACATCAGACAAATATCACATCTTCTCTACTTCACTTACAGCTTCAGTACAAGTAATGGGATCGCAGTCATAGATACTGCTGTCATCCGTATCGCTTTCGTTATTTTCGTCTAAACATATTATAAAAGATTCCACTGCGTTTTCTAAAATACCTAGTTCGGCTTTAAATTTATCTTCGCACCGTAAACAATTATGATTTTTTTATTTCTATGGTTCAGGCTCAGTAAAACTAAATTTACTTATACAAAGGATTAACAAAGTCTTCGTGTGTGAAAGTTGTATTGTGCTTTCCTACCCAGTTGTCCATATCAGTTAAATGGAATTTAGTTCGGTGTGGTAGGGAGGCAGTCTTAAAACATCATGATGTTTTTCTTTTACAATGTCGTCAATGGCATATTTCCCGCAGCGCTTTTTGTTTTCCTTGATAATATTATTCAACTCCACTTAAAAAGCATGTTGAGATATTGGAATTTTATTAAACTGAAGTCAGTTTACCATAATTCCTTTCTAGCATTTGAATTAGGAGGTTTATTAAATTTTACATTGTGATAAGAAGCGTTGTCTATCACAATTACAGAGTTTTCAGGTAATTTAGGATGTAATTTACTTTGAACTTATTTATAAAAATTACCGTAGTTCATATCATGGTGGTAATCTCCCTGTTGTACCACTTGATTTCCACATCGTCAGACAATCCGGTTTAAATCCCATCATTCCTCCTGCATTCAAATTTATTGTCCTATCTCCTTTACTAATAAGGTTTCTTCAAACATTCTACTGTATTAATTTTTCCAATCCGCAGTTTTTTTGGCACATTATTGCTATGGATGTACATCTCATCTACAAAAACTATAAAACTCCGCTTTTCTGAAGATTTGGACCGAATATCAAACCTTTTAACCAGACTTCTTAGACGAAATTCCAATCCATTAAAACCCTATCGGTTTAAGAATTCGATGTAATGATCGGCTTGAACCTTGAAACACATTATCATCCTTCAGTTTTTTTAATATTAACCCACCCAGATTGGTCTAGTGGTGAACGCGTCTTACCAAATCAGCTGATTTGGAAGTCGAGATTTCCACGTCCTAGTAAAGTCAGTTATTTTTATACGGATTTGAATACTAGATCGTGGATACCGGTGTTGTTTGGTGGTTGGGTTTCAATTAACCACAAATCTCAGGAATGGCCGAACTGAAACTGTACAAGACTGTACTTCATTTACACTCATACATATCATCCTCATTCATCTTCTGAAGTATTATGAAACGTAATTACCGGAAGCTAAACAGGAAAAACAAAGTTTTTTTAGTATTTTATTAACAGAAGGTAAACATTTTTCTGAAGTGGAAAAGTGGTTGATTGTACTACGGATAACATGGATATTAAAATCATCAAGCCTTATGACAGTTTTCCGTCGTTGAAAGGTTTTCCTTGGTGTTGAAAAGTACGGTAATAAACCTGCTGCAATTTTTTTTATTCACTTTTTATACGAGTTGCAGACCTATTGAGATACCAGTGGATGCACGAACACGATCTCTAATTTTCTTAGGGTCAATTATAAAGTCACCTGTCTTTGCTTTAGCTATCATGAACTATTCAAATATAATATTAGACAATATTAATTTTAAAAAATACATATATATCTAAAAACCGGACACAAAAAGTTAACTGCTATATAATTCAACCTCAAATCACAGTGAAATAGTGAACAAATGCTTGAAAATCAATGAAGCTGATAGTTGTGTTGAACAAATTGAACCGATTCGGAAGATTCCCAGTATGTGATTTTAATATGCTTACATTTGAAAGAATAGGCAACAGGGAACGTTTCAGTAATGACCAATTGTTATTTATACGTTTAAATTATCAAAAAAAGTTTAGTTCTGTTACATGTTATTACCGTGTCTTTAATTAATTTACTGAAATGAAAATAAGAATCAAAACAAACTTACGTAATTAGTCAGTTTACGTGACCGAGTAAACAAGCTAATATAGTTATTGTTATAGTTGTAATGAATCATAACTAGTCGTTATTTGAAACGACTATAGACAATTGGTTGGTGGTGAAGGAGAACAAGGACTGTGCTAAACGAGCACGCGCCAAGTAGAGTGCCTACAACTGTGTACAATTTATTATTATAGTTGTTTGAATCTTTAATTTTTATTTATTAACACAGCATATCTATGTTCCATGTCGTACAAAAATTAAATAAATGTAAAAATGAATTAAATAAAAACCAAACAAATTTACTTTTTTATAATTATCATTCTGTTGATCAAATTGGATTTAAAAAAAAAATATCCATATTTTTACATCTATTAAACGAGATAATAAAAATAATACTTTTAAAGAAACCTTATATTATTATTATTAAGATGAATTTTCATTATTATTTATTTGTTTAATATGAATCAAAATTTATAATAGTGAAAAGTTTTAAGTAGTATTGGAAGTTTTAAATTAATAGAGTAAATCGTATATTTTTACGTAATTTAAAACTCAATAATTTTAACCATTTAGGTTTAATGATCAAATATATGTTATGTAAATTAAAGCAACCTTCAACTTATGAAACTTACCTTTAAATCTCTAAAGTAATCATTTTGACATTCACCTTGTTTTTACCTCTACGTCTGATAGAGGTAGATATACTGTAAGTAGATAAATTTAAATCAGTATATGTATGTAAGCAGTAAAATGCAAGGAAGATATCTTTTCGTTTTCTGGTTACTTTATTTTTTGAATGAATTAGTCACGGTACTTTGTCAGTTTTTCTTTTTAAGAAATTAATTATTTATATATATATTTAGAGAGAGAAAATTAATGAAGCATGAAAACATTTAAACAGCTTTTCAATCGTTAAAAGTAGAAAAATGAAATTTCGATGTGAGACCAGCCCTTAGCATGTACTGCAGTCCACTTTTGAAACTAGCTATGAAAAGTATTAAATGGCCGCCATTTTAATTATGATTGAAGGTTTTTGCATAATTTTATTTTAAATCGCCTTTAATGTATCACAACTCTACCCTTTCTATTTCCATTTTTTGAATTGCCTTCTGGGTGATATGGGTTGTGGTGGTCACCGATAAATGTGTGTCTTGGGTTTTATAAAAAAGTTTGTCTTAACAATTTTTTTTGTAATCCATTTTCTTATTACAATTTTTAGTTTAAATATTTTGCTTAGTTTTTAAATTATGTTGGCCTCTTATATATATATTTTTATTATTAATATATAAATATTTCTCTCCATAATTTCTTCATATACTCTGAAATATTTTATTTTTGGTTTTATAATTTTTTATTTATTCCTATCTATATACAATAACACAAACTGTAAATAGAAGGCTGAGAAATAGACCATTCAGCGCTGTCTATTCAATAAGTGAGAAAGTTGAGAACGATCATTTTTTATAATTTTATTTTTAGCTTTTTTTTTAAAAAATTGTTTTATTAAAAAAAAAAGTTAAGATAATACTTTTCTAATAAAAATTTTTAGGAACGATCAATAATGACAGGTAAGAAAAGTGCCCTATAATTTTGACATCACCAAAGTAGAAGTTTCTTTATTTATTATACCGAAAGTAACGCTGCTCTTTTCTACTTTCGTAAAAACTTTTTTAAATTTGAATGTCCAACACCTAATTTTATTCAGATTTTCTTCATTAGCGACGTAAAGTGTACTTCTTTTTTATCCTTATTTAAAGTAATACAAATTTTACTAATTCATTATACGTCCAGCAGATTCAAAGTTTGTTCCAACGAAAATGAAAGCTCATGTTATAAATTTCTGTTCCAGTGATAAGTTACTCTTTATTTGTTCTAATTAAATTACCGGATCCAAAAGTTAAAAAATTATATGAAAATAATTATTTTGCCTGAAAAGAAAAAAATACACTTAATCGATATCCCTCGCTTAAAAACAAAAATACTCTCTTCTAGTCTCATACTAACTACTCTTGGTACTTTATTTATATTACTAGACATAGTTTCAAAGTACCTATCTTTGTAACATGGCTTTGCCGTTGGAATTATATTCTTGCCTTGAAAAAATTATAGCTTCCTTTCGACTGAAAATATTTATAACATAAACCGTGTGAGCCTACTTTTCTTAATCGCATTAATTCTGGAAAATTTTATTTTAGTATGTTATTAATAAACTTATCTTTCTTTTTGGTTGTTTTTAGTTTTTTTTTTTACTATTACACTTCAGTATTATTTTTAGTCTTTTATATTTTTAAATTGAATTTCTCTTCACGAAATGAGTTGCTTTCAACAATAATATTTATTTTTTTTCACCCGTTAGATCAATATTGCCAACGAAACTTAACATCTTTATTTTCTCTCCTTTCATTGTTTCTGTTGCCTCAAATTTTTCTTTCAATTCCTTTATTGCTTCTATCTACACCAATCTAAATTCTAGACTAAATTCTTTTGAACTCTTTTCTGAATTGGAATTTATTTTCCTAATCTTCTACCTTATACCTGATTCTTGCACTGATTGTAATAGATTTTTTCTACACATTTTGATTATTAAAGTTTAAATTATTTTTTAAAAACATTTAAAGTTTAAACTATTTTATGAAAGCGCTTTCATTGGCCGCATTTAAATTTTTTTTTCAAAATATCTTGTACCATTAACGTAGGAAATCAGAATAATTATAAAGAAAACATTTGTAATTGACTATATTTATGAATAATGATCGTTAAAAATAAAAAATGAAGAATTTAAAAACGAAATAGATCATATTCTACTGATTCTAAGATATTACCTTTCAAGAGATACTTTTTTTTCTTTAACTTTTCATAGTGTTGAAAAATATTCTACATAGGTGTTTGATCCAACTCTTTAAAGGTCTTTTACTTTTGAAGTATCATACTTCAAAGTACAATGATGATACATTATTTTTGTTGTTTATGTAGATGGATAAACTTGCAGGCTAAACTTTTCTGTTGTTAAGTAACTATAGTTAACTTGAATAAGGATCTAAAATAATGAGGTTAAAAGTAGTTAGGCGGCAACGAAAATGAAAGTTTCCTGGCTTAGGATGCTTCTCTATAGCATGTTACTCAATTTCAAGAGGCTATTCCTCAACATCCCCACTTTTCCCGGTTTTCTTCGTTACGCGTGATGTAACTAAAGGTGCATGTAATAAGATGACCTGCATTGTTTCATCAACAAGGTGCTCTAACAGTAGGTAGATAAGTTGACAAAGTGTTAAACGATCTTTATACTAAATTAAGGAATAGATGAAATTTTTCTTTGTGCAAACGTTACATTTATTAAAAATAATCTTAGAGAAACAAATAAGGTTTGTTAATGTTAGTGTATTTTGAATTAAGTACGCTCTTCAATATAACTACGTAATTAATTTTACATATTTTTAATACTAAGGAGTTGGTGAATTTACTATAGCCCATTTAACCAAAAACGTGTGACTGCACTCGAACTCCAGACCATTAGTTTAAAATTCGTTATTGGTAATAATGTTCTTGATTTAAGTATGGAACAACGTATTCTAAATTATAATTCTGTGTACACTAGTTTTTCCCTCAAATATTAATCTCACTTAATAACTTTCAGATGTTTGTCAGGTACCTCGTATTACACAGTTTAAATGAGTGTCAAAAATGCAACACGGTTATTGATTGGCTAGATGGCAGAATAGTGTGCGTAGTGAAACAAAGGGATAGTACGATCTATATGCTTGAAACATAGACGATCCGTTAAAAACGTGTAGGCTATTAGTTTATGTTGAATCTTAAAAATATATCGCTCATCAACTTTGGAGTTCCAAAGTGCAGAGATAATAATACCAAATTCTTTCATAAGTTTGCTTTAGAATGTATGTAAGATTTAACCTGAATAAAAATAATAGAAGTAACCAACTAAAAGTGTTGAATTTTCCTGTTCAAAATTGGTAACTGTTTGAATTTTAATATCAAGTTTTGTGTACAGGTATGGGAAATCATTTCAATTACTACAGCAACCGTGAACTTAATTTACGATTAATAACATTTTTTCGATTCTCCAAAAGTGAAGTTGTGCTTAATGTAGGTTACTCGGATGACAAAGTTATTGGTTCTTTCTTCTTTCCATAGAACACCAATATAAAAAAAAGTTTGAACATGTGTAACAGTTATGTTTTTCTTCTTTCTGAACAAATTTAAAGAAAAGAAAACAACTGCGTTATTTTCATACACGATGATGTGCCAGGACATTTCAGTTTTCTTATATACGAAAACTGAAATACTCAATCTTCAAACGGTTAAATTCTTTACGGGCCAATTTCTTAAATTTCTAGAACCCAATGACTTATCCCGAAGGAATTTCTTCTGGGACTACCTTAAGAATAGAATGTGTACTGTGAAAAACTTTTCTGCACTTACCGCAAAGTTGTTTCCACCATTACAGTAGTTACTACTACACGATTGGGTGGATATGGAAAGAGAAGATTAAATATCGTTTTGTTATCTGCAGAGCCACGAATTGTTCAGATATCGTATATGAACCAGGTAAAAAAATCCTTTATACCATCTCAACATTTCAGTCTTTGAATAATCTTAGTGTGTTTAACATTTCTAAAGCGCAAAATACTTTTGCATTGGCTCTTCATTTGATTTATCTTCTTAACTAAAGAAGAATAATAAAAAAAAAATTGTTAATGTTGGCGAAACCAGTCAAACGTTACAAAATATAAAAATTTTGTGCTGAAATCATCTGAAATAACAATGCTAATTGGGTTTTAAACGTTCGTTTGCAATAGAAATAATTTCCCCTCTTTCAATAAAGTAAATAAAGTTACTGATATCTAATGATTTATTATTAACAAATAAATTCAAATAAGTCATTATAATCTGTTTCATAAGTTTTAAGACAATTAAAGTTTATCTAAAACAATTAACTTTTTTAAGTGATTAATTTAAAAATTTTTCGGTAACTAATTTGTCTACGTTCAAGACTCTATATGTAAAAAATGTAATATAATTTTAACTAATATCTCGAAAATTTTAATACTCCATTAAGATGGAATCAAGCCAAGATGTAGAAAAGTGGAGATATTTGGAGATTTAATGACATCGGTTATTTGGATGCTTGCAGAATCCTTTAACAGAGTAAAATTCGCTAATTAATAAAATCGACACGACATATTGGCTCACGTGATAAATTACTTTTACGAAATACGTGAAATACGACAAAGATTATGCGTCGAAATTAAACAATTTTTTGTGTTATATTTTAAGTCTCGGTAGAGAGCCGCCTGAGTTGAAAAGCAGAAATTTAATTTTAAACATTGGTAGATATCTGAAATATGGTAAAGAATAATCTTTTTCTATATTTCAAGTCATAAAGTGTATTATTAAACATGAAACAGGTATCGTGAAATATGAATGTGGTTTCATATGTGTTGCTGTTAAAGTACAGAATAATATTATATATTATCTAGTGCATGCAATACTTTCCTTTGGATGACTGTCATTGCGTACTTCTTTTGTTAAAGAGTACGCTTCCACTTTTGGAAGCAACTTACGCCTAATGTCATATGAATAAAATTCTCATGGTTATGGTAATATATATATATATATATATATATATATATATATATATATATATATATATATATATGTGTGTGTGTGTAGGGGGTTGTGTATGTGTGTTATAATTAGTGCTAGAAGAATCACTAAAAGCTTAAAAAAAGAGAGGTTGAAAAATATTAAACATGATACATGATTTAAAACGGAGTTCTACCAAAAATCCAAATATTTAGCTAGAATTATCAGAGACTGGAGATGTACATGGTGCAAGGGACCTGCCTTAAGATAGATAATCATAGGATGAAGATACCTATTAAATTACTTTGCCGTTTTTTCATATAAAGTCAAAGTAAGATTATAATAAAGTAAATACTTGGTTCTTTAATTTTTTTAAAAATATGATATAATTCTACAAACAGACATGACATGTCCTGCAATAATTTCATGAAATAAAGCCCAGATTTAATGATATATGTATGATGTACTTTTGAATGTGTCTAGTCTACATGATTTATTGAAGAAAGCAAGGAGAACCTTTTTACTCCATTCTTTTGTTATAAAACCTGAAATGGGATGCTGGTTATTTCTGAGGATTACTGTACGATTTTCTGGGTTGATTGATGCCAAATTAAAGACTACAACGTATCAGTTGAAACTCAACACACACGCGCACGCGCGCACAAGCACACAATTTATTATTGCATAAAAAACTTTATTACATATATACATACAAAGCAACTTATCGTACATGATGGATTCATCAACGCCCAGTAAAAACTACTGAAGATGATAAAAATTTGTATACATGTTCTTACGGGTAACTGAACACCAGAAAGGAATTTTTGAAATTCCGAGTTCAAAGAGTTAAAATGGAGTAACAATGAAATTTACCGGGTTTTTTTTATAATTTTGTTTGAAAAAATGAATATATCAGCTTGATTTTTGGTACGTATAATCTTCATGTAAATTTTTAAAAACTAATTTCAATTTTTTTTTAAATTCCGAGATTAAAAGATAAAAGTGGATTATTTTTTAATCAGGTTATTTTTTTGGATTTCTTGGTAACAAATTAAAATATCAACTTGATTTTTAGTGTGTTTAATTTTTACTTCAGATTTTCAGTAGATTTGCGAATAATATTCAGATAAATATCTAAAAACTATTTTCGGGTTTCTATGAATTTTGATTTTTTAAGGGGTGTGACATTTTACGGCGCGGCTACTCAACCAACTCAGCCACTGCCACTGTTACTGTCTATGCGACACACTGGTTGCACCGACCTCCGATTACTTGACTAAAAACCATAAAATTAAAAAAAAATTGACTACGATGGGAAACGCAATTAACCATACAGTGCTGGCCAAGCAGCGACGGGGTGCTAGTATATATATATATATATATATATATATATAAATACTAGCATCTACATATATATATACATTACATATACATATACATTCAATTCTTTCCTAAAAACATACTTTAAAATTATTCCACTTTTTTTCAAATTCACTAAGCATTTTGTTGAACTAATAATTTTCAATAATAAAAATACATGGTGAAATGTATAAGAAATAGTGATTTACACTGTTAAAGGAATAACTTTTCTTTTACGAAAGAGTAAATATATTTTATGAATAAAACATCTTGAAAAATTTAATAAACTGTTAATAAAATATAATGAATTATATTAGTTAATACAATATAAAATAACATTTCAATTTAGTAAAACCTAATCCAGACAGGCATATTAGTAGTTATATCAGCAATATAATTATTATATTATTTTTTGTTATCTCGTAATTTAATTGCTTAAATAATAATTTTTAAAATCATTTAATATTACGTTAACATTTTTTAGTGTCGAATTTTTTTTTTGCGACGGCTGAGATAAATTCAGATTTTTAACTTGATTTATAACCACAGCTCAGACTTCATGAGAGTACTCATTTCAGTAACTGGAGGTTAAGTAGTGCTTTCGAAATCATAAAGCCCTGCTGATTTAGGATGTGTGACTTATCCGTCAGGAACATCAGCTACTATTTTATATTTTAAATTAAGTATTTTTTTTAACACAAAATTTTATCCTATCCTACTAAAGGGCATTTGTACGTGAATCTGTGTGTGTGTGTGTGTGTGTCCGTCTCCATTAGCTTAGTAATGTACTGAGGAATGTACCGATCACTAGCGGAAAATCCAGATTCGTTAGTATCAATTTTTAGAATTAAATTTCTAATTTAACTTTCGTTATATCAATTTTCATTACTCAAAAATATATATCTTTACTCAAGAGGTAATCAATTTTAGAAAACCTACCAATCCATTCCCAGACGCCGTCCATCAGGGCAACCCGCCTAGAGGGCGTACCTACGGCATGCCTCTGCAGATAGTAGTAACAATAAAATTTGATTTAAAAAGAAATAGTAACATAAAAGCGATAAAAAAAGCTGAAAAAATTAAGATTCTATTCTAAAAACTAATTTTACCAAAAATTTTAAGTATAAGAATAAGTAAACAAAACGAGTGAAAATTAAAATAAAAACTAATATAGTCAGTGTAATTAATTTCTCCTCTTATAAAATTTATTTACAACACAGGTGTGTTAGTAAATCTATCCAGCTATACTGGTCATGTAGTATAAAGTATGAAATATTAAACGTTAAAAAAAAATTTAATAAAGTTTTAACTATTTTAATGTTAAGGGATTAAAATCCAGATTTTGTTTATATTTATTATAATAATGGTCTGATATCAAAGTTACATTGAGTTAAGAAAGTGTTGGAAATTTATTTTGTAGTTCAAATTTTATTAAGTTATTTTTTATTCTAATTAAAGTTTATTTTAAGCACTGTTCTTATTGTTGCATAATAATTCTGATAATTTTTTTTTTATTACAATATAAGAAACTGAAGGGAAATTTTGATCGTTTCAAACAAAATTATCGAAAAATATCTTATATCACTCATACTGCATGAATTGCAGTTTGAATGAGTAATTTTATATTACCAAGTTAATTTATTTTTCAAGAAGCGAGGTCCTCTTTTTGTTATAACGTTATAATATTGACATTAGGAATAGTTTTGAAAAAATCCTATCATATGGAGAATATATTCATTAAAATCCATGTGCGAGTAATCTATTTTAATGAGCATACAAAAATCTATGTGTTAAGAAAATTCTTACAACTGCTAAGTATATACAACCAGGATTTAACATTTTCAACATCTAGATTATTCAAATATGTTTTGATATTTTAATGGTAAATCTGGGTCGTTATTTTCTTGCATAATTATATGCAAAAATTACTAACCATAACAGGAACATATACAGCTGGATTTATACTGTTAACACTCTAGCGATCCCTTAAAGAAGAACCCCACTACTCTCATATTTATTAATGCTAACAAGAAGGAGAAGTGGATCTCTTTCTACTGAGTGACACGGTAATTATTTACAAAAACACATGCAACAACTCCGTTTTTTAAACTACTTTCCTTTAAACTAGAAGTGGATGAAGCTAGAACGTATCCACTGTTTACTGTTCACTCAAATTAATTATTTATACTTGACGTACTTGTGAACATAAATTATAAATATTACTAATTATTCAATTCACCAATTCAAAAATAAATATTAATATTCTTTCGCGAAATATTTCTCATTCGACAAAAAAAAATTGTAACAGTTATCCAAATATCATATCTGGACTATTTACAAAACTGCATTATAAAGCATTAGATTGTTACGAATTTAAACATTTAACTCTCGGTACACAAAATATTTCACGTTACCATATGAATTTATTAAATAATGTGCTAACAGAATGTAATTACTTAACATCTGACTAATAAAATATTGTTTAAATATTATTTCAGAATTTCATTAATTATTTTAACTAATTTTAAAGACTTTTGATATAAAAATTGTTTTTGAAAGCGGTTACTTTATTTTCAGATTGTAAAAAAGCCCTAACTATTCCTCAACAAGCGAACAAACTATTAACAGTGATATTAAAAGGCACAATCAAGAAGTTTTACAAAATTGTTGTTGCCGCTATCAAATAAATGGCGAGCAAATTATTATAGCAAAATACGAATAAAGAAAGAAATAAACAAATTTGTGAGCACTAAATTTGAATATTTGATTTCACGCAGGGGTAAATAAATAAAACACCAATAAATTAAAATTAAGAAGTTCTGTAGGTACTAGAGACATTTAGATAAAATGACATGTAGGTTTATCTTAAATAGCTACAGTTTCGAATTTTCAGTTCGTAAATAAATTATTAAATTACACCTACTTAAAAAATATGTTTTGCTAGTACCACTTTACATTATGATGTTTATTAAATAAGTTATTTTATTTACTAATTTCTAAAAATCGTTAAAATTCCCATTAAAAAATATTCAGATTCAAAAATCGTATCTGATTACGAAAAATTCCTTTACTTACTGTGAGTCAGAAATAAATATTAAGATGGTATATAAAATATATGATATATAAAATATAAGCAAAGAGTAATATTTCATGTCCATCTTTAGGTTGCAAAAAGATGCTTAAAAAATTCTTGTATACGCTCAGGGTAAAGTGTCTTGCTCGGTATTTTCACTTAACTACGAATATCCCAATTCTGACGTTTATAACTTCGCCGTTTGTGAACCGGTTACCAGATTTGAAAAAATTATTATACAAAAAAAAGTCAATATTTTTATAACACATTCACAACACGTATGTAGAAATCACTGTGTAATAATTATAAAAATACGAGTATATAGTAAATATAACTAAAATATTTCTCACAACTGGGTTTTTTATATCAGGTCAAAATTAGTCGGAATAATGAAATCTGTAAATAACTTAGATTTATTGATTATTGACATGCTTCTCTTTTAATTACAATGGTTCAACCGTGTCCTCAAATCTTGCAACCTTAATTAATTCATTTCCCGACGTCATACAATGGCGAAATTTTACACAGTGACGTACATCGGGTGACAGTAGACTATTCCAATGTTAATTTCATATATTTCTATATTCTATATAAAATATTTATATATAAATTGACAGAGATACGAGGGGAACATTTTGAGGAAGGGAGCTGAATCGATAAGATGTAGCTACTGACCCAACTGATTTTAAATTTCGATTCAGTATGTGTAGATCAGGTGGCTGTTTAAACGGATTTTCAAATAACTAGTGTAAATTTACCTTCTAAAATTTATGTACACTAATCACCTGATTTAGTTATAAATAACTGGTATCATTTATAATAATTGAAAAGTAACTTTCTTCAGGTTATAATATAGAATAAAACTGCGTATAATTGTTTCTTTTTTTGTTTGCTGAAGTATTAAAGCAGCTAAAAGTAAAAAGCTACTAGTCAGTTTAAATACTTATACAATTAAAAAAAAATTGATAAAATTAACACTTCAGGAAGAGATTTTATAATTTAAGAGAATTTAATCTATTCAAAATTTCATTTCAAACCATTCAGTTCTGTGGAGGAAATAAAAAATGGAATAATATAGTTCCTCAGAAATTATTTCAAAAGAAGCGTCGGAAGATACCAAATCTTGGCTAGAATGAATGGAAAAACAAAGAAAATTCCACAACAATGAAGAGTCAGTGACTCAACGAAAGAGACGGTTCAAAGAAAGAGAAAGAACGTCAAAAATATTAAGAAAACTAAGATAAAGAAGCCAAGCGGGCAAGATTGGATATTCGTAATTAATACAAAGAGCAATTAAAAGCTACCAAAGCACCAGAACAACATGAAGTTTGATTGGCACCTCTGCCAGCGCAAATCGCAATAACGTGCAACAGAGACACCTCAAGACCGCGAAACTCGCTTTTAAAGTCAACGCCAGCGCTGTTTAGATTGTAGGCCCCTAGAGACACCACATGAATATGAAATATGTTTAGAGAATAAGCGTAACGACATCATAAATTGAATATTAATCTTACAGCATTCGAGAATGCAATCATTCAATTTCATGAAAGCACCTGTGAAATTTATACAAAACGGTGCTATCCTAATCAGGTTTTAACATTTCGATTTGCAGTAATATAACCATCATACATGCCAAAAGAATTAAAACAAAAAATCAGTTGCTACTTTTCCATCGCTTAAAACTTACATATAAAGTAGAAAAACGACAGCACCACCTAAGGCTTATTGGAACTATCTTCAATCAGGACCAATACCAAACGTAATTCAAATACTCTTGCAATCAGAACAACGATTACAGTCACGCGTAATTTGATGGTTTTTATGGGCAGTATTATTTAATGGAACAAGATGTATTATTTTACCCAAGACCTCTTTGAAGTCAGCGAGAAATTACCACATATGCTACTAGGCCAAAAAAGATGGAAGGAATGTGACCGTAAGAAATATCTTGAAAACTTAAAAGCAAAACGCGAGTTTTCGAGTTTTCAGTATCTCGTACACGAGTGCTCCATGCATTGTGTTGGTTGATCGAAAACAATCCACTATATCATGATGTTATCATTTATTATAACACCCAACTAAACGAGTAAGCATTAGTGAGAATCACAAAACCATAAGAAACCAACCACTTCAATTATTTTCTCCAGTTTTTGGCATATTTGATTTTTTTCTTGTTTAGCCTCCGGGAATCACCTTCAGGTATTACTTCAGAGGATGATATGTATGAGTGTAAGTGAAATGTAGTCTTATACAGTCTCAGGTCGACCATTTATGAGATGTGTGGTTAATTGAAACCCAACCATCAAAGAACACCGATATCGACGATCTATTATTCAAATCCGTGTAAAAGCAATTACCTTTACTAGAACTTGAACGCTGGAATTCTCTACTTCCAAATCAGCTGATTTCCGAAGACCACTAGACCAACCCGGTGGGTTAACATATTCGATTATTTATGTTATATCTTACGTTTGATACTTAGTGTTTGGATACGAACGAAATTTCAACGAACTGTGACTGCCTGTTTTGTAGTAATCAGAATTGAAGAAAAAAAAGTTATCTTGTTTTTTCTAAACGATACCAATTTTTTTACAAACTTCCAAAATAATTACTTTACTAAAAAAATGGAAGCTGTTTTCGTTAGATTATAACATTTTAAGGTAATTTTCTTTTTTTATTTAAAAAAAGTTCTTAGATGAATAATAACATATATTTAAATGTTTTGTTCTCAAAAAATCAATTTTTATGTTTTATAATAGATATTCAGTCAGAAGTTAATTTTACAAACTAATTTATAAAAAATGCTATTCTGATTTTGCCATTTTTTTATTATTATCGTTTGTTATATTTTTCTATTTATTAATACTTTTAAGAATTTCCACTGCATCGATTTAAATTCACTTTAAATTAGCTGTTTTTCAAAAAGAACATTTAGTTGTAAAGTTTAATTAACTCTCACTGGCCTAATCCATGAAATAATGGAAGTACTTGGGCATTAAAAAATTAGAAAAATTCTTCATTTTATTTAAGTTATTTTGGTTAATACTTTCATAATTATTTCGAATAAATTCACAAGGATCATTCAATGATTAAAATCGCTCTGGACAATTCAAAATGGATGAATTCAAAATTCATCACAATGTTATCAACTTTTAGTGTTTTGAATAACCTTCTTACACACTGTTTGACCTTCATATCTATTTGTGTGTTTAATTATTGAGTGACGCTTGTATAAAGAAAATGATTGTAATCATTATTTTTTATTGATACTAGTCGTATTATGGTAGTTTTATAATAAATGGCAAGTTTTCAATAATATTATTGATACCAAACTTTATAAGCATGAAACGATTTTGGTTTCATTGCTATGATAAAAAAGCGCCTAACTCGGATAATTTTATATCATTTATACCAAGCGTCATTTACGTTATTGAGACCAAACCATTTAATAATTATTCTATCCAAATCTATTCTTTCTGGAGTTACAGGGATGAAAAAATGTACCTCAAACACATTATTATCCTTTTCCTTTAATGTTGAGAAAAAGGACACTTTTAAAAAGACTTTTTGGGCTGTCTTAAATAATATTAGTTGGGAATCTTTATGATTAATATAAATTATCATAGTTACGTGATGAGGAGATAATAATGTATTTTTTACACAGTCCATTTATGTTCTTAAATATTTATTCTTATTTTGTCAGGAATTCTGTTTATCGTAAATAGAATCGAAGACGTTGAAACGTAAATGTTAAGCCGTACAATTTCTTCATGTAACTGTTTAGATAGGTGATTCAAGAGAAGGTGCCGTATATGTGAGCACCGAAAGGAACGTTTCCAAGTGGTGAAATAGGGTGGTTTCGAAGGTGTATTGGCATTCAAGAGAGGGTGATTAGGTTGGTGTACGATGAGTATTGTGAAAACGAGCCGAGGATGTTCTGAAGTGTACGTTGTTGGAATCTATCAGATATCCGATATGAAACGTAATTGCTTCCTTTACAGCCGCCCCGCACTCACACACAAACACATACAAAAACCTCTCTCTTGCTTTTTGCCAAAACCCATCCGTTCCGTTCCGATTCCCTCCACCCTTCATTCGTTTTCAAGGCGTTCATCCTACAATCCCGCTGGTCGATTGCCAACCAGCTAGATGCCTCTACGGTGTTCCCATTCCCCAAAATTCAACGTTATTTAGTACATAATGTACTTACTTTATTTGTAACAACCGACTGTATTAAGCGACACAGATTTTACATTTTATTTAATATTAATTGAAACAGTTTTAAACCTTCACGATTCCACACCCAACTTTTTTATTCTATTAAATAAGCTGATTTTTTCATAAAATATTTTAGCAGAAATATTAAATAAAAATGTGCTGAGCAAAATCTTTTTAAAAGAATTTATTATCTGGCCAATTCAATATATTAAGTCTAAGAATATTTATAACCATTCAAAAACATGCACCTTTCCGATAAATTAAATAGTTTATTTTTTGTATTATAATTTTAATATAAACAAACTGATTAAATTTTGAATTAATAAACTAATTTATTGTTTATGGTTGGAATAGGTATATAATGCTCTTAATAGCAGTAGTAATACATATTATAATTATGCATTAATTGTAATTAATACTGAACCACTGATTCGTAAGCAGTTTTGCGTTACAGCCGGATCAATGAACAAGAAATTCGTAATTTAGGTTACCAGTACATATGTTTACAGCAAGCTTTCATTTTTACGTATTGTAACTATAACGGTTTCAGACGATCTATCTAGAAAAATTAAGTACTTAATTTTTCTAGTTCGCATTTCTGTTGTTGCAGTTGTTAGGAAGGTTCACCAGTTTATCGTGACTTGATGGAATATGTTGTAGATATGGATGAATCTTATTAATTTCCAGAACTCTTGAAGCCAGCTGTAAGGAATGAAATCGAACCCCTTCTTTTATTCTATGTAGCATGTCTGTAAATTTCTGTGCTTTATTGTGACTTGTTTCATGATGATGCTATCTACCACCAATTGTTCTTTATATTCTTTGCTGTAGGTTTTGTAAAAACGATAACGTGATTCTCAATTCACTTATGAAACAATAGATTTTTGGAATGTAGAAGGTAAATGATGTGAAATTGTGATCTTGAGATAATTTTTTCAGGTTATTTTTATAGATCTTATAATTAGGGGCTGCAATAAGGTTAAATAAATCCTTATTTTAGCATCGTTCACAACTTACGGATATTTACATATAAAAATTGATTTCGTATAATAAGATTAAAAATATATTATTAATATTTTCATTCTCGGTGTCATACACGGAAGGTATTCATTATGACGGGACTTACAAAGTCATGATTGGTTCACCGATTGCTTAGAAACTTTGATCATTCTGCATCTTTTTAACACTTTTTGGATTGTAGTTAAAGTATTTTTAGAACTTTCAGTTTTTTTGAAGTAGCCTTTAAATTTGTTTGTGGTGATTCCTGTTGCGAGTATTACTATTGGTACTATAGTGTCTTGATTTTGTTTCCATATTTCCTTTATTTCTTCTTTTAAGCTTATATATATTTTGAAATTTTCTCTTCTTCGTTTTGCTGCGGGTTGGAGTCGTTGGGAATGGACTCTTCTCTAAAATAGGTGTATTTATTCTTCTTATATTGACAGTAACAGTTTTAACATTGAGTAGTATCCTGCCACAGTATAGTTTTACTATGTCATTCTCTGTGAGTGACTCTGGGGTGTATTTGCATTACGGAGTTTCTGTTATAACTAAGTTATTTTTTGTCGCAATTTAATGGTGAATAATTTTTGCAGCTGTACATATCTTTCTGTGTATTGTGGCTGCCAGTATTTTACTTGCCCAGGTAATATGGTCTGTCAATTCAATTGCTATGTGCAATTTACTGCATTTGTCAGTCTGAATTGTGGATTCCTTGAGAATGTGTTTCTGGTAATTTCTTGTGGAGATGACTTGGTTCTGAATTGTTAGTAGAGATCCTTCTGTTTGAGGAAAGAGTTCTCCGCCTTGCAACCATTTGTAGGGTAGTTCTGTGTCTGTGTAGGATTGTTGGATAATGTTCCTATGTTTACCATGGAGCGCCTTTTCTGACCATCTCTGTAGTTTTGCTGCGTGGGTAGTTGGTCCAGTATTATCTCTATTTTCGTCAAGTGTATCGCCAGATTAAGTGGGGTGAGATCCTTATCTGCTTGGGCTATTGCTTGAAGAAATGTGTTAGTTTTATTTTAAAAATATTTTCTGAGCGGATGTATTTGGTTGTTGTACAGAGTATGAAGATCAGGAAGTCCTCTTCCGCTGTCATTCCTGTGTAAAATTATTATTTTTATGCAATACTTTGTATGAAGGAATGTGTATTTGGTCAAGTCAGTCCAGTTCAACCAGTTGAGATCCTCGAGATCTGTCGCGCTCCATTTGATGATTCCAAAAAATACGCTAGCAGCGATGTAGAGTAGGTGTTAATTGCCTTGAATAAGTTTCTTGAGTACAGCTTTGATATATATATACTGACAAAACAGCGTTTATATTTTTCGTAGTTGATTTTTGATCCGGTTGTGATAGATTTTTGGTCTGGGATTTTGGCTCTTCGTGATACCTAAATGTTTATATGTCTCATGTGTCTGTAAGTACTCCATGGGCTTTATGATTAAGAGTTTCCCTGCTGATTTCTTCTTTCCATGGGCCTCTCTCGATGTGCAGCATTTTACATTTATTGTTGAGACATAGGTAGAACCACAAAGCAATTGAATCACCATGGAAAATCCCTCTTTTTATATCAATCTTTCTTGTTCGTATTTCTGTTGTTGCAGTTGTTAGGCAGATAGTAGTACGCCAATTCTTCATTATTACAGATAGAAAATATTGTAGGTATTGATAGATTTTATAAATTTCCGGAACTCTTCGAAGGTAGCTGTGAGAAACGGAATCGAATGCCTTCTTGTAGTCTATGTAGCATGTCTGTAAATTCTCTGCTTCATTGTGGCTTGCTTCATGATGACACAGTCTACCACCAGCTCTGATCTGTCAGATCGTAGCTCTGAGCTGTTCTCTACATCCTTGGCTATTCCTTTTGCATCCTTTCTCCTGGTCGGTTAGGATGTTATGAGTTTTCAAATGCTGCTGTATTTTCTGAGTTATAGCGGAAATTATTCTGTAGAGTGTTGGAAGACGTGTTATTGGACGATAATTAGACGGGTCCTGAGCATTTTCATTCTTTGTTTTTATATACGTTACTCCTTCCATAAGAATGGTCTGTAGAGCTTCTGGATCTCATAGAATGCTGATAATTTTCGTAACTTATTATTAATATTACAAATTACTTTTGTGGGCCTAACTTTTTAAACACAGGTTTGTTCTAGAAACCATATTTTATTACTTTAATATCTTAAAGTCTGTCTAGAATCAGACCTGATAGAAATAAATTATTTGTTCTTTTAGTAGCTTATAATATTTCATCAACTTAACTTCATTTACTTCATAGTACTTAACTTGTATCAGGTCCCCATTGAGTACGATGAGAACTATAGCATTCATAGTGCTAAATTATGATATAGTATATGGTACTAATTTCTTAGCCTGTCACGTAATACATATTTACAATACTTGCAACCAGGCATTATTATATGCTTTATATACAAAGATATAAACCGAAGTAGAATTTTTTGTCGTTGTGTGTGTCTTTGTTTGTTTGCATTGTAATATGACATGAAGTTCTAAAATTTAATAAAAACAACGGCAGTTACATAGCATTGGAACGGCTCCTGTACCTTTTATTGGTTATCCTATATTGTGTTTTTGCTCTGCCTACCTTTTGGTATATTCTACATATTACTTACGCACTTTTGGAAAGATGAATGAGGATTAAAATTGTTCAATAACACACGACCAATATTCAGCTGCAGTTGGAAAGCAATAAAAATCTAACAATTCTACATCATTAAAGCGCTCACAGGTTCAAATTTATATTGTAGCCACACATTCCACAAATCATCTTTCAGACAAACTGGTGACTAAAACTTTTTTTTATTAATAAATTTCTAAAAAAAAGAAGTTTTTCAGAAGAAATTACAGTGAAATAATATAACTCTAGACAGAAGTAGGTTTTATTTATAATTTTAGTGCAACAAAAACAATTTTTTTTTAACCTCCAGGCCCACCGTTTGTTATTGCTTTAGAAAATGATATGAATGACAAGTACCGTGTGAAAACGCCATGTCTAATCGGGATTCGAACCCGGGACCTCCGGATAAAAGGCCGAGACGCTACCACTCGCGCCAAGGAGGCCGGAAACAAAAACAATTTGCTGTAAATATAGTAATAACACGATGTTTAAAATGATTTAAAGCTGATTTAAAAACTGACATTCAAGGTAAAAAAATCGTTTAGATCAGTAAAAAAATTAGAATATTCGTATGCAGTCCTTTTCTTGTTAAAAGTTATCGCATCCTTTAAGACATTCAGTTACAAGCAAATTAATAAAATTCAAGAAACAAATATTTATTTTTTTTTTTCTTCCTACTATTATTTAATTTATTTAATTAATGGTTTGGATACAGAGAGCTATATTAGTTTTTTTTTTTCAATAGTGCCAATGATTTTAAATCTGAAAAATAATTATATCTTTAGAAACCATTACCACGAAATTTTCGTAGAAATCATTACATTATATTTCACAATATTCTAAAGATCACTTTAGCAGGTTAGAAATAAAAGCTAAGGTCCAAGGATTTAAATTTACTTATTTATTACACCCTTGGAAAATGAGTTTAATGTTACTCTGAGCACCGGTTCTTTAACTAAAACTAAAATTTTTACATACGGGTTGAAAATTTTCCTCGATAAATACGGAAATTGGGAGGTTCAAAAGTTAATTCAGAATTCCCCATAATTAGATAGTTTATGTTATAACCAAACCCGTCAAACAATGTAAAGGTAAATCTCAGGTAATATAAATCTAACGATCTCTTAATGCTACACGCAAGATTTCATCTGAACGCATATTTAATTTTTGTTACCTAAGTAAAAGTTTAAGACTTTAATTATCTAATCTTTCAATCGATCTTTGAAGAAAACACCATTATCCATCAATTTTCGTAAACGGATGGGGATGTAT
Organism: Lycorma delicatula; assembly: GCF_047948215.1. Lineage (NCBI taxonomy): Eukaryota > Metazoa > Arthropoda > Insecta > Hemiptera > Fulgoridae > Lycorma > Lycorma delicatula. The sequence continues at coordinate 108,423,401 of NC_134457.1, forward strand.
GCGATAGACTTCTGCAGATAATCCAGCGGTACGTTTCCAAGCACTTGGCGAATTCGCTCCTCCAATTCGTCAAGAGTTTTTGTTTTTATACGAGAACTTTCTCTTTCGCCTACCTCCAGAGAAAGAAGTCGCAGGCCGTTAGTCATCACTTCTTCGTAGCCTTTCAAGTGGGCCTACACGTCCCAATCAGCGTCCTGGAAAATGGATGTCGAGCCACGCACGGAGAGGATTGCAAAGTGAGGCGCGGCCCCATTTTGCATAAAGATTAGGTCGTTGTAATTGTCCCATGTGGACACAATACCATAATCTGCAAGCATATTAAGGAACTGTTCTGCATTCATTGTGTGAATGTGAGATACGGACCCACAACTTTCATGGATGTCATGCCGCAGCACACACCTTTGGGCGATATTGGCTTTTTTCAAAAATCACCCTTGGGAGTTGTGTTGCACAACAATAACAATTGTGGCGGTTAAAAACCCCCGACATGAAACACAACTTCATTTAACCACAGGATATTACCGAAAATATTGGACCAGTCTTCTTACCAAGCAAGTATCATCTCCCCATAATCCAACCGATGATCATAGTCTTCCGGGGATAATTTCTGGCAGTAATGTGGTTTCCATAGACGAAAATTTAACTCTTTCTTCAGAACAGTTCGGATTGTGTGTCGGGTAAAACCAATTTTGCGAGATGCCTGTCTTTGTGAATTTTGAGGACTTTGAATTCTTTGTGAATCCTGAGTGAAGACTTCCTGAACCACTTGCACATTTTTCTCCATCCTGGATGGTGTGGGGCGACCATGTCTCCTAAAATCTGATACAGAACATGTGGTCATTAGCTTCGAGTGGAAATTCTTTATGGTTTTTGCATGCACGAGGTCATTTAATACTTCGCCACCGTCTCTGTACTTGTACCACGGACTACCATACTTCGTACCGGAATGCCAGCTGAGCCCGCTCTCGCAAGGTTAGACGTTGCGCCATAGTCTGCCACTGATACCGACAATGATATAAATGAGATATCATATAATAAATTCTACCATTGTAAGGAACAAAATGCTTTTTGTTTCATGAAGATTGGTTAAGTATTAAAAAAGTTACTAACAAATTTCAAAAGGGAGTTAATTCCCGCCAACCCGGTAGATGTACATGAATTATCACATGTTGAATTTTGTTATAATTAATTCAATATAATTTTTAAGAGGTAATTACCATATTACTTTTCAGAGATAGAAAGAGAGAAATTACCTTGAAAGTGACAGATTTCCAAACTCACTTGAGGAAGTTTTCGTAATCTGATAACTCTGTCTTCGGTTCTAAAACTCTGAAATTCTCAAGAAAACCTTTATCTTATTACATTATTTCTTTATCATTAGAGAGAACGCTACAGTAGGTGAATACTTTCTCGTATTTATAACTTAATCCTACAGAATAAAGTGCACTTTATAATATGTTGTGATTGATAACACAAACAAGAAATGAAATCTCCCTAATAGAACCAAATAACGATGAGCTTTATAAGTAGATAACAGATTTTCTTAAGGTAAAAATATTCTGTAGTGAATCTGTAAAATTTATCTTTATATATTGTTTGTAAATTTCATAATCTTACATAGATTTTAAGTTTAGGATGTTTGGTTACATTTGTTGTGTGAGTAATAGCTGAATTTAATTATTTCCATTTGTATAATTAATTTCGGTTATTCATTTGGAAAGTGGCTTGTTAGAACGTAATATCATGTTTTATCGAGATAAGAAATAATGATATCAGGTTTCTGAACACTGAAAGAAAATTTCTTTTAGAAAATGACCAGCATGAAAGTAATATTAATCAAATTATAATTTAATATAAAGTGATTTACTAGTTGGATAAGGAAAGTGCTTGAAATCAATTTGTGAGGAATTTATGAGTTGCCCGCGCCACTGGTTCTGTAGGTGCTGGTTGTCAAAAACGTACGTTTAATAATTAATGGTGGCTACGGTAGTCGAGGTAGAATGAGGTCATGATGTTTTATATATATATATATATACGCATATATTTGTGTGTGTGTGTTGTAAGTTATTGTAAAGCACAGGGTTTGGGAGGTTATGTTAAGTAAGTTTAGTTTAGATTAGATGCGGGTCTTCAATTATGTCCTTAACTAACGTGCAGCTTTCCCATTTACAATGAAAATCGCTACATATGCAAAAGTTTTGTTTCTTCATCAGCGACAGTTATCTTACGTACAAAATTCCTCTTTAAACTACTTATTCTAACGTCCAGTGTCAGATATGCTTGTTTTATTTCTGGTCGTAGATCTTAACCCCAATTATAGAACTGCGATTGAGAAGAAAACCTTTTACCCTAAATACTTATTTAAGTCTTAAAAAATCAAATTAAAAAAATTATACAAATTAAAATATCTCAAATATATCAACAACAATATATGTATAGAGTATAGGGTAGTTATATAATTATAGTTCTAATCTACAATTATCAAGTTAGATAAAAAAGGAAATACTTCACCTCTTAACACATTGAAAGAGGCCACAATTTAAAATAACCTTCGAAATAAAAACAAATCAATCTCTCTTTAAAGAAAAAATAAGGTAGTTTTCTTAACTTGAATAGTTAAATCATGTCTTTAAAAAGTTATCAGTTTTCATGTAAAAGATAAAAGTAAAGTTTGTTTATGAGTATTTTTGGTGTCAGATATTTCTTTTATTCGTTGACGAAATTTGATTTACGTAACTAACGATAGGAGTGGTTTCTAAAGTTGCATGACATCACAAAGAGAAGGTATTTTCCACGTACTATAGAATCTGTGCTCACCCATCCTACCGTATGCTTGCTTTACCATGTTGCAGCTTCCTTTTTCCTTTTTAGCCTCCTGGAAGAACCGTCAGGTATTATTTCAGAGGATGAATGAGGATGATATGTATGAGTGTAAGTGAAGTGTAGACTTGTACAGTATCAGGTTGACCATTTCTGAGATGTGTGGTTAATTGAAATCCAACCACCAAAGAACACCGGTATCCAAGTAGTAGTATTCAAATCCGCCATGTTGCAGCTACAGTTCAGTTATTTATACTACATTTTTTCGAAAAAGGACTGTTGTTATGCTACGCTATGTTTCAATCTCCACTCTACTCTCTACTCTTCAAGCAAACTTAGGAGCTCAATAAACTGAAGGACCGTTCGTTTACCTGTATTCGGTTCTATTATAATCTCACACATCTGATACCAATGTAACTGTTAGCCAACTCAAAGGTTTTTCTAGATAAAGAATTTTTTTTCACACACACATATCACATGTGTATATATTTTGGATCAACTAATACTTCAATTTTTAAGATCAACATGTGATCAAATAATTTTATATGCATTCATATAAAAAAAAATATGATTAAGGTTGGTAAATTTTGTCATGTGCTGAATAACATATATAATCTAATATATTTTTTTTTTTATATTTCCTAAAAAATTAAGTCACTTTTAGTTCATAAATTCTTTTAAAAATAAAATAAAAATGAATAGGTTGCATCAAATAATAACCTAATCGGAATACTTATATTTTACTTTTTATATTTGCTTCTCTTCTTTCCAGTGTTATATAATTGTATTTATACTGCATATCACTACATTATAAACACGAACCTACAAGCTTCGAAGAACTTATGTGGAATCTTAATTAATTTGAAATATGCCTGAGATAAGCAAACGCAAAACGCAAAACTTATGAAATACCAGCCAGTACTTTTCCATTGTCAAAATATGACGAAAGTCAGCTAAATTGAAATGGATGCAGCAAAGGGCAATTTTAGGGTTTTCGGCTTGGCAGAAAATACATCCATTACAAATTTAGTTCTACAACATTTGAAACATCTCTTGGGAGTAAAGTCCTAAAATGTTCTAGGGTATGAAGAAGGATAAATTCCTAAAGCACGAAGGTGCGTTTAAAAAGTTAGTTATTTCCTTGTATGACTAAACTTAATTAACACTGGACACCGTTCTACGCATGTTATTGAGATTTATTAATAGCAGTAGAACAGTGTATAGCAATTATAGAAAATCCATTTTAACTAGTTGCGATTGTATCGATATGATTGTCTGGTAGTGAAATTAATTATTTTACCTACTTGTTGGTCTTTTCTATATTTTCTTTATAGTTAAGTTACCAAGCTTCTTCCAAAACCTATTTACCACAAGTAAATCAAATCTGGCACGTCAACATACTTCTGCCTATTTCTTGGACGTATCTCGTTACAAGGCTTTCTTACTTTAATAAGATATCAACAAAAATGGAATTAATATCAGGTAAGTGAGCAATTTTGAAAATGTATATCTCTGAATAATAATTAGAACAATTAAATCTTTCTCCAGATTAGTGAATTAAAATTATTATTTATTTTATTTATTGATTGTGTAATATGATAATTTGATTATGTAATATGATAATTTCGTGTACCCATTATCAATGTAGCTGAAATGTGGATAAGTAGGTATAATGTGACAATTCTGTCATACGTAGGTAAAATATATTTGTTGGTAGATATGGTTCTCTCCCACGTCATTTCTTAAGCCCTGTTAGAAATGTATGACGTCATGCATTTCACATTTTGAGATCGAAACACTCCGGTTATATTATTCCCTTAAAAATGCAATATTACCATTTGTTATAGTATTTCTATCAATTACTATGCTACTTTTTCTACAAAGCATTTTAAATTAAAATAAGAATCAAAATTAAAAAGTTTAAAACTACAATAGTAAGTGCTGTACGGAAAAATTAATGAATTAGCACAGTACATACTTTAAATAAAAATAAATATTCATCTAAAATTAATAATTTAAAGTTATAATGTAAGGAGCAGTAACGTAATAAGTACATCACCACATATTTCAAATAACAGTAAAATAATAATTACTACTATATTGCTGATGATTAAATGTTTTCAAAAATGTTAGATATGCTAAACCAGTGGTTCAAAAAAATTTCTCTTCTTGGCTTCCTTGCTGAGTCCAGATTTTCCCAAGGCACCCTATGTCAAATTCAATACGTATACTTTGCGAAAAACCAATAATATTTTGCAAGGGTTAGGAAACCAAATAAGCGTATCATTTTACCGATTCAGTTTCTGTATTTTGTTTCTAATTAAAGTTGAACTTCTCCAGTAAGTGTTTAATTTTAATAGATATTAAACTTTTTCGTGTTTACCCCGTTTTTCTTAAAACTTGAGTAAGATAAAGATTCTTTTCTGGTGTTAATAAAAACGTTTTCGATCACAAAAAAAAATGAATGAATGAGCCTGTTGATTGCCGCACATTTTCTGAAATCGTTAAAATTAAACATCCTCTCCTTTTTCCTTCTTCACATTAATTTTTGCACGATACCAAGATTTTGTAGCAGCAAATGCCGAAAAACCTACAAAAAAAAAGTCGCAAATAGAATTAAAATTCTCTGAGCTTTACCACTTAGGAGTGGATGTTCATCTTTTACTGACATCCAAAATTCAATTAATTTATGCCACTAAATTTTGTTTCAGCCTACTGTCAGAAGAAAACTCAATAAAATTCTCCTTTTTTTGCATCATTAAATTCAGATGGAACAGTAGCATTAAATAAATCTTGAATTCATGAAAATTTGTCGATAATATTATTTTGAAAATGTTTCTCAAAGCAGGTGATAAGTGTTCTTCAAAATTGGATTTTATTTCTCGAAAGAAATAAACTCCATTGGAGATCAAAGATTGTTGCAATAAGGGAAAAATTCCTCGCCACAGTCTTCATTATTTTTCCATTTCCATAGCTTTATTATTTTTTTTTTACATTTTTTCAATCGACTTCAAAAGTTTGGCGTTGCTTTCCTACAGGGAGATGTTCAGACCATTCAGCTTCTCAAAACTTTCGCATAAAATAATATGCTAGTTATACCAAAAATTCTTTATTCACAAAATGTTGAGTATTCTTGAGTTCCTTTAAGAAAAATATAAATTTCTTGTGGCATTTCAAACGTACGAGACAATAAATTAGCATGTGAAACCACCCCGAAATACTGCAGTATAACAAAAACATGTGTTCGAATCTTACATTTCACGTAGTTTTTGAAAAATTTTGCCTTCAACAGCCGAGTATTTTTAATGGTTCCTACATTCATTAAATATTCTAAGTTCTGGTTCAATGTAGAACTCAGATATTTTGACGCGAGTGTTTTTCTGTGAATAATGCAATAGATCACAGTGCTTCCAAGGGCTGTCTTTATAGATACTTAGTAATAGAAGCCTTCAATTCTCCATAACAACCGAACACTGAAACGAGCATCAAAAATATAGACACCAACGCATTTGGAGTCCAATCCAAACGGCTGTTTTCGGTTATAAAAATATCAAGAATTCTGAACAAGTCTAGAGCCTTTGCATTAACAAAAGTACTTTGCAGAATAGAAAGTCTTCTATAACGTTATTGACATCAACAAATGAATATAGTAATCAAGTGAGCATCATTATTATCTGTGGCCTGATCCAGCTGCAAGCGAAATTTCTTCACCTTTAATTTTTAAATTAATTATCATTGAGGTCCTCTGCTATGAGCTGTATTCTGCGGCTGAAGATGATGTTATTGGACAAAAGTATTTTTGAAAGTAACTTCCCAGCATATTCACCGATCATCATAATTACAGTAGCTGATAAAATAAGTTCATCTGCAATTTTATGGGACTTCGCTAACTTTCTTGGTGGCGTGCTCTTTGGTTTTAAAACTTTTATACACAGAACACATTGCGGCCTCTCGTAAATCTCTCTTGACGAAGTCCAAAGAATGTCATCATTTTTGATTTTTATGGATCTTCACAGTCTTGCCTCTGGTTGACGTAGTGCTCCATTCTTTTTCACTCTCACAACGCTATTTCTGTTTAGTAAATACCGTTCCATTTTTAAAAGTTCATATTAAAAAAATTCAGAAACTTCACTTCATTTGATTACAATATTCAGTTGGTGCAATCTCTGAAAATTAATTCAACAGTAAAATCGTGTGAAACGGATATTTATTTACGAATATATAATATACGAACATTCGATAAACATATAATATTAAAAAAATTGAGAGACTAGTATCTCATTTAATAACTATTTAGAGAGGCTAAGTAATAGAGCAAACAGTAAGTGGTTTGCAACAAAACCGCTAGGTGTCGCGTCCTATAACACGGAATTGAAAATGTAAATGAAATTACAAAAATAATGTAGTATTTCATGGTGCCCTCTGAGGAACTCATGGTTTCCCAAGGTGCACACTTTGGTGCTGTAAACTCTGCTGTAAACCATTACGAAACGAACTAGTCAATTTATTTTCCCCTTTCTCGCTCTTCGAGAGACAGTTTTATAATTCTCTGAAAGCCAATGGAAATTCTCAGGTACGTATAACCTTCAACCCTACACTAGATTCATACAAAAGTGTTATTACTTCTAATAAGAACTTGTAACACTATAGATTAGGGATATTCCCTCCCACACCCTCTGCAAAAGGGAAAATAGAGCATTTCGTAGAACAGTTCTCAAGAAACTGGTTTGGGTGCATTAATGAACCGTTATTTTTGTTATTCTTTTATTTTGACTTTTTCGATGGTTTCCTGAGCTTGTATGTGTGTGCGTTTTTTCACATGTATGTATATTATACATATATTATTTTAATTATTTTACATAATAAAGCATAATATTTTGAGTCATTACAACTGTAAATTTCCCTGATTTGTTATCCGTCGAGATTTATTCATATTTGTGTCAATTAAAACTAAATACCTCTGATTTACATAGATTTTAGTTTAAATTTCTTTTATAAATCTTCCTTATGCAAATTAAGTCTATTATTTTATTAAGCGTTGTCAAGAAATTTTCAAAAATTTAATCTTACTTCCTACGTTATGGTCTTAAAAAGTCTTGTTGGAAGTAACACCTCTTTTGTATGAATATAGTCTAGGTTTGAAGGTTATACCTGAGGATTTCCACTGGCAGTTAGGGAATTATAAAATTGTCTCACGAAATACAGTAAGAAATAAAAAACGTTTTCGTTCTTACCGAGACAATAACAAGACGATTAAGTTTGTATAACAGAAACAAAAGCAAATTTGCCGAATACATTATTAATTGAAATAATAAAAAGTAGTACTCTATAGTATTACGAAAAATATTTCGTATGTGGATAACATCAGAATACATATTTTTCGTGATATCTGATATTAAAGAACCAAAAACTTTAATTACAAACAAAATTTTGTGATGTAATTGCACACCGGGAAACTTTAACGAATAAAATTACTAATAACGATGGATTAAAATAAAATATAGTTTGTACATTTCGTTTAACCACTACCGGTTGATCTAGCGGTAAACTCGTCGTCGTAAATTAGCTGATTTCGAAGTCGAAGTTCTCAGGTTGAAATCGTAATAAAAGTAGTTGCTACTATTCGTATTTTAATACTAGATGGTTGTGTTTCAATTATCCACACGTCTCGGGTATGGTCGGCCTGAGTTTTTCAAGGCTACACATTAACATTGCACTCATAAGTCGCTAATAACTTTAATTGTTGAATCGACTATAAATAAAAGTATTAAAAAAAGTATAGTATTTGTAACGCTTTATATTTTTTTATTATTGTATTATAAAATGTTATTTGATTATTATAAATGCAATAAACTTAGAAATCTGATTCCTATATGTTTTTTATGCAACCAGTTTTGTGCAGATTAGCTTATTAAATATTAATTGTAACTACATAATTGTATCACATGAATATCAACTGCGACATCCATGTGCATGCTGACTTCCTTTATACAGTGGAGTCGGTGACTGTGCGTTAGTTTATACGGCGGTAGTATTAGTGACCGGACAGATGGTAGTGTGGTGGGTAAAACGTCGGCAACAGAGATTCTGCGAGATTTACAGCGTCGACCTCTGCACTGTAGGTCAGCTAGAACCGATTTATTGTTCGGTCGTTGCACACTGGAGTTGTTTCGGTTTTTATGACGCCACTCGTATTTGACTCTTGTGTTCGTACTCACACGACCCTATGTAAGCTAACTATAAGGACGCACTCACACAACCGTACACATGCACGCGTGCAGAAGTGCAAAAAACGAAACCATTATCGCTCTCACTTTACTAATTTTGTTGTTTATCTCATGCACTATTGAACTATAGTTGTTAATGCTTCAGTGTGCGGCAGTTTGTATCGTAAGAGAGGTTTTCAGTGTTAAACGGCAGTTTTAAGGGGAATGGCAACACCGAAATACAATAATTTAACCGGTTGACGCCGGTAAGCCATAATATTTATTTACCCAGTACTGAATCGTGCATGTAAGTGTTTAGTATAATTGCTCAAATTATTCCACCTCCATTCTATTTCTTCATTTTTGTATGTGTATCGATTGTGCAAGTAAAACAGAGAATGAAGATCGAATGAGAAAGGTTTGTGTTTTCAGCTTCATAATGTAATTATGTGGTTCAATATTTTAATTAAGAAAAATCTGAATAAATTCCATTGTTCAGAAATTTACGGGTAATTCTTATTCACGGATATACCGTCAAAGTAGGTTAAAAGCCCAGTTATGTTTAGACATTACGTCTTATACTATTTTAAAAGTTATAGTAGTAAAACGTCTTTTTAATTAATTAATTACAGTAAAAGAATTTTATAAAAACAATAGTATGAGCAATTCGCTAGCGACATAAGAAATATTAAACCCCAAGCTATAAAATTTAGTGGATTAATCTTTATCAGAGAAAAGTCGAAACATGATAAAATACACCTTAACGCGATTCATACGTGTACATTTTAAGCGATCTACTGTGATTAATTTTCTATCAACAGTGTATGACTTCATAATGTAATATACCGTATAAATATTCAGTATAAAAAAAAAATAATATTAATAGCAATACAATTAGTATTTGACATAGAATTTAATACTATTTTAATGTTTTAATTATCGAAACTAAAGAAAATTCTTTTTTTTTACTTTTTATAAACTATAAATTTATTTAATTTACACGTGTTTTATTTGTTTTGATTAATTTTTAATAACCAATTTTAAAAAGTATACAATGTAATAGGACAAAAAATATCAATTCGTAAATAACTTTTAAGTTTTCATCAAAAATTTACTTTGAAATTAACAGTAATGCACTTAATATTCAGATCGATTGTGCGAAGAGGGTTGTATGATGTACTTGCGCGGCAGTGTGTACTGCAAGTTACGTCAACGCGTTCAATCGGTATCAGTTTATGTCAAAATGTCTTTAGATTTGCCTTTTACTGTTGGTGTAAGTGAATTGAACGCATATCTTTCAACAGAGGAACAGATGAAGATATAATGGTAATGAGGGATCATCGGACATTAACATTCGCTCATTCCCGCCGTCAGTTATTTTATATTATAGTTGACTCATAAATTATCAAAAAATAAACAAGCTGATTATGTATTCAGTCAAACTGAGTTTTTTTTTTAATATGGTGATTTTACAGATCAATTAATTTTTTTTTCCAAATATAATCGCTTCTTTGAAAAAAATATGATTATTATTATTTGAAATTTTATTCAAATAAATATATTTTTTGTCTATATGGATAAGACTTGGTGACACAAATAGACTTCACCGTACATACTGACAAATAATAAAATTCAAAGATCGTTTTGGCAATTACTGTTGCACGAGTTTAAAATAATTAAAACGCAGTCGCCAATAAAAAAAAATGTAGATTTTTTGTTTTTAAATAGCGAACATAAATAGGTACTTATTGTTTTGTGTATTCGGTTATTTGGAACTTCTTTTAAGTGATTTGAAATATTCAGTATGCAATTAGAGGGGTAGAGTAGTAGTTTAAAATTGATTTTTTCATATCTAAAATTATTTTGTATTTTATGAGTAGATATGTAATTAAATGACTTAATACTAAAGAGAATAAACTGGTAGATTCTTATCTACGATGATGGTTGACAAGTATGGAAACATTTTGGATTCATTTCTTTTTAATAAATGTTCAATTATAATAGATTTTACAATCATCGGTAGTAGTACTAACGTAAACGGAGGCATTAAAACATCACTTACTAAATGAAAATGCTTTCAAATCACAAGGAATTGAATATCTCTTCACATACACATCAGAATTCTAGAATTCCATTCATTGTACGAGTGTGAGCTGCTTTTATGTTCATATTTTGTGGCTTCATTTATGGAAAAGAACGAATCAAAAATAACTCAACAAAACTGTTTCTTCCTCGTTCAACATGAAATGGAAACACTCCTTTTTGTAAAAAAAAAAAAAAAAATAACCCAATATTCGATAATATTGAAATATTCTATATAAAACGTTTCCTTGACCGAGGTCTTACAGATTTTCTACAAAATAATTCGTACGTATACTAAATAAATTTCATAATAAAACCATTTCTAAATTTACAGCATATTACGTCCGTAGTAGAAGCCTATCACAATAAAAATATATTGTTCTTCTTACTAAAAGAATGGTAGAATCCAAAGTGATATCCGCTTTGAAGCATTTAAAAAATAATTAATCAGTGTTTTCAAATTACATGTTATATAAATAAATAATATACTCGACTAATTGATAAATTTTGTAGTAATTTAAATTAAAACAATACTGAATTATTTTATTTTGTACTGTATATAACTTTCAGAAGTTTTTCGTTGAGAAAACACTTTATTACTATAATTAAAGTTACATCACTCATATATTTTACCTCGACAGAGTAATGAGGTTTTAAGTGTTTCTACCTTTATTTTACACCACTGCGTGTTAAGTAATTGTATACGAACATAATTCAACTTAATTCACTATCTGTATTAATTAATTCATTAATTATATTATTTTAAAAATTATAAAATATAAGTTTATTTTTTCAATAACCTCATAGTGTTTCCTAATTCGTAAATAAGTACAAATTTTTCTTATATGAAATAAGAGCAAGGCCTAATTTAGATATGAAAAAACTGGGCAGCTAACTAAATAAAACTTTTTATGAAAATATTTTAAATAATTTTATTCTTAAAATGAATTTAATTTTTGGATTAAAAAAACTTTAGTAAAACTGTACTACTTATAAAACTGTATTAGTATTTATAGTAAAACAGCATTGTATATTATTATTTTGAAAAATTAAGAATTTATGAAAATTATATTTAATTTGTTTAGAAACGTTTAATACACAATTAATTACATGTATTTCAGAATCTGATTGTTTTTTTTTATTTTAGTTTATTTTTTTTTGTAAAAAATACAATACGTTTAGCCAATACAATACGTTTTGTGTTTGATTATGAATGTTTCATGATCAAGTTAAAAGAAAGCTTTGTAAGTTTTCTAATTTAATAAATTGAACTACATTCCTTTTTAATTATGCTTTAATCCTTCTCCTTCGCAGTATCCTGAAGGTTCTACTTAGACCTGCGTTAAGGATGGGGTAACCGTTATTTAGTGTTTTTGAGCTTTGGAGAGAGTGACTTTTTCTACGCAGTCAGGGATGTATATATGATTTAACGCGTAAACTTGAAACGACAGGTGAAGTCTCGGAGATCTTTAACTATTTCAACAAATTGTTCTCACTGACACCGCAATCGCTCAGTGTTGTAACATCAGCAAATGTTGAAATGGATCTGTATGGTTTTCTTTCTCGTAGGTCATTAATACACACCAGGAACTTCTCACAGATTTTTTTAAATGTCACTTAAAAAATGTGTTACACTTTAATTTAAAGTAGACTTCATTATGGTATATCAATGTGGGAAGGAGCTATTACTCTGTATTAAAATTTCATATAATACGGCGAAAACATATTATGTAAACTATTTTAAAAAAACCGCGAACATTTCATTCCTTACCCATTTTCAGGAAAGTGAAACTCTTACCTCTTCGGTACTTGTACTTAAGACTTTAATAACATTTTATATATAAAGTGGCCAGCAGCAACAAAACTATATTCGCACTGCTTACAAATGCGAACTTACAGCATCAAACCAAACAAAAATATTTTTCATAAATTTTTAATTTTTCATCGCATCTTGAATTTTCAGTGAAATCTCTGCAGAAATCAAACACCTAAAATAATTACAAAATTTAAATTCGCATTAAATAATTGCTATTCGAAGAGGATTATTCGAAAGTTTATTTTCAAAAATAAGCTATTTTATCAAAGAATCATTTAATTCTTCGATAACATATGTGTTATTAGTAAAAGTAAGATATATTTTGAATATAAATAAGTTAATTAATCAAGTTTAAATAAAATAAATATTATAAAATAAAGTACATTAAAATGAATAAAGTAACTAAATACATATTCAGAATTCCAAATCGTCATATTTTACCCTATGAATCATTTATATACCACTATTATTTCTACTTTTTTCTCTCTTTTGAAAAGTTTCATATTATTATAATAGGTTCCGGTTGTAAAGTTGAGTTGGTGGATTTATCGAGTACGATCATACTAGTGTTTTTCCTGCTTGTTAGTGATTTTTTCGGATTGTTTTTATTGGTTTTACATACTGACTGTTATATGGACATTGATGGCTGGATTACGGATTGGATTACAATATTTTTTATGAGTTTGGTGGTTAATGGATGGAATTTTTGTTTTTTATATAGCTTTATTGTTTTTACATAATAATAAGGGCTATTATTGTTCGTTGTGCTCCCTTGGAAGGCCTCTTGTCGTAAGCATAGAAATGATTTATTGATTTTCTAATAATTATTTTTCATATAAACAATAGTCGTTTTAGTTATCAGTGCTTGATAACGTTGGAGAAACCTTGTATAGTGTGAGTAGCCTTGTCTATTAACTACTGTTGTGTGTCTGTGTTAGTGTCGCAGGTAAATATTTATTAAATTTTATTTTTATTTACTTCTGATAGATTGTAGCTTCATATTTAAGGCTACTATATTAGTGTATTGGAATTTAAACAATTACAATTTATTCTTCGGTAGCATTACACGTTAAGCTATTGAATTGTATAGTTAGTTGTACTTCTTTCGTGCAGAATGGCCCAAAGGAATCCTCATGAGGGGAAACCCCGCTGTACACAGGTGGGACCGCAGCGCAGACGTTCTAGTTTACCTGTACCTGGTGCTCCTAGTGACGAAGAAGTTACTAGTGACGCAGAAGTCATGATTGTGGTGATCAGAGAACCTCAAGATGCAAGGTCATGAATCACTAAGAAAAAAGCTGAGCTTATCTCATACAGGAGTGATGGCGTCGTTAATGATGGATCCGCCATGGATCACTTACTGGAGGAGTTGCGTGTCCTGGAGAAGGAAATTAAAGAGAGTGCTGCCAGGGCATTAGAGAAAGCCTTGAACTTAGAGGCTGTAGTGACTTCTCTTTATGAGATGTCCTTTCCACTGCTGGGCTACTCTACAGAGGCATCTACGCAGACAGAACGACCGCGGGAACATGGTATACGCAGTGTAGTTGATGTTCTCGCAGAACCCATTTCAGATGAAGAATTACGTAAATTAGTCGAGAAAAGATGGCCCGCTGATATAATGCAGAAGGCTGAAACGTTGATATCCCTCCCAGCTGAAGGAGATTTATAGCTGGGAGACCGGTCACACGGCTGCGTTCTGTAGGGGCCCAGATCGGTCGAATTGCTGCATCAGGTTTGGTGAACAGGGTCACTTTAGGGCCTGCAAGATGTTCTGCTAGTGGATGTGTTGGACATCGGGCTAGATCCAAGGAGTGTAAGCAGGTTTACACTCCTTGGCATGTTAACGCTAACAGGTCTTTCATAGCACATGACCTCATCTGGCGTGTTGCGATTGAGCATGATGTGGATTTCCAGGCTGTTGAGGACCGTAACAGAAGAGGAGGAGTGGCCACGCACTCGTGAGTTGTTGATCGATCCGGGGATGCTGCCATAACGAATTTTTCGGGTCGGTATGCTGTCTCCCAGGTATCAAGAGCTGATGGATATATATCGGTGGATCTTATCGAATGCACTTTTATATCTGGTTATGTTTCACCTAATTCCAGGGATGAACGGTATCAATTTTTTCTTGGTGATCTGTAGGATTGTATCCGACGTGCAGAAAACCCAGTTATGTTATCCGGTGATTTTAACTCGCAATGTCTGGAGCTTGGAGGAATGATTTCCACCCCAACAGGATACATTCTGGCAGCATTGTTCTCAGTACTTGGGCTTGTGTCCATAATGAGCGCTGATTACCTACTTATGCTGGTAGGGAGTGAGGATCGGTTGTGGACCTTACCGCAATCTCCGAGCAGATAGCACCTAGGATTGGAGACTGGAAGCTTCATTCTGATGAAATCGCAAGTGATCATCTAGCGATTATCTTCAGAGTTCCAAACTGATTTGCCTGGACGTATGGTTCGTCCTCAGCGTTGGAAACCGAATGAACTCCAGGCCGCCCGTGTTGTCAATAGGATTACTGCAAAGTTTCGAACGAACTACTGAATTACACCTGACAGCCTATCGCAAACTGTTACTGAAGAATGTCGACGTGGTGAAACGCTAAATGGTTCTCGTGGACAACAAATATATTGGTGGTCCAGTGACGCTGCAAAGAAACAGACTGCTGCCTTTGCGGCCAGGATAAATTATAGAGGGCCAATAGACGTGTTGGTCGGATAGTCGTGGAACTCCTTCAGGATTACCGGGTGTAAGAGGTGCTTTGAATGCAGCCATAAAAGAGGCCAAGACGAAAGCCTGGCTAAAACTGCTGGCTGATCTCGACGTCAATCCGTGGGTTGGGGCATATAAAATTGTTATGAGCAAGTTTGGGAAACCTATTGCCCAAGTAGAGATGTTGCTCTCCAAACAATTTCCTAGCTTTTTCCAGTCGTTGAGTCGCTTTGGAGACAGATTTGTGTGGTCCATACTCACTGATTCACCATCGGTGAGATGCAAGGAGACGCTTCGCGGCTACATCCAGATTAGAGCCCGGGCTCGGACATGGTCTCAAGGTCCATTATTAAGACGCTTTCTCAAGGCACCCTTGGGTAGTCCTCGACGCGTTAAACTGTGCGCTGCAAGCTTGCTGTTTCCCTGCACAGTGGAAAGAGACGCTGCTGATCTTAATTCCTAAGAAAGCTGTAAAGGAAGATGGTAACGTTGCCTATCGCCCTATTTCGCTGTTAAACACGATTGGCAAGCTAATGGAATGGCTGATAGCCGACAGGCTTTGGAAGGAGGTGGAGGAGGAGTCGGGAGGAGCCTCTCTCCTAATCAGTATGATTTTGTTAGGGGGAGGTCGACTACGGTAGGGTTGTTCTCGATTGGGCGAAAGATCGGGCAGCGGGCACCTGGCGTCGACAGAGGATACCGTTTCTGGTTCTCATTGATGTCAGCAATGCCTTTGGAAGTATTCCGTGGCCAGTAATGATGGCTTCGTTGCGTGCACGCGGAGTCAGTGGATATACATTGAGTAATGTCAATTGTTATCTGCATGAATGAAGGTGACGACTCTAACTGAGGATGGAGAGATCTCCTTTGATATGCTTGGTGGGGTTCCCCAAGGGTCAGTCTTGGGCCCGCTCTTGTGGAGCTTTGCCTTCGATGGGCTATTGCGTCTTGCATTTGATGGAGACGTCGAACTAGTTGCCTATGCCGACGACCTGGCCCTCCTGGTCGCCGGCTATACTGAAGCAGAGGTTGAGGATAAGGTGAATACCGCTGTGCAAAAAGTGAGTGAGTGGCTGTATTTGAGAGGTCTTAGTTTGATCCCCCTCCATAAATCCAAGGCCATCGCACTTGCTGGAAGGAAGCGAATACTTCAGATGAGAGTAACTATTGGAGATATGATTTTGAGGTTAACATGTCGGGGTGCGCTAAATACCTCGGAGTGTGGATAGAGAAGAATCGGCTCTTCAAGATACATCTGATGAGAACATCCGAGAGTGTTGTTGCCAAATTAGGTCAACTTATGGGAAGCCATATAGGACCGCGGGCATCCAAGAGGCGACTTATCCTGCAAGTGGCTTTATCCATAATTTTCTATGCGCCCCCTGCCTGGATTGATGCATTTACCAGTTAAAGGAACGTTGATAGGCTGTCGTCTATTCAACAGCGAATTGCCATCAAAATTATTGCGGCATACAGGATTGGTTCCCGTAATACTGCTGAAGTGATTTCGGGTATCTCTTCTGTTATGCTGAGGGCTCAAATGCTGTACAGGGTGTATAACGGATTGCCTAAAGTTGAGGCTAGACAAATCCTTTTGAGAGATTGGCAGGAAGTCTAGAATTCTTCTCCTACGGGAGAATAGACAAGACTCATTACACATAGCATTGATCTGTGGGTTCAGCGTGGCTTTGGGAAGGTGGGATTCTACCTCTCCCAGCTGCTAACCGGGCATGGGGAGTTTGAGGAGTACCTGTGCTGGTTTGGTAAACGCACTATCTCTGTTTGTAGATACTGCGAATCATAGGACACACCGGAGCACACCATACACCACTGTTGTAGGTGGGATAGTGCTCGGCAGGAGCTGGGTTTGACCTGGCTTACTCCAGAGTGGACTGTGGGTTATATGCTTTCCAGTAGGCAGGCCTGGGAAAATTTGGAGTAGCTAGTTACTACAATATTGAAGATAAAATCCCGTGACGGTTGGGATCTCGATCGTGTGTAACCATGCGTGTGTTTAGTTAGGGAAGGCAGCCTCGATCTGGAGAGGGCGGTTCGCCGAGGTGGGCCGTTCTTGATGAGGGATCGGGGACCCCTTGTAGTAGTTTTTGTATAATGAAAACTGGATACTGGATAGCTTCATACAGGAACACTGCTAAAAAAACTGCACAGGAAGTGGGGTACTCTAATGGGTTGCTAACAGTAAGGGCTTACTAATATAATATAAAATAAAGATCCGACCGTCAGCCTGACCTGCCATGCTGGACATACTGCCGATAGGTGGGAAGGACTGTTAGAGTAGAAGGCACACCCCCTACACTGTTCTATGCTTAATTGAGGGTCCGCCGTAGGAAAAAAAAGTTCCACCGTAAGCAATTCAATCATATAATAGTTAAAATGTTCACGTTTGTTAAGTTAGAATGATTGTAACTCCAATATAGGATTTCTTGGGGAGTACCTAGTTCATTTTTTTATGATCTAAAAATTGTAATGTATCAAGAATATGTTAGGTAATTTTCTTTTATAGTTACTTTAACGGTTCTATATATATTATTGTACGTGTATATTCCCATATAGCTAGCTATATTTTATTTATGTTTATGTAAGTGTATTTATTTTATTTTCCAAGAATTCTTATTAAGTTTCAACGTATAAAATATGTACGTTGTAAAGTATGAGAATAGAACTATTATTATTATTATAAATAATAATAAAAATCAACAAACAATACAAAAAATAATGTATATTATTATTTCTTGCTCTTAATATTACAATGCAAAACTAATAAGAAGAGTAAATAAGGATGGAACTTACTGATAATGATAACGGTGCGAAAGCATAATAAGAACTGGATTTTTTATTATTGCATAAGTTAATGAAAGGTATTATACAAGTAAATTTTAAAGGAAGGAGTAGAAACGGGAGAAGGAATCGCTGGATTCAAGGGAAAAGTTAAAAATAAGAAGAGTTGTTACTAGGATGGGGGAAGTAATTGATATTATACCTACCACTATAATTAAAGTATTATGTATATATTGTTTAAAAAACAGTATGTACAAATATTTTTTTTAATTTTTATTATTATTCATAAAATCCTTCTACCGATTAATGACGCCTAAGTTGGAGCCAGCTTTGTTTTGAACGAAATAAAACATAACAAAAATATTTTTGTTGTTCCATGCACTAATTACCAGCAGATGCACAGCACGAAAAAATTCCATCCCGCTATTATTAAAAATAAAAAAAAAACATGCTCATTTCATACTTTATATAATTAAATAATGTAGGAAATATATTTATACATATAATTTTATTAAAAATTTGAAATACTCTATGATAACACAGACAGTACAAACAAAAAATAACCCGCTATTAAATTATTAATTATGTTGTATAATGTTACAATATTCTCATTATATACTATATCCTATAAAAAATATTGTTTATTTTACCTTCAATTGGAGATACATATTGCCAGCGGGTCCAATTAGAATATAACATAAACTTTGTTTATCTCATTTTTTTCTTTCACTTCAAACAAAATATGTTTTTAATAAATTTACTGATATATGTATGTTTAAAAAAAAAAAAATAAGCGTTGTTTTTATGCTTATTGTAATGGTTTATTTAAAAAACTGACACAGATACACATATACATACGTATAAAATAAACCGCTTAGCGTAATTCAGATGTGATAAAGCTGTAGCGTTACATGCACAGACTGTACAGAATCCGACAGCATTATTACATAAGATATCATGAATGTGTACGCAAAATTCTGTGTAGGATATATATATATATATATATATATATATATATATATATATATATATATAGAGAGAGAGAGAGAGAGAGAGAGCGAGAGTAATATGTATATATATATATATTTATATATATATATATATACATATTACTCTCGCTATATTTATATATATATATATATATATATATATATATATGGAGAGTTAGAGTGACTGTGTGCTATCGTACTATCGTACGAAATTATAATTAGTCTTCTACTTTTGATTAGCTATTTGAAAAATTACCTTCGGTGCTGACCGTAACTCAATTCAAATCCAGTTGCAAAAAATAAAACGTTAATAACTTAAATATA
Source organism: Lycorma delicatula (assembly GCF_047948215.1). NCBI lineage: Eukaryota > Metazoa > Arthropoda > Insecta > Hemiptera > Fulgoridae > Lycorma > Lycorma delicatula. Next base: position 108,443,152 of record NC_134457.1, read on the forward strand.
ATTTATTAAACCCATTACCATACCAATTTAAATATAATTTTGGAAATATCGCAAAATGAAAAGATTTGTAGACCATCGGTATGAGCTTCAATTACACCGAAAACTTTAAAATTACTTAAAAATCATAGGCCGTTGTACAATATAAACTATTAATTGATTATTATAGGAGACGTTCTCTTTTCCTTTCTCTTTCGATGTTTTCGATCTGATAATCAAGAGTAAACCTATGCACAACTCTAACTACTATGTCAATAAAAAATATATGATTAAAAGCCAAGTAGGTGAAGCTTCTCATTTGAAAAATGATTTCTAATCAAGTAAATAAACTCAAATAACTTTTTACTATTTATATAAAACAGTAAGATCGTAGTTCGTTAAAACAGGTATAGATGTCGCCTGGGTGGCGGGCGTCGTCTAACATTTTGCTGAACTACGACTTTAGTGTACCTCTATTCTCTTCCAAGGAAAAAGTGAAAAAAAGCATAGAGTAAAAGTCGTCACCCATCCTTTCTCGACCTCACTTCTTCTATTTCTCTCACTGTTATCTCCTTCGTTTCTTTTATCTTCCTCTTTTGTTGCTTGGATCATTGCCAGAATCAATATAAAGAGTAGTCTTTGCATCAGGATAAGAGACGTAGAAGTAATGCACGTAATACATTTACTAACATAAGTCACTCGGTATACGCGCGGATCCACTTCGTGATATACCACAAACCCAAAGGATCCTTAAACCACAAAATCACCATTATATTTGAACTAGTACCGTTATCGTACAGTTAGCGATATATTTCGCTGATGGAAACCTGTATTAGAAGAAAATTACTTAATTGATATAATACTCCTCTTCATAAAAGACTACGCGTCCAAAGAGGTTTTCACCCGTTATTGTTAGAACAGCATCCTTTCATTGTCTGTTCATAATACTATACTAATTGTTCGTTTTATACGTTCATCAGTCCTTTGTTTTTGATACCCCCTTTCCGCTTTTCATCTTTTATTATCTGTTTATACTACGATCCGGTTGGCTAATCATTCTTGGCTGCAAAGCTCGATTAACTAATTTTAATTTATTTGTTAAGTAATTAATGAATTGGTTACTCTAAATAAAAATAAATAACAACAATAAATATTAAAGTTTCCTTAGAATTTTATTTATAATAATCTTTCACTAAGTAGGCTTCCCTATCTTTGTTGTTTTTTTTAAATATGTTTAATTAATCATTCAGATTAAATTAAAAAAATTAATTAGTCAGCATTAAAAGAAACGTTATTATAATATTGTAATAATTTATCGCATAAATCTGTTCATTTTCATATAGCGTTTCATTATTAAAATTAAATGTATATCTTGTTATAGTCAGCCATTCCAATATTTATATTCAAAATAATAAGTTTCAATTTTAATACTAATGTTGTTTTAACAGTGATCAAAATGATATCTACGTTCGATAGAATTTTTTTGATACGTATTATTGGCTTATCATACACTTTAAACTGTTTAGAATAATTGTTTTAGTATTTAGTTTTTTAACTATCTGATTATAGAGCCTTAATAAATATTATTAAACGGTCGGTAAATCGGTAATTTGTCATCAGTGTTAGCCCTGCCGACCATATCTGATATGCAAAGCTACTCCTTTTTATCAAATATTGAAATATTTAACATTAGAAATATAATAAAATACATTTAATTGTCAACCAATTCGCGATATGTCTCAGCATTTTTTTTTTTTTATACTTAAGCTGTTACTTAAATCTACTTTGGTTGCCACAAATCGTTTTATCAACATATGTAAACCATTAGACCGTTCTGTTTGTTTGTAGCTAGAGAAGATTTTCTTTTACAGATTTTACTTCTACTGCATTTTCCAGCGCATGCTCGTTTTCTGGTAATTTAAAATATCTTTTACAGTTCTATCGTAATTTCCTGATTTCAAATCAAAATTTCAATATTAAACATATTAATTAATGTAAATTTAAGTAGATTATGGAGATTAAATATTTAAGTACTGACTATATTGAAAACTAATATACACTTTTAACTCTTATAAATAATTAAAATAAATATCATATATTCTTATAAATATCATAATTTAAATAATTGCACTTCTATAATAATTTTTCGTTTTCTTATCTTTAGAAAATAAGCAAGATTAATAATTGAAAGCATAATATTAATAATTTTTAATGTATAAAGAAATAAGTTATATAATAATTTAGGGGAGGATGTAGTTATAACGAGCACACATTAAAGTAAAAGCACTTTGCCGCGCTGCATCGACATCTATCTGAGCGATAACTCAGAAGGTAGAGAAGTTACCTTATATGGGTGGAGAGTAACAGCGTACGGTCTTGTCTGCGCGTTGTTGTCACCGGTCGTCGAGAAATGAACGGAAAGGTGTAGACGAGTAGCGGAAGAGCATCTTCACCTAATCTACCCGCCACCAGCACTTCGTTCTATCAAATCCCCAAAAAGCACGCAGAACAGCACTCAATCAAGCCACCGTGCTACTCTCTACCACAAATCCTTTTTAATGGGTGGATGGGGTAAACTGAAAAAAAAATATAAAAAAAAGTCGGACAACCGGGGAAGCTCCTTTAGGATAATACAAAAAGACAAATATCAAACATAATTCATGTTTGTTTATTTCAAAGAAAAAATGTACCCAAATAAGTTAGTTTATGTATTATTTTTTTACTTCTCATTTCGTAAATTAAAACAATACCATGATGTGTATTTCACTACGCTTATTTTTTCTTCATAAGGGGAGGGAAAAGTTCTGCCAGCCGCCGCCAGGCCCGCTCTGACGGCAGTGTGGGGCTCTCACCCCCTAAAATCCTCCCCCTCTAGTCACGCAGCGGCCAGACCTAAACCGCATGGTATGCACACAGCCCCTGTGCGATCACCCGGGCACTCATGCCACCGAATTAGAATAACCGATATATAGTAATAATAATTATACAGAGTATACTTATATATAATAATTAGAATAACTGACGAGGAGGAGGACCGCAGTCTCCGCTTGGTAATTAACCCGGCCAGCGGTGAGCTCCTCACCCCGAACATCACTACTCGTCGAGGGGGACGACACCGGGATAAAACCAGGTGCCGTCTCTTCATAAGAGTAGCTCCCACAATCAGTGAGATCATCACAGTCCTCACTACCGGACATCGTACCGGACGTCGAGAAGGTAACTGACCCATACCGTCGCAGCTTCAAGCGTGCCTCGTATTTGTCCTCCCTCCTCTTATTGTGTATGCGAAAAGCCTCTAACAGATGACTCAACTCTGCATCCGGAAGTGCTGATATGCCACAACCGTCTCCGGAACCTGCTCCTCGGTGTCCCCGGATAGCTCGTCCTCGTCTACTAGTCCTCCGGCTGCCAGGAGAAGCAAGAAGCTCCTCATCAATAGGCTGGGGCACATCATGTATTCCCCCAAAATCAGACATTGTAGCTTAATTTTACAAAAACGCGTAGTTCTACAAGAAAAATTTCAAAAGCCAAAAAAATTGCTCAAACACACATAAATAAATTGAAAACGCTTAAAGTAGTCAGTTTACAGGCCAATATGCAAAAAAAAAGAAACGCGTAAAATATACAAAGTCAAAATGTAAATAAAGTTTAGGCTACGAGTAAACAACCAAACTAAACCTAGCAACGATAGGTTAAGATTGAAAAAACGAAAAAAGTCAACTAAACTAACAAAAACTCAATAAAAACTCAAAAAAAAAAAACAATAACAACAGAATAGGCAGTGTTGAACTGCAAGTACAGACCGTCACAGAAACACGACCGCCTGGAGTAATAGCTCACTACTCCTATTTACTTTTCATTAGCCTAAAATAAATTTACCCTATTACGTAGCGTAGTCATTTATTTTTGATTAAAAAAAATTTCCGGGTCGTGTGTGGTACATATCTGTAATTTCAAAATACATCTCTGGTAACATGATAATTTAAAATAAAAAATGCGTAAGCGTTTTTTCTACTGTTAGGGAGACTAAATTGCTACGATTGTGAACGTATGTATCATCATTGTATTCAATACTGATGAAATTAAATTTCTTATACGAACAAAAAATTATAATCAAATAGAAAAAGTAAACTTCAAATAATAATTTTTTTAGTGTTTTATACCAATAAATTCTGAAAAAGTCAAGCACTTAGCACATCTCTTTAATTATACCGATACTAATTCTTGAGCCACAGGCACTTTACATTGGGAAATCAATTTTTTTATATTTAATTGCCCATTTTTGGTTTTTAATTTTAATGATTAATTATAATCGACTTAAAAAATGGAATAGGTTCTTAATTCAAGAAGATTTTATTTCTATTATTTTTTTATGTAAGTTTACTCTACACCAAACGGGTTGGTTTCTTCTGTTTTGTAGGGAAAGTTCTTATAAAGGTCATCCTTGTTGATTCCATCATTCCATGTAAGTTAATTTGCATAAGTTATATGAAAACCAGTTAAGTAAAAAAAATTTTTAAACACAAACGATTGGAAGACAAAAAGTTGTTATTATTGCTTAGTGTTGAATTATTATGGCGTAATGTACAACCTGCATTCGTATTATTATAATATTTTGGTAAAAATTCAATAAATATAAAAGAAAACTTAGGATAAAAAATATATAAATAACTTTAGCTCACGCTTAATAACAATTTACGCCTTTGATCTATTTTTTTTCTTATTGATAGCATGTTTCTCTTAAATTTCTTGAAAAGGACAATTTTTAAACGGCCAGCTGATTTAAACACTGCTCTTCGTTTTTTTAAACGGGTTTTTTATAGACTAATAAAAATGTGAAAAAAAATTAATCCTAATTAAACGTAGGAAGAAGAAAATATTCAAAATAAAGGTAGTTAAATTCTTCCGACTGAAACTTTTTACAACTCGATATTTAAAAAAAAATATTAATACTGTGAGTAGTCTATTTACTTTTGCGCTATCTTCAAAGAGTAACAATTTTTCATGTTTAAAGAATTAAAAAGGCATTAAAAGTAATTTTTAATCAGATTTTATATATATCCTGTTTTATTAATTTAATCAGTAAGAGCGCTAATTCAAATACGGGAGCTCGCGCGCTAAGGAATACGCTCACGCTTGTACGTTTACTCTAGCAGGAAGTTTTCATTAACTGACGAAAGTTGTACGAGTGTTATTCTGTGTAAATCTTCTGCACCACAGCTTCTGTAGCTAAGCACAGATTTTATTATACTAATTGTGTTGTAAGTCCGGTTGCTATAAACTAAGCGTGTAATCCGAGTGTTAAGTATGTAGTATTAGCGTATCATCTTTACGTAATCTCCTACCCCTGACTTTCTCTGTACACTAAATGCTTTTAATGGACCGCATAATTTGCATTTAATATCTGCAAAGTTTTTAACCGGATGAGCTTCGTTTTAGGAATGTAATCGACTTTTCATTCGTTAAATCTCTCTTTGGTTCTCGGTTAACGGCGGGGATGATAACTGAACTTAAATAGTACGGATATGGTCTTTTATTTACATAAAGAATTTGAAATTACACGACCGTAAAGTTCAATAGGTTTATCTTAGCTTCACACAATTTTCCTTCCGGTGAATATAGTTCAACCGTCGTTTAAGTTACTTAATTACAGTTAACTTCTAAGTTGCTTCTAAAATCGGGATCGAGCTTGCTTCGTCTGCTAATGTTAGACAAAGTGTTTGACCTACTTAGTTACTTGAAGTGTTAGTTGTTTGCATTCTAATCACGTTTAGATTTGCTTTCCAGAAAATATTTTATTTTAAGTGATCTCTTTAGTTGTAAAATCTTGCTCGGTTAAAATCAATTATTTTTTTTTTTTTTTTTTTTTTTTTTTTTTAGTCTTTTTCATTAAGCTCCAAACGGCAAAATAAACGGGAATCGATATATACTCGTATATTTAAAAGCCAATTACGCTTCTAATTAATTCATTTAAGAGTGAGAAACATATAGAGTTTTCCAATATTAGTTTCATTGATGCTTCTACTTTAGTAAAATAATGAAACAAATACAAATTAAACCTGATAGTAATGATAAAGTATATTATTATTTTTTGTAAATAACTATTCTTTATCATCAATATTTTGAGTAGCTTCATGTACTGTTTCATTCCTTTATTTTCTTTGCCATTCTCTCAATCACAAAATGTTTATGCACCTTGCACTCCTTATTGTTCGGTTTGTATACACTTACCGTGCTTTTATTTAATAGTTTACCCACTTCACTTCCTTGTCTAACCAGATTAGTTGTCTAAGACATGTTAATATACGGCCATCCAAACTTGGCCTACTTTTTAATAATTTTCTCCAGTTCATCATAAAACCTCTTCATTTCACAGTAGGTATGCATTAAATTCCCATACTAAATTGAAGCAGAGTGTATAATCCATGTTTCTTATAAAATGGGGCACTGTGATCTATTTTATTATACTACTTTTGCAATCTTTCTTAAAACTAAGATAACTAATCTTAGTTGCTTTCACTAATAGAATGAATATTGGTACTAAGCCAGTAAGTTAGGATTTCGGTTGCCTTGATATGTTTAATTTAAAATTGTGTTAATTTAAAATTCAAAATTAAATTATGCTAAGCGATCATTGAAATCGGATCGGAACATCAAATTTATTTCATCATCATCCGATGTTCTGCCTGGTGGCAGGTCTCTTATGCTACCGCTGTCTCCATCCATTCTGTCCCAAAACTTCAACTTCGTTCCTAGGTAGTCTCCAGTAAATTAGTTTAGTTTATATAATTTATACAGGATTTAGGTCCTTGATTTGCTTTAAAGATCTTTTTAATATTTTAATATTTTTTTTGTATGATAACCTTCTTTTAGTTGTCAAATAAGCACAATTCGGAGTTATTATAGTTAATTTAGGAATTAGACTAGAAGTGAGGGTTATCTTGTAATTAGTCAACTGTTGATCTGTTTGCTGTAACTTTAATCACTACTTTAATGTTGGAGATATTATTTGTTAATATTATTTTAAAAATGAATTATTTCCTTCATCTTCAGTCTTTTGCTTTATGTAATATTTTTAACTTCATTTTGTCTTGCGGTATATAACTTCAATCGTTTCATACGTAGGTAAGTAAAATTAACTTTACGTGCTTTAATGATCGACTTCATTTATTTCTTCATAAAATATTTCATTATAAAGTTCTCTTTTACATAGCAACTATAAAATTCGTTTTTATTAACTAAAACAAGATGGAGAACTGTGAACGTTATTTTTTATTTCTTTAAAAAAATCCATCATTAAAAATCATATAATTTACTTGATTCTCTTCTTTCAAAATAAGTATTTTACATACGCTTTTTATAGCTCTGTTGACCTAATATAATGAAAGTGTAGTGATGATTTAGATAAAAAGATTTAATGTTTGTTTAATGAAGATGCAGTGAAAAGTACACTGTACCATACGACTAATTTTTTACCATAATATCTTGTAAAAAGTTTAATTTTTATTGTGTTTTATATTTTATATCTACCCGTGATGAGTCGATTGTGTCAATAATGGTGTGTTTGGTAATAGAAGATTATAAGACTGATAGTAAAAAAGCATTTTAGAGTTAATACTCATTAAAAATGAAATAATGGATCTAAAATAAAAAGAATGTTTGATTTTACAGCCAGAGTAAACCATTAAACGTAATGGGAATTTACAGAGAAAGGTGAATTTTATTATAATCATAGATATTTTAGCGGAAAATTGAATATTTATTTCAAATTCCACCAGACGTCTGGAAATTTAGCAGTGAGTAGTAGTGGTGTATTTCATAACATGTTAATAAATCTATAAAAATACTCTGTAAATTCGTCAATCTAGGCCTCAACAGTACAAATTTTCAGTCAACTGACACTGGTCATATATAAGTTTTAATAACAATTATGAGAAAATATTATTTTTTTTTGTTTTCCTCAAATGAAAAACTTCTGATAATTTTTATATTTTTTTAAATGTTTAAGTACTGAATAGTACCTATTTCAAATGAGTTTATGGAAAAGATATATGATACAGATAATTCAGACCACTATTTGTTATCGTTTGCAACTAAGAAGGCCGCTTGTCTTATCGAAAGTACATAATGCATCTTATCGTAATCTATACCGGCTTAAGGATGACACTAGTAGCCTTTGTAGATTGTTGTTTATTAGTACTGCTGTGAATTTTTCATTGTTTCTGTTGATAAAATAAATCGATTTTAAAGAGAAGGGGGCGTGACTTCTACATTTAAAAGGAACTCTACTCGTATGTAATTGTCGGAATTTCAGTACAGGGCATTAAACGAGTTTATCTCTCCATTAATAATGATAAGGTGGAGGTGTGGAATAACTAACAGAATCGTAGGGAATTTATTTGCAGGTAATTTTATCATCACTTGATACGACTTCATTTATTATTGGACAAATAGAATAATTACGAATTGAATGATGCTACGACAGGATAGAAAAGTTATATACAGGTGGTGTACAAAGATATTTTATCAAGTAATAGGAGATCCTAACTTAGTAGTAGTAATAGTAATAAGAGATCCTAACTTATCGGTAGGATAAGATTAGAATCCAAGAACAGTGTTTTAGATATACCCGCTGCAATCGGTCTTGGTTAGAGTGCGTTGGGGATATCAAGGAGTATTTCTTGTGCGCGATGTCAGATCATACTGCTCCAAACTTGCTAAATTTCTATCACAAGTGATTGGACTAGACATAAAAATTTTCTCAAATCAAGACATAGATTATTACTGAATTTTCGACTCCTTTCATTAAAATCATTCCGAGAACTTTGTAAATCTGCCGTAAAGAAACATCTATTGTAGATCTAACAGGGATGAGAAAATAAAAACAATATTAAATCGGGAATGGTGAAGATTCTACTCAAAGTAAACAGAGGAAAACAGAAAATTTTAATGCTAATGCCTAACTGCAACAGTATATCCGGTACATGGTGAAATATCTTTGTTATTTCATTTTCAGTGTATGGATTGCTATCATCTATTTTCCTCTAATGTTACGTTTATATAATTTAACATCATAACACTTAAAAACTGCCTTTGTGTAATCATTTCAGAAAATGTTTGCTTCCATGCTGAATTCTGTATAACTTTCGAGTTCGAGTATAATGTTTCTTGTTAATCTGTTTCATATCAAGTCCCGACCAAGCTCGCTCCTGTAAAGCATGGATTATTAAGTTTCTAATGCTTTGATACGTCAAATTATATCATTGCAAACGAATCCCAAGTTAGTGTAAGTCTAACTGTTTCTATCCTTTTTACTTCTTCAGAAATAAGAATTTTAGGCAAAATAAAAATTTTATTTTTAAAAGCAAAGCTTAATCATTTTGGTGGTAGTGTAAATATCGTCAGTTTATATATATGAAATTTATAATTAAAATGCAGATTTAAAAATGAAATTAAAACTTTTGTAATGGGAAACTATTTATAAAGCATGAACGTTTAAAGAAAATTAAATAAGTCTTTACATATACTTAAGAGCTGCACTATCCAAGTCCGAAAAGTGACTGTTACTTTAATTGAATATATTGAAAACTAAAATACGTAATAACGTAATAGTTAACGTAATTTTTTGTTTCGTTGTGTTCATAGAATATTTTTATCTGGTTCAACCACCTTTTGTGAGCGTAGTAATGAACAAAAATATGAGAACATTTAAAAACTGGTGTGACAAAAATAATAATAATAAATTCGGATTTGACAAGTGCAGGAAAAAAAGAATGGTTAGAGAGAAATGGGGGTACCATGAAGGGTTCGAAGTTGCAGCAGAAAGAGGTCACCGCATAATGGGATGTAAAAAGGCGTATTATATAAATATGTAGGCTACCAGGAGGCTACTGGAATTCAACAATCCAAGATGAAAGTAGATATTATAAATAATCTCCATAATAGAATAAAGAGCTCCATGCCCGAAATAACATCAAAAGGATGAATACGCTCGTATTTACGCTGTGCCTGTAATAATATACAGTTTGAGAATTTTAGCCTGGACTGAGACTGAATTGGTATCTAATCGGAAATTAGATACCTATAGAAGCAAGCCTGTTTCAGAGATTGCCAGCAATATAATTAGTTAATATAAAGAGTAAAAATTAAACATCAGTTTAATGCTAAAAAAAACAAGTCAAGACCACTTGTCTTGTTTTTTTTTATTCACCATAAATTTTTCATGTAACCTATTTCCTATTAAAGAGAGATTTCCTATTAAAGAGAGAACTCCACTAAACTGACATGTTCATCCTTACTATCTGTATCAACGTCGAGCAATTAACCATTCAAATACAGAACGCAAATATCATATCATACCACGATCGATATCATCGTATCAGTTGTATATTGAACAACATGAAAGGCTATAGTGATTAACATACATATTCGTCAAACTACTCAAGCACCCATGAAATAAATTTACAAACAAATCAATCTCAAAAGCATGGCAATTGTTCAGTTGACTGGAAAAAACGCTCTAGATCATCCGTCCCAAACATTTTATACAAAGGATTTTTTTCTTGCAGAATAAGTTCCAGATTCCCTGGAACTCCTAAGTTATAAATCTTAGAAGCCATAGGATCTTTTGAAATTTTCACTTTTTGGAAAGAAAGCGATAATTTTTACTTTTTTTTTACCAGACGGTACGATATTATGATCTCCTTCAATACGTACTGTTAAATGGATTTCCATTGTTATTATCATCATTACTATTTAGTTACCCATTAATCAAAGATGTAATCTAAACAATTGTCTTATAATTGTTTATATCACAATTATAATATTGTGATCTAACAATATTATATAATGTTAGATATATATTTGTTATGTATGTTTACATAATATAATATATATATTGATATTTTGTTAATATCTTTCCTAAAAATAGGTGACGATGAACTTAAACTAGGCTCATTAGCAGACCCACGGGGTTGATCTAGTGGTGGTGAACGCGTCTTGGCAAATCAGCTGATATTTAGTTCCAACTTTCAAATCCTAGTAAAGTCAGTTACTTTTATACGGATTTGAATACTAGATCGTGGATATCGGTGTTCGTTGGTGGTTGGGTTTCAATTAACCACATATCTCAGAAATGGTCGACCTGAGACTGTACTCATAGATTTCATTCTCACTCATCCTCAGAAGTAATAGCTGACGGTTATTCCCGGAAGCTAAACAGGAAAAAAGAAAGAAAGGTTCATTAGTAATCAACTTCACAGTAGGGTTTTTGGATTATAATTAATAGCTCAATAATCGATTTATATTGCACCTCCTCCACATGTTATTGCGTAATTGATTCTGGACTGCATACTCTTCCATGTAAATTGGCCACCTAAAGTAATTAAAATGAGTACATGAAACACAAATTATTATTTTTAAACAATTTTATAATAAGGAAGGAAACTAATAAAAAAAATAACGATTACTTTAACAATTTTAAAATTATTTTTTGAATAATAAAATTTATGTGAAATTCCTTAAAGAAAATGCAAATGTTATCATTTTTTTTTTTTTGAACTGAAATTTTTATTAAAATTTATTTCTACAGTCTTTATCAAACTCTAATGTCGAAAAAATATTAACTCTAATAATTTATAAACCGGAGGAAAGAAAATAATTATATAACGCAGCATAAACTTGTTACGTGAATTTAGAAAGTGTTAAAATACATAACAAATGGAAAATTAGTGAGGTTTTTGTATCAAAATTATGACAAAATACTAATATATTATTTACAAAGACCTTAAAACTAAAAAAAATCTTAAATAATAACTATTTAAATAAAAATAAAAATGTATTATTTAAAAAGTTATAATAAACAAAAATTAGTCGCCATAAGTTTTCTATTTTATTATTTTTTTATGTCTTTATACTTTTAAAATATAAATAGTATTCTTCAGGTATCCATTTTAGTGATGTACATAAATATTTGTATTTTTTTTTACTTATGGGCTTCTTTGTATTTTTTTTGTTACTAAGAAAGAATTGTTAGAAAGTCCTCACCTTCTTTTCTAATGTTCCTCCTTCGAATCAGATCTACCTCCTGAAAAGAATTATTTTGAAATTATATTCTGTACTGATTTGGCCTCTCTTTAATTGCTTGGATCCATACCATATCTGAAATATGGATAAATTTCATTAATGTTATTCTTCTTAGGGTTAACATCCAAAATGAACCGATGATTTCTTACGACTGAGCCCTGATACTTTATTTTGTCTATTTCAGGTTGTCATCGTTACATTAAACCGTCATTATTAAAGTAAACAGTACGAACATAGAATTCTAATCAATAAAATTCCTTTATAAAAATAGTTTACCTAAATAATATCAAGAGAGCTTTTTAAAATCCATTCTTAAAGAAATTTAATTAAATGAAAATTCCAACTGTTTATATGTTGTCAGATAATTATTAGAAAAAAATGTTAAAACCAGACAAAGTAATACGTTCGTTTACTGGTTCTTAAGAAAACGAGTGTATTAATCTTATTTTTAACAGAATAAAAAAAAACTGATAAATTTTTCCTGTTAATGAGATGAATTATGTATTTCAGTTTACTTTTTTACATAATACTGCCTGAAAAATAAATTAAATAACCCTTTTTATCATGTTGTAAGGCTAAAAAAAAAAAAAATAGTATACGCAAAAAAGTAATGCATTCTACAGATTAGATTCTTCATTTTTTCAGTCACTGCAACAATAAGTCGGAATCAAAATATCTTACACCCAGTTGGGATATAACAACAATGTTTTATTTTTTTTCCATAGTATTTTAAGTGATAGTTTGGCTCGCGAGTCAGAAAGAACTTAAGTCATATTTTAGTGAATAACTCAAATAATAGCTTCACTAACTGAATAATGAATCTTAGATTGTAAAGAATACATCTCAACACTTTTTTTTATTACTAAATCTAATTACCTGAAAAATTGATTTATGGTAATTCGGCTCTCAAGTACAACAGTTGTAAACTTATATATATATAAAACAACAATTTGTGAGTGATTCATAATCAACACCAGCAAAAGCTATTGAAGATAAATAGATGAAAATTTCAATACACGTTCTTCGTATAGTGCAAGTGCAGAAGAAAAAATATTTTTGTTGAAATTTTGAGTTTAAAGGGCTAAAATTGAGTAACAATGAAAATTACAATTTTTTTTAATTTCTCGGTAACAAATGAAACTATCAATCAACTTGATTTTTGATGTGTGTAATCTTCATATGAATATTTAAAAACCAATTTTCCAGATTTTATGAAATTCGACCTTAAATGAGGTAAAGAAAGGTAATACATTTTGTACAATGATTGCAAATTTTTTCCATTTCCGACTATACTAAACGAGATATTCAGTAGTTTTGGGCTTGCAAATACTCTTCAGATAAATATTTAAAAACATTTTTCAGGTTTTTTTTATTTCGATCTTTTAAGGGGTGCAACAGTGTACGGCGCAGCGGCTTAACAGCACAGCCACTGCCAATATTAATGTATGTGCGATGCGACTAGCAGCACCTGCCTCCGATTACTTGACTAAAAAACCTTAAAATAAAAAAAAAGTTAACCGCGACACAAAACAACGCATGTAACCATATAGAGCGAGCAAAGCTGCGATGGGCATGCTCATGTGTATATACTCGTATACATATATTCGTGCAGTTGGTTTGAAATCATTATTAATACTTTTATTATTAAAGATTCAAAGCTACCTTATTTGCTTCAAAAACGAATATTTTATTTCTGCATTTTTTACTTTCTGTATAACAGAACGAACCGTAACAAGTAGATATAGAAGAAAAAATAGCAATTTTTATTTAAAACTAATTTTCCAGACATGAATTTTAAGAGTTCATTCTATCAGTTCGATTAATCAGAAAGTCTAAATTAGTCTTATGTAAACTAATATACACTCATTAATTTAGTTCTGTGTGTCTTGTAATCTGAAGAGAGTATTTTCTAGGTTGTGAACTACTGATGCTTGTACAGTAAGTTTGAATTGTTAACTTCTTACATATTGAATTTATAGCTTATATATTGAATAACCTACAAAAGCTAACGCATAATTTAGTGGCACTTTATTTTATTTTGATTAATCCCTAACTAAAATACTAAAACTAATTACTTGGCGCTGTGTATCTTTGCCCGATAAATGTAAAACTCACTAACTTCTTTCATAAGAACGGTAAAAGATGAAATTTTATTTAATTACTGAAATTACAAAACAAGCTCAAGAAAAATATAGAAGTGTCCTTTCATGACTGTTTTTAATACTCAAATTTAAATCCTTGAGAAGCGTGAAAACTTATTCTAGAAGTTTTTCTATTATCTACTTACTAACATTATTTCATATGTCTCAACCAATCTGAGCGTTTATTTTTACCTACAATCTTCCAGTTAGCCAGTTTTTGGCTAATAAAAAAATATAACTCCGTAAATATTACTAGTATTTTATAAATTACTCGGACACCAACTTATTCTAATCGGAAAACGACAGCAGTTTTAACTTGTAAACCGTTATGAAGTTAGCTGCTTTAGGATTCATAAATAACCGGCTTACCTCTGTTAAACTTCGTTCAAAAATGTTTTACATTTTCGTTTGAATGAATAATCGATGAAACTAGTTCGTTGTAATATTATGAAGTTTTTCTTTCTTCAATTCTGTTTTAGTTTTTCATAATATGGTATTACTACTCTAAGAAAACACTTTTTAATTTTTTTAAATAATATTGAAAAAAAAACATATAGCTTTGCAGTTTTAACAAGTAATTTTAATTTTAGTTTCGTCAGAAAATATTCACATTCAATAGTTTTTTACTGTTATTCATTAATTTCCTGAAATTTTAGCTTGACATATGCCCTTGGCAGATGAAATTCATTTATAATATCGACAAACTTCTTTCACAAAGAAAAAGGTTATCGTCAAAAGACACGATTAAAAAGGCTTTAAATTTTTGTTGCGTAAATCTTTTGATAAAAAAACACATATGTATATACAAAGGCTGCTGCATTAATATAACAACAAAATTCACCTAAAGTAGAAGAGCAAACGAATTCATGAAAAATGGATTGACATTTGTAAACATATTATAAGTCTGAAAAAAATATGTTTTTTACGTTATGGTAAAATAAAACCAGTCTGCTTTGTTTATTAAAAGCGGTTAAATTTTTAGGAAATTCATAATAAACAAAGGCAAAAGAAAAAAGTTCTAAAAATATATCCAAAACTCCTATAAAAATTTACGTAATAGAATGCAGTACTATTTGAAAGATCAATATTTTCAGATGGATATTAATTAACATAAATAACCCAATTTACAACAGAAATTGATTTATTATCTGAAAACTTTCTTTAACACATTGTAATTCATACATCAATTATATTATATTAAATAACTTGTATATTTATTATCGGGTTCTCTATAAAATCGTTCTCATTTGAGTTTCATTATCATCTCGATTATCTAAAGCTTCCGTTGGTTCGTGAGGTTGCACGACAGCGCAGTGTTAAATACCGGCAGAGACTAAAAAATCACGTCAACCACTTTGTAATTAATCTACTCGATAACAGGAGGGACTTCCAACGGTTGAACGTCTCCATGTACTCGACTTAGGGACTACTGCATGTCAATCTGAAATCTGACAACGCCAAATGTAGTAGTATTTTTTTTTATTCTTTATTTTCATTGTTTGATTTTTCTGGACTATGAGGTGTTCAGATTAATATTTCTAAGATTTAGGACTGGACTTGAAATTTCATATTGGACTTTAAGACTTATTTTTAATTCCCTTAGAGCCCCCTTATCACGTGTTTTTTTCAAGAGGCTTACTTATGGCTCCACTTGGGGAGCCGATTGTAATTATACTAGTTGTTGAACAAATAAAATATTGAGTTAATTTTTCTTTAGATTCTTGATGAAATACCAATAAATCCTATAACCATAAACCTAATTATTGAATATGTAATCTAATGTCTAATGAATCAAAATAAAAAAGGGCAAAATCGTTAATTCGAAAAAAATACACGTATA
Source organism: Lycorma delicatula (assembly GCF_047948215.1). Taxonomy (NCBI): domain Eukaryota; kingdom Metazoa; phylum Arthropoda; class Insecta; order Hemiptera; family Fulgoridae; genus Lycorma; species Lycorma delicatula. The sequence continues at coordinate 108,459,193 of NC_134457.1, forward strand.
TTTTTCGTTACAATGCAAAACCTCCAACAATTTTTCAACAAATTATTTATTTTACAACTCGTTTGTTATCGTTAACAATTAAAGAAAACATTTTTTTTTTCAATAATAGTGAATCAAATTTAATGAATCCAGGATTCATTTTTTTTTCTTATTGTTTTTTTTATCCGTCACAAACTCGAATAGGTATGAATCTAATAAATAACTAATTAATTTTCTCTTATAGATTTGTTTTATTCCTAAGCGTTAATATGCAGATTTGCGGTAGATATCTTGGAAATTATTTATGAAGAATAAACAATATGAAATTTATATTACTACGTATCCGTTTGTCTACGTATCTGGCTAAAATTTCACTAACAAAATGAATTGTTTTATTTATCTTTTTTACACTTATATTTTTGATAATGTTTAACAAGTTATGCAGTAAACAGAAGTTAAAAATAGTAGTAAATAGAAGTTAATTATGAAAATATAATTTCATAATATAAGAATTTTTCTTTAAAAACTACATTCCTCAACTAAACTTAATTTAGCTTAAAATAATAATAAACAATAATTAAATAAAAACAAAAATATTAAGAGAAAAATGCAACTTGTTTAAGAATCTATTGTAATCTACAAGATGTATCCCAGAAAATCTTCGATTAATTTTTTATCGATTAATTAAATATTTAATCGATTAATTACATATAAAATCTGATGATTCCCTACAAAAATTTTCATTAAAAAATCAACAATCTGATTTATTAGAATGATTTTTTCTTTTTAATTTTTTTTTCACCTTATTGCCGGGCTGGATCCATTACAAGGCAAAGCACAGCATAGAGAATTGTCTACTCAAACAAGCCTTCTCGTTTGCCGGCCAGTCTAGTCCGATTTGTCAGCCCGCCGGTTAGATCTTTTAAAATTGCCTGCCTCTAACCCCTAGGGTGAAGGGATGCGGGAGTTCCAGTCCCTCATCACTGCTGCCCATCCGTACAAGTACAGACGAACGGAAGCTCCGCAGGGTGCTATCCCTTAACCCCTCGCAACCCAATCCTCCCTGGCTTTGTGCTGGAGTATCCGTGTCACAAAGTCATTCACCGCACGAAACCTCTCAACCCCTTATACCATACAGTCTATAAACTGTAAGGGGTCCACTGACCAAAACATAGCAGCGACGTTCAGCAGCCCACGTCCGGCAGTCGAACACGATGTGTTCCGGTGTATCGAGCTCTCCGCAAGAAAGGCAAACGGGGCCGTCGGCTCTCCTCCTGGCATGTAAATATACTCAAAACAGGTCGTGCCAGATAAAAATTGGGTTAACAAGTAGGTGACCTCTCATCAAAGCTGCAGTTGACCCAAGGCTTGATCTGCCGGATCAGAGGATGTGTCCATCACACCGTGGAGGTCAGGTCCTAGTAGACCTGTCATTCTCGGATCAGCCGCCTGTGCATATCACTCCTGTCAGGTCCTCCAATAATCCAATCCTCATCCCGACTAGTTGTTTAAATAGAGGGTTGCTCGCAATGACTAACACTGCCTCATTCGAAACTGAAGAGTATACCGAAATGATGCGGAGGGCAATCCGCCTCTGCACACCCTCCAGTACCCGCCGATTTCGATCGTACCCCAGAGCTTTCGACCAAACAATAACCCCATATAGCAGTACAGAATTGATCCCATGGCCGTACAACTTCTTCTAGGATTAACTTAAAATTCATTCTCAAGACAAAAGCAAAAGTTCAACACGTTACATCTATAACTCCTATTACGTAAATGAGAATTTATTAACAACGTTTCTGTAGCAACAAAATTAATTTATTATTGTTTGATTTTTTATGGCTGAGTAATTTTTTAATTATTTTATTTCAATGAGTTATAATTATAAGAATTGGAATTTCGTTATTAATCAGTCCTACTAGTTTCTTTCTCAGACCAGAATTAATGTTAACATATTGATGACTTTTTAAATTTTATATAATTAAGTAAAAGTAAACGACTGCTACATCGCTCAATTTTGTAAGATACAGCTTCTGTAGTTGTATGCATGTACTGGGTACTTCTGTGTGTAATCGTTTACACAACTTTCCAAACATATACAAATGTATGTATAATATATATATATATATATATATATATATATATATATATATAATAAGAAAATAATTTTTTCCACGGTTTGGATTATAAAAAATTAACTCAAGTTATTTTCCCAAACATATCTTCATGTTTATTTTAACGCAGATTATTCTTTTTTTCAAGCTAAAAGAATTTGAAACAGTCACCTCGATTCATTGAACAAGTGAATGAAAACGTGTAACAAAATTTCTCCATAAATTATCGTGAATTTAGTTGGACTGTGTTACAAAGGCGTATAATAAATACTTAAATAAATAATTTTTACGTTTCGTAGTTTTTATGAGGTTTTTTCGGGTTTAAACGTTAAAGTGTATTCAAAAATGCTTGGTTTTGTATTTTATTATTATTAGCAATAATTTTGTTTTTGGTTTTTGGCTTGTTATGACAGAATTTAAATCCGTAACTAAACAATAAAAAACTTCAGAATAAGCTCATGAAATCTCAGTAAATAATATTTATCATTTAATGAAGAAATAATTTTGTGAATCTGGGAACCTGAAAAATTAATTCTCAGTGAATAGTAGTTAACGATAATTGGATATTACTGTCAACTACTATTGACTGCTACTCACTAGCTGATGAAGCTCTGAATTTTAACTAAAAAAAACTTTTGCAAAAACGACTTGATGTCTGATTTTAAATCGGTTCAGCCAACCTCAGCTTCAAAAAAATCCTTTATATCATGGCAGATCAGTACATTTTGCTGCCTGAATTTTCAATATGGGTCAATTTATGGAAACGTTTTCACTCCTCTTCAGTTTATTAAAACTCACTCCGAATCAGTTTTTTTTGTAGTCTTATTTTCATTACCGGAAGCTGAGTTTTTCGAAAACTATCCTGAACTTATCACGGTTCTCCGAAATCGTTGAGACAGTGGAAGTAGAAAGCCTGTAAATTTTCAAGCATCAGAAATAGATTGCGCATTTTCTAATTCCTTAATAACTTTTAATTTGTCTCAAACTGAAAGAAACTTTCTTTTAAAGCCCGATATTACTTCTGTGATAAAAGAAACAATGAAGATTGAATTGCACTCCTCAAAAAGTTGTTTAAAAAAATATATCACTGAATCCTTAAAAACATAACATATTTTTGGGTTATGTATATCAATTTTATAACCTGGTATAGTATAATCACATAAAGATAGATCAGCATTTTTAAAGGGTGATCGTAAATCAGATCGAGTAATTTGAATTTCACGTACCCCACACTAATACAAACAATATTAGCCCTTGTCGAGAACTGAGTAAAGTTATCCACTTGGAGAAGGGAACGTCACCTTCTCTTCGGAGAGGGAAAATCTGAGGTTTAATAATATATATTCAGTTCAGTGAAGTAGTCACAAAAATTCAGTGACTCCACATTTTTTCTTGGGTTTCCTAGATGCTTGTTGCTCTTATATTTATTATTGTTATTTATGAATAAGATATTTATTTTCAAGTCGCCTAAAAGTTTTCGGTTATTTCTCCAACAACCATTTTATTATTTAACACTATAGAAAGCAATTAACAGAAAATTAATGCTGTCCAAATCCTAGTAAATCAGTCGGTTTTTACCATCATAATTCTTTTTGTTACCGCTAAATCAGGGTTTACATTTTTAACCACGTTAGTACATAGTTCGTTGATACACCGGGTTGGTTTAGTGGTGAACGTGTCTTCGCAAATCAGCTGATTTGAAGTCGAGAGTTCCAACTTTCAAGTCCTAGTAAAGCTAGTTATTTTTACACGGATTTAAATACTAGATCGTGGATACTGTTCTTTGGTGGTTGGGTTTCAATTAACTACACATCTTAGGAATGGTCGAACTGAGACTGTACAAGACCACACTTCATTTACATGCGTACATATGATCCTCTGAAGTATTATCTGAAAGGTAATTACCGGAGGCTAAACAGGAAAAGAAAGAAGTAGTATACTGGGAATGCATGAGATGGGTATTCTGAATCTCAGTCGATAAATCTTTACCAGTGGAAACGTTGGAAACAATATCAACGTAGAAATTTATCGGAAATATTACAACACGCATGCAGGAAATACACTAACTTCAGCACGAGTTAAACACAGGAATGTACTGTACAAAGCAGCAGCAACAAACCCGTTTAAGAATGGACTCCTTGAACTCGTCTGTAGAACTACTCTCAGTTCCCATTGCCAAACTACCCGTATAAACTTCATAATAGTGGAGGAATGAAATTTTCTAAAATCCAGAAATAGCCAATAAAAAACTGTACGTGGTTTAGTACTGCATCTGGTTGTTTCTTATTATCCACTTTCACTTGTTATGAAAAGGCATTGCCTTCCAATTCTAATCGAACAACGTCGTAATTACAATATTACAAACTACAGTATTTAATTTCTGTACCTGTATTTTAAAACTATTCACGTTTTTAATTACTCGGGGAACAAACTTATTATTTGAAAGAAAATAATTTACTGGTTTTAACCGACTTCTAACTTCGTTATTAACTCGTTAAAAAAACTTTACTGTATATTAATAATACAGGAAACCAACCAATTTGTTTTTGCTCGTTACAACCAAATTTTGTTACAATCAACCTCGTTATAAGGGACTTCTATAGTAATTGTGGAAAAATGCATCTTAAGTGTTGCCTAACATTTATTTAAACGCTGATTATCATTACGTACAGTTAACCAGAAATATTATTAATGTTCATTTCATAAACTCTTTTCAAAAGATTCCAATAAAAAATGTGATTAGGGTCCTTCACAATGTGATCAATTGTTTGAGAATTGGCAACATCGTGACAAACTGACGTAATCCTAAACCAGTATTGGCTTTAAAAAAAGCACTACCTATGTACTGCACAGCTACTACTTAATCCGTCTACAAATTTCTTGACTAATCAAAACCTAACTTGTTTATTTACAGCAATAACATTAAACATTTCGATTCCACAAAGATTTTGCTTGAATTCCTGTTGTAAACAATTCCTTCATTAAATTTTTAAATATTTAAGGTAGAAGAGGATTTTCTTAATCTACCTCTTTCCTAACTTTGAATCTCTAGCAATTTCCTACATGGTATGCAGATTTTTACAAATCTGTATTTCTTGGTTTAGCAGTGTTGGTTTAAAAATATTTAAAAATATTTTTACTTTGAAAACCTTGCTTTTATAGGTTTAGTTTTGCAATAGGATAACACCTTTTTTTAAGACTATTAAAATAGTTTTGTTCTTGTTGTTAGACTTATTTAATTTATAAATTTTTAGTTAAGCTTAGTCAGTAGAAATTGACAAAGAAGCATTGTATCTTATATAGCTCGGTGTAGTGCTACTCTATTTTAACTAAAAGTTTGAAACTTTGGTGAAAATAAATATGACATGTCATTATGTTGCCTACAAAAAAATGCTAAATTTGACCGGGATTTGTAGTATCCAAACTGACTTCTCTACCTGTAAGGACAACTGACTTTTAACTATTAAAAATATGTTTAATAAATATGTAACGTTAGAAATCAGAATTTATAAGCTTCTAAAGTAATGAAAATAAAAAAAACGCTAGTATTACACAAACAATTTTAAACCTAACGGTACTACATGTAAATAGTGAGGATAACAATCTGAACAATTTCAGTAAGTACAAGAGCAGAAAATTAGTTATTTTTAATTTTTTTGTTTTGTTTGTTAACAGGTAATTCAATATTCATAAATTTAAATTGTAAATCAATAATTTATTTTATTTATATAAATTATTTAGAAATTTAATTCTTCTGATAACTTTTTTATTATATGTTTCTTTTTAATGTTTGTAGTATTTAGAAATCTCAGCATTTAAAACTGCTTTTTAAGTTCACTTTTCAATAGAAACTTGTAATGTTTATTGAGAAATTATTAAAACTGTAGAATTTATAAAGTCTGAAGAATCTGAATTTCTCCTTCAGTTTTGAACTAGTAATAATACATTTTTCCATAAAAATACCGAACGATTGCAAAATTTATATCACTTATTTTCCATTTAAAATAGTTCGATAGTTGTAATTCATAAGCAAAACGTGTCCCGACCTTTCTTTATATCTCTTTCCTTTAATTTCATTAAAACATTTTCATAATTTTTTCCCCGTTAAATCTGTATTATTCAACATTGCTTTTCTGTATTTTTTTTTTTAAAAAAAGAAGAAATTTACACGATCAAAAGAGATTTTCGTTTCGCGATTAGTTACTTTGTTTACCGGTCCTTGAATTTAACATTTTTACTTCCTTGTACGAAGTAATTGTACAACGAAGTATTGAAATCGCGAAAAATGTCGGTTTTCAGATTTCAACAAAAATATCCTTTTCAATATCCCCGTTTCCATTTTGACTGTTTCGGCTGGACGTCTGTACGTACGTACGTACGTACGTATGTACCTTGCATAACTAAAAAACGATTAACTGTAAAATGTTGAAATTTGGATTTAGGACTGTTGTAACGTCTAGTTGTTCACCTTCCCTTATGATTGCAATCGACTTGACCAAAAATGTCCAAAAAAGCCCAAAATCCAAAAAAAAATTTGTTTTTGGAGTTTTTCTTTTTTTTTTTGCTCAATAACAATTATAATTACAATCGGCTCTCTTGCAGAGCCATAAGTAAGTTTCCTGACAAAAGCATGTGAAAAGAAGATCCTTAAGGAACCCCCAAAATAAATAATACACAATAAATAGTTGCAAGCAAACTTAAAGTCAAATATGATATTTCAAGCTCAGCCATAAATCACAAACATATTAATTTCAGCACCATTTAGTCCACAAAACAAACATTAGTAACAATAAAAAGGAAAAAGAGAGCGAAGTAACTAGAAATTTGATACGATTCCACTAAACTTGACGGTGTTAGATTCCAAACAGTTACACAGACCCTAAGTCGAGTACATGGGCTCGTTTCAATCGTCGGACGTATCTGCTATTATCGAGTATATTATTTGTAAAGTGGTTTACATGATTCTCAAGCCTCTGCATGTATTTGACATTACGCTTTTGTGCAATCTCACGAATCGATGAGAGCTCCAGATAATCGCGAATCTCATCATTCCGCGTGAACCACGGAGCTTCGGCAATTACCGAAATTTTGTTCTGAAATCGTTGTATAATTTCCACATTACTTGAACTAACCGTTCCCCACAATTCTACATCGTACGTAACAGATTGGGCGCAGGATAACCTTATAAATTAAAATGTTGTTGGAAAACGTGAGGCCTGAGTTCCTCCGTAGCAGCCAATGAAGTTCCCTGTACCTTGCGTTTAGCTGTTTCCTGTTCATTCTCACGTGACTATTCCAGGTCAAACACAGATCCAGGTGAAGTCCCAGATACCGCACAGTCTCCGTTTGCGGGATCAAAACACCATCGAAGTATACACCGAGACAGTCACCTCTCCGCATGGCAAATGTGACGTGCCTCGACTTACTTGATTAACCTTAATCCTCCACTTTTTCTGCCACACGCACACACGATCCAGCGCCATTTGCAGGTTCTGCGAGGCTAGGCCAGGGTTTTCGTTAACGGCCAGGATATCAGTGTCAACTTTTTCTTAACTACAATAATAAGCCGTCATTGAGAGATTTTTAACGATGTATCGTAAGTGGTACTTACTCGTATTTTCATTAGTCCCAGAGTTATAGCCAAATAAATGTTTAATTAATAAAATATTTGGATCTTACAATGACAAGGCACATCGGTTCGAATCCGACTCCATCTCCATTTTTTTAATTCTTTTTTTTGTAAATATATTAATTTATTAATAATTATTAACCTCTGATTGTAAAAAATGTTTACGGTAAATGATAATTCAATAATAATAATAACAAAAAAAAGAATATGAAAAAAAATCAGAAGTTATTAAAAAATAAAATTTTATGTACTTTTAAAAATGTGTATATGTAATTTAATAGACGTACGAGGAAGTCATGTGGTATCCACATCAGATTATTTGTAATAAAATTGAGTAATAAATTTCGTTACTCATAAAGAAATTTCATATCTGAGTGTCATTGAAATCGGTGGGACTATGTGATATCTATTTTATAAAATTTAATTTACTTATTCTCTGGTTTAGAAATACAAACCGAAAAGTAACATATTCATACCATTCATGAAAATACTGTTCTAGAATAACTGGGCATATTTAAAAATTTCTTCAGTATTTGGGTTAGTGTTTGAAATCAATACAAAAATGTTCGGATCCCTATTAATTCTATTTTAGCAAGTTCATTTTATTACCATTAAAAACATAATCTAATACCTAAGTATGACGGAGCATTCACTTTTTACTATAGTATATTTAGTATAACTCATTTAAGCCTATGTTATATATCTATAAATATATATATTTGTAATTATCTTTAATGATAAATGTGTTTCGGTTATAACTTCCAGAATAAATTTACATAGCGGAATATACTTACAAATTTTTTATTACTTAAAGTAATATTTGTTGTGCAGCCTAATTGTAATATATATATATATATTCTTAGAATGAAGAAAACAGCGCTAAGGTAGAGATTTACCAGTCTGTGGATTTCCGGTAATGGAACTACTCTCTTCCCCTGAAGCGGCGATAAAACACATCGAATTGGAACGGTGAAACAGAGAATGTACGTGAGAGCGACTAACTGGGATGCTAGCACGAATTTGGGAGTTTATCTAAATATATCATGCAAATGGATACCGACCGGTTTATACCTCCTTCTTCTTCATCATCTTCACCCATCAACCAGGCAGAGGAATATTTTACCACACTCAGTTCGGTTAGATAGTATACTAGAAGAGGTTACCTTTATCCGTAGTATTTCAACTTTTTCATTTTTATTCCAAAACGGTGCAATATATTCTTCAACCTCAAATCTTTTACTTTTTCTTCCTTACACTATTTCTTTCATTTTTTTGTATCAGTGTTTTTAAAAGCAACTGACAAATCCTTCTTGTCGACTGTTTCTTTTATTATAAACATGAAAGGTAAATTAGGGTTAAGTTAGATCACGTCTCTTTTACGGGTTACTTAAGGGAATTTATATTTGATCCCTTTTCTCTTTGTTCCCTTCTACCGTTGTAAAGCAGTTTAACTTAGATAGGATAAGAATAAAGAAATCCTCTCTTTTTGCTTCCGGCATATCCATGACACGTAGTAAAATCTTTTGATTTATGATCTTGTTCCATAATAAAAGACAAGTTATTTTTCTAGATTTTTGACGGGTTTTTTAAACATAAGAAATATCACAGAAACAAGTCACGCAAACTATAGAAATTCATAAGTTATCTTACATCATTATTTATACCAAATTATTGTTCTTTCGACTGAATTTTACAGTCAATCGGTTATTACCATTAAAAATCGTTGTTTTAAAATGTTGTGAAAGCCCAGCTTTAAGTCCAATTAATGGTACTGTTAACTTCAGCGATATCAGAGCGCTTCTGATTTATTTACGTCGTTCTTTGGGTTATTTAATGCATTTGCCATTTAATGACGTTTTTTAGAAATTCCTATCGTCGGTAATGTACACGACCACATTTTTTACTTTAACTTGGGTTTGTAATGTTTTATGAGATATTAGATTAAAAAAATATACAAAAAAAGAAGTCACTGCCGAATAACAGGTCGATAATTTTAGGTTTTATGCTTTCGTAACGTATAGTATTTTAAGGGACCACCGGTAGAAGATTACTTTTTATCTACAATAATAGTATTATTTTAGTAAATTATTCTAAATAAAAAATACAAAATCAATTAATAGATCCTAATGTTAGCAAAAGAATGCAAGGGGTTCTTTTATTCATTGGTAAATTATACATGGCTAAAATTCACTCATGTTATTTTTCTGTACTTAAAATACAATTAATACGATACAGATTTATAAAATTGTAATCATAAAATTCAATACAGTTGTTCAGGGATATTGTCCTAAATCTGTTGCCTTTGTATTATAATTATGAATTTCCAACGGTTAACATATTGAACAAAATTAAAACTCTTTCGGCTACTAACAGAAAGAATATATGGGAATAAGAAACTCTTGCCCACACACACATGGAATCAAAAGTATCATCAACGTCAAATGTAATGAAAAACCAATTATATGAAACGGGTTTGTTAATTAAAAAGAATAGTAAAGTAAAACGGGAAAATATGTATAGGAGATCATATTATTTGTTTTATTTTAAGTGATTGTATAAATATTCCCTAAAAATGGATGTTTTATCGTTTTTGTTTTTTTTTTTTTTAAAGGGTAATAAAGATAAAATAATTTTTAAGTCTTAAAATTTTGTATACTTGTTATAAGAATATCACAAATATTTTTTGAAATAAAGAATTTTTAATTCCCAACGTAAAATTTTCATTTGTAGATAATTTTTTTATACGAATTTTGTACCCTTATTATCGCTAATTTTATGAGGCTTTGATTAACAGTTGTAAACCGAATCATAAGGATATTTATTTTTGGATACACGCATAAGTTATATTTATATATATATTTGCTCAAATTTATCTAAAGAAAAAAATTTCCAGGGCAAATTTTGTTACTTCTAGGGTAAATCTTGTTAATCAAGTAACAAGCAACTACTTAAAAGATGAAACTATTTAAGTAATTATGCTTGAAAGATTTACCAAATTACCCCATTACATTATAAAGCTCTAGAAAATTTGTTACAGGCATTTTTATTTATGCGATAGCTTAGAATATAGTTATGTAGTTTAGATATATTGCATGTTTTTTTGTTAAAACTAGTTTATTCTCTGAATAACCATCCTCGAGGCAGTAATATTTTTTTTGTTTTATATATCCCATCGTAGGTTAAGAAAATCTTATGATATTATATAAATAGCTGTAATTATTATTATTATTATATTTCTAAAATTCGTAAGTTTATTTACATAAGTTTTTACATACACGTGTAATGCAACGATATATAGAGTGTATTTTTTTATTTATACTTATAAATAAATTAAACGTGTCTCTGAGACTCCAATAAATAATACAAAAACTTTGAACTCAAATGGACATCACAAAAAATACTAAGAAATCTTGTTACATCCATGTGTTTGTGTGCGCAGTGTGAGGATATCAAGAAAAACATTTTCTCATTATTTATTGTTATAAAATGAGATTTTAATTTGCAATTATTTTTTATTCCGATCTTCTTATTATTATTTAAGAATTTTTTGTACAACTTTTCTTTTTTCTGGGGACTTAAGACATGCATTTAAATGTTTATTTTAACGTAAGATGAGCTGAGCGAAATAGTAGTTAAAATGAGCATAATATATTCTATTTTCAGTGTGAGTTTTACACTTGAATCTACTTTAATAAAAGTTCCTTACCCCAGCACTGTCTACATTTTGTCTTTTTCTCTCCAAGTTTCCTCTTCTTTCTTTCTTTTTATTGTAGTTCCAGTGAAACGTTTTTTCTTTCTTTTTTCTCATTTTAGTAGTTCTTAAATATTGCTTTCATTTAGGCTTTTCTTTTACCGAATTTAAATTAGTAACTTTTTCCATGCTTGGCTTATTTTGATCATTTCTTGTCATCCAGTTTAACCCGTACGCGCATCGGTCTCCAAAGCGCAGATTTCAGGTGCTTTTGAAGTTATTTTGAGTTTCATCAATTTTAACGAATACTTTAAATTCAAACGCATACCAGTTTAGTACACATTTTTACAAACTAAATTTAGTCACCTTTTCTTTGGAATCAACAAATAAATATAGATTTTTATATTTATTAATATACATTGCTTTTGAAATTTGCCAGGTTTTATTTAACATTTTTATTATAATTAATATTTAAACTTACATAATGTGAATTATATTTCCTTCATTAATATGAATAAATCTTTAAGTTTACCCATAAACTGCTTTTTATTATAAATAATATTTATCTTACATCAGGGTATTAGCTGATTACAGATTGGCTTTAGTGTCATTTTATTTATTAATCGACAGATCAACTTCATCAGTTCTGACTGCACTATTTGTTTATAATAAATTTAATATATTCGATATTACATTGTAATAAATATATCAAATAGGAAAATATGTATGGATCTCACTTTAACCTCGTAGACTGTGAACTTCGGAAGACGATGGTCAGATTTGATGAATATTGAACGTAAATATCAATCAGTTTTCTACGACAGCATTATTCTAGGTACTTAATCACTCAGGTTTATAAATTAGTAGCATGATGTCTGAGTCTCATTTACAGTTAAAGGTCAACTTGTGATTTAATATACGGTAATAACTGCTTCTCTCTCCTGGAAAGAGAGAGGGAAAGAGAAATTTCTCTCTTTGCCTTTTAACGCTCCCTCTCAGTCACTCTCTCCCTGTTTAACTCTTTCTGTAATTCTCGCTAACTCATTCACTCTAATATGGCCTGTAAAGCATCTGTCTCACACTGTGTATGAATAATTCAATGGTCGCCCTGGAGCTCGTCGGTACAACAGTGACACAGGGAATAAGCACTGGGCTACCTCCCGACACCGGTATCTCTCTCACTTGTTCGCTCCTTTCCTTTACTCATTTCATGATTGTCCAATTTAATTAATCCTTCGGGTGACATTATATTAATAAAGTGGGACTGTAACCTAGGTATTATAAATAAAAGATACAATCTAACTTCCAATCTGTCGTACCTAATTAACTTTTTTTTTTTAATGCAACACTACAGAAAAATAATGAAAACTTATCATAGGTATGTTTATATAATAAATTTAGTAAAACGTTTCTCATTTTAACTTCTTTGTTTCTAGAAACCGACCTCGGATAACGGAAAAGATAAAAGTAATTTCTTCCAAAAATTTGTATCTTGGGATTATTTTATAAAATGACTCTTTCATAAATTAAGTTGCAAAACACAGGTCGTAATAATATAGTTTCTTTACCTTAATAAATGTATTACTATATAAATAAAAGTAGATAATTGACAATAAGTAAACTACAAAAAAACTTATTTTTATTCTTAATTATTCTACTCTCATTATTTTTTTGGGGATAATGATCTGTTATGGAGTTTGATGCCGATAGATTCTAATTGTATAACTAACTGTATTATATTTAATCTACTTTATATACAGAATTCAAAGAAGAATTTTTTTTAATTAAAAAAAAGTTTTGCTGTTGTACTGGTAGAATGAAGGTTTATAATTTTGTCAATTAATTGTTCTTGATGATGGATTAATAAAATAATAATAGCTTTTATTTGAAAAAAGAATAAAAATGTTAAAGTTTTTGCATTTAAATTAACCTATATTATATTAAATAAAAAGAAAAATATGTGTTAAATATTCATTGTTATTAAGCGAGAAAATTCTTTAATAAACAAATTAATAAGTTTTTCTGCATTGAGATTATGAGAGAAACTTTTACACAAGTTTAATAAGGAAATGTAATTTCCGGAGGCTAAAAGATTGGCGACCAAATGCTGGAGGAATGAGTTACAAAGGGGGAACAACGTTGTGTTCTTTTAGTGTTTGAAAGTTGGCTGGCCTGAACGGTAGCTTGTCTATACGGCGACGAAGACTTTTCTCATTTTGAAGGCAGGAGAGGTCGACCTTTAGGGTTGCACAATATATATATATATATATAAGTTGGGCGTAGAGTCATTTGGCTGTGATGGTAAAGTAAGAGAGGTGGAAGTGTGAGATGGTTAAATAGAAAAGTGTAAGTACAGTTGCCAACTTAGAATTGAATCCCCTCAATAGACTTCCCCGCATTCCCGTATTCCCATGGTACCTGTACTTTAACTATTTCCTACACAACACACAAGCACAACTAGTATCTTCTTAATTGTCAACCCATAACTTCGTACTTTCACTGAGGTGGGTCTTTTCAGAACTCACATCATCAGTCATCCACAATAAGATTGACAGCTTACTTTAATTTAATAGTAACTAAAGGTTTTCTGAACAAGCAAAGAACTTTTACAAATACAATCATTACAAATAATGTAATCTATATCAATTTATTCTTTTTTTTGATTTTATTTTGTATGTCTGTTCATGTGGTTGACGATGAAAATTATTTAAACTTCTAGCTAATATGACAGACGTAACCAATTGTATCAAATACAGATGTTTTAAAACTGATATCGTAATAACTTCAATTTTTTTTGCGGCCGTCTTTAGTAACTGGTATTGTTGTACTTATCCTGACATCAACTAACAATACAGTTAGCGGCCTTATATTTCGAGTTGGGCAGGCAAGAATTTAGTATGCGGTCAAAACGTATGTTGGATTTGAATATTTTTCGTTCATTAATATAACGTTTGAAATAATTTGTATGTGTATATATATATATATATATATATATATATATATATATATGTGTGTGTGTGTGTGTGTGTGTGTGTGTGTGTGTGTGTGTGTGTGTGTGTTTGCATGCGTGCATGTGTACCACAGAATCGATTAACTTTAAAAGAAATTTTAACGTTCTGTACATACAAACAACGCTGTGAAAAATATCTAGCACTCATTAACGGATATAATTCATGGATGAACTCGCATAAACAATTAAAAATAATATATATACTCAAAATTTCGGTCAATCGTTATTCTTTCCTTGTATAGCTATGCTGTTGCAGTAGTAGTAGGAACTAAAGGTAAAAGTAGATAAAAGGTAAAGTGGTAGGAAATGGGAAAGTAAAAATAAAAACAGACATAACCTAAATTAAAAAAAAATACCACCTTTTTAAATAAAAATGCTCGCATAAACTGACTCAGAGAAAATAACTCACATATTTTTAAGAAAATCTGAATAAACTTTCGAATTCAAGAAGTCACAAATGCAACTCAATACACCTCGATTATGTAAACTGAACTGCTTTGTCTCCACATTGTTTCACATTCATCAAACGGGATACGACTTCAAACAAAGGTACAATGAACATTTGAAAGCTCTCCAAAGCAACATAGAATAAACATTTGCTTACCTCTCACAGGTGAAGATTACGAATGTAATATTAACAAACGAAACTGATTTCTACATATATATTCGTAGGTAAAACGAGACCACATCTTAACATTCTAAAAAATTATGAATTATATAAATAGCACCATCGATATACATATGATCTTACGTGATATCCGTTTATGTGATATATTTTTTACAGCGTTGTTTGTACAAAGAGAACATCAACCTTGCTTTTAATATTGGTCGGTTGAACGGTACACACATAAACACTGGAACACACACACACACACACATACATATATATATATATATGAGTTAATTTGTATATATACATACAAATTAACTCAACATGCACTAAACCATTTCATTTCTCTGTACTGATCTTTATTTAATTATTACTAAAATTTAAACATATATATATATGTATACCGTAATCTTTGTTTTACATTCGGCTATTAGATTTTCAACTTTATATTTCCAGTTTTAGAATAAGTAACCCTGAACACAAACGGCGGAGTTTACTAATTCAGTTTTACTTTAAAGAGATTTTGCTAAAACATTCTTTCTTCTTGCTTTATTTAAAAAAAGATTTTTTATTTAATCTTAATTCTGTAAAAATAAGTATTTGTTAACGGGCTGGCCAGTTGATGTAGTGAGCTAGCGAAATGATGTTTAAATTCGCTTATCTCAGGCTTCCTTTAATCCGATTTCGATCTTGGCGAGGATCTCATATTTTTTTCATATTATTTCATTACTCTAGTCTTATTGTTAAACTGTAAATATGACCGTGTAATAATAAAATAAAATGATATTTACATATTATAGATTGTTCTTTCAGATTTACCTTTGTTTCACTGTTGATATTAGAGTAAATTGCAGGTAAATACTATTAAAAATCTATTTTTAACTTTTAAAAAAAAAGTTAGTTACTATTTTTTTTTTTTAAATTATATAAACATACAAACACACATAATATTGGCAGAATTATTGTAAATTGTTTACGATGTTTTTGATAAATATTTTAGTTGGTCTCATTTTGGAAAAGTCTCTGCTTGTATAAAAATTTGTTTATTAAGTATTTGGTAGAACTAAGCTACGTTAGATATGGTGGATCTTTCTGAAATGTATGTTTTGTAAAAAGTATGTACACTTACATTATCGTTTTTTGTGTGATAATATTGTGTTAAGTTATTTAAACAAATAACGCAATGCTGAATGTAAACTGAGTGACTAGTTTTCATTCATAAAAACATTAAATATATCCCAAGTACTAGGTTCTGTTCTATCATAAATCAATCCATTTGTGATTAAAAAACTCGCATTGTTATCAAAATAATTCAAGATAAGGTGGAATATATCTCTAACCAAATAACTTTAATGCTTTTTGTTTACCTTTTGTTTTTTAAATCCTTAGAAAAATATTCAGCAGCCACCCTTTTCAATACTTGAAGTTAGTCTTCCACATTGCCATACCAACTTGATCTGTTTATTCTTAAACTACTATCAGTAACACTTGATTATAAAAGTTTATTATAAATAAAGTTAGATAAATTCTACTGCTACTTTATTTAAAACAATTTACAGTACTATAAAACAAACATCAGTTAATCTAATAAAACTTTTTATTTACACTATATATCAATAAATATTTAGAAATAGGACTACAAAAAAAAACCGTTAGAAATTTCCGCTTAAAACTATTAGTATGTACCGTCATTGGGACGAAAGAGATCTCTTGTTAAATTCTTATGTCGATAGAATCATTGATTTAAAATTAAAACTATTATTTTGTATTATATTCTGTACTTGATGAATTTCCCATTTTTTGGTTTCGAAAATTTACCCTGTAAAACAGTGATTGGATATAGAAGTTTGATATTTTTCGTTGAAATGTTTTACAAAATTATAAAAAAATATTAATTATTCTAATACATTATTCTTTTGTATAAAAAAAACAAATTATTTTTAATTTTACTTCTCTTTAACTTTTATTGAAGATATTTTATTAAAAATTATTTGTCCACACTCGAGGACTTTTGTATATATTATTATATAAAAATATTAATTGCAATCAAAATTAAAGAGATTTTATTCCACTAGTCTTATTTAAGAAGTCTGATCAAACATACTCTTGAATTATGCGTGAATATACTGACAAAAATCGAGATTTGGCAAAAATTATTTGCCAAATTGAGATTTAATAAGTAAATACAAAGATTTATCCTACAGTTAGATTTGTTAATTTATCTATAAGTTAAATTAGTATTACATCAGGTATTGATAAGTAGAAAGAGCGAATTCTTCATACTGAAGTTATAACTTAACTTTACATCTCATAAAAAGAATGTGCTTGTCCGTACATTTATAATTTATTTATGTACAAATAAATATGTAAGCGTTTTATTCAGACATTATAAATTTATTTGATTGTTCTTTAATTTTATTAAGATTTTAACCTTTCTCCTTAATGTTCAGCGTGATATAGAATTACAGGAACATAAGAAAAAGGAGGAAAGGAACAGGAGTGCGGGTTTTTAGCTCAAAGAAGGCAATAAGTAGGATGGGGAAAGAGTTAATGTATGCAGGAGGTGATTTTCACCTCCTCTGATCATCACCACCCCCATGCTAGGTGCCATCCCACACTTCATCCGTTGCCGATGAAGGAGGGATGGAAATGCTGTGCTCCAATTTTACACCCCCGGCCATGGCGGTGGCTGTGATCTTTAAGATAACACTATCTTACCGGGTACTTCTTATAAAGTTAAAATTTTACTTAGTTTCACTGGTTTAGGTTTATCCTTTGTAATGCTTTCTACTTTTACATTCATGTCTTTTAATGCATGCTAGACGAAAAGGGAGGGCCGATTTTAAACTTCGTTACCGCATTACAAAATACTTTAACCCGTAGCCGTGAACTAATGTTTCAGAAAAAAATTCTTTCCTCATTAAATTCTGAATTTTTTATAAAATTTTCTAAATATAGAATCTTTTAATAATTAAATATATTTTAGTGATTTATCTTTTATTTTTTGTTTACTTCGAGATATTCCGCCATAATAATTTATGGTTTCATTTTAATTGAGATACAATCAATGATAATTTATAAATTCTGTTAACATTCTTTGTATCAAGTAAACCACTGAGTAACAAGTTGATTTATTCGTAGATTTTATCCAGAAAAACACTTGTCTTTCTACTTTGTATTCGTAACTCAATCTAAAGACTTTTTATTTTTTTAACTTCTTTTTTTATGTCTACTAAATGAATTTCAATGATTCTTTAATTGAAGCATATTCATACCATTATTGTAATCTAATGATTATGTTTATTTTGTTTTTACGACAAATACACATTTACATCTATCCATTGGATACAAATTTTTAACGTTATTGACAATTTTTACGTGTTATCTTTGTAAATATTTTTAAAAACCAATCTAAAGAAAAAAAATTTTATCTCGTTTCAATCAGTTCTAATTGTAAATACAGTTTTGTATTTTTGCTTCGTATAATTATAGAAAAAGCAGTGCCTGAAACATGTATAATATTCCATAAAAATAAAAGATTTTTCCAAATTATTTTAACTTATGTGCATTAATAAAAAAAAAAGTGAATACTCTGATATTTTTTATATGGCTATTGTTTACATTTAAAATTATTTAATTAAACTTTTAATAAAGAGTCATCTTAGCACATTATGTTTTTATTTCTGAATAAGGATTGTCCATAAATATTTTGTACACTGTAACTAATACGCGAGTAATAGGCGCCAACATTATTTTTCTTCTATTGACAATAAAAAAACTGTAAATTTTCATTTAAATCCTCAAAAATCTTTTCTGCAGGTCATCAGGGGTATTAAACCTACTTTTTAAGCTCTTGTACGGTACCGATTAACAAAAATTATAAATAATTTTTTTCTTTGCAGAGATTTTTTTATCCTACCCTTCCTTTATTTATTTATTTATCTCATTCAGTTATGATGAAGAAAACTTTTTTTCTCTTTTCTTATCATATTTTTTATCTGTGATGTTTTTTAAAATTACGTCATTTTCTTCACAATTACATTTTACTAGTTTCCAATTTTGCAGCCTCTTAGACTTTTAGACGTTTAGACTTAACAATTTTTTTGAGCCGTAGAAAATACATTCTTACATGGTATGTTTTGAACAGTTCTTTTTTTTTAATTTGCCTTTAGTAAGGAAATTTGTGAAATCTTAGATAAGAATAGTAAATCGAGAAAATAGGCATTTTACAATTTCTGTTTTCATTTTTCTCCTTTTTTATTTTCTTAGTCATGTGTGACCATTCTCAGATATATACTTCACTTAATTCAAGTGGTTAAGTGATTCATTCTGTTTTAAATATTCTTAGTTTTAAAATCCAACCTCGAAATAAACTTCAAATTTTTTTTAAGATATTGCTACTGGTTTTTAGCAGTGTGTATTTAGACCTATGAGACTTTTATAACGTAGAAACTTTAATTTTTTCTAAATTTTACAGTTACAAATTATTATTACTTATGCGTGTTTATGAGTACATTATCAAATATTTCAACGGCCATTTTTAAAATGTGACATTAGAAATGATTCGTTTCTAAGTTTGAAAGACCCTATTTATCGATTATAATCTATTTAAAGTTTTCATTTCTAGATGTAATTTAGTTGAATATACATATATAGACTATTTTTTAGATTTTAGAAAACTGTTGATTATATATAGAAATTATACGAATAAACTGAATTTTATATACTAATCAGTAATAATTTAATAATGAGGTCTCTCTGAGACAAGATTAGCATTTTCTTACTCAGATGGCTGTATGTTTAAATAACTTGCATGATTACAATATCTGGTCCCGTTGACGTCACGTTGAGCATATTGCATCGGGGCTTTCTATTCGTGGATGTACTATGTTTTCTGTTTAGTACTGCCATTGTTGCATTTAATCGTAACACCTATATTAGTATTATTATTGTTAGTTTTCAAGTAATTCAAAAGAAGTAGGTCATGTTATATTGATTGATTAATATAATAATCTAGTTTATATAGACGATGCAGTAATTAATATAGATTAATATAGACGATGGGGCCTTTTGGGATAGAGATTATTATGCAATGACAATATAATATCAATATTAATTTTGATAGCATAGTTATAGTAAAGATAACAATATATGTTTTATGTTTATACAGTACAGTTGTAAATAACTTTATATATATATGTATAGGGAGAAACGATTGTAGGTTGCGTATTACCGTGTATGCCATATCGGGCGGCTATGACCTAAGGGTACTTTAAAACAAGCATTCACTAAATGAACACATATTTGGCCACAGCGCAATAGAAATACAACAGTGTTGCTCTTGATATAATATATTGTTGTAAATATATAAACAGAACGAATTGAGAAACGGAACCATACGGTCGGCAAATTGTTTAACATGTTAACACCTGATTCGACATGTGGGTTGTTAAATTGCTGGTAAATTGAAATCCAATATACAGTATACGTTTACAAACAATTTCATTATAACGTTTATTTATTTATTTTACCACCATCGTAACATCCAGTAAATTATTATTTCAAAATTATATATGTATTTGTTTGGTATGTATATGTACAGCTGCTTTGTAAATTTATTAATAAATTTTATTAAATTTATTAAATTATTAATTTATAAATTTATTAATTTTTATTAAAATTTCATTTTTTTTTTTTTTACTTATCATAATTTGTGCTTATTACATAAATAAACGGATTCACTAAATGATAAGTAATTTTTGGTCGTACAGTAAAGGACTTTTAAGTATAATTCTTAACACAAGTCTATTGTAGTTTTTGGTCAAAAACTTTGTTTCAGTGTATTCCTAACCACTACTGGACGCTCGTGAATTTACACTAGCAATCTCCAGATTTTTCGTATACATTAAAAACTTCTTTTTTTTTGTTTTCCTCTGGTTAGGGGAGTAATCCCATTTACGGACAAAGTTTCGGGCTTGCTAACAGGTTCCGCAGATGTTACAACAGCGTATGTAGCCTGCGCCCTGCCGATTAAACCTCCACCTAACCAGCCACCCCACGAGGCCGGAAACCTCATTTAAGCATTAGTGAGCCACGGGAAGTACATTAAAAACTTAACTTTTTAAAAGTTATTTTCGACTTTAAAACTTAATATTTCTTTAGTAAGCATGACATGTAATTTTTGTTACTCGTAAAAAATTCTGCATTTTTTAATTATTTGTGCCAGATATCAGGTCATTAAAGCATAGCTTTCCTACCGAATTTTTCTGATGCACCAGTGCTTCAGGAGTCATTTACTTTGCATTATTTTACTTTAATTAAAATTATTTAAAAAAATGTGATAAGAAATAAAAAATAAACTATTTTTTATAACTTATTAATTTGTTTTTTTTTAATGGTTTTATTCCTTGTACGAAGTAAAGAAAGTATTGTGTTGCGAAAAGTTCAATGGAAATATCCATTTAACCATCCCTCAATCCATTTTGACTAGTTTCGGCGTATTTGACATCAGTATGTACGTATTTCGCATAACTCAAAAACTATTAGCCGTAGGATGTTGAAATTTTGGATTTAGGACTGTTGTAACATGAAGTTGTGCAACTCTCTTTTTGATTACAATCGACTGAACCAAAAGTTAAAAAAAAAAACCAAAATCCAAAAATTGTAGATTTTGGACTTTTTCTTAACTACAGTAATAAGCCCTTATTGAGAACTTTTCAACGATATAACTGGTACTTATTTTCATCGGTCCCAGAGTTATAGCCAAATAAAATTTTTATTAATGAAATATTTAGATCTTAGTAGAAGGCACATCGGTTGAAATCAGACTTCATCTCCTTTTTTTTTAACTTTCTTTTTTAATTTAAATATAACATGTGATACATGATTTTATTCTCTTTTTTGATGCTGAAAGCGAATATGAATTCTTTTATCACTCACCATTTTTTGAAAAATCTTTAAATTTTAATTAAAGGATTTTTTTTTTCATTTTTTAATTTACAGTTAGTAATTTAAGCTCCTATATTTTATTTTGTTAGCTCAATTTTTATTGTTTAGCTTTGTTATCATAATTTATAAGCTATAAATAAACAAATTAGACAAAGAATTAAATGATATCAAAGTCACACATTATGACATAATATTTAATACTGAAGAGTGAGCCTTCATGGTCAAGATTAATCATGTCTGTTCAGGTCAAAACAT
The DNA here is from genome assembly GCF_047948215.1 of Lycorma delicatula. Lineage (NCBI taxonomy): Eukaryota > Metazoa > Arthropoda > Insecta > Hemiptera > Fulgoridae > Lycorma > Lycorma delicatula. Next base: position 108,481,432 of record NC_134457.1, read on the forward strand.
GTAACTGAAAACACAGCTGTGTTTTTTTTATAAAGTACTGGATTTAGGTATGAATTAATTTTATTCAGTCTTGTTACTGTTTTAAGGTTGTTAAAACAGTGCAGTGTCATAATGCCTCGAAATTGTTTAAATGATGTGGATGCCTTTTGTTTTGTATGTGGTGAGTTTATCGTAAAATCAAATAGAAAAAAAACATTACATCTTTAATTAAAAAAGCATATCATTTGTACTTTCAGTGTAAAATTGGTGATCAGGGTAAGACATGGGCTCCTCATATAGTATGCACTAATTGTTCTGTATATTTAAGAGGATGGCTGAAAGGTACACGAAAGGCTTTGCCATTTGGTGTAACTATGGTTTGGCGTGAACCAAAGGATCATGTAACCGATTGTTACTTTTGTTTAACAAGTGTGTCTGGAATTTCTAAAAAATCCAAACATACTGTAAAATATCCTTCACTGCAATCTGAAATCAGGTCTGTACCTCACAGTAAATTATTCCAGTTTTTGAGCTACTTGTGAATGTATGTTTCGAAAGCAGCGATGAAAAATCAGGCAGTATGGAAGAAGACAACAATGATTTTTATTTTGAATTTTCTTCCAATAAGCAACATCTTATATCACAAGGTGAATTAAGTGACTTGGTTACGTATTTATATTTATCAGTAAATCGAGCTGATCTGTTGGGATCAAGACTGCAAGGTTGGAATTTACTTCAAAAAAATACAAAAATGTTGGGCTTTCGAAGCCGACAAAAGAACTTTCTCAGTACTTTACTGATTAAAATAATTTGGTTTATTGCACAAATATTGATGAGCTTATTTTGCACTTAAAAAAAATTCACTAACCTAAGAGCTGGCACCTTTTCATACATTCGTCCAAGTGTACAAGTGGTTCTACTACACAATGGTAACAAATATCCTTCGATACCAATCGTTTATGGTATTAATTTGAAAGAGACATACGATGTGATGGAAGTGTGTTCTTGAAAAAATAAATTATAAAATACATAGCTGGAACACATGTGGTGATTTGAAAGTTACAGCTATTTTGTTAGGCATGCAGTTAGGCTATACTAAGTACATGTGTTTTATTTGGGAATGGGACAGCCGAGCAAGGGATAAACATCCCTATCTTACTAAAGAGTGGAGACGATTTAACTCCAAATGGGAAAAATATTATTCATGAGTCCTTAGTTGAGCCAAAAAAAAATATTTTTACTCCCTCTCCATATCAAGGTAAGACTAACAAAAAATTTTGTAAAAGCAATGAAGAAGGATAGTCTCGGTTTTTGTTACATCAGGTAGAAATTTCCGAATGTAAGTGAAGGAAAAATTAAAGAAAGAATATTTATTCGTCCTCAAATAACAGAGTTGGTCAAAGATGATGTAAACTCAATGTTAAATAATGTAGAAAGTGCAGCTTGGACTTCATTTAAAGATGGTTGCAAAAATTTTCTCGGTAAACAAAAATCCGACAATTACCACGACACTGTTAATCAACTTCTTACTTAATACAGAGCTATAGGATGTAATATGTCTTCAAAAATACATTTCCTCCACTCACATGTGGATTTTTTCCCGGACAACCTCGGAGATGTAAGTGTCCAACACGGTGAACGTTTCCACCAAGACATTTCGGTGATGGAAAGCAGCTATAAAGGGAAATGGAATACAAAAATGCTAGCCGATTATTGTTGGACATTAATTCGGGATATTTCTGAGTCTATTTAAAAAGAAAAGCCTCAACGAAATCTTTCCAACACAGATATGGCCATGCAAATTTATAAATTTTTACAGATTTTAACTATATTTTTCCTTAAAGTTTTTTGAAGCGTATTTATATAAAACTAAGGGTGATAAAAAAATTGTATTTACAGATCTGTAATGCACGCAAAAAAGCAATTCAAGAAATCGTATGACACTTAGAGAATTTTTTTGTTTTTTGTTTATCAGTGTAATTATTAACCTGTGATTGTAAAAACAAATTTACGATATTAATTCAATAATAAAAAAAAATTAAAAAATATCAAAAGTTATTAATGAAATAAAATTTTAAGTACTTTTCATTTAAAAAATGTGTAAATGTAATCGAATAAGCGTGTAAGAAAGTCATGTGTTGTCCACATCAGATTTTTATTTTTTATGTTTTTGCTTTTTTATATAATATCATTTGTGATTTTTAAATTATAAATGAAAACCAGAAGTGTTGAGATTGAATATAGTGAGCTCATTAAACACCTGTTTTTAATGGCTATAGGTATGGTTTCTAGTGTTTTCCTTTATACGTGATATTAGGTGGAATTTTTACAACTTTAAATGACGTTAAAATATAAATTATAAGTATAAATATTATTATATTCATGTATACATATTATAAGTAGTCGTATGTTTATAAAATACGTATAATAAATAAATTGATTCCCCTCTTCAGTACAGGTTACCATGTTACGTAACACAAATAGCCAATGTTTTTCACAAAAAGAGGTTTCCTAATCTGTTATTCGAAGTAACTATCTCACTTTTATTATGAATGTTCCAACTGAAAAGTAACACTAAGAATTAGTGTCACTTTTTCTAATACTGGTAATTAATATATTGTACACGTAGTCCATAATAGCAAACAGAGTAAAGGTATCAATTCCAAAGGTAGGTATGCCGATTTACAACCGTGAAAAAAAGGGACGGAAAATTTTTCACTTCTCAATTTTATTAATAAGCCTGACATGGTATTGTATAAATTAAATTTTCGCTTACCAACAATTTAAAAATTGTAAATCCTAGTACATCCGGAGCTGATACTCCATCTTCAGGGATTTTCTAAAAAATATTAATTTAAATTCAAATGAAAAATCGTTTTTAAATTAAACTGTTATGTTCTTAGTAGTCGGTTATCAAGAATAAAACTAATTAGTACGTCAATAATTATATTGATAATAGTCGGAAACATCTTATAAACATGACATTACTGTCTTATTGACGTACGAATTAATTTTATTCTTGACGACCGACTATTATAAACTCAGCACTTTAATTTTAAAAACGATTATTCGAATTTAAATTAACATCCCTGAAAATTCCTGAAGATGGATTAACAGCTCAGAAAGTACTAGGATTTACAATTTTTAAATTGTTGGTAAGTGGAAATTTATACAATTGTATTAATATCAACGGTTCCAAATGCTTAGTAAATTAAATCTCGACGTGGGATGTTTGTTACTCTTATAAAATATTGTGCATTTTTTAATTATTTTTGCCAGATATCAGGTTTTATACAATTTTTTTAGGCTTTTGTTGTACTTAATAGGCATCTTATAAATTAGCCATTTTTTGTTATATCTTATAGTTTACTTTTGTAACCGTTTATTTAATTTATATTCATTAAATATTTTTAATTATATTTTAATAGCAATCAATATGAATTTTAAAATAACTATATTGATATCGTGATTTGTTTTTCCGAAATGTTTAATAAAATAATTTCCTTAATTTTCAATAGAAAATCATGTGAATTTTGAAACCTTGTAATTTTTGTTAAGTATAAAATCCTTGTTTATTAGACATACTGTCCTACAGTTTAGTGATCATAGAATAATGCTGATTAAGAAAAATGGTTATAATTTTCATTTCATTATCTTAATGGCGAATGAAGTCTTAATCAGTAAAGTTTTATAAGCATTTATACAGAGTAGACAAGGCTACAATGCAAGTAACATACAGTATCAGAGATACTGATTAATTAAATTAATTAAAATATCCCGTTTCTTCCAATACGAGAGACACTTCAAAAGTTTCAAACTAAAATTATCTCTCTCATGTTCCAACAGTTATATTGTATAGAGCACCTTTAGACCATGTACTGATAACTAGTAACGGCTATAACACGAAACGGCCTTTTATATAAACACAGAACTTAGAAGTGCCCTTGGTTGCAACAACCTAATGCATTACAGTAAATTATAATTATGGTTTAACCATTACCTTTATGTTACTCAAACGCAAACATGCGTATCTATGTATTCACCAACACACTAAAACACTATACGGGTATGAAAGGGAAAGTAGTAAATTAAGTGGTAGTAATTTTTTTTGTAATTTGGTATACTGGGACAATTGGACAAAACATGGGTTGAATTATCAAAAAAAAGAAAATATAAATTTTCTGTTCCTCAAATGAAATGTTTCATATCGTATTTACTTCTAAAAATGTTTACATTTATTTTTCGTAAAAAATTAATGTGATGTTTAAAATAGATGAAAAGTTTTTTTTAAACAGTTACAAAGCTTAGTAGATACCGTATATATCATAATAGTACAAACGTTTGTTCACTGAAATGAAAGCTTTTTAAAAATATGTCCTTCTTTATTGTTAATTAACATTCACATTCTAAATACAGTATTTATTTTTTTAAATATTGTTTTTTTCTGTCTATATACAGCGAGATTTCCTAATCTCGTTGAATTAATATTTTTTTTAGAATTAAAGCTTTGCTTTTTATTTAATTTATACGGCTGATCTGTAACTTCAGATCAGATACAGAATGAATATGATTTGTAGAGTTTCTGAGAACAAACTAGATAAAAGTGAACAGTACAAAAACCATAAAAGTATAAGTGTCTAGTTTACATAATTTTTAAATCCATAGTTATAGATTATGATCACAAAATAAATATTAAACCAATAAACAGCCAATAGTTTGTTGCTCAGCACTGTAATAAATAGTAAGTAGTTTACAATCATCGATTCAGCCGCAAACAATACTGAAAATTTTCTCCATGCAATTGAAATACGCAAGTATTAGAACGAAGGACAATTGTAACCTAAAGGTTCTACAGTATCGTCAAAGGAGTAGCGTCTTCGAAAATAAAAGAATATAAATAAACGATAAAATTTTATTAGTTTAAATTGTATATTTGAATCCGATTCCGTACTTCACTGAAATTTAATTTTGCTGGATGTTTTCAATTAGGGTAATTGTACGGATTGGTATTTATTGGCTAACGGATATGACAATCAATGGCGACTAAAAGAGAAAAAAAATTACTTATTATAATGATTAACGCTTTTTTATTATTAATATATATATTTTCTGGCAAGAAAAATGTGTTCTTGTAACGAGGACTTTCGTTTTTACGTCTACTGATGCATTGTGTAGTATAATTAAAAGTTTCAGGTAATTTTCTTTCTCTGCAACAGATATTTGGTCCTGTTTCTTTTTCTTCACAATGATTTCTGACCCTGCTCCCGCCGACTGTAAGTTCCTTTTTCAACCCGATACTGTTGTTTCCATCGTATTTTGCATAAGTTAATTTGGTTTTCTCCAGAGAAAACTTTTTACTTGTTTACGTACTTATTCCTTATCCACTTGTACTTACAACTTCTCTTCGCTTATTCTGCAATACTTGTCTTTTGGTTTTCAAGATTTTCTAATTTTATTATTGTTGTCTATATAATTATGATAGTAACTAGATTTGACTTATTTGTTCAGAAATTTATGGGAAATAAATAAATATAGTAACAATAAACGAAATGAAGACTGAAGTACTTAAAAGAATTCTAACTTTATTACAAAATCCAGAGTCAAATTCAGTGAGTCAAATTTATATTAACTTTTTATAAATGAAATAGTGAAAGTTACGTTGAGTACAACATAAAAAGTTGAAGTATAAAATTATGTGATTATTCAAATCATTTTTATTTTCTACGAATAACAGGTTAAGTTGTGAAAGAACTTGATAACTTGCCTTTTTACTGTTCGCAAACTAATCTAATTATTTAACCTTCTCCCCCCACAAGTTTCCAGGTATCTTATTATTATTTTTTTTTAATTCAGTTTGGTACTTCATTCTTTGAATTAAAAACTTACGCTCAGAAAAATTCTAAATTTTTAAAGTATAAGTATTATTTTTCCTGTAATATTTTCTTTTTATGTTTTTTACTTTAATTTTAACTGTAATTTTTCGGATTTTTCTTGTTTATCATATTTAGATGGGTAATAACAATCAACCGTGCTTAAAATTTTAACTCGGTAATATATATTTAGAGGTACTCTTTGCAACACTAAGAATAATCAATGAACAGAGGGTTGGATTAGACTATGTAACAAACAAGGTAGGTGTTATACATTATATATTTAAAGTTTTATATTATTGGACCATATTTTATATACACATATATATATATATATATATATATATATTAGAGCAGCTATGAGGTTTTAAGCGATACGATAATCTAAAAAAGTTGCAACGCTTTTTTATAATGAAAGAGTTTGAATTAATAATGCTTCTAATCCTGTTAGAAACTAGAGATTTTTTTTTACATGGATATACGTTGAAACTTCATTGTTATTGTATATATAAAATGCTGAAAATTAGTGAGAATAGCTTATCGAAGTTTATTGCATTAGAAATAATAAAGAAAAATAGCTTTTGGTTTAAATAGCTTTTGGTCGATGTTATCTTTAGAGTTTGATGTCATAAATTTAGCATTAGATAACGTAACAAATTGGAGAGGCGAGAATGTCGGAAAATATAATAGATTAGTACTGAGGAGATTTGATTTTGAAAGCGGGGGATTTATTGTGTCATACTTATAAATTGCTGAATATAAATTCGGTGGGTCTTACACAGGTAGATAAATTCCGGTCAATTAAATGGGTTATGAAAGCAAGGTGTGGAGTAATCGATTTTAATTTTAAGACGTGGTTGAGCGATATAAGTATGCGCTGTTCCTTAGGTTATAAAAAGGAGCAAGTGGATATTTATTTTTAATTTTTTTGCTCGATACCCTGTCTTCGCCGAGTGAAAGAGTTTCTGGCTAGGGTCAGTTAAGCTGTCATGTGAGTATTTATAGATTTATAGAAGGACTGAGATAAACTGGCAGTCTATTGGAATGATGCGTAGCGTTATAGATGGCAACTAGTTTCGGGAGTTCAGTTATTAACTGCTTAGGACTTCAACTGAAAATTATTATAATGTTATGTTTGGTGGTTTGGCAATATTACACTTTTCTGGTGACAATATCGATATTGATTAAGTAAACTTAATTTGGTTAAGTAAATTTACCTTTACAATACGTCATGCTACTTTTTAAATCTATTCGAATTTTGTCTAATTTGGTTTGTTATGAATTTTTAAATTGTATTATGTCATTTATAATAAATCTGATTCTTTTTTGAATTAAAGGGAATTGTTTCTTCCTACGAAGATAATTATAGCATGATAGTATTAGTAGTAAAATGGAATTAGATAATAATTTTTGTATTTAATAATTTTTTTCTCTTTACTTATTATTCTTCTAAGATGGCTAAGTAGTGTTCTTGTTTCATTGATACTATTATTTTATAACACTCCATTTTTCCAGCTACCTAAATACCAAACAAACATAGCTTATCAAGAAATCACCGTGTTAACCACAAGGTCAACTGGTCGTCCAATAAGTAGCATATTCCTATATTTGTAAACTTAAAGCAGTATGTTAAAGTAGGGTTGCATTCATTCATAGCAAGTACATCATTTGAATAATTTTTTTAATTTTTAATGACTGTTCAAATTATTTAATTTAAATGCAGTTATAAATTATATTGAATGTAACAATTTATAACTCGAGTAAATCCATAGGAATATGAATCGGAGCGCAGAAAAATTAATTTTATCTTATTGTATCTTGAGAATTTTTTTTGTAGAATAACCCCATTTTTTTTTTTTTAATTTATGCTTGCGTTAACTATAATTTTTTTCCTGGTTTATTAATATAAGTATTTTTGGAATATTTTTACCCTCATCGATTTTTAAACTCTAAATACATCGGAAAATTTCTTTTAAATAGTTTATTATAATTTTTTAAGTAAAGTAATGCAGAATTTTAAATGAATATTTTACCAATAAAAATATATGACAAAACTTTTAAAATAAATCGTTGATATTGTCTTCTTCTATCTTTTGTACTCCGCAAACACTATTGTCACCTCTGTCTGCGTTACTACCTCTCCTTCTACAGCTTATCTTCTTTTGAAACCAACTCATTTGTTTCTTTCAACATTGCTTCTTCTCTTTTTTTTATATTTTCCTTCAGTCGACGCTATCTTTTACTAGTTCTGTTTATTTTTCTTCCTCTTGTTTGTCTTTTGGACGTTTTCAATTTCTCATGAAACAAAAAGTAAGCAGAAAAATTTTATTCTATATGTTTATTTCCCTCTTTTTCCTTAATACGGGTTCTATTTCAATTAAATATATAAATCAAGAATAAATCTAATATTTGGAACTCTTAAGTGCGTTTATCAAATCCTCTCAGTTCTTACGCGGGAGGGAACGGGAATTTGTTTCCCTTATTACAGTCACAGAGGAAGCTTATATATAATGAATTTTCAACTATCATGATATGAATAACTTATAACGATATGAAACTTATAGCAATGTACAATACTATTCTTAAATGTAGGATGTATGGACCTAAATAACTATTGTTCAAATAATTAAGTTCAATTAATATTTGCTTAAGCAAAAGATTTACTGGTTAAGTGATATAATAAATAATATAATTAACTAAAGCTGTTATTACGTTGCAAATCAACTGTTACTTAAGCAACTTGTCGCAAAATCAATTAAAGAAACGACTAATTTTAGTCGCAATTTTAATAGTTTATCTTTTACTTTTTGAGTGAGGTATAGCGGAAAGTTTTTTTCGTTTAATCGGATATTCCCAAATCCGACAAGTACTTAGAGTGGCTGTTTCTCCAGGAAAACTGAACGTGTTCCCTAGGTATTAAAATACTGGCGAGAAAATATTTTTGTCGAGAATTAAAAAAAAATTGGCGTTCAAAAACTTTGATCAGTAAGTCCTACTCCTGTTATAGTTAACAGTGTCCTAAATTCTCGAATGGTTTTAGTGGAAGAGAAATATACGGGCGCCATATGGAAGAGTATGAAATTATAATTGTATGTAGGATCGTTTGACTGGTATCTTGGTTTCTCTGTGAGCAAATTTTCTTTTATTACGATCCATCCTTTTCCTTATCATCGATCATCTCTTTTCTTATTTTTATTATGTATAATGTATACTCTTTTTATTTTTCCTGTTTAACCTCCGTAAAGTATTACTTCAGAGGATGAATGAGGGTAATATGTATGAATGTAAATGAAGTGTAGTCTCTCAGGTTGACCATTCCTGAGATGTGTGGTTAGTTGAAACCCAACCACCAAAGAACACCGGCATCTACGATCTAGTATTCCAATCCGTATAAAAGTAACTGTCTTTACTAAGATTTGAACCTCAGAATACTTGACTTCGAAATCAGCTGATTTGTGATGAGTTCACCACTAAACCAACCCGGTGGGTTGAATAGATGCAGTATCCATACCGAGGAAATTGTTAAACCCTATTGTGAAAATGGTGTGTTGGTAATGGTCATTGTGTTTTATTTTGAGGTAGCCGATTTCTGATAATTCACTTCGATGACTTATGGGTTAGATTACGATATACTGAAAATTTTCATTTTTTTTTAATAATATACTACATAAGTTTGAACCTTGTGCATGGGAATACGTAATGGAAATTTTGTAGCTTACAAAAAATATGTCTACCGGGGTTCGATCCTAGTGTAGATTATCTAATGTTCCTTCATAGTACATTTTTGAGTTCTACACAAGTCTTTAGTTTCTTGACTTATTCTAAAATTGGCAGAACTAAAATAAAAATAAATTAGAAAGTAAGCTAAAGAGATTCCTGATTTTTTTCCAGAAGGCCTACAATAGAATATAGAAATTACTAATTATCGTAGGCCTACATTTCTCTCATTTTTTGAAAAACTTGATAACGAAAACTGAAATCCCAATTATTATTAATTTTTGTTTAAAGTCTTTATGTAAGATAAAGGATCTTACAATGGTTAGCATGATTAATTGCCTTATCTAGGATACGGTCGGTCGTCCTTAATTTTTTTAAACAAAGAGGAACGTTTAATTATTCATCATTTTTTTCATAAATACATCTTTACTCAAATGTGGTTTCAAAATGAGAAATTTTTTATAAACATTTTTCCAATCTGTAAGTTTTTATTTTCCAATTTATTAATCTTTTAATTTACTGTACTTTTTCAAACACTTAAGCTTACTGACTTTACTGATGTGTTCATTAATGAGCATTTTCGATGATGAATTTTTAATGGATATGGTTTTAAAATTACAGGAATATTTTTACTGTAACTGTACGCTATTGGCATGTTACAAGTGAATCGTGATATCGTAAAAAAGTTAATTTATGATACTGGTAAGTATTTTTATTGAAACTTGTGTCGTTAATATGATCCCAGTAAACAGTTTCACTGTTCAAATATATCCTTACTTAGATTTTAAGATGGACGAGCATTATTGTAATTATATTTAAATGTAATAGCTTTCTAGATAAATAATAATTCTATAAAAATAAAAAGCACATAATTTTATTTTATGAAATTCACTCTATGATGTACTGCCTAAAGATATGAGTAAACGTAGCAAAAATGTATTTAATGAAAGAATAACGGAAGAATGACTTGATTATTATTAGAAAAAAAGAAAAAATAATTTACCACTTTACATTTACCAAGGGAAATTTCAATCAAATTTAGGTCTATAACAAAGGCATTGGAAATTTTCTTTCTAAAAAAATCGGTAGGAAGAAATTGTTTAAAAAGTTTGTTAAATTGTTATTCATTTTACACCTAATTTCAATTTTTTTAATTATTTTATTTAGCTTATTAAAAATAAAATAATAATAAAAAAAGAAAAAAAAAGAGCTGTTGAGTTTGTTAATATTATTCTATTAATCTGCTTAGATATAAAATAAATATAAACATTTTAAACATTCAAAGATAAAATAATAAATTTTTACTGAAAAAACTTTTAATTGGATCAGAATAAGAACACTATACAAACACTGCTTTCATGCCCACATGAAAAAATATATCCATTTACTTAAATGGCAGGGGATGTTTCGTGAAAAAGTTAATTATTTTTTACAGTTTTATGTTTTAAATCTATACATCACTAGCTACATAACGTCTGTAAATTAATTTTTCATGTATGAAATGAAATAAAATAATCCACCAAATGAATTGAAACGATTTGATATGTACTATTGTTTAACAACAAATACAGTGTAAATGCTGCAGGTTTATCGGATTGATTCCCCACTACGGATCGTAGGGTATAATAGCACCCTTACTCCTACGTATAACCTTTATATCGATAACATATTGTAACATGGTTGCGGTCCCGCATTCATCTACAGCCAATGATAACGCCCGTGAAAAACACCCTCGCTAAAAATCATACACAGATCCTGCGATTAACATTCATATCCATGTAGTGACAGAGAAATTTATAAAATTAATTCAATTCAGTATTTAGAATGTAATAACAAATCGTTTACAACAGAAACAAAACATCTAATCCTCCAGTTTTATTGATCGCATTAAAAATTCAAATCTAAAATAATCACGTAACATAGCACACTTTTTTAAATTAATGTAAAGATTTGTTATCTAAACCAGAGTTTAGTTCAATTATAATACAGTAGATAATCTTGTACGGATGTAGGCTGATTACAACCGGGAGGTAATATTGAATCATAACATCAGAATTATACTGGTATTTACATTTCGCATTTTACGAAAGGTTAACTTTTAACTTACAGGTATTTCATTCATTAGGCAAAAAGTCAGCCCCCGGGAAAGGAAAACACTTGTGCCTAAATTCTACCAGATTACTCAAAGAGTGAATTGGATTTACCAACACCTTAGGGTGTTGGTAAAGACCATAATATCTAAATAGCTAAAATTGGAAAAGAGCTCATGAAGGATGCGTTAAAGAGTGAATCGTGAAAAAAGCAAGGCTCGCGGAGAAACCAAGGTATCAAACATAGCCGCATTTGAATCTTAAAACCAGTGTGCTCCCGCATAACAGCCACAAAAATTACTCGAGAGATTAAAAATTGAGTGAAGAACGAGCATTATTGATCAAATATTTTTTTGAATATAATTTTTTTTAATGTTGCAAAAAAATTCTTTTCTCTGAAAAATTAAACAAGTAGACTCCCTAAATGAATGCCGTCGATCATTCTTAAAACGCGTAGTGTGAGAGAGTATTCGACTGAATTATTAAAACATTTCCCCTTACAGAAAACATAAAATATAAATGTAAAACAACTAATTAAATCCAATTATAAATAATTAACCCTTTAACTGAATTTGTGATATTACCTAAATATCTGAAATAATAGCTGATCTGCAACTCAATAATGTAAGTACATATCTTGATTTTCCTCAAACCTAGAACGGTTCCATTGATTTTCATGAAACAAGAAATACGAATCAATTTCCTAAATAATACACTTTGAATGTTGATTTGAAAAAAAAACTGGCTTACAATGAGTTTCCCAGAATGAAAAATCAGATTATTTTAAAGCTTATTGTACGCATGTAAAGATAAGAATAAAAAATATTATTCAAAAAATCACTTGTAGAAGTTAGTTAGTACTTTAAAGATAAATAATTTATGTATGAAGAAAGTTAAAATTGAAATCTAAGGTAATTTAAAGCAAATTTAATTGGTATTAAACACCCTAGAGTAAAACAAAACCTAAAATACTTTGTAAAGTAATGAAAACGTAAGAAGTATGGTTTGAATATTAATATGAAAGAGTAAAACATTTTTATGAATTTTTATAAATAAAGTGTAAAAATCGTTTTCAATTTCCTGACACACACTGTTTTTGTATTTGAACTGACACAACCTAGTGTCCATATATCAAACTTTTGCCTTAATGTACCCAAACATGTTTTTGAAGTACAAACTTTACACAATATACAAACACTGAATATATTAGTTAAATATCTGAAAATGTTTTTGTCGTTAAGAACCCTAATTCATTTCCACATTTTCATGTTTGAGTAGGCTTCAAACACGCAAGCAGGATTGGGGATTCAAAAACAAAACAGCTTCCACCGATCTACCACCGTTAATATCATGACGCATGTATGCATGCATGCATGCACGACCGTGTAGCGTAAGAAGATTTTGACCCGTTTTTTAATCTGTCTGCCCCTTAATTTATCACTGAACTTTCTTATCGTAGAATCTATTTTTGTTTAAGCTATCTGTACGTGCCAATTAGAAAAAGTAAGTTAATTTTGAAATATTATTTAATTAATGAAACCCCAATCTCTTTTTGGACAGAGAATTAATTATTCATTATCACAAATTAGGTAGCTTTCTTTTCGTCATATAAACACATTATTTACGATTTTTTTTTACGTGTAGTGAATGATACAAAGTTAAGATCATCTATAAAACTAAAAATCTAGCATTTTGATCAGTACTTTTTATGTTGTCATAAAGTTCCACCTTGCTTATTAATTTTGATTTATACTGTCACAACTTAGTGGCGGCCATATATCAATGTTTTGCTATGCTGTACCCAAACATGTTTTTGAAGTAAACCCTTTACACAATATACAAACACTGAATATATTTAATATCTAATATTAGTTGATATAGAAATATTACAAGATTTGACAGTCAACTTTATAGTATAATTTACAATTATATTTGCCATATGAAAGAATTCTATAATTTTAATTAATTTTAAATAGAATTCCAATATTTTAAGAAAAACAATGTTAGTTTGTTAGTCCATAACCATGAAGAGTTAAGAGTTTTTTTTTTAAATACTTTTACTAAGAATGTAAATTAAAAGTAATCGGGTTTTCATATCTGATTTTTTTATATTGCAAAATTCTGCAATTTTATGAAAATTAGAAAATAGCAGTTTATCAATAATAGTAAGGAGAGCTAAAAAATATTTTGGAAAATAGTTTAAAGAGATCATATTATTAATTTAATGTTGTGCTTGCTATCGTATATTTAATTTTATACATATTTCAAGTATTTTGGATTCAACACCCAATTTATTTTTCATCGGTGCCTTTAATTTTCCTTATTCATGTTACTGGAGATAAGCCCCAGTATAAACTAGTGAAATTTAAAAAAATAGTTGATGTTAGATCTAACATAATATTCGTTTATTACTTGACAAAGATTAATAAATAAATCTATATTGTAATAAGATTATATTTTTAGATTTGTTTACCTGTAAAAAAAATTAATTTCGCTAATTTTCTCACTTCATGATAATTTTTGAAAACACTACTACCCATTCGAACGTAAATCGGTTTTTAATTTTCCGGGTTCAGATGTAGGAAAGTAAGGTAAAAAATTAGTCTATAAATTTAAATTTAGGCTTTAATTTACATATTATTAATATACGTCTGTAAAACATTAAATCTTGAAACTAATAAATTCATTATTTAGGTCTGTAACTTATTAAGTACTTAAAAAGATTTTGAGTTGAACTGTACTTTTATCGGCTTACAAGAAGTTTAACTTTTCCTAACCAGGAAGGCATCTCAAGTAACTGAGACTGCGTTTAAATCGTTTCTAACTGCTGATTGCAGTTGCTGTTGTAACGTACGTTTAACGATGTTGTCTGTAAACTTGTCCTTTTAAACTGCTAACGATATTAAGTTACTATCACTAAACACTCTCAATCTCTTCCTGAATTTAGTCTATATATATATTTTGACTATATATATTTATATATATACTGAATAATTGCTTTACGTTAATTAAAATAAAGTCAAACAAATTTTATTCCTGGCGTATTAGATGTTTAATCTTATACAAGATTAGATGCCTAATATTATAGCAGTCCTTTACCTTATAGCAGGCTTTATATTATTATACCTTCACTTGTAAAAGAGTGATGTGGTTTGATGAAATTGGGCCATTTAACTATCTCGATTTTATCATCAGAAATTATGATACGGTAAAATATCTCAACAGCAGCATGAGACAACTAAATAATAATTATTTTGATTTATTTTTCATATCAAGAACGAATAAATTACTTACCGAAAATTAGTCCTTCTAGAGGATCTCAAGGTACGCAGGACAGATGCTTTGACTGAGGTCATACTAATCTCCCCTCTCTAGGTCAGAGCAAACCTAGACATTTGAATGACCATTCCGATAATCATGTGAATATTTATTCTTATATTCACCTCCAGTCGTTTGCAGAGGTAGTGATGCATAACAACCACGGTGATTCTATTACAGAAGATAAATTTCAGAAGCTGACGTCTAGCATTATAACTAATAAATTGATCTGTTCATGAAAGTGATGTCTAAGATCTTTTAATAAGGAAGTATTTGAAAATAGCGTCATGAACATCAATAGTATTATGTACCGAAGAGAAAAACTGTAGACCTTGATTTTTACCGATCTATTATATGTTATCCTTGTCTCCGAAATTCACTTTACTGATCGCAACTATTTGAATATTTGAGGTTATTCAAGGTACACGACTAACCATCCAAATGGTAGGGCGCATGGGATACTGCAATTATCCCATGCGCCCTATTAATATACGATTGTTTATCAACAATTTTGTTGATAAAAATAGATGAAGGCATAATCAGCTCCCACCGTTTAGCACCATCCACATTCAAGCAACTTCAGTTGAGATATTGGACTGGCTTTGGTCTCTAAGGCTGTAAGCAATCTACAATATCTCTTAACATGCAGTTATAGATAACACAATCTGTGAGTACTTTAACACACTGAGTTGCCGGTTTATTGCAGGTGGAACCTGGAATAGAAAACGTATATAGTTTGATCTCGACTCATATAACTGCTCGTGGAAGGGCCTTAAAGGAGTTTATCGAGAGGATGCAGCTCAACGTTATCTCTGGATTACGTGCAACTTACTGGCCATCAAATCTAACAGAAGTTCTGAATTGTTAGACTTTTTTTATCCGCTTCAGTGTTTCCTGCTTTTACATTGACATGAGGAATGACTATGATTCCATATCCGACTACTCATTTGTTCTCCTATTAGCATAATGGTTATAAAGAAGAAAAATTCCCGCATCCTTGATAATAATAGGATCGAATGGGAGTCCTATCGATGATGGATAAAGATGAGTTACATATGGATAAACCATTGAAATCGATGATGTGACACAATCTTTGACCTTAATCATACAGCTGGCGGCAAGGCGCTCGACACTCGGGAAGAGACATAGGGGCGAGAAGGCAAAGATTACCTTAGGGAGGTAATCTCCCTATATCCCTGATTCTTCTCACTAAGAGAAGAATTGAGATGGCAATGTACAGGAGACCTGAAGATAGGACAGCTCTGAACAGGACTGCAGACAGTTAGTCAATCAAAAATAAATGGTTCAGGAGTTACTTGAAAATATTTTTCCTGTTTGTAGCGACAGCGGCTGTTGCTTGTTTGCTGATGAGGAAGAAGTTATTGATTTCTTCAATAGCCCGATCCCTTTGTGTCTCCCTATAAGATCGTATCATCTGAAGAGATATAATTGGAATTCAGGAGAAAAGAAAATTTAAAAAACTCTCCCAGACTTGACTAATTACTTTCAAGATATTATTTATGTTGCCGTCTAAAGCTACACTTTTCATAATTTACCTTTTTAATAAAATCCTTCGAACAATATATTTTCGGTCAGAATGGAAAATATTACATATAAAAATGGTCTTGAAACTAGGTAAACCTATGCAGGACCTTCTTACAGACGTATAAGCTTATTTCCGACTCTTTTTAAGATCTTTAAGAGGCTCTTCCTTCGAAGATTATGGCCTATTTTAGAAAGCAAAAGTGTTACACCCAACGATCAGTTTGGCTTCAGAAGTGGTCATTCAACTATCGAAGTAACGCAAAGAATTATTAGTGTTATCATTAGAAATCTGATTTGGACCTATGGAATTCAGCTATGGGGTACAACATGTAACAGCAACGTCGAGGCCATCTAGCGATTCCAGAACAAAATACTCTGGAACAAAACGGAACCGCCGTGTTTCGTGAGGATTGAGAGACAAGAGTATCTGTGCATCCCGTACTTTCGTGATGAGATTTAACGCCAACTCGAAATATATGTGTAAGCTAAGTAAACTGAGAACCATTTTGCTGTAAATTTATTAGACAATAGCGGTGCTGTTGATCAACTGAAAAGGTTCCATATGTTGGACATAGGCGATACAACCAGATGACTAAGATGATAAGTCTGTCAACTAGGATAATATCAAAATAAGATGATAATGGGTTTAATGATAAAATTATTGTATTTCATTGAATTATTATCTCATTTATCTATTGTTTTATGGTATTTTTGCAGTTATTATTTTGTTTATCTATTGTTTCATTGTCTTATTGTATTTTCTAGTTATTTATTGTATTTTACTATTATTTTTTGTAATTTATTTACATACTTTTTAAATGTTTATTGAAATTTTCACATACGTAATGCATATTAACAGTTATTTGTATTCTTTGAGGAGTATCATGTTCCTCCTTTACGTAATAGCTTATTAAATAATTTGCTTACGGTTCCACGTAGGAGGAAACAATTGTAAATAAAACATTATAGCAAAAAAGGGGGGGGGGGAATTTATACAACATATTTATTTGGTGGGAGTTGTACTAATAATACGTATTAATCTACAACCAAAAGTAAATTTTTTCAAGTACGTTGTTCAGAACGCTACATTTATACATATATATATATTTGTAATTCTATTTGATACAAATTAAAACATATTTTCTAACCTCTCTAATTTTGACTCTGTTCACATACCACACAAATACTTATGAATCTATTTTTACAAACTTTCAGCTTTTATATTTTTTTATGTTTACACATTTCGAAATTTTGGTTCTACCTCTCCCTTCTAAATTCTTGGAAGTCCTTCCTCCTAGAAATATTATGATAAAACATGGTATATTTTACTTCCACATTTTTTACTATGTCATCAGTCAATTGCCTGATTTAAACACTTCCAGCCTCAAACTCGTTATTTCAAATTTATTTATTGTATCTAACATTTTTAATTATATATTTTAATTCTCACCGCTATCTCTCCCTACTACTTTTATCTTTTACATTCCTTCACCATTGAACTAACTGGTCTCTGATTCCTCTACATATAATCGCATATATCAACTTAGTATTCTTTTCTGGTAAAAGTTTTCCATAGAAATCTTTTCCCACTCATTAAGACTTTATTTTGAACCTTAGATGACAGTACATTTAAAAGTCGTCGATTTTTTGTTTTCTTCTGACCATGTTTTCCTAACGTACAATCCTACACCTCATAAAGATATTAAAAAATAAATTCTAATTCTTAATTGGAAATAATGATACGAGTTATTTTTTATAAGCTTTTATTTAACTTGCCTTAGTTATAATCAAATCTTGCAAATGCTATATCTTTTGATCTATGGTATGAAAATCAATGAAATTTGGTACACGTATGTAACTTCGATGACAACATAGCACTACGGTGTCGGAATTTGATATGACCCACCTCCACGCCCCCCGCGATGCCCCTACGCTAAATTCATGCTCAAGATGAAAATTTTCATTTCTCATGAACTATCGTCTGAAAATGATTGAAATTTGTACACGTATGTAATTTAGATGTGTAAAAATATTTTTTTTTACTTTTTAGTCTTAATAAACAAACAAACTTGAACAAACAATAATATTCAGATATAAATATTATTAAGAATATTTTTTTTGAATGTAAAAAGTTTATTGTTCATTAAGACTAAAAAGTAAAAAATAAAAATAAAAATACAAAAATAAATTACAAAAATATATTTGATTACATATAAAAAATTATTTTATAAAAACGCTTTTATTTAACTAATATTAATATTCACATTAATAAAAAAAAGGAAACAAATTAGAAAAACCCTCTAAAAAGTAAAAAATAAGAATTAAATCAAATTTAGAATTTTAAACAAAAAAATATAATATATAACAAATATAAAATTGCACTGAAAAGTAAAAAATAAATTATATAAATATCTAATAAATAAAAAATAAATAAATGTAATAATTATTAAATTTTAAAATTAGTAGTAATGAAAATATTTAGTTCGTAAATAAATTTTTATTTCGTTGTAGGAAGTAAAGAAAGTATTGTGATCGCGAAAAATATCGGTTTTCAGATTTTAATGGAAATATCCATTTTGACCATCCCTGAATCCATTTTGACTAGTTTCGGCGTGACGTCTGTACCTTCATACGTGTGTACCTTGCACAAATCAAAAACGATTAGCTGTAGAATATTGAAATTTTAAATTTAGGACTCTTGTAACATCTAGTTGTGTACCTTCTCTTTTGATTGCAATCGACTGAACCAAAAGTGTTCAAAATAGCTCAAATTTTAAAAACATTTGCATTTTGGCCTTTTTTTTAACTACAGTAATAAGCCCTTGTTTGAGAGCTTTTCAACGATATATCATAAGTGGTCTTTGGTTTCAGAGTTATAACCAAATAAAATTTTAATTAATGAAATATTTGAATCTTGTGTGAAGGCACATCGGTTCGAACCAGACTTCATCTTCTTCCTTTTGTAATTTTTTTTTTGAATGTGAATATATTGATTAATCAATAATTAATTATTAACCTTTGATTATAAAAAGATTTTTATTTATTTAATTTAATAATAACAATAAAAAAAAGTAAAAATATCTGAAGTTATTAATGAAATAAAATTTTATATATTTTTCATTTTAAAGAAATGTGTATATGATATTTAATAAGTGTACAAGGAAGACATGTGGTGTCCATATCAGATTTTTAAAACTTTATTTCTTAGAAAATAAAATTCTGTGATTTTGTTATGTAATGTTCATTTATGTTATTAACTTACGGCTTTTCTTCTTTGTTACATTTCAGTATCTTTCATTTATGAAAGGAGAAGCATTTTAGAACAAATTTCTTATTATATTTAATTTTTTTCCAGTGAAAATTCATACATACGCTATATCTTTAAACTTATTGTATTTTACTTTCACTGAATAGTACAACATCACCAGATAATTTTAAATCTGAACGTTTTCTCAATAACTTTTTATACTTACACGTATATATTTATGTGGAAACTGTTCTGATTAAAAACTAAAATAAATAAATCACATATACTGATCCTAATACTTGCGCAACATTGATACAAGTACGTAGTTGTTTTTAAAAAATAGAAAAGTAACTGGGTCAATATGTTGTATATAGACAATACTATAGTTCTAAAAAAGCACCAATAAAAAATTGTTAACACCATAATTAAAATACGTATAACCTTTTCATTGTTCTGCAATCATAATGATTAAAGTTGAACCCATTTCTTATCCATCACAAGGTAGTAATACATACACATACTTACTATACATACATTATGAAACAGGAAAAAAGGAAACTTTATGTAATATTTGTTGATGAAAAATTTGTCAAAATAAAATCAGAATTTTAATTTGACAGTATTGAACTGATGTTTACTTTTCCAATTTATTAATTTAATTCTCTTTTCATTATTTTCATTTTAAATGTAGCGCTTTCACAGCGTGTACTAGTTTCAAGCCTTATCAGACTGTTAGTAGCCATATATTTCTCCCTAATAGAATTTAATTTAATTTTTATAGTTTTTTATTATCTCACCATATCAACTTTATTATTAAGTATTTAATTTTTTCATAAGATTAGAAACATTATTCAATCCTCGACTCAGATTTACAATATGAAATTATTTTCTTTGTACAAATAATCCAAAATATTGTTGTTTTTTTTTTTGTGAGATTTTTCTTTTTTTTAACTTTGCATATGTTGCTTTAGAATGGAGTACTTTAATGTAGGGTTGATTATGTTTTAATTCAACCACGTACGGTAGAGTATTATATGCAAACATTGCGAGAAATTCTACTCCACTTCGAACTTCTTTCTGCCTTTCTCGATAATAATTGAATGTTTTTAAAAGATTCCGTTTTTCCGAATAGAATAAAAATTAAAAAAGGGGTTTTATGATCTGGTCGTTATTTATTTGAATACGACTCCTGGTAGAGCTTTGTCGCTCAATAACACTATAATTCATGGTAATAGCCACATCATTCATGATTTATGACAGCTCTATCATAAATCAAAATAACTTGTCCTCCATGTTTGGTAATTTAACATAAATTTACTGATTGCTTGTTGTGTAATATTTACCTGCTATTTTAAAACTGTAATTAAATATTTATGAACAGATTATTACATAGAAGTAAATTCACGGGTTAAAATTTATAGATTTAAATTACAGCAAAAAAAATATCATTACTTACTTGTATTATCATTTAATAACAATTATATTTTTTGTGGAAGTAATAGGTATTTTTATAAACTGAATTTTTTACAGTTCGGGTAGTCAGTTTAATGACCTCACCAAAATTTGGCTATTTAAAATCGTACTTTCACCAAATGTGCATTACTATTATTACATTTTAACAATTTAATTAATTATAAAAAATTAAAAAGAAGATAAAATACCGAGTTATTAATGATTTATAAAATAACATGACCGGAATTTGGAAATTTGAAATCGAATATTTCCCCATTTTTCTTTTTTTTTTTAAATGTCTGTTTAAACAAATTATTTCCAATCTTATATAAGTATCTCAATCCGTTTTTGAAATAAGTAGTTTTCTATAAAAATTTACAAAAAGACAGATAGAAAAAGGCGTTACCGGATTTATGCAAATAAGAATTCTTATTTATATTTTATGTAAGGATTTCAAACTTCTCGTGTAGGGTTACATCGGTATAATCTTTACATTGTACACAGAATCGCTGTTACGGAAGTTGTTAAGTATACGAAATTCAGTATTGTTTAATTGGATTTAGAAACAATGCTGCTTAGTCGTTGGATATCCACCTCAGATTGCTAACCAGCAATTATCTTGAGCGCAAATGGAAACCTCTTAATAGTAATTGTGGATAATAACAATAATAATAATCGTCTATTTGTTAAAGTATCTACTTGTTTGTTACTTAAAATATATTTAATTTATTATAAACGGAGTTATTTCATTTTATTTTCATAATACACATAGGAAAGAAATTGAAGGCTGATAAGGACTATAACTTTACATAGAAACTTGTTTTTTGTATGAAGTTTAATCTTTTATCATTAACTCCATTTTTTTAATATCCTAAAATAAAACATATATGACTAACGTTTCTTGCACGTTAATATTAAAAAAAAATAATGTTTCAATTTAAACTAAATTCAAAGAATCGTTTTTTACTATGTTGTATGTACGTGTGTGTGTGTGTGTGTGTGTGTGTGTGTGTGTGTGTGTGTGTGTGTGTGTGTGTGTGTGTGTGTGTGCGCGTGAGTACTATGTTAAATGATGGAAGCGGGTTGCATGAAGTAGGAAAATTACTGAAATAGAGAGATGAAAGGGTACAGTATTCATGTAAGAGAACAGAACAGGGTCGAATGTTAAATGAGAACTTATTTCAATTACTCGTAATTCTACAGATACAGAGTGTCGGTAGAGTAAGGTTGACTGTTTAGTGGGTGGTGAAATTGTAGTGTGATGTATAAAGAGGAGGATGAAGACAGTTGGAATGGGCAAAAAGCTGCAAAAGCTCAACGTGCGCTGAAGGGAACGCAAAACTGACACATTCCACTCTTCACCACTTCACACCGTCATCTGTATACCCCTCACATGCTCACTTCTCTTTTCCCTTTCCTCTTTTAATATTTATATCTCTATTTCTCTCATTCATTTCCCCTCTTTTTTAAACCTTTATCTTCACAATCCGTCAGTATTTGACGTTACTTTATGCCGTATAGTACATGCAATGCTTTTAAATGTGTTCGTATATAGTTTGTGTGCATGTGTACTTCTAGCGTTGAATTAGTTGACTATGTTGAAACGAGTATGTAAAACAAAATAACGGTTAATTTTAGTCGGTTCGGTGGAAAACCATTCGTAATCTATTTTTGAATGTTAACTTATGCATAACGTTATGAATTTAATGACAGATTTATTTTATTACATTTTATGCGAGCAAGAGTAATAGAATTTTATGGTTCCAACATAGCCTACAAATATTAAATTATGTTATCCATAATTTTCCTTTTTCGCTTAACTTTTATTTTCATTTAATGTTTTTAGATCGGTTGAGCATCCAAAATTTTTGGTCCCTAAACGATCAGAAAAATGTGATGACATCATTATCAGCTGCTATTAGGTAATATTACATGTTATCTATTTAAATGATTTTGATCGGCTTTAAATAACATAATACATGTATAATTTTTACCAGGTGTATTATTATGCCTGATCTTAGGTAAAAAATTATTAACTCTGAATAGTATCTTAACTGACAGTCATTTGTACAATCAACTAAGTAATTGTAAATGCTATAACTTTCTATTTGTTTTTTTTTTTAGGATAACACGGGAATCTTTCGAAAATTGCGCTTTCTTTTGATAATTGTCACATTGGTAAGTAGATATCTTATATATATGATATAATGTAGCACTACAAAGATTATTAATAATATCTACTTCTAGATTGTATATTGTAAAACTCTTATTTTATAATTTTGATTAATGTAAATCTGTTTAAACTAAGCCTGTATAAAATCAAAAATTTATATTAAAATTAAATGTAATCAGCCAATCTCCGTGGCCCTGTAGGTAACTTTTCGATATTCGTGTGGAGGATCCAGGTTCGTATCCCGGTAAGCCATCTTTTCATAGGCTACCAATTTCCACTGGGCTAATGACTATAGCTGTTTTTTCATAACAATAAAATAAAATCTAATCAGATTTATGAATTTTCTTGTTATATTTTACGTCTTATAAATTACCAATCTTTCCTTAATTGTATGTGAAAAATGATAACCTATACCAATTATAAATTATATTTCTTATCTAAAAATAAAATAATTTCTCATCTTGGTTTTTCAATGATTTTATCTTCACCGATTTATTTTTACAGGTCTTAAACTTTTTATTATTTTAATATTGTGTCATTTTATTTCAGTTTTTCTCTTGAGAAAACATTACGTAGTTGCTGGATGTGTTTTTTTTTTTTTAATGATGTGAGTAAATGAAAAAGCTTTGATTTCATATATATTTCAGTATACATTTGTTAATGTATTACTTGAAATCATTTTACTGTAAGATTGATAACTTTCCAGTAGATTGTTAAAGTATTTTAAATACGCTTTGAAGCTTAATACGGTTAAAAGTGTATAGTAGAATGAAATATAATTAGTGATTTTACAACCAGTTGAGATTTCTTAAAACCTTTTTCTTATTTTTACATTCCAAACTATTTTTTGATCATACAGTACAGGTAAAGCAAAGAAACAATCGGGTCAAATTTTGTAAATCAGAATTTTTTTTACTTAGACAAATTGAAAAGGAACTTTTATCATTTACGAAAATAATAATAATACGATTCTCTTATTAACTAAAAAAATCTGTTTTGTTTTTTAAAAATTAAAATCTATCAATTACATCTGTTTTGAGGGAAGAAATATTTTATAATAAAAGCCATTTATAATAAAAGCCAATTACTACAGTCCAGTTGTAATTTGAAATTTTAATTTTCATTATAATGAAATAATATTAACCTGAAAAGTAGGAAATAGATTTTTGAAGTACTTAAATGTGTAGGAAAATCCAAACTAGGATGTTGATATAAGTATCGCCTGGTTATTCAATTAGTGCAATTTTTTCAATAACGACATTTGATGTGTCACTTGTGTCCAGATCTTCAGTTCTAAACTATTCTTTAGAGAAGAAAATAATTTCAATTAATTTTTACCATTATGCACAAATAAAGAAATTATTTACAATCAAAATTTTTTCGCATGACACTTTTTGGTACAGACCGAATGTTTATGGAAATATCAAATAAGAAGTTTTTTTTTAAAATTATAACAGAACTGTGACTTCTAAACAAAAATCCACATTTAATAATTTTATTGACATTTTTGCAGTATTTAAATAGGAATTTTCGCCTCTGATGGATGATTCATTTGTAATTAAGGTTAAATAAAAAAATAAAGAATTTTAGATTACACAAAAAAAAAACCATGGATTTTACAAAAACTTTTTTAGTGATTGCACAACTTTTACTTGAAATGTGTGATACTATTTTCCTAATGATAGTATATTTTAAGGTAATGTTGCCCCTGATTTTATATACCTTCGCAAAGTTTCTTTTTTAGACATATCTTACAATAACTTGCGATGAAAACCAATTTTATGTACACTTTGAAGTACTGTGATCGATTTTTAGTATCATTTGTTAAATGATAATTTAAGTTTATTTATTTCATTAATTATATTATTAATCTGGAGTGTTGTTCATTCATGTTTTTTTGTTTTGTAATTATTTTAATAATTACAGTTTTATTTTGTTCATGATATAATTTTCGTTGGCTAACGCAAGGATAGCAATCAAAATAAATAGTAAGTCTATAATGAAATTGAGTGATGGCATACGTAGTGTATGTTATTGTATTATTTTTATTTTTAGAAAAAGGAAAAAAAATATTTGATTTGCTCATTTACTTTATCTAGTCTTTAAAAGAAAGAACAAATAATTCTCTTATTAGACTTTCTTGAAAAACTATTTGTATTTATTACTGTACAAACCTTTAAAAAATTTATAAGGAAAATTTAAATATGTAATATTAAGTAAGATATTACTTTCTTCTCTTTGTAATATTAAATGCTATTTTTTACAAGTCTGTGGGTGACTCTGCTACGTCTGAAAATAACTAACTTTTTTCTATTTGAAAGGTTTTAAATTCTGTATAATTAATAGTCACTATTAATTTAACTTTTTCAGAGAATTATAACTGGTTAATTAATATAGATAAAATTAATCGAACAACTTTAAGTGAAGAAAAGTTTTGTTAGCACTTTGTTCAAATTTGAAGGTGATCAAAATAAATTACATGTTCGAAGTTGAAAATTTTATTACTTTAGCATTTAACTCATATATATTTTATAACTTCGATTTAATTTAACTTTTTAATGACTACAACTGCACGATTCTAAAACCTTACATTTTATTTTGTTTTACGATTTATATTTCTTTAACATGTAAGTTATTGAAACTTACCGTGAAATTCAGTCGGTTTTATTTGATTGAAATATATATATCAGTAGTTAAATCAAAAAATAATAAAAATATTAATAAATAAAAACGTTCAATACAATTGACAACGTTTTGAAGGTCATACTACCATCAAGGACAAAAGTACATCGATGCAGCATACTAATTTTTTTTTATGTTTTTCTTATTTTATTTATCCGTATCGTTCATAAAATTTGATTCCATAATAATCTACCGATTCTGCAGCGGTTACGTTATGGGTTCGGTTTAATGTTGCTCACTCTGTATATAAGAAAATCATGTTGTGAGTGATTCATAATCAACGCCCAGCATAAACTACTAAACATAAATTCATGAATATTTGTGAACACGTTCTTCTTACAGTGTAAGTACACAGTAAGAAATAGCTCTTTAAAATATCGAGTTAAATAGATTAAAATGGAGTAACAATGAAATTTAACTTTTTTTTTTTTTTTAATTTTTCGGTAACAAATGAAGATATCAATTTGACGTTTGGGTATGTAATCTTCATGTAAATATCTAAAAATTAATTTCTAGATTTTTTTAAATTCCGAGTTTAAAAGGCTAAAATGGGGTAACATTAAATTTTAATACTTTTGTAATTTCTCTATAACGAATGAAGATATACCCTTGATTTTTTATGTGTTTAATCTTCATTTGAATGAAGATTACATAAAACCAGTTCTACATTTTTTTTGCAATTCGACCTTGAAAGGGGTGAAGAAGTTTAAATATTTTCGAATAATGATTGCAAATTTTTCCCCATTTTTCAGTAAACTAAACGAGATATTCACTCGATTTGCCCTTGCAAATTTCTTCAGATAAATTTCTAGAAATAATTTTTGTGTTTAATTGAATTTTAAAGGGCAAGATAACAATTTTTTTTTCTTTTTACATTCTTGGCGTTTTATGCAACAGCTATTGAATCAATCTTTATGAAAATTGGTTGACAAACATAAATTTATTTTTGTAATTTACGTAATTCATGTTTGTAATGTTTATGTAATTCAGGTAATTTATGTTTTTAATTCTGATTTTGTATTTCCGCGACTGGAAATCTAAAAACCTATTTAATAATGGGTCCTGTACTGACAAAACTGTTGCTCTGAAGAAATTACAATACACTGAATAGTTTTTATAGATTGAAGAGGTTTTAACTTTTATTTTAATTTTTATGATTTTCACAAGCGTGAGTTTAACGAACACAGAGGGCTGCAGAGACGGGAAGGGCATCCAACATTATCTAACCGGGTCGGGAAAAGCAAGTAGCAGTAGTTTCAGATAGCACGGGTGAACCTGAGTCGGGAATGCTAGTATATATATATATATATATATATAAAATTTATTTATTTAATTAAAATTAAAAAGTTTTCTTTTTCTGTTTTCAATAAATCGAAGAAGGTAACCCAAAAAATGTAGAAAAAAGTATGGCTTCAAATCTGCCCTTATTCCTTATTGGCATTGGTATATGGGGATTTTAAAAACGAAGTAACTGAGTAAAAAGTGTTTTATTACATACAGAGTGTATTAATAAAACTGTAAAAAAATAAAACACCATTATTTAATTCTAATTGTTATGTTCTAATTTTTATTATCTAGTACTTAAAAAGAAATTCTCTT
The DNA here is from genome assembly GCF_047948215.1 of Lycorma delicatula. Lineage (NCBI taxonomy): Eukaryota > Metazoa > Arthropoda > Insecta > Hemiptera > Fulgoridae > Lycorma > Lycorma delicatula. The sequence continues at coordinate 108,509,104 of NC_134457.1, forward strand.
TTTTATAAGAAGAGTGAAAAGTGTTTTTTGTAACAAGCTCTATAAAAATTAAGTCAGATCCATTAAAAAAATAAGGTTCGCAATTATTTCCTTGTTTGGAAAGATTTTTAATAATTAAATAAAACTTAATGAATTAAATTATCTTCATTTCCCACATTCTTAAAAAAAGTTTCGATAATCTCATTTTAAATCAAATCTAATTGTGGGAATTGTTTGACAGTCTTCTTTTATAAAATCATTATCAGTTATCTTACTTCATCGTTAACTGATAATTGTTCCGTTGCTTCCGTTGGTTTGCGATATTACAATGATTGAATACCAAGTTTCATATATGTGGAACATTTGTTATGTTAGTTTGTACCAGTTGAGTTACTTTTGTTTTTGATAAAATCTTATACATATATGTTACTTTAATATTAGATTTTCTTTATATACGTTTGTTTAAATTTCTTTATATCCATTTGGTTATAACTACAAAGTTTTATTTAAAACATTCCAATTAAAGCGACAAAATTTAAAGATTCTATTTAAAAATTAAGAAGTCTTATTTAGAATCTTATAAAGGTAAATCAATGATTTTTCTAAAGTATCGTCATGGATAAATAAGTATAATAAGTATCATCAAAGGTAAGTAACAGTATCATAACAGATTATAAATCAATAATTTATCTACTTAGTATCTAAACCGATTGAAATACTTAGCATCATTTATTTAATTCTAATTGATTCATTGAAATTAATTCATCGTCTACATAAGCTACATACAAATAGTATGGGTTCTAAATAAATAAATAATTTACTAAAAATATATTTGTTGTGCTGATAAAAAATTCGTTTCGTTATAAATAAAACATTAAAGTGATCATTTATTTGGCTTATTCTAATAACTCTAAAAATAATTAGCCAACATGTTGTTACGTAAATAGACTGCAGAATTTCACACTCGGTTGTTATGTGGAGGACGATGGAATTTCATAATTCATTATTATCATTTTAATAAGGAAAAATTCATTTTTTTTTAATAAATTAAAAAACAAACGATAAATTATACTTAAAAACTTCATAAAAATTTATGTATAATTTTTAAATGGTAAATATTATTTATATTTGCATAAATATTGTCCCAAGATGCATATGATCTTTATGAAAAATTATTAAAAAAAATTATAAATATTTATTAATTTTAATTATTACTTTTGATATGTTGTTAAGTGACTTAGCTGATTTTTATTCGTACAAAATTTCTAAAAATAAAAGAAAATTATCTCTAGATAGGCCTCTTTTTCCCCAAGAATAAGCCATATTTCGTCACGGTAATGTGATATATCATAAATTTTTCAGGACGTCTTAAAATATTGTTGATCGGTCTTGTCTGTGTTTTGTTGTTTTTTTTTTTTAAATAGGTTTTTATTTACAAGTTCAGAATTCAATTTTAAAACAATAAAACAAACTATTTTCAATTACTTATAGCAGAAAAATCTTTTTGAAATTGTAATTGTATTCTACTTAACAAAAGTTTTCTATTTAACAGATTGAATTTTCCAACCGAAAATACGGTTGTCAGTTTAGTAATTCACTCACTAAAAGACTTTATGAATATTTTTCCTTTCTTTTTAATAAAATTCCTAGTTTCATTGAGAATAATTTTCCTAAAGCACAAAATGTTGTGATTTTTACAGAGACCATGCATTTCAAAAAATAAAAATGAAATAAAGTAAACACTTACAAAATCTCGTACGTTGTCCTCAGTCTCTTCAAGCAATATTATAATTAATTTTTTAATGTTTTCCTCACTGTTGGTAAAATTAATTAAAACACTTTAACGGATAAAAACAAATTCAGAAGCGAATTTTTTATTTTAAACGAGGGCAAACCTTCTCTCCCAGAAATAGTTAGTCATTTACTCACTAGTAATTTTATCAAAAGACAAAGCGGAATAGAATAAATAAATAAAATTTGAAATAATTCTTGTAGAAATAAATTATTTGGAAAGTTGCCAATCCTTTTTATTAAGATACAAGAAATTCATAAAGAACACTGGAAAATTTAACCCGTCTTGAATAACTGATTGTTTTCTTAGATACAAATGCATTACCATTTCAACAAAATTCATTTTTAATATATTTACCTATTTTTTCGTAAATCGTTAATTAGTAATGAAGTGAAGATTATGAAGGTTTAAAATTTATTTATTTCTAAAATTTAATCCTGCAATTATAAACAACCTTATATCTAAGCAGATTAATCTTCGGCTGTATAATTCACGTTTTGCTCGTTGATTCATCGGTAATGAAATCCTGTTTTTCCTTCATAAGATTACGTTTTTAGAAACAGAGTAGCAACCGAAATTAAATTCAACAGATGACTGGCAGGCAGGTCGAGGTTAACACTCACGCAAGAGTTCATTGTACGTGGCGAGAGGGAATTAAGGGTTGATGGAGAAAGAAGATAGCCTACTGGTGGCAAATATTTCCTACTTTGTTAAGACCACCCTTGTACTTCATACTCCACTCAACCGTACTTTGCAGGGAGGTATCCATTGCTCGCTTTCCGTATTTCATTCCAGTCGACAAATTTTGTTTTCCTTCCTGCAAATATGTTTCTTCTCTTGGTAGAATATATTGCTATACTTCAAAAAATTTTCATTTTCTCACTTTTCTGTAAAGTAGTATTATATAAATTTATCTCATGACTACAAAAAAGAAATGTATTATTAAATAAAAATCTGGGAAATTATTTCTACTCTTCAGTGGCTTAAGATTTGAACACGGAATACTAAAATCAAGGTAATAAATTTATCAAAATATAATGTAATATTTTCAGAGAATTTTATCATGGCTTTTCCAACATAACTGTAATTCTGTTTTTTGAATTATTTAAAAATAAAGATGAAAATAACGCTTCTGGTGAAGCAGTTTGAGTTTCGTTATACCTATCATGGTTGTTTTTTAAAAAAATGAATAATATTTAAAGATTATACGTATTAATACCAAACAAATTACATAAATAATTATCAGATAACTTATAACTACTTTAAGTGACAATAACTTTTGAATCCTATAGAAGACGCGACTGGAAAGTTGAGATTCATTTTTCAATCGATAAAAATCGTGTATCTGTTTTTTAAGCCCCAAAGAGCTCAATAATAAATATATTTTATTCTTAACGATTTGAATACGTAGTTCTGTAAAAAGATTAAGGGAAATTTCTGAGATTTCGAGGGAAAACTTTGAAATGGCAATCATTTCACTGGTTATCAGATGTAAAAGAGAATTATACGTTTGAAAATTATTTATTACCAACCGGAGATCAAACGGAGCAGTTCTGTTCCATTACACATCACTTTAATTTGATAGCGAATCGATTTTAGTTATTAGTTTAGCACACAAGAGGTATTTACATATTTTTAATTTTCTTCGAAATAATGATATTAGGAGAATTTTCAGTATGCTGCTATAAAGGCTTTTTATGTTTTCTTCGGCGTTGAGAGCAATTCACGCCCATTAAGAGCCTTATTTCAGAACCATATGAGTTTTATATAAGGGTGCATGCGAAGCTATAACGTTGTATGCTACACCTATCTTGGTTCATCGAATGAGGTACAAACAGGAATATTTTGTTGAGTCCCCAGCGACTCTTTTTGTTGTCTGTGATTGGTATCTCTAGGATTGTCTCTCGAGAGGCAGTCCTTGTTATTTATGGTATAAAGCCTATTAATATCCTTGCGACTGAGCGCCAATTACGTTATAATGCCAAGAAGGTATGGCTAACTTACCCCTAGGCGCATAAAAGGAATAGACGATCAAGGTATCCATTTGTAGCATGTCAGGTGAATTGAATCGTATGATGTCCGTTACACGTATGGTATTTTTCCTAATGTGAGAAGACTGCAGGTTGTTAGGTAGATTATCCCTCCCAATCGGGATATTACCTACTTCGAAAAACACCGTACCCTTCGGGGTACGGAGTTTTTCGAAGTAGGTTGGCCAATTTGGTTTGATTAATTCAGGCTAGTGTCCGAAGTGTAGGGTTATTGATGATGTGCGCCATATTTTATGTTTAACCCAGGTACGAAGCTGAACGTACTAGAGTAATTAGCTTGTGAGGATCAATTCTGATTTTGATCTGCTAGTTAACTGGAAAACCAAAAGGGAATGGAACAGGTGCTGGCTTCCTGAGATTCCTAGCACTGTGGAGGATGTCTGAGGGAGTATGATGCTGTTATGGATTTAGAGATAGAATAGCAACACGGATGACTAGGGTCCCTGTAAGTGCTTACTTCAAGATATGCTTTAAGCAAGATATTCTTGCTTTATGCTTAAAGCAAGATATGCTTTTGGCATCGAGCCCCGATTAGCTGAGATATTCGCTGTTAGAATGATAATGGATGTGTTGAGAACTCTGTGATGGAGTTGCGGTGCAGCTTTGACCTCACTTCCAAAAGCGGATCAGAGTAGAGAGAGGTAGGGTATGTTTTCCTTAACAGCTTATTAGATTTGTGAAACTTTTTCTTGATTTTTGAGTAAATCAAGAGGACTTAGAGTAAATTGAATTGTAGGACAAAATTGTCGTTGTTGCGATAAACATTTGGTTGGTATAACAGCATTTCTGATGTTTAAAGGACTCAGTCAAGTAATGATCTGAGGGTATAGTTTAATTGAAGTTAGATATAGCAACAGTTTTGTGTGAAACCTTTAGTGTTAGAGGAAGCCGCGAATCTGTTAATGTGATAATTGAAGGAAGAAAGTTATAGTAGGTGGTCGTGTTCGGAGTAAGCCGTACAAAGGCAATAGGAAGTTGTGTAATACACTGGATGGAAATGACTACCAAGGCATTTGCATCGGTGGCATTCTGACAGAGGCCAAATTGATGACCGTGATGGGTTATCAACTTTATAGGGTCTAAAGGACGATCTCCAGTAAATCCCATCAAGGCTAGGAAAGGAAGGGGTGGTGTAGCGATCGGGACTATCATAAGGCGGGTGTATATCCTTAGGAAGTCAGAGTGCGTCTCAGAGGAGACATTTGTGTTTATACGGATTAAATTTTGCATTAAGTAAAGCAATTAATTTCATTCAACATTTCGGGTAAAGTACAGGATCACCATTTTAATTCAAAAATAAACTTTTTGCTAGGGAATGTCGATTGAATCAATTCATTAAACTTTATTTACAAAAACATAAATATTAACTTTAAATATAAATTGTGATTTAAAAATCACAATTTAACGCCTCCGAATGGTTGGTGTTACTTTTTCTAAAGAGAACAATATTATTTTATTAAGGAAAGCAATATTAACTGAACTTAGAAAAATAATTATTTTAATTAGTTTTGCAAATGAAATACATTTGTTATAGGCTTAAAAAATAATAAAATGATTCAACCCTAATTGAAATAATTATTAAATTTAACACTAGTAAGTAAATATACTTTGTATATTAAGTATTTAAAATATAAATACTACCAATCAGGAGAGCGTTTGTAAGATTAATGATGTTCACGATTCCTGTGGTGAATATTTATAGTTCACCGTTTTACTTGCTTAGCAGAATATTACCTGCATTTCAAAAAGCTTTACAAAAAAACATTTAATTTCAAGCCTTTGTGAAATTAATTGTTTTATTTGTATTTACTCTTACTACCGAAAGAAACAACAGCTAGGATAATTATGTTTCTTAATACTAATTTTATTTTACCGGTTTTGAAATTTTGTTTGGAATTTCTAACGATTTCTGCCATAAATTGGTTACTTGAAATATTTACAGAAACCCTTTCGTACTCTCCCTATTTCACACACACGCAATCGCGCGCGGGTAAGGAAGAAAGAGAGTTAAATTGGACATGTATTGGTCTATTATCATTATAAAATTGTTATTTAGTTTAAACAGCATTATTTTATTTTTACTCCTGTATTTATAAAGTCGTTAATACGAGTAATGGTAGATTAAATATTGTTGCCTCTAATATCTCTACTGTAGTGGTTAAAGATATTACACTTATTCAGTCATACATTAAACTAATTTATGTTAATATTCAGATAAGATTGCAATAAAAGTGCGCAATAGGCAACCGGCTAAAAGTTCCGTCTGATTAGGCAAATTCGTTTCCCTGCGTTAGTCTTTTCGTATTGTTAATTTTTATGCAATTTTAATACTGAAAGCTATCACAAAACTACTCCTTTGAAAAGATTTATTATAAACAGTGAAATGAATCTAATATTTCTCATTTTTACATTAGCCCTAATATATTTCATAAGGCAATACATAAAAATTGTATGCAAAAATTTGTAATCAAATTCAGTTCTTTTATTTTAAATATACACAGTTATGTTTTATAGTATTTATAATCACGGATAAATAACAATTACTCTCCGTTTTCATGTAGTAGCAAGATACATAAACAAACAATTCTCATCTAAGGTACCTAGGTCCATTGTTATACGTAGGGTAAGTAAATAACCTTAAGTCAGTAGTTTTTTTTATTTACAGTAGTTATTTCGAATGAGTTATTAAATATTGTTCATATTTTTCTTCGTTTCTTGATAATAAAAACCATTTTTCTTTATACATTTATTATTAATCATTAATTTTTACATCACTGCTTAACCCTACAGTCATGCCTAACAACGCTTCATATCATAATCTACTTTATTACTTGGCGTAACTTCCAGTTCATTGAAGGCGAAAATCCAAAATTGGTTAACAATACAAGGATCCTCATTTACTACATCAATATTAAAAAAGTAACTTGAGTTATATTCAGTTTTAAGATTATCACGCTGTCGTTCTCAACTAAGTCGAGTGAAAATACCGCTCAAATCGTTAACCTGCAAGTTGCCAAGCACAAGACAGAAAAATGCCTCAGAAATCCTAGAAAGACTTCAACTTATGAAAACTAAATCACAGCTGTTTACATTGATTCTCTTCTAAATATAAAGGCAAGTCAAAGAAGTTGCAGTTTAAATAATCTCTTTAATCATACTAGAAATGATTGTACTTACAATAACTAATATTTAAATGGATGGTAAAATATGTTATTCAACCTTCAGTCAATATTGAATATATTGCCGCGTTGACAACACAATTCAACAAGAGTGTCTGCTGGCACTGTTAACTACTTCCATGCTATATAATCTACAGTACTTATAGCTACTGAAGATTTTTCTTGATTTTTATTTTTAATTTTACATAATTAATTGCTACTTAATTCTAATTCCAATTTTCGTTTTTTTTTAAATTCTCTTTGAAATATTATAAATTTACTAAAATTTCTAAATAAAAAATGAAGATATTATTTATAATAAACCTATATTTTTACTTCCTTGTACGAAGTAAAGGAAGTATTGTAACCGCGAAAAATTTCAGTTTTCAGATTTCAACGAAAATATCCATTTTGACCATACCTGAACCATTTTGACTACTTTCGGCGTGACGTACATAGGTATTTACGTATATATCTCGTATAACTCAAAAACGATTAGCCGTAGGATGTTGAAATTTTGAATTTAGGACTGTTGTACCATTTAGCCCAAAAAAAATAAAATTAAATTTTACCAAAAAAAGCCAAAATAAAAAAAAATGGATTTTTGATTTTTTCTTAACTGCAGTAATAAGCCCTCATTGGGGTATTTTCAGCGATATATCATAAGTGGGTACTTATTTTAAATGGTTCCAGAATTACAGTCATTTAAAATTTCAATTAATGTAATATTTGGGTCTTACAAGAGGAAGACACATCGTTCCGAATTCGACTTCATTTCCTATCTTTTATTAACTTTTTTTTTAATTTAAATATATTGATTTATTAATAATTGTTAACCTGTGATTGTAAAAAAAAAAATATAATAAATAATAATTCAATAATAACAACAACAAGAATATGAAAAAAATCAATTTTTTCATGTAAGACGTATAAGGACGTTATGTGGTGTCCGCATTGGATTTTTTCTTTTTAATTGTTATTAATTTACACTAATATCTATTATTATAAAACTTCGTGTAAGTTGATTCATAATTAAATTATCACGTTAGAATGGTTCTGTAGACTACTATGTTGAGTACAGCAGTTGTGATGCATTGATATAGTAAAGGAATATAATTAACGTTTGTGATCTTAAAATCCCAGAAAATTAGCTGAAGATGTCCTAAGAGGTCATGAACAACGTGTATATTTATTATTTTTAAATATTCTTATATCTTTTTATTTATTATAATAATTAGATCAGGATAAAAAAAATTACATTAAGCACTTAACTAGTAATATCTTGCTTTTAAAATCAAAAATAATAATATTTAAAAATAAATAATTTTTCACAGTTTTGGTTGTGGTAACCCATATTGATACAATAACCCATATTTTAATTAATAAATTAAAAATATTAAATATCTTATTAAAATAAATCAAGCGTAGGCTAATTATCAAACATCTTATATAGTAACAAGACCGGTGTAACGTACCTGAGTAACGGATTCCTACCAATTAAGAAGAAACTATTAGAGAATATAATAATGGAAGGAATCCAGAAATGAGCTAAAACAAACCCATTTAATAAAGGTAACTGACCCCGTTTAACAATCATCTTTTGTAATACTGCCCACTGACTCACGTAAACAGATGTTTGCTTCGTGAGAAGAGTTACCGGGCCTAGGTTAGAAATGCATGGAAACAAAAGGGCTCGGTCATTCGTCGTCGGACTGGGGTCTGGTCCGGCAGATAAAGAGGATAAGAGTATAAATATTCCGATGGTCAGATGAAATGAGTTCTGCGAAATCAGTTTTAGTGAGACGTTATGATGTGAGTCTGTGAGGAGAGTACTGCGAGACGTCAGTCAGCGAGAGTATTCTGCGGGGAGGTGAGTGATTTTATTATTATTATTGTTCTGGTTGTGAATCCTATGACTAGTATTTGTTTATTATAGACATTTATTATTATTATTGTTTGCTGTTGTCATCATTATTATTATTATTGATTCGTCTTGTTTTACTAATGTTTTTAAACCAATAATGTAGTTATATCAACATTTTAAATTGTTAACCTCTCAATTTGATGATCGAGCCGCGAACACGCTGCAATATTTTTACGTGTGTGCTTAAAATTGTTTAATTGATGAGTCCTTCAATATCGTTCAAACGAAACATTTTGTGTTTTACTTATTTATTTTCATACTGAGTTGTATTAAATATTACAAAAACTCAAATATCTATTGGATGCTATACAATTCGTTTTATACGATTTTAAAACATACATTTGTTAAAAATAGATTTTTTTTCGGTTAGCAGAAAGACTTTTTCTTTTTGTAAATTGTAATGACGTAGGATTTTGTTTTTATAGCAAATAAAATTATAAAATATTTTATACCTTCAAGCAGTTAATCTCTTTCCTAACTGTGTCTTTTTTTTGGAACATTCATTTCGGAGAATATGAAGAAAAGCTGCAGATTATTAAAATAATAATAATATTAATACTCGCAGATTACTGGCAATTCATCTTGACGTGGCCCCCCTCTACTTCACTCTCTCAAAATCATTCTCTCTCTCTCACTCTCTCACTTTCTGTGTGTGGGGCTGTTTCTTCGCGCGTGTGTGCGCTCGTGTGTGAATATACACACTCACTCTCTTTATTATGTATGAGTAAATTTAATTATATGTATATTCGATAATAAATATTTTCCTCGTTTTGTGTCGAAAAGTTGTATTATTTTTTGCAATTAACCCATAAGTGCTACAGATTTTTTTTCTTTTTAGTCACAGAAAGTTGCATATCCAAATTAACTAAATTAAAAATGTAAACGAGTTAATAATCTAAATTAAGAAAGGGTTTAATAGAACCATATTATTATTTACTACGTTGATAAAAGCAACTGAGTAATTCAAAAATTTTTCTGTAAATCTCTAGGTTGTAAACCTTTTTTTTTTATTATTTATACATTATATATTTTCCGTTTTATCGCCTTTTTATGCATTGGCGCACCGACGTGTGCGTGTAAATGTGTGTGTTATCTATGAATAGTATAGTTTTTATATATGCTTCCGTTATGATGCAGTTAAAAGAGAAAAGTTAGTTTTCGATTTTCTTTTCCATTTGGAAGCGGTTATTTGGATGAGAGTGTAGCTGTCTGCCGGTAGAAGATAGAAGTTGAGGAATAAAAAGTAAAGCCAGAGGTGGAACCCACAAATGGAGCAGTAATACGTGAGCTGCAAAATGCAGCTTTAAGAAGAACCCATCTCACTCTACCACCCCCTTACAACGACGACCGCTCGGTACGTTCACCAAGATAAAGAAATACATTACGCCCCGTCGTGTACTTCCTCTATGTTGCCGTATTTCTAGTTTTTCTTTGTGTGTATGTGTGGGGTTGTGTTATGTTTCTCTCGCTCTCTCTCTCTCTCTGTGTGCGTGCGCGCGCTTGTGTGTAGAACAGTAGATTGTTGGTGGGACGGCATTTTAAGTTCGCTATGTGCTGAAGTATGCATCAATCATACAAGCAGCAGCCACCGCAGTTTTGATGGTGGGAACGACTACTGGAACTGTTCTTACTCTTTTAAAATGAACGTTCTTTGAATTATAATTTAATTTTTTTATTTCTTTTCAATTTAATTTAAAACTTTTATATTTTTTGCAACAGTAATTTCGTATCCAATTTAATTGAAAGAAAACGCTATTACTTTTATTTTTTTAAGATTTTTGTTATAAAATACTATAAGTTACAATTTAAAAATTCAATATATATATATATATATATATATATATATATATATATTAAAAACTATAAAAATAACCAGGTAAGATGTAAAAAAAAAATAATAATAAAAATCAAACTACGCATCAACCCAAAACTGCTATTTTATAAAATATAATTTTATTTACTCCTGGAAAAAATCGTGTAAACTAATTGTCACTTTTTCAGTGCGGCATGTTCCCAGAATTACTATGTAAGCGAGAAAAGATTTTTGAAGAATAACTGTAAATAACTGTATAATTTAAAAAAACGTTGAAATTATTGCAGAATTATAAGCGCACAAAAAAAAAATTCACTCAAACACATTAACATTATTGAAGAGTAGTTGGATAAATGTACTTTGTACTCTTAAATGTACTGCATTTAATGTCATATTAGGTTTCATTGTTTTTTATATAGACTTTCTTGGCTGAGAAAATAGCTAACCGTTATCAGTCTGTATAATTAATACAAACAACAATAATTATCAACCTCTTCCAATAAAACACAAAAAGAATAATATAGCTCTTCGCTTCTAGTTATAACAACATCCTCACAACACATAAATTAGTTATGCTAAATCACAGTCAAACATTTTCTCATCTTTTCAAATAATTCAACTGTGGATAAATTATTTGAAACGGTGATGAAAGTGGTGAACATTTCTTTCTTTTTGTCTGTTTTATTAATAAGAGATTAAATTTTACATAAATATTTATTTTTTAATTTTATTTATAATTCTTAATCGGTATATAGTGGCATAAAATTTCCACATCATTCGGTTTTTTCCGGCTAATTCATGAATTTTTAATGAAATACGTTTTCTCTAATCAGAATATCTAAGTAATAGGCGCTCTCTTCAGACCCAAAATCTAATTTTATTTTTAAAATCTAATATATTCAGTGATAATTCTTTTACAAATATTTCGAGATTAATAAACTCCAACCTATATTATTAAGAAAATTATCCATATTCTAGTAATATGTAATAAACTAATCAAATAATTGGGCAGTAAAATTTGGTTAGTTTTTCTGGTTTATATTTTTTTACAATATTCCTAAAAATGTTATAATTATTGAATTAAGTTTGTGTTCTTAAAAGGAAAATTATCCAACATTAATTCAAAATTCGGTCGATAGAATTGGTAAGCGGTAATATCTTACTTAATTCATAAAATGTTTGATAAAACCATAAAAACTTTTTTATTTTTATTCAGTACGGTTGCTTAATACATATTGTAAAATCGTGGTTTGTAAATTGAGTGAGGAAGTCTACCTTATATTATATTAAAAAAAATTTATTTTTTCATGAACTGTACTCTGTTCGATCTTGCATCACAAAAACTTTGATGCAAGTCACTGTTTAAGGTGAAGAAAAATAAAATAATTGCTGGAAGCTATGTCAGCGCTTTGTGGTGGGTGATTGAAGATTTTCCAATGAAATTTTACCAATTACCTCACTGTCTGATCTGCCGTATGCGTCCGGGCATTTTCATGCAAAAACAAAATTCCGCGCTAAAGCATCCCACGTGTTTTTGTTATAGTTCTTTTAAAATTTTTTAACGTTTCACGTACCTATCGGCATTCATAGTAGTTCTGCGATCACTAAACTCAACAGCAAGATACCATTTTCCCCCAAAAAAAACAATAGCCATAAGCTTCTTTACCGAACGTTCTTGTTTGAATCTCTGGTAACAATTTGATTCAACACCTTCATTGTTGTCACGCTACAAAAATTCATCAGCTGCAGCAAGTCATTTATCCTTGTGTATATTGACAACTATCTTCGATGTCAATCTTTCACACAAATTTTTTATAGCTTAATTTTTCAATCAAAACTTCTTAAATCAAAGACCGTGAAACATCAGAGGAAATTTTGACACGGTGGAACGCCGGTTTTCTTGAAAATTTCCTCACCTCATCAATCAAATCATCCGTTTTCACCGATGGTGGACCTCTACGCTCTTCATCATGAACGTTCATTCATCTTTCTCGACATGAACGTTACCACCATCTTACATCAGCGTCACTCACAACATTTGGCCCAAAAATATCACAAATTTGCCACAGAATTGTTTTTGGCCATCAAAAATCGGTTTTCTCTTTGTACTTGACACTTGAGTTGTGACATGGGATCACGAATTGTGGCACTCATTATAAATGAATGAACATAAACAACAACAAATTGACCAAACTATTGTTGCTAACAGCTGACTATAGATTAAACTTTACAGAATGTAGAGAATGAAAGTACTAATTATTAGTCATTGTAAATACTAAACGTTTAAATATATAACATCCTTAAAGTAGATATTTTTAATTTAAATGCTCATTTAAAAAAGTATGCCTTGAGATAGGCAGTATAGTGTCTCAGATTAAAAGTTTTTTTATCCTAGTAGAAACTGAGGATACAAACGTATAAAGAAATTATTGTGAGCCAGTAAAATTAATTTTACGAGCCTCTCTCTTAATTGACATAAACTCGATGTTTTTCCTCTATATTGGAAATTCTTGTCTGACACATTGAGTTGATATTATCTGTATAAATACGAAGTAGGTAAATTGCATTTGTTTTACTTTCCTGGCCCCATAGTTCTAAAGAACTAGTTCTGTAGAACTCTGCTGCAAGAAGGAAATTATTGTAATCAGTCAAAAAAATAGGGTATGGATTCTGTTTACATTTGTTGACTTTTCATGACCCAGGGATCCCAAAAAACAAGAAAAGGTGGGGGTAATGTTCGTACATACGTACGTATGTACTTGTGTTGGCTTGTTTGAAGCTTAAAAACGTTTGACAGGACCAACCGGTTTTGTTTAAGATAAGTACAAAAACTCGTTTATGCAGGCAGATTTTTTGGTAAACTTTTGAGGACAATATCTTCAGGGGCTGGGAAAGATAGTTTTTTTGGGGTTAATTTTCTCAAAATTTTGCAAACATAACCCCACTTTAGGTCAGTATATGCATGCATGCTTATATTACATTTTAAGAAAGATTTTTGCCGAAATTCTTCCTCTTCTCCAAAAATAAATAAATATATATCTCTCTGTTTGTTGCATATTTTTTAACAGAGATTTTTTATATCTTCTTAGGCATAAAATTAATGCAGTTGTCCCAAAAAAATACTTTGGAGACGATATTAGGGGCGGGAGAGCCGATAAAAGTTTAAAGATTTAAAAAAAAAAAATTATTTTTGATTTATTTAAATATGATGATAATTTTACAATAAAATATTAACATAAATTTACCCACCTACAAAAAAAAGAAGAAATCTTAGGTAACTTTTTTTAGATATCATTGTTTCCAGTATATAAGAATCAATAACTAGTGTAAGGAAATTATTACAACTTTGTTGTCAGTATTACAACTTTTTTTTTGAGTTGAAAATAAAAAAGCGTTTTTCATTTTCAGCTTAAAATTTTTTTGAAAATTATGAAGAATAATTATGATTTAAATAAGTATATTTATTAACCTTAAGCATTTAGTTTCCAAGAAAAGGACTGCATAGGAATACAAGTAAATGTTAGACATTTTTGTAATCAGTAGTCTACTATGATTATGTGTAATCATAGGACCGATCGGATGTAAGGTAAATTAGTTTCTTTAATTCAGCTCCTAATATACAGGCTAATGTGTTATACAGGAAATTAATGACAAATACAATTCAACGCTAACGTATGAAAGTGAAAACTTTGTATCATTTGCTAAATAACAGATATGAATTTGCGTAACAATTAAAAAGCATTAATTTGCTGAACTTAATTATTTATGTAACATTTATTTCTGCAGGAATATTTAAACATTTTCACTGAAATGCTTAATTTCACTTAAAAATGATTTTTTATTAAATTTTTTAAATTGTTGAAAAAAAGATTTGAAGAACTTAAATTTTAGTATAATTCTTTCTTCATTACACAAAATTCGTTCGGGGTGTTAATTCATTACTATATTGTTTGCTGTTCAATGTATTTATCCTTTATAAAGTTCATTTGTTTTTCCTCTATGTTTTCTAAACATGAAGGTTGGAAAATTCTATGTTTTTTATTTATTATTTATTACAGGAGCATTATTATTTTTCCTTATTACAAGAGTTTATTACCTTCATTTTTCATGTGTTTTCTTCACGCTCATTCCTTCCTTTTCTCAGGTCAATCATTTTTTTTTAAGTTTCTGTATATCATAAAAGCAAATCTTAGTAAAAACCATTCTTACTTGTACATTATTTGAATAATAGGAACAAAAAATAAGATTTGTTTAAAGATATTTGACAATTTTGTAATTTGTTTTTCACTCCTCTTAGTCCTTAGTTCGATATTTTTATCCTGTTAAATACCTTATTTAAACAAGTTAAATGTTAACATTATCACATATTTATTGACACGCTCCTGAAAATAATCTGTTTTAATTTTTCCTTAATCATAATACTTGGTAATTATTTAATTGTACTTTTCTTCATTATTACTATCCTACGTTGATTGAAGATTTTACGTTAAGAGAGAGTTGTTTACAATATTAAATACATTCCTTTAAAAATAAAAAGCTACTCAATTATCCGAATATATTTTTAAATCAAACTCAACAAACTTTCGAACTATATATACCATTAAATATAAGACACTATCGCAGTTGGTGTACTAATGTTTAAAAACTAATTGAAGCCCAAGACTCCTTATTATAAAAAAATTATTAATGTTCTAATATGTCTCTAAACTTTAGGTAAAGCTTCCTAAAATACTTAATCGGTTGGTAGTATCATTAAATACTGAACTGAAATTCCAAGTTCGATGTTCTGTGTAAGTCATAAAACAATTGCATTTTGAGTGAACTGTCAAGGAAATCTAAATATTAAAACGGTAAATAATGTTTTACTTTATTTTTGGCTGAGGTCAAAAAGTAATGAAAAGTGAGTATTTAATTTTTGTAAAAATGGTACTAAAAATTATTAAATAAATATTATTAGGGAACGGTAGGGTTAAAGGTCGTTGCCATGCTGAGCAATTTTTAAGTTGTTATATTTGACAAATATTCCAACGCTGCGGTTAAATTCTTGTAACAGTGTACGCATATACATATTGTATGAGTGTGTATGTATGTGCTTTATTGTGTATATACCCACTTCCCCAGTGGCCTTGAGTTAGGATAAAAAAGCAAATTGATAGCGGATGGTTGAATGTAATTCGGGGGAAAGGGTTGGATATGAGGGTGGATTGGGTTGCTTTGCATCTCGTTGGTGAATTACCACCGCAACGGGATTCCATTCATTTTGATACTAATAGAAAAAAAAATAATAAAAAAGGAAGAAAAAACAGAAAATCTGTCATCGGCCATGACACTAATGAAAATATTCCTAGCAGACATCTTCTACGTACGGAGACAGAAATTTAACCAGCTTACAAAAAATAAACGTATATAACCACCAACAAAAAATGCCGATATTTTTGCAATACTTTATAACCCTCACAAATTTAAACAATTCTAAAAAGATACGCTTCCTGTGCCGTTATTCTCTTGTGGTGTTAACAGTGACAATTTCCTGACATATAACTAGCTTTAAATTATCCGACTGAAATAGAAAATGCTTTATTTATTCCTTTTTATTAACACTTTTCTAATATTTTTGTATGATTAATATTTCATCGGTGTTTTCTAGTCACTCTAATTGTTTTAAATAACTTTATGTTACACTTAAGAATAATTTACGAAAATTCTTGTTTTTGAATGAGAGAATTAACAATCTTTTATTAGCATCATTTAAATCCGTTGTATTGTCATGGTTACCGTTTTTTGTAATATTTTTGTGTGTTATCTATGCCGTACTTGGGCAATGAAATAAATCAGTTCATCCGAATACCACATGTGATATTCCCATCGGTGTTCTACTAGGAAATGATGAACTCTATAAAAAAAACACACCTATGTCGAGTCTTTAACAAGACTGAGTGACATTAAGGAACTGAAATTAAAAACGCAACTACCTATCCGATAGTTAAGAAGTTGAGTTCAACCGCAACCATAACATAACACAAAACAAGAAATAAAAATAAACTTAAAAATAAAACTAAATAAACAAAACACTACAAAAACATCAAACCTTATAACACAAGAACAACAAATCCAAGACACAGGAAAGAACAGGCGGAACCCTAAATTCCGTCGGCAATACGTACTCTTGCCAGGTACACGATGAAACTTTCTACGATTACCCATTTGGCTCGGTTTTTCCAATTCTCACGGAGATACAATGTCGACCCGATAATGCCGAGCCGACAAATAGTCTCGTGCGCAAAAGTTCGTATTTTGCGCATCCTTGAATCACATGGTATGCGTTATCTAGTTGTCCACATCTGAACACACACCTGAATCCACCCTCGCTAGCTCTTACCACACTCATCACGCGGAGTAAGGCGTTCTCGGTATCCTTTCCGGGACGAAACCCGTACTGATTTTCCATCAATAAGCTTTGTGAGATCAGCCACTCATTTATACGCTGGTACAGAACAATACCCTTCTTCTAACATACTGGGAAGAATCCTTCTAACAGTAATTTGTTAAGCACACGTGTGATTGTTTTCCACTAACACCAACCGAACGAACAAGGAGTTCTGCCGTTATTCAATCGAAACCTGGAGCCTTGCCCCTACCTAAACTGCAGATAACTTGACGTACTTCAGCATCAGTAATCTCCAAGGATACTGCACCTCCGCGGAACCTAACAATCTCACACCGCAGCAGCAGATGGTATGCGGTTTCTCCAGCTTCACTATCATCGGCAGTAGATCCTCAAGCTCTTAACCATCAAGTTCTTCCTCAACGCCTTATATTAATAATGGTAACGGAAGGTTACCGTGTTATTTCACGGGAGGCAATCTTGGTGATTGTAAGCGTGAAACCGATAAATTTAATAGCGAAAAAAACAGCAGCGTTATGTCGTTTAGAGGTCAGGTGAATTGACTTCAGAAACGTTTGCGAAATAGAACGGCATGGCAATGCTTTATGGCAGCGTTTTATCCAGTCCAAAGTTATTAAGCTTTAAAAACGCCAATACACGAACATATGTACGTGCAAACCTTACTTCCCCTTTATTTGGGGTCCCTGGGTGATGAAACGTCGAGAAATACAAACAAACCCGTACCTTACTTATTTTATTGATTACTGTATTTTAGCATAGCTCTAAAGCTATATGCCGGAAATGTAATATTTCATTAAAATCAGTTAAAGATCTGAAATATAATTCCAGTTACTATTTCTTTTAATTTCAGCATTTGTATTTATTAATCCTAAAAAAAGTAGTGGAAGTTTTTCTAATCTGTGAATATTTTTGCTGCCTTAATATAATTATACACTATCAATGGAAAAATAACTTGAAGTTGCTTAAATGTTTCATAAATGTTTAATTTTCCATGTAATATAGGAGCATTTTATTTGACGGAATGTAATGCGCAGTTTCGTATAGCAAATAAATTGAGCTATACATCCCTTTTCTTTCCTTAATCATCATCTAATAGTGAATTGTGACAAAATAATTACACAATAAGAGTTAATAATATGTCGGTGTTGGTAGCGAATCTTTTACACGTTGTGATAAATGGAAGGACGGAAAAATTAAACTGAAAGAAAAAACCGGTTAGATCGTTGTTTGGTTACAACGTACCTACAATGAGTACTGGTTATATTCATAGAAAGTTGATAAACAAACAAAAAAACAGATATTAAAAAATATTGGATTTAAGGGCTAGATATCACGTCGTTATTTATTTATCAGCTATGTAGAAAATGAATACCGAACTCGATGCTCGGGAGCATATATCATGATTTAATTTTCGCGTACATATAGCAAATAAAAATTTTAAACCTCCTTTCAGCTGTTCTCGTAATAATTGAAGTATAATGTTTTTATGCCAATATTATGTGTTATTTTTTTCACAATATTACTAGTAGTTTCTAAAGCGTGAAATTCGTTCTTATAGGCCGGAATTAGGTTTTTTTTTATATATTAGAATTAAGACGATAGCCTATCTCTGTTGTTTGTTTGTTCGATCTGGTTGTAGCTTATAGTAATAGATAAAAGAAACTAAATCTTACTCAGGAAACTTTAAAACCAACGGTGTCATTTATTTTTGTTAACGGTTGATGGGATTGTAACCCCGACCTCCTGTTTGGTCGATTTCTGAGACCTAAAGGATTGGGATATACCACTATCCGCTAGTAAATCCATCTGCTGTCAGCCTCTCCCTCTCATTCTCTCACGCTCACTCAATCTCGCTTGGTTTCTTACTATTTCACTTCGATTTACACCAACGGACTATAAAGGCACAGCTTCCGACTATTGTAATCTTTCAATCTGTCCTCAACACGTAAAGTTTTAAACTTAATTGTCTACGTTCTAAATCACTGATTTTTCCTTAAATCTCCCATATGCCTATAATTTTATTGAAATGTAGGAAGAAAGGAATTCTTTATTTTTTCTCTCTCAATACAGCAAGACAATTTATTTTGTAGATATCTATTAAAAAAAAATATATGTTTAAATTAATTAGGTTTAACATATTTTGGTGAAGTTGTTATTTAATTACTTTTTTTTCATTCATTTTATTTCCTAACATTGTATATTACTATTTTACTACTGAGTACCTGCTACGTACTTATTATGAATTGTGGGGTTATGATTATTGAGTGAAGGCTACTAAAAGCTTCGTTATGAACATAATAATGTTAGCGTTTAGTTTCGGTACTCTTATTTTACAATTAATATAAATTTTAATGTAATACAAATTTTTAGTATTTCAGCATTTATTTTTATAGCGTTTTGCCTTTTTCGCTTCCTCTGAGAAAAAAGATAAAGAATATTTAAATCTGTGCTGTAAATATGAGGCTTCTGTACTGTTTTCTGGTTACTCTTATCTAGCATTTCTCTGGAAAGAAAGAGCCATGATGGATGTGGAAGCGTTTATAATTTTGATAACAAGATTACCGATGGTGGTAGATAATTGTACGTTTTATATACATAATAGTACATAATATATATTATCAACTAACCAAAATGGTAATATGGGGAAGATATAATTTTAAATCCATCTTTACTTGAGTACATATTTAGCCACACGTTACGTGGTGATGAAGAAAATTTAAGCATTTTATAAATTTTTTTAATTAGTATTATTTAAAAACTCATTCACTGAAGAATCAGAATGAAGTACTGAAGAATGAGAACTGGCAGATATTTAAATTAAGGAGATCTATTTTAAATATTTATTTACATTTAAACCCCGCGCAAAAGTTAGCTGTTCTGTAACAAGGCGGGGCTCCATTAAACTTTGGCATTTGTGTTTTGCCACTGACAGGTTGAACAATCTTGATATGAATCCTATTTATTTTAAAGTAATGTTCATAGTACACAGTAAATATGATATTAAAGCCTAATGAGAAATAATTAGTCAAACCTTGACAAAATTAGTGATTTTATAATTTAAATTGGATTAAACATTATTGGATTGTAAATAATGTAGATTTTTTAAGCACTGATCCATGGTGATGGTTTCTAACTGATAGATCGGTGGTTGATATTCGCTTACTAAATTGTTGAAATTATTATAGTCAAAAGTACTAAAAATGATTTTTTAATGAAAAACTTTTTCGCTTTTATTCATATATTTTCTTATTTCTTTAGGAGAAAGATCAAGTTAGACTTTGGGAAGTGTATTCTTATAACGGTGTTTAGTGCCATTTTACTGCTTACATACGATAGAAGCAGAATACATTTCAAAATTACAGAGCTATAGGTAAAACTACATACAGTAATCGTATGAATAGATTTTGGTATATTAATCTGCGCTGTAATTTTCTTTCAAAAAATCAAAATAATTTTTCAGTTAAATATTTATTGTTAAAGAAGGTAGAATAAGTTATAGATAATTTAATGATATCACGTAATAAATCTAGCTTGATTTATTTCAATTTTAAACGGTTGATTTGTGTTCATGAATTTTTAGTTAAAATTAACTAAAATTCATTGATATATTATCATATGTTACATATGTATGTCATTGTTAGCTTTTAAATTAGTTATCAATAACTTTGATTATATAGCTGTGAAACGATATGCTTTATTGCAATGCAAAACAAAAGTTGTAATTTATCCAAATGTAAACAAATAAATTATATTTTCCATTTTTTCTTTCTTTTAGTTTAGCATAGATTTCAGATAAGGAGATGTAAACAAATAAATTTAATTATACGATAACATATAATGTAAAAGGTAATTAAGTTTAGATTAATGAATCGGTTAGGTTAGGAACGAATAGATAAATATAAATGAATCGAACCATTCAAGTGATTGATAAAACACTCTTGAGAACCATTTTGTTACACTAATTTACTGGTACATTAAATTCTCTCACTATATTCGTAATCTTATACGTTAAAATAAATAAACTAGAATTTAAAACATAATAAAAATTCACATTAAAAAAAAACTAAAATAAAATTGTAGTACTATAATGTGTAATTGTATCATGTATTGTTGTATATTCTTGTCTCTACAGTACGAAACATTTGCTGTCGTAGAATATTGTTACTGTCTCTAATATATACTAAACCTTTTATCTGTAAATCTTTTACAAAAGTTTTTTTATCAATACCTTATATTTTTTTTTCAAATTTGAAGCATAAAATCCCTATAAATTCGTTTGTAATTCAGTCTTTATCTTTTAATAAAAAAACTTATTTTTATAATACCCACCAAATAATTTATCCTAACTCTAATTGATGTCTTAGCTATGTACTAATCATAATGGTCGTGGAGCTTAAAAGATTGAGGAGAATTATTAAATTTGAAGGAAGGACCAACAATTGATATAATTAATATTTTTTAATTTTAATTTGCAAATAAAATCACACAGCTGTACAAATTTTGACCGCATTTGCTACCATTGACTGCTTATTTAACATAATAATTATGTAAACACATTTATAAAAGACCATCTGATTAATTAGATTAAAAATTCTCATACAAGCACAATATAAATATATTCTAATTAATAAAGCCAATTTTTTTTTTATTATTTACAATATTGTACTCATAAAATATATCAATCATTACATTTTTGTTCGAATAATGTACGTAAATAAATCAATTTATGCCTTTCACGTATGTAATAGAGTTCAGTTACTACAATATAAGAATTTAGATTTTTGCTTTTTTGGAAGATTATATTCTTTAACATTGTATGTACTTTTGTTCTTTTTACTTCACATCATTGTTCGTTCCTATTCCAAGTGTATAATACACTGATTATACCTATTATATTTATATAATAGGTATTATAAATTCACAATAAATAATAATAATTACAGAAATCAGTTATTTATATTAGGGAGATAAAAAATACTCATTAAAATTAAGATAATAACGGAGTATACAGGAGTTTTTTATTTGTTGCAGACTCTATAACTAATATAATGAAAAATCTATAATCTTTACTATTGTGACTTTCGCATTAAAAAAAATCTTATTTAAAAAAAAAATAAAATGGGTACCACGTAAACATATATTAATGGACGGGATGAAACCTTAGGGCTTGAGCTATGAGTATGTAAAAGGAAAGATGAAAATGGTTTTAAAATTTAGAATCTTAATACAGAAAATTTATTTATAAGTTATATAATTTAATATATATTCCGTGTGTACTTTTTTAAACCTCAGTTTTATTTTTAAATTACGTTGTAATATTTCTGTTATAAAACTTATTTTCTCTCTACTAAGATTTTAACAAAAAGACAGTGCCCAATTATCATTTAATTTGTTTTTAAAAGCACATCCTTCATGCAGTTTACAAAAACGAAAGATATTTTATAAATATTTCGTTATAGTTTTAAATATGTTGGAAGATTTTCTAACTCTTCACGGTTATAGGAATTTTAATCCGTAAAATGATAGTTATTTTAATTCCTAATACGTGGAATGGAATATTTTAAAATAGCATAATACATTCGCTTATGTTGCTGTAAAATAAATGGACATAAAGTGTTTCTTTATAATAGCGGAACATTGAGAAAAGTAAAGATTCATCCGTAAATTTGTTTTTTTTATAATTTTGTTAAATGTGTATTGAAGAGTTTTATTTAGTATTTACTTGTTAGAGCTTGCTTCACATCAGGAATATTTACTGGACCTCATGTATTTTATTACATTTAAGAAATATTAATGCTTAATGCTATATTCCTCTGAACAGAATATAATCAAGAACAATAAATTTTTAAGGTTATGAGAAAAGTTGCAAAAAGAGAAAAAGGAATTACTTTTTTTAATAACTTCAAAGTAATATAGTAGCAACAACTAAAAAAATGTGGTGATTGATTACAGATAAAATATATTAAATAAATTCTTTAATGCTTTCTGTTTTTTTTATGTTAATTAATATTTTTAGCAATTATTTAAAAAATAAATAAATTTTTTCCGTAGTTAAAAATTACTTCATCAATCGAAATATTTTTTAATTAACAACTGTGATGTGAAACAGTAGTTCCTCCCGGGAAATCATCCGCGCATAACTGTATAACGATATCCGATTGACGACTCACAACCGACGACGTCGGTAGACTGAGTGTTTATAGATATCTGTGAATGCGTTTATTTACTTTGGTTTCACAAGGGACAATAAAAAAATACATAAAAACTGATGAAACTTCCTTCACCAACAATTCTCAAGTTTTTTTTTCACGTTTTTATGATATTGTTAAAGTGTCTATTGAAAAGTTTTATTTAATACTTAGCTGTTGTTCATTGCTTCTCAGAGCAGTGCTTATCGAGTCTCATACTCACGTTTAGAATTTTATTAAACGTTGCTCTATAATAATAAAATTATATATTATAATATTTAATTTTAATTTAATTTTTAGTTTATTTCATGTAAAACAAATATTTTATATTAAAATTTATCAAAAATGAAGGAAATTATTTTAACCGTACTTAGAAGCGGCAAAAATCCCAATCATAACTAAGAATACCGGCTCAAGTCCATTGAAATAGAAAATCCGTTAAAACATATATTAATATTATCGTAGGCCTATACGAGAAAACTCTATATTAAAGTATGCATTTTTTGAAGTGATAAAGTGATTTAAACTTTATTTAAGCCCGAGATTTTTTTTAAAGGTGTATTAATTATTTTTAGATAAAAAGGTAAATAACAAAATCAAGAAGTAAGATAAACATGGAATGGAATGCAAAGTTGGCAGGAGTCTATTACTCCCTACTTTATCGCAGAACCTGGACAGAGTCCCTTGCTGCTGGATCATTCTAATCGGGCTTGTTTTTAAAAGGGTTATTTTTTTTAATCTCGGATCTAATTTTTCAAGTTTTGTCTATTATTATTTTAGTGAATTTAAGACGGATTTAATTGCATTCCAATCCGTTGTTAAACCAGCGTTATCGAACCCATTTCATGGGCCGACCGCGGAAGGCTAGGCTTATAAAGCCTGTCCTCCCGACGTAATTCCCCTTCAGACCGTCCACTGAAGTCCTTTCGGTGCTAACTCTTTAATAGGCTAGCAGGAATACGCCACAACGGGGCACTAGCTATAAGGAGAGAGCAATGCGTCCCCTTTTCCGGAGGAGTCGCAATTGCTGGGATATTTTGTCTTACTGTAAGTTTTTTTTAAAATTTAGACCGCGTTTTTGTTTTATGCGCGACTTACCGTGTTTGACGTCTTCAAACTATATAACTCGCGAAAACTTTTCACTCGCGACCCCGGAAACGCGTCTGACGCACTATTCCGTTTATGGCTCATGCGATATGGAGGCCCCTAAGCCTGGTTTGTCGATTTTCGGCTACCGCACCGCACCATCACGGTGGTTCGTCCAGTACGGCGTGAGGCCGCTTCCTTACAACTGTCGGAGTTGGGTCCTCTCGGCAGATGTCCCGAAGATGACTGTGTTCGGACACAGCCGCTCTCCCGAACAGTCTGCGCGCCTGCGCCACCCCCACCTCGGACACGGATTGAAATCTCGCATCAGATCGGAGAGTGGCGTTCCTGACGAACCACGGAGCTCCAAAGATCGTCCGCAACGCGATGTTTTGGACGGCCTCGATCTTCTTTTGAAGCGAGGAGCTCAACACTGCCCCCCATGCCGGGTAAGCATATGTTAGAATCGGCAGTACGTACAGCCGAAAAATGAGGAGCTTAGTTGCCAGTGGGTACGGGCTGGCACTGTTCAGCACTGGGTATAGCGAGGCTCTGGCGGCCTTAGCCCTCCGGGTCGCATAATTTACATGTTCGCCGAAGGTAAGCCGCCTGTCCAACACCACCCCCAGGTACTTAACTGTTTTCTCAAAAGGGTATTTCTCCCCTGAGATTTCCAGCTCTCTGGTCGGTTTTCGTGTCTTGCATGTGAACATCACGGCCACCGATTTTTCACCGTTGACCCTCATTCTACACATGTCGAGCCACGGTTCCACTAAGTCCAGCTGCCTTTGGAGCCTCCGGACCGCGTAATCCACATTTGCGGATTCGTAGAAATATGCCGTGTCGTCTGCGTAAAGGGCCGTTTTGACCCCTTCCGACAGCGGCATATCGTTCACGTACAAAGTGTACAAGAACGGGGAAAGTACTGCTCCTTGGGGAACCCCAGCGACTATTTCTCTGGTAGAGGAAATCGTTTCCCCTACGCGCACGACAAAATGTCGGTCTAGCAGATATGACCGCATCAGTCTGACATAGCGGTACGGGATCGCCGATCGCGCTAGCTTATAAAGCAGCCCGCTATGCCAAACTTTGTCAAAGGCCTTGGCCACATCCAGAAAAACGGCTGCAGTCACCCGTTTCCTGTTCAGGCCTCCGACAAGGTCGTCTATTATTTTTACCAGTTGGAGGGTGGTTGAGTGACCCTCCCTGAACCCAAATTGCTCGGGCCGCACTTCTCCCTCCATGTATCGCCTCAGTTTTTCGAGAAAAATCCTCTCGAACAACTTAGACAATACCGGTAACAGGGAGATTGGCCTATAATTCCGTGGGAAAAGTAAACTTTTCCCCGGTTTGGGTAAACATACGACTTTGGCCGTTTTCCAACAATTCGGGAAATATCCAACGTACAAAATGGACGTGAATATCACCGAAATTGCTGTAATCACGGAGGCCGGTATGTTCCGGAATGCACGGGCACTGATCCCGTCGACACCCGGGGCCTTGTCGGGGCTTGTGGCCTTAATGGCTGCGGAAACTTCCGCTTCAGTGACTTGGTCAATCTCTAGAGGGGCGTCCTCCACCTGTGAGAAATAATCTACAAGAAAGGATTCCACCTCGGTTGTGTGCTCGTCGTTCGGGGAGGGAGGGGGGTTTGGAGTGAACTGCTCCTCCAAGGTATCGGCGAATACCTCGGCCCTCTCCGCCTCCGAGTATGCAAGAAAACCTCGCTGCCCCACAACCGGATGGCGAGGCTTCTTCCCTTCTCGCAGTCTCCTGTTCAACCTGAACACCGAGGAGATGTCGTCAGAGACCGAGGCGAGGTATTCGTTCCACGAATCCTCTCGATGGCTTGTCAGCAGTTGTTTTACCCTGTCCGTTTGATTATAAAAGGCCCGCTTATCAGCGGGGGACAGGGTGATTCGATATCTCCTCCTCAGTCGTCGTTTCTCCGTTATGGCTTCGGAGATATGAGGAGGGAGGTCGTTTCGAACAACTGCTCGAGTTTTGGCCGATGAGCTGCCTGCCAGGGCCTCGGTCATTGACGACGTGACGCGCCCGACAGTGTCGTCGATTTCCTCCGGGGTGTTCAGGAGCTCAGGATTTACCGGCCTGTACTCCCGCTGGAGAGTCTCGTAGAACCTTTTCCAGTTGACTGACCTTCGGGGTATAGGCGGGGGATCTCGGCCACCCCCTGCCTGACCTAGTTCCAACAGGACAGGGGAATGGTCTGAGCTGAGGTCTTCTATCGTTTCAATCATGAATGGGAGGGTACCCCCCTTCATGACTGCGATATCCAGCACGTCAGACCTAGATCTGCCTGAGCGATGCACGAACGTGGGCACCTCAGGGCCTACGACGACCAAGCGGCGGGCTCTCGCCCTTTCGTACAGCAATCTGCCATTCGGATTTGTCAGAATGCTGTTCCATGACACGTGTTTGGCATTGAGGTCGCCCATGAGTATCACGGGCCCATCCCAATTTTCCAGCACGGCATCCAGATCTGCGCCGGTTACCGCGTCGTTCGGCTTGCTATAAGCCGAAACCAGCCGATACACCGTGCCCAGATGCTCCACATGCACACACGTTTGCTCCATCACGTTTGTATGAAGAACAACGCGCGTATGCAAGTGGCGTCTGTGGACTAAAACCGCAGTTCCACCAGAGGTGCGAGATCCGGGTCGAACTGGCCTATCCGTCCTATATGTAAAATAGTTCCGAAGGGTCAGTTGCTTGTTTGGGTTCAAGCACGTCTCAGACAACAGTATCACGTCTATCAGTAGATCCTCGGCCAGACGGCATAGTTCCTCCGTCCGGCCTACTACTGAGTTGGCGTTCCACTGCAAGAGTCTGAGGGTGGGCCTAACCATACCTTGACAGTACAGACATGAGGCACTCTATTAAGGACTGAATACAGTTCTTGAGAGATTTTGCCTGGAGCAGGCGTGGCAAAACCATCATGATATCTGGCAGGATATCCTTCACTGTCATCTGCGACAGGAAGTCCATGCCAGTGGTCTCCAACGGGGTAGCCGGTTTCGGATTGCCGCTGGGGGTGCCTTTTGGCGCGGCCGCCCTTTTGGTGGGGCGCGGGGCCACAGGGGCCGCGGTGTTTTTAACAGCCTGCTTGGCCTTCCCAGCCGGAGCAGGCTTTGCCTTTCCCGTCGAGGAAGGCTTGGCCTTCTTCGCCGGGGCCGGCTTTGCCTTTCCCGTCGAGGAAGGCTTGGCCTTCTTCGCCGGGGCCGGCTTTGTCGCCGCCTTTTGTTTTACCACCTTCTTGGTGGTTGCCGCCGGTTTTGGCTTGGCGGGTGTTGGGGAGGTTACCTCCCCTTTTTTCACGACCGCTTTGGCCACGGGTGCCGGCACCTCCGGTTTGGGGACTGTTTTTCCCCCACCGGCAACACGGGCCCAGCTGCGGCCGTCCAAAGTCGCGGGCTTTTTAAGTCCCTTGACTTTGTTTGTCTGCTCCTTATAATAGGGGCAGCCCCTGTAATTGGCCGGATGTGGCCCCTTACAGTTGACGCATGAGGCTGGTTCCTCACGCGGCTTGACGCAGGCAGAAGTGTTGTGGTTTCCACCACACTTTACGCATTGCTGGGCCCTCTGGCAGTAATTGGACGAGTGTCCAAATTTCTGGCATCTGTGGCACTGGGGTGGCCCCCCTCGTGACACAAATGCAGTCACTGCGACCTTGCAGTAAAAAATACTGCCAAGGTCATAAATGGCCCGGGCCAAAGGGGTCCTCTTAAGGGCCACTAGGCAGGTCGGGGTTTCCCGACCGTCCCTTGTGAGGAGCTTCTTAACCGAAACCACCTCATAGCCAAGGGAGGTCAGTTCCTCCCTTACTTCCTCCGGGGCAGCCCCATAGGGGATCCCCCGTATAACCACCTTCAGCTCCCTGTCCTTCGGGAGCTGAAAGGAGTGAAAGGCAATTCCCTCGAGTGCAGAAAACTCTGCACCGCCCGGTAATCCGCCTCGCTGCCCAGCTGCAGCCTTATCGAGAGCCCGGTGCTTTTAGCCACCAGGCGCCCCCCAATCCTCGACTTTATGTCCCTCGCCAATGCTGGCCACTCTTTCGGGCAGTCCAGCATTATCGGCGGGATTTTCTCCCGCCTGACGGTAGCAGGCTGTGATGGGGCCCCATCATCAGCCTGCGAGTTGGCGGCTGCTGCAGCCTTGCTACAGCCCGCTACGGGCTCCGCCTCCATAGGAGGCGCGGAGTCCCGGCGTTTCTGGCGCTTCCTAGCGCCAGACCCGCTTTCCTCTCCACCGTCGGACAGTTCCGTGGTGGGAGAACGGGGTGGAGGAGGCCTTATTTTTCCTTCCATTGAGGAAAATAAGGAAGAAAAATTTAAAAATTAAAATTAAACTTAATTTACACTTCTTAATCTACACTTGCTGTAAAATAAAATCACTGACAAGAAAATCAATTAAAAAATAAAATTATTTTATAAGTAGCACAATAGTCCTATAATAATAGGCTATTTACTTAACGTATTCACAATGACTACAAGAGTTCACTTTACATTATTAGAAATATTGAATAGTATAAAAGTAAAATTAAGAAAAGGATTATCCTTTTCTTAATGTGACTGACCTGTAGTCTAAGATAAACAGTAGATCAGCAAATGTGAGAATTAAAACTTTAAACGTTAGATTAAGGCTAAAATCGGTTCTTTCACTGGTCCTCTCATACCTTTGCAGAAGCATTTTAGCTTATCCCAATGGAGTGAAAAACTTTCTGTCTATGAGTGCTGTCTGTAGTATGATAGTTCTTGAAATGAGGGGGAATGATCTAATTCTCTGGAGGTCTTTTACAGTGTTCTTGGTCACCATTTCCTCTGCAGATATTACAATAGGCACGATTGCGTTTAATTTCCAGAGCTAGGTTTTCATACATGCATTTCTTTCCTCCTTCAGTCTTCACCATATTTTGTAACAACGGCACTGCAATATCTACGATCTTTGTTGCCATTTTGTTTATTTTATTTATGAGGAATATATCTGAGCGGTTATAATCTACAATTCTGTCCGTTATAATTGGTCTGTCCCAGTTAAGTACCTCATCGCCATATCATTCTAAGTTACACTATTTCTTTAACTCTACACACTATGTCCTCTTCTTCCTCATCACTGTCGTCCATGGAACTCTCAGAACTGAAATCAGTTTCCTATAATTTTACAATAAAACGATCAGAAATTTTGTCAACATTGGTTCAAAGTTTTCAATACCGTATTTATTCGAGTAAATAAATAAGCCCCGCACCGCGATTTTCTGGACCGAAAATAAAAAAAAAAATCGAGTATATACCGGTATTTTAAAGTACAACAGATATGATAAAAAAATATGTAAATACGAAAAAATTAAGAAAGTAAAGCATTTAAATCGTTCATTTAAATTACAATATTAATATTGCATTAATAATTAATTACCATAGGTACTAGATTAGTTCAGAATCAGTAGGCCAGTAAAACGAAAAGAAAGTATAATTTTGAAAAGGATCATTTCAATACAATTTTTAATATGGGATTTTATTTTTAATTAATCACTGTACTGCCAATGTCTGTAGAAGAGTTACCGGCAGTCTCCACGTCGCTCTGCTAAAGATGTTCTCGTCTTCACTACAATCAAGTTGATTAGATATTCCGCATTTTTTAAAACTTTTCCTTATTAATTCCGTGGAAATATCTTCACAAGCATCTTTTATCCAATCACAAATCTGGTAAAATCTGAGAGTTTGATTCTTCCTGTAAAAGAAAAGAAATTTTCATCAGCCATCCATTTATTGTACAGTTGTTTTAATGCAGATTTGAACGATTTATTAATGCAGACTAGATTTATAGTCAATCCGCCTGGAATTATTACTTGGTCTGTCATACCCATTTTTAAAATGTCTTTCACTTTATCAGTCGTATGTCCCCCCGATAGTTATCCATTACTAGCATACCGGTATTTTTTTTATTGAGTAAATCTCCTGATCGCTTTTGCCATACACACCTAATCCAGTCTAAAATTAAGGTTTCATCCTTCCAACCTGATTCCTGTGCTCTGATAACTCCATTTACCTGTACGGTAGGAAGAGTTTATCTTTTAAAAACAATGTACCGAGGTAATTTTGATCCATAAGAAGTAATGCAAAGCGTAACACTACACCTTTGTTTTTCATTACCACCAGTGCGAATCGTAACACTTTTTTCACCTTTTTTGTTTACGGTTTTGTCGGTTTACGGCATTTCAAAATATATACGGGGGTTTGATCAGCTTTTCCTATTTGAGAAGGCAAATAGCCTTAATCTTTTCTTAAGATTTATTACGTATTTGTGAAAATGTAATATTTTTTGTTCATAAGCGTCTGGAAGTCGTTGAGAAATGGTCGTTTTTCGTCTTATTGACAAATCATTTCGTGCAAAAAATCGTGTTATCCATGCATGGCTTGCTTTAAAATCAAATTTATTCACTGATTTAGCGGTTTCACGAGCATATGATTGACACATTTCTGTCGTGACAGCATAATCGCATTTCCTTTTTTCCATAACAAAGCCATACAATTTTTTTTCTGTCTGTGTATTTTGGTTTTAAGCCAAATGCCCTTTCATTCCCAGTGCCTTTCACCAGAAGTTGTTTCTTCTTACGCCAGTCTCGAATGCAGTTTTCATCTACGTAAAATTTTCTTCCTGCTGCCCGATTTCCAAGTTTTTCAGCCTCTTCTATAACGCACAGTTTTTCATTTACTGTAAAAGTACTCATTTTAATGCCGTAATTAAAATAAATCACCGTATTAAACTTTACAAGATAAACTGAACAGATAAAAAACACATAACCGTCCACATATACCAACAGTACAATGACTATGGCGAATAGAGAAGACGATGATGGGTAACTGATACTGTAACTGTAGTGTCATTAAAACCGGATGCAGTCTATACAGAATGAAACGTTTTATAAAAATACCGTAACTTTTTTCCTATCGATAATATGAACAGGTTGTTAATAATTAAGGATGTATTCTGTATAAGCGGTATCCGGTATTGATAAACGAAAGCCTAATGTAACTAACTATATATATGTGATTGAATTTAGGTACTTCTAAGAAAACGTTTACTTTACATAAAATATCGTTTACTTTACATAATATATACTAAATGTTTTTCTAAATATTGAGAATAACTGCTCAAGTCTGAATTTTGATAATCCTCTTTTCCCCAATTTTATTGATTTTTGCCGATATTATGGGTTTATGTTTGTTTACACTACAATAAATTAAATTTTCGAACAATTCAAATAAAGTTAGCTAAAAAATAACTTTTCTTTAACGACACTAACACTATTCATAAACTTATTAACAAATAACAGCTGCGAACAAAGGTAGATTATGTAAGTAATAAATCCAATTATTGGTTATAAAAAACATATACAATGTTTTCAGAAAAGTAAATAAATAAGATATTTTACGCTCTGAGTTCTGATCTCAATTGACGAGTTTTTTACCCCCACCACAACTATTGCTGCAATGCTATGGCGCATCCAGTTTCTATCCGCCACTATGAACAATCTTCGTTATATTTCAGAAGAAATCTATCCACGATTGTGTACAATTGTGTAGAGTTAGTAATCATCTATACAGTAAGTTTAAAAATAATAAATTAGCAAATTTCCCTGATATTGTGTGTGAGAAGTTTCATAATAATGCACTATCTACAGTATTGTGACAGTAATCTTTTTTAGTCTAATTAAGATTAAACTTTAGACTTTTTAATACGCTTTTATTTAACTTATGAAATTTACAAAAAAATACCGAAATTTCGCTATTTGGAAATTGTTCAATTAAAGTATAGATTGTTTGGGGAAATTTTCCAATGTAAATAAATACGCGTATATTTAAAGACGCGCTAAAAAACGAAAAATAAGTTTACTTTCAAATTAAGTCAAAAATAAATGTTTATAATAAACTCATAGATTAAACTCAAATAACATATTATATTGATAATCATGATCTATAAATGTGATTGCTGTTCACGGTAGTGAATGTACTTTTATGGAAATATTTATTTATTATATATCTCAGCTAAATTTAATTATAATGAATTCATTGAAGCATATCGAATGAATTTAATAACAAAATTCCTTAAATTTTTTATCACTAATAATAAAATCGTAGCGCGCCCTTCATTGTATTACACTATATTTTATAATCATTTCCTTGATAATTTGCTATATTGTAATGCTTTGCTGTTATATTTGCTAATTGTATAAGTTTATACAATTAGAACAATAATAAAGTATAAATTTTATCGTCAATACAATAAAATCTGATTTAATTTCCATTGCGAAAATGAATATTATTTCAATTACTGGATAGTAAAGTTTTTTATTTGTTCAGAAAATTATTTTTAACTGTACAATTTAATGATGCATAATTAAAACTTAATATTATTATGTTTGCAATTAATAATTTCATTATTACTTTCGTTTTTGTACATTTTAAGGTTTTTTTTTTTTGCTAAGAAACTTTTGTTTACCATGATACTTTAATTCGTAATTTTTAACAAGATAAGAAAAACCCGTCTACGCGAATGTTATGGTTAAATATTTTGTTAATAATAAATCTTTGAACGGAAATATTTTTTTGTTTATTTTATTATATTTAGGTTTAAAATAGAATTTGTGTTCAATTTTCTACCAAGGTACAATTTGTATTAGTTTTCTGTTATCGAAGGTAATTGACAGCTATAAATAAATTAGTAACTTCTTTGTAACACGCACCGTCCAAGATGAAATTTTATTCCGAGAAGTTACAAAGTAACAAATCTCCGTGCAAAAATCTGTCTTTTTATACATTAGTCTAGATTTATTGAGGGAAATTATTTTTTTAAATTCTGGTTTTAACATGTTATAATTAAATTTTATCTTTATTCAGTATAAGCCATTCAGTCATTCCACTTTTTTTACGTTAATTTTGGAACAGCGTTCATCTGAGCATTATGATACCGCGCTTATCAATAATTGAAGTTAAATTTGGTGATATATTAGTAATTACCTGATATTATAGGAGTTTTTCGTAATTTGTAAAGTTCATAGAATTGTGGTAAATTTCAGATTTTTTTCCAAATTTAAAAATCTACATCTCGTTTCTAACAAAGGTTTTTCACCGCCAGCATAAATAATAATTGCTCTTCTACCCTTAGAAATTGTTGTACGTAAAAAAAAAATTAAGTTGTTATTAAATATCTTATTTTTTATAATAATAAATAAGTAAATTAGCCATTTCCTATGAATATTTCGTCCAAGAACCTGGAATATTATTCTTGAATGCACGTAAGTTTCATTTATCTATATAAATGGCCGACGTTTTGATCTATACTTAATTATTTTCTATAGTTTTTTCGTGATCGTCACTCTTTTCAATTAAAATAAATTTAAAAAAAATACACAGTAAGGTTACTATTGCAAGTTGTTGACGTTGGTTCAAATAAAACTCCCTTTTGTCATAAAATTCAATTTACCATTTAAAATTCATTTAAAAAGTTATCTATTTTTTTCTTTGGGTTTCGAGGCCGGTTTTTTGAGCGTAGTAGAAAATATAATATGCGATTCATAATTTCTTTTTGGATTACTAAAAATAGTAAACGCTATTGTAGATACTTTCTTTTTCCTGTTTAGCCTCCAGTAATTACCTTTCAAATAATACTTCACAGGATGAATGAGGATGATATGTATGAGTGCAAATGAAGTGTAGTCTTGTACAGTCTCAGTTCGACTATTCCTGAGATGTTTGGTTAATTGAAACCCAACCACCAAAGAACAGCGGTATCTACGGTCTTCCGGTATCTACGGATTCAAATCCGTGTACAAATAACTGACTTTAGTTGAACTTGAACGCTGGAACTCTCGACTTCCAACTATTGTAGATACTGTATTGTAAATTGTAAACGCTACCGTTCTATAATTTTACTCCATCACTCGTGCACTTCATTACATGGAAATGTATTTTTGGAAGGAGGACAAAAAAAATAAATACGTATAAAAATAAAGTCGATCTATGTGGATGGGAATGTTAATTTTCCTTTGTTATTGAATTTGTTTTATTATTATTATTATTATTATTATTATTATTATTATTACAATGATGCAATTGTGGGTTTGTTAACTGTTTTTCGTATTTATACATTTCATGTAGCGATATGTTTTCAACATTAGGCCTACACTAATAATAATAGAATTACACAGATAATACCGAAATCAAATAAACAATGTCAGTAGAGAATGGTGCTCATTTATTAATCACAATAATACAAGCGAATGAAAAAAAGTACTGAATGTTTTTAATTATTACTTATTGCATGTACTCGGCAGTGTCAACGCCGTCATGAGATACGGCTCCCCCACTGAGGAATGATTACTGTTAACATAGTCGCGTAGAGAGGCAAGCTTCACCTTACCGTACATTCTGCACACATAGTGAAAGACAAACTATATTTATTTGATAAAAGTTTTATTTTTTCAATAACATTCTTTTATTTCATACTAACGTAATACTAAAAACTCATTTTTTTATTACTTATGTTTTGTATTATGTTACTGAAGTGATGTGTTTATATATTTATTTTTTATTAGCCTAATTAAATTAAAGATGAAAACCTCGAGTCTTAACGTTTTCCAGACAAAATAAATAAAATCAACCCTAAATTTTTGTTCGTGTGAAAAAGGACAAATTTAATATTCATAAATACCTTAATACCTAGAAAATCCTCTAGAAAGTCTCTTCGTAATATACAAAAGATATCAATTTTTATGGTTTTCAAAGTTGTGCATGAAACAAAATAGATTACTTCTATATTTTTTTTAAGAAAATATTTATCTTACATATAAAGCCGAAAGTTTGTCCGTTTATTTTTTTGTTTTCGCATCACGTGAGAACCAAGCGACAGATTGCTTTCAAATTTGCAGGATAATCGTGTTGTACCAGGGAAAATTTTAAACCATAGACCGAGGCCAATTGGTGGTGAAGTTATGCATTAAAGGGAAAAAATTATTCCTTTTACTTCATCATTAACTTTCTGTCACCATGGCAACAAAAGTAAGTTATGAACTTTTAGAAATAATTTATGAACTTTTCGTACGTCAAAGATGTGTGTACGTTAGTTACCATAGTTGCTGCTATTCTGTTTCTTGTAATTTAAATTCTTTTTCAGGTTTCTATAAACCTGTGAATACTTAATCGTTATTTATCAGTATTATTCTCACAACCATGAGGGTAACGAGCAGTGCGGACGTCCAGGAGGCTGAGCCCTCTGGATAACGGAAATGGCAAGCAAAGCGAGCTCAATCCTGGGGTAGGCCTCGTGGCCCTGGGGAGCCCCTTGGGTCGGCTCCGGAGTTCACTTGGACCGACCTGGATCCCGAGGATCCAGATCGACCGGCTAGATTATATATAAATCTGTAAAAAATGTACCAAAAATTATACGGTAAAAATTAGACGAGTCTAGTGTGTATCCATTTTAATATGCTAATTATTTCAATTTAACATGACGGGGGAAGAATTAGTTAATTTTTCTGTCATTATTACAAAAGAATATTTTTGAAAGAATTTTTATGGTTGCCAGTTGATTTAATTTTAAATATAATCATGCCTAAATTTTCTGTTGATAATTTATACAACCTTCTTTTGTCTATGTATATTAACATTTTAAATTACCTTCTTTAATTATTTCTATTTAAAATGTTAATTAAAATATATGTTTATATTATTGTAGAACGTAAGAGCGAATGTTTACCTAAACTAAAATATACTGTCGTTGTTACATTATTTTTAATAGTGTGTGTTGTTTTGTACAGTTTGATGTTATGTAGAAAATGTATTATCCATTATTAACTACATATGTTGATGTGGGCATACGTGTTTTTGTTCGTGTCACTGCATAAACATCTAATGTATATCGATGCATGTTGTATGTTGTTATACTTGTGTAGGAAGACATGTATTGTGTAAGCGTACTTCGGTATGGAAATGTAAAAGATGCACATGTTGTGTGTGCCTTTGTTTATATTGACGTGTAAGCGATTTTCGTAATAACACGATCAGGATGAGTACTCTCTATACTGCTTCAAAACTACCATAAGAGAAATAGGATTATAAAAAGTAGTTGCAAGTCGGCGAAGATCCCGGTTACAAATGTTTTTGTGGCAGCCGCTTTTGATTACACTATTATTAAAAATAAATTTATCGTTGTTTATTTTTATAATTATATTTTTAATACTGCGTTCAAACTGGATTATAAAACTCAAGAAATTGTTCCTATATGAAAATGCCAAGCCTACGACAGAAATCGCACCAGTATACTTGAAGTACATCAGTCGGTTATTGTGCAACAGTAAATATAATTAAAATTGTAAAATCAGTATGTTATTAAGAAGCATTTAGGTATTTTTCTATATACGTACATCTTGCAAGGGATGCTTAAGAATGTAGAATCACGGTTTTACAGAATAACAATTTTTAATTACTCTGTGTTTCTTAGGGTATCAGTTTATCAAAATTCTACGAGATTGTTAAAATTTTAATTTATTTTTATTCTAGGCCCTTGAAATATTTTTTTTTTTAAAGAACCTCCAGCCAGCAAATCAAATATACTTGGATTTATTCCTTACAGTTTTTTTTATTTTGTGTTACATAAATCCATAACGTATTATAGTAAATATTTAATCGTAACAAAATACTAGTGCGTTCCATTTGTTATTACAATTTAAAATAAGAAAAACTAAACTTTTTCAAAACTATAAAATTTTTTAATGCTTTACAATTTTATATTAGAATTCATAGTAAGCGATAAACTCACAAAAAATATTTCCACAGAAAGAAGATTTTAAACCGCCATTTAAAATATCATATCACCTATATAACAATATACATGATGATAATATACTATTTTAAATAGTAGCTGAAAATTATCTGGGCTGTAAATTTATCTTAATTACTTATTCAGTAAAGTGAATTCTGAGCGAGTAACTCCCAAAAAAATAACGTGAGAAGTAAACGTGCTAACGTATCTGCAACATATTTTAAATAAAAATGTAACTAACATATGAGGAAAAGTTGAAATAAGTTCATCCTGTAAGTTGCATTATATTTCATTCAGCTGTTGTGACGCGATAACCAGGAAAATTCAGACATAAATCGATGTAATGGTATAATTTAATTTTTTTAGTTTTTTGGAATGCATTATCATTTAAAAGGAGAGTACTCTAACTTCTCAGCTTGACAGAACAATCTTATTTTATTTACTTTATTTTATAATATAAAATCTTATTTTATACTATTGATTTTAAACATTGTATCCTATTTTTAGAATATTCATGACACGCTCGCTTGTTGTTATCTCTGACAAACGGTCGTTATGAATTTTTTTTTCTTTATATGGGCATTGATTTCTAAGGTCCTCTTCACATTTAAAAAAAAAAAAATTAATTAATTAAATCATCCACAGGATTTTCAGATGTAACGGTGGTGTGTAGGACCATCTTATTACATTTTAATAAAATACAAAAGCCAACGTAACATGAAAGATTTAAATAAAACGCACACATATAACTTTTACTGTACTTTTACAGGACAGTGAAATTCACATGAAACACAAAAATAAAAATAGAACATTAAACACACACTTAAAAAAAAAAATAGAAAAAAAGTTGGACAATACCATGCAAATTTGAGAACTCGTTCTTCGGGTGAAAAGTGCCTTCACATAGAGGATTTTCCATCAAGCACATACTAACTTCGTCAAAGGTTTATTATCAACTCGTTAGTGATTTGCTGGCAAGTAAATAAACAACTTTTTTTTTCTTCTTTGCCATTTTCTAAATCAGCAGTAATTTTCATATCTTGTAAATTCTTCCAGTAGAAACTTAACAGTAAGTGGTTTGTCATATACTGCCATATTGGTCTCTTCTTCAGTTAACAAACATCAATTTGTAATTCGCGTTTGACTGATTCTAGTCAACGCCATTTTTTCCTGGCGAGTCAGTTTCTTGTCGCTCTTCCATTTAAATGGAGTTTAGTTGCATTTAGATTCGTGTTCAGTCTTCTCCATTCATTAATCCACGTGGTTCTAATAGTCACTATTTTAACGTCTGCCACACGAGTAGGAATCATGTCCCTATTCTCACAAATTGTTGCTATTCTGGCAGCTTCGTCTGC
The DNA here is from genome assembly GCF_047948215.1 of Lycorma delicatula. Taxonomy (NCBI): domain Eukaryota; kingdom Metazoa; phylum Arthropoda; class Insecta; order Hemiptera; family Fulgoridae; genus Lycorma; species Lycorma delicatula. The sequence goes on from NC_134457.1 coordinate 108,547,693, forward strand.
GCTATAATTTCCTGAGATATTAGCATGCCCTTGCATCCATAAAAATACGCATCGCTGTCCCGTTCAGTTTAGTACGTATAAAACGTACAGGATGATTGCAATAAAGACATCGTCAATGTTCTTATAATAACATCATCAATGTTTTTGTCACATCAGAAGCCTTCTTCAGATCAAAGAAGACTGTGACACGGTGTTTTCTAGTAATAAAACTGTTGTATGTGGTATTTTTCTAAATTGATGATTTGGTCAGTAGTTGAATGGTACTGTTAAAATTCTGCTTGATGCGAGGACAAAGACCTTCTTTGATTATTTAGATTTTTCCGAAGATGTTTCCCATAGCACATGTCAAGGAAATAGGATGGTAACTATTAGGATCGGTCAATTTTTACCTTTTTATGAAATTGGAACAATATATGCTTTCTTCCACTGCTGCGGGTACATTGCATGCCGCCATATCTGATTATATAATTCTAAGTTTGCAGCGGTGCTTAGCTGTCTCATCATGACGTAATGCATTTCGTTTGAAACAGATGCTGTATTGCCAGTTTTCTACAATACTTTTGCGAGTTCATCTATTTTGAAAGTGTATGAAAAATTCATTCTTGTTCCATAATTTAGAATTGGTCTTGTTTTTTATTTTTAAAACATTCATAGTAATTATCCATTTTTCTGGCTCCTTGGAATTGATTCGCTAATATTTCAGCAATTTCGTTTGGCGAATTCAATAGTTCATCATCAGACATAAGACAAATTACAGGAGTAAAGTTTGTACGCCCGTAAATGGCCTTTACTTTTTCCAAACATCTGACGCAGTTTTATCTCTCTACTACTGGATGACACGTATTGTTGCCAGGATAGTTTTTTTAAGTTTTCGTAAGTTTTTTGTCATACGCCTTCTGTTTTTTAAAGGCAATTAGATTTTCCGATGTTGGACATTTCTTAAAAGTAATGTATGCTTTTTTCTTACTTTTTATCGCTTCAATTATTTCATTACTCCACCACGGAACGGGTGGCTTCTTGATTTGCCCGGATGTTTTGCGAATATATCTTTATGTTGAATGAAATATGGCAACGGTTATAGCGCTGACATCATTTTCGATAATTCCAGTCGTTTAGAGAAGTTTCGTATCAGCATTGAAGCTTATCCAATCTACCTTATGAAACAACCATCTTTTTAGGATGGGATATAATTTCATTGAAACATCAGTTGAGATGCACCAGAAACTTCCGTAGAGCTCTTCTAATACCTTGAAAGTATACTTCGGTGTTGTCGAGTTACTTATAAATTCTAACTCTATACAGGACATCGATCCGTCTCTACCATTAAAATAATGTCCGGAGTCGTTGCTTAATATAACAAAGTCAGAATTTAAAAGGAACTTTTCCAGCTCTCTTTCTCGGGGGTCAATATTATCCGACCCCCAAATAGGATTTTGTGAATTAAAATTACCCATTAACAATGTGGATGGGGAAAGCTGGGTAATTATTGCCTTATGTCACCCTCCTTCCAATCAAAATCCAGTAAGTATATATTGCAGGTAGTAATCTGCAGTGGACGCTTCATTCTGATTCAAACCGCTTACAGATTTGTGTTTATTTCAACCGCTTCGGTGGTAGCTGTAGACGGTAATATGGCTACTCCACTCCTAACTCTTATATTTAGCGGGTGATCTCGCCGATAAATATTATATCTTCTAAAACTGAAATTTACATCTTGGCTAAAATGAGTTTCTTGCCGTCATATAAAAACAGGATTAAGATCATGTACCAAGCTAAAGGATGGAACTAAAGGATGTTTGACAAATTTTTTCTGTTGCATAAACGAATCGTTTATATTAAAAACATAATTTTTGGGTTTGCCTTTTTGCTAGCACCTTTGTCCTTTCTTCCATTCTTCGAACTGTTTTATGTTCGAAGATTATTATATTGCCGGGCATGAAAGTGGAGAACGAGGATGGTTCGGAGCCTACTGCAGGCGCCGATTCAAAGGCGGGAACAGGAGAGACATCCAAGGATCCCAAGATAAGACACCCAAGATAAGGATCGTATTAGCCGCCGCTTCAATACGGGAGGAAATAGGCTCCCTGTGTGATTTTAGATGGTCTTTACAGTTTTAATCATGAGACCACTTCAAAATAACATGGCCTCAAAGTCTGGTTTGGGGGTTTCAAAGCAATCGCTCTCATAGCAGGATCATCTGAAAGGTTAGGTAGACAACATGAATTTCAAGTTTGTTTTCCTCCTTGTTCTGCTCTGTTGCTCTTTTATTCTTACTCGATAAAAATGCTGGTGACTGTAACATAAACTCTCTCGTAGCTTCCTTTTGAGAGAGAGATTTAATTTTATTATCGATTATTCTTTCTGTCATAGCAGCCAAAGTTAGAGTAAGGTTAGTGAGCAGCTGTCTGCATCAGCTGGAGTAGAAACGTGGCCGCTGCCTAAACATATGTTGTTGTTGCTCTTTCCGGTTGTTTACAAGTTTTTTGCCACGAAATAGGTGACCTATAAGGTTTCCACTTCTTGAACAGCTTCCTCGTCTTTGTAAACAGGACAGTTCCTTGATCGACATGAAAGCGATCCATTGCAGTTAGGCAGACAAGAGGATTCTTGGGTGGTTCCCCTTAATGATTTTCTTCACCACGCACGCATATTTGCGGTCTTTCACATCGAGTCGCGATATGGCCAAATTTCTGGCACCTGAAGTATCGCATGGGTTGCGGCAGGAGAGCTTGCACATCCAGATATATACCAGCGCGCACTTTCTCCGTCAGGGTAAGTTTATTAAAATTAACAATATGAGGGGCAGAAGGTAGAATTTTGCCATTCCTTCTCATTTTAAGCCTTTAGCGCTCTATTACTTCTTGCGGTGACAACTCCTTCACAATTTCTTGCTCAGAACAATTAAGTAGGTTTCCACAAATTATAACATCCTTTCAGATATCGATATTGCTGTGACGATTGAAAGTACAGCATACTCACCTCTGTTGCTTAAAAACAGAATATTCTGCAACTGGATGTCGTTAGTTGTCTTGATGTATAGATCATTGAGGTATCCCGTATTTCTTTTACTAGGACATCAGCGTGACTAGTTATTTACGCGATATAAAAAGGGCTTATCCTCGCAAAATTTCCATTTCCTTTGTATCACCAAGTATTTAGGCCTGGGTGAACAGTTGTTGATAGAATTTTTCTGCAGACTCTTAAAATCACAACGAATTCTTCCTGCAGCAAAACTATTTTCTTCTTCCGGTGACATTGCTGGCTCTAAACGAAGGTGTTTACATGAACCTTCTTCCATGATAGATTATTCAAAGTACATGATGAATTAATCCCGTCTGTAGCATGGCTAGCCACCAGAGTACACCGCACTTCAGGGCTACCAATCCTGGAGGTCCTCCGACCCGGTATTCCGATGGAACCGGCATGTCACGGCAGAGAGTGGATACGCAAACTGTGTACTGACTCCAGGTCCCTACTCGCAGAAGCTTTTTCCATGCATTGACGTATATTGGCACCATATTACTTGCTTGCCATCGCGGGGGCATATGAGCAACGGAAGGTTTACTGTTACACCTGTAATCACATCGACCCTGGCCGCTACTTCCCGGCCGTAAAGCTGGTATAAGTCCATTTTCAAAAACGTTTTCAAACGTACATGATCTGTAGCTGGCCATAAAACTATTCCGTACAATGACCTAAAGATGGAACTCAAATCAAAAAAATCATCACAATTCTTAGCAAAATACTCGTAGCTTTGTTAGCCAGCTATTGGTTTGTACTTATGTACAGCTTTTTTCGCCCTAGACGTGCAACGTAGATGATATGTTCCGGATATGAAGATTGTCTACCTCAGGGCAATATTATTATTATTTTCTTATCTAATGAAATATTTTCTAGAACAAATGAATGTACGCAGACAAACACATGCATTAATACAACATTTTTTTATCAGATTTAATAATTTTGAATGTAGACGACCTCCTTACTGAGGTACAAAAATCTGGAAAAAAGTTTTTTGACAAACAAGAAACTTTCCTTCAATTTTGCGATTACAAGAAGATATAAAAGTACAAAATATTATAAATGTTATATATTTCAAATACTTATTTTACGAAATTTCAGTTGAATATTTGCAAAACTAGATTAGTTATAACCATTTTACTCAAAATTCAATAAATTAAAAAAATTCATTTAACCAAATTAAAGTGAATTGCTAAAGAATTAAAACTACACTTTACCTTTGCGATTGCAAACCACTTATAAAATTATTTGCAGTTTTATGAACTTAAAAAATTTTAACATCGGAAAATGTTTCAAATATTGAGCGAAACTGATTGAGTTTAAAGGGTTATCAGTGTTGAAACCCTTAAATTCTATAAAACTTTGAAAACTAAAGTAAGATAAAGATCTGTCATGTTATTGTCTATCACGTTCATCTGTTATCTTGTAGCATTATTTATTTCATTTATTCATCAATAAATTGTTAGTTCAGTTTTTCTAAAAAAAAGCGAATGAATTCAATCCATGAATGTTTGAAAATGAGAATCACTAAATAATAAGTAAACGTATTAAAATTTTCCTACATCTATTAGATTATAATTAATTACTCTAAAATTTCTATACATTTTGTTTAACATATGTCTAGTTTCATGATAAACATAATCTAGTAATAAATTAGTAAGTTTTACCAGTATTAGGAAGTACTGATTATTATTATTATATATTTTTTTTTTACTATAAGAAAATCTTTCTTGTTATTCTGTCGTTCATTTGCATAAATCATGACGGTAAAATCTGACCTCCAAAACAGGATCTAGAAATTCAGCAGGATATATTTTAATCATGCTACGGTATTAAAATTATGCTTGTTAAACGAACTGTTAAATTGAATATCTTCAAATTTTGTTAATTCCTGGAAAATGGCATTTTTAGTTTAACCCAAAAAAGTTTTTAGTTTTGAAAAATTAAAAGGAATAACTTAGTTGCTTAATTGTAGATAGAATTTATAAACGTAAGGAAAGCAATCTCATTTTGAAGTTTTAAAATAAATAACAAGTTTATAAGAGATCTTTTATTAAAGATTGGAAAACTAGTTATTTGTAATTAAAAATATTTTTGAAAAGTGATGGAGTCGGCTTATTACATGAACATTTAAGGATTGCACTCCCTTGGTATGATCATAGAAAGATACGGGTTACAGTGAAATTACGTTATAAATTTATGATTTTGTTTGGTTTACCACTCCCTCGATCAACATGTTGGAATAGTAGCGTTTATGGCTGTAATCCCGAGGTTTGATACGCAACGAAATTCATTATCCATTACTGTAATTTTTATTGGACATCAGCCTATTGTTATTGTATGAATAAATAAATAAACCTAACCCTAAACTTCCTTTTTCCTGTCACCGGGAATTACCGACAGGTATTACTTCAAAGGATGAATGAGGATGAAATGTATGAGTGTAAATGAAGTGTAGTCTTGTACAATCTTAGTTCGACCATTCCTGAAACGTGTGGTTAATTGAAACCCAACTACAAAAGAACATCGGTATCCACGATCTAGTATTCAAATCTGTATAAATGTAACTGCCTTTACTAGGACTTGATTATTGGAACTCCCGACATCGAAATCAGCTGATTTGAGAAGACGCGTTCACCACTAGACCAACCCGGGTGACCTAACTCTAACTTAAGTTTAATGTCATGACCGAAAATATATTTTTCTGTTTTCCTGAGCGTTCATAACAGCAGGAAAAAAAGACGAAATCCTGCCAAAAGGGTAATTTAAAGTGAATGACCAAACGGTTGATGCATGCGATTATCGGTGAATCAGGTGTTAGAAAATGGTTCATCGTGTACAATGAAAGAAAAGCGAATATTCTCTTTGAATCTCTCTTGAGACTATTGAATTAAAGTAAAAAATTCGGCAATGAAATTCATAACGTTGGATAATTCATTATTGATGGAATATAGCTCATTTCCTTATATTTCAAGTTTTATTCTATTCAAAATTGTCGATGAACATATTGGTAAAAAAAATTTGTAGTAGATTGGTTTTTCGATTGCTGTTTGTAAAACACATAACAGCGAATGGGAACGGAATTGATGTTTATCAATCGATAAAAGGAGGGGGCGATAAATTTCTTAATTAAATTGTTACTTGATTATTTAGATTTGTTACTTAGATACTTAATTAAATTGTGATGAAATACGGATCTGTCATAAAATAAATGAAAGTAAACTTCAGTTAACCTAAATTATTTCAATCGTACTGTAAAACTACCAAAAACTTCAGTAATACAATACAAAATAAATGATTACCAGCACAGTTTTTTTAATATTAATTCTTACTAACAACTGATAGCAAGAAATTAAGCGCTGATTCAAAAATTTGGCTACAAAATATTCGAGCACCATCCAGTACCTCTGATCTCGATATCATAATTCTAATTTTTTATCGTAAATAAAACAAATTTTATAGCAAATTATAAAAAAATTATCATTAATTGCTGAAAAATCTAGGGATAGATTTTTTTATACTAATGGAGAAGAAAAATTAACGAACACGATGTAAATACATAAATTAGAGTGATGATAACAGAAAAATAAAGAAAAAAAAAGTTAATTACTATTAAAAACACTTCTATTAATTATTAATTTATGTATTTATTCGGTAACTCATTAATTAATTTGGATGACTCTCGGACAGTAGAAAAATTAAATTGCAAAATTTGTTTTTGAATTTAATCCATCTAATTTTTTATTAATCAAGGGATAAGAATAATAACTCAGTTGATGGAATAAATAGGAATCTCAAGAAATACTGTGAAATAAAGCTGTAACAATTATACTGGGAAATATTTATTTTATTAATATATTTTTTTTTAAAAACAAGCTATGTTCTCTTTTTTATTATCAAACACAAATTTAACAAAATTCTTCAATCAAAACTAAATAATTAAAAAATGGGTTTAAATAGATACACGTTGAAAATAATAATAGAATTTGTTATCATATTAAAATAAATTTCCTGGTCATCAAAAAGTAGTCAAATAATTACGAATTTGAAAAATTAGGAAAATATTTTTGTTTCCTGAAGAAAAAACTTAGCTTTATAAAAGAGTTTCCTTGTTTTTATTCATTTATATTCTTGTTCAAACTGAGTGACGTTTAAAAAAGTCTGAAGTCTCATAAATAAAATATCAAACTCTTCAATGTGTATGAAATTAACGTGTATAGATTCCACTTTAAGAAAAAAATATTTCTAAACCTATTATATAGTATTTATGAAGCCTCTGTAACTATTTTTGGTCTTGAGAATCCTGCCTTTGAAAGTCATGCGGGTTTTTCTTTTTCAAAGAGTAAAAAAAATTAGTTTACTCTGTAAAATGTGTTTTCATAATTTATCAGAGGTTGAATGCAATTTAAGATTTTGTTTCGCAGCGTTTTTTATACTAATTTCTAGCACGTTGTTTTAATTTTTTAAACGTATTTAACGTAAGGTTACGGGTTTGACTTATTTCATTACGTATTCAACAATTTAGCTACATTTTTTATTATATTTACGGTTTTGTTATAATTATTAAGAAAAAACATTTTTTGAAATATAACGCTACGTTAAAACAAGTACGTATAAAACAAAATGCAATATTAAAATAATTATTTTAACAATTTATTTATAATTGTAGTAAATAAACCATGTATAGCAAAATTACAAGGTTATTTAGATTCTAATTTAAAAAGATATTCTGATAAAAAAGTAAAATGTTGTTTTATTAATTAAAGTTTTTCGAATAAGGTCTTCCTTACAGAATAAATTCGCACTCGTTATTCTTCTTTAGTAGCGGCATTCTCTGGGGATTGCATAGAAAGCCAGGCACAGAGAATACTGAATAGGCTACCTTAAATCATTCTTCTGTTTAATTTTGTTTTATTTTACTTAATATATATATATTTTTAAAATTATTTTTTGTTTTTATTTATAATTCTCCAGTTTCATTAATAAATTTTATTTCTAACCGCACATATCTGTACTATAAGTTACTTCTGGCAATCTCTAAAATTATGTTAGTATATAAATTTACTTTTTTCTTTCTGTAAATAAATAATATATTTATAATCTGTTAATTATCATATTTATTACGAAGTAAATATAATACTACACTGAAAGCCGATCTCTGTGGCGGAGTGAGCGTCTCGGCCATTCATCCGGAGATCCCGGGTTCGAATCCCGTTCAGGCATATAATTTTTCATACGCCCAAATTTCCATCTTCATATTCCCGTATACAAGCTTCTTTGTAAGCTTCTATGGTAAATTAATTCATCAGTAAAAAAGAAGTGTTTAACACACCTTTAATTTATCCGAAATTTTTTTTATTCCCTCCGTAGCACCGGTGAAGTCTTTTATCAACTTTTTTTAATTTAATTATATTGATTTATTAATAATTGTTAACCTCTGACTGTAAAAAAATGACAATAAATAATAATTCAATAATAACAATAAAAAATACATGTATAAAAAAAATCAAACGTTATTAGTGAAATAAAATTGTAAGTACCTTTCATTTAAAAAATAAAAAAGGAAATGAGGTTGGATTTGAACTGATGATCTTTCCCTTGTAAGAAATAAATATTTCATTAATTAAAGTTTTGTGTAGCTGTACCTCTAGAACCAATGAAAATAAGTACCACTTATGATATATCATTGAAAAGCTTTCAATGAAGGCTTATTACTCCAGTTAAGAAAACTCCAAAGCCCAAATGTTTTGGATTTTGGGCTTCTTTGGACATTTTGGTCAAGTCGACTGCAATAAAAAAATGAGATGCACAATTAGATGTTACAACAGTTCTAAATCCAAAATTTAACATTCTATGATTAATCGTTTTTGAGATATGAGAGATACATACACACATACGTACGTGCAGACGTCACGCCGAAAGTAGTCGAAATGGATTCAGGGATGGTGAAATGTAAATTTCCGTTGAAATCTGAAAACCGAAATTTCTTGCGATTACAATACTTCCTTTACAAGGATGTAAAAATCGAGATTTATAAATAACAGTTAATTATTTTAATTATTTCCAAATTATTTTTATTCGTAATTAATCCTAGGTTATTGAATTCACTGCTATAACAATTCGATTTCATACATCTTGAAGAGTAGCAGGGTTAATTGGTAAACCCACCGTGTTGGTCTGGTGGTTAACTCATAATCGCAAATCAGCTGATTTCAAAATCGGGAGTTCTAAGGTTCAAATTCTAGCAAAGGCAAGAATAATTTTTTATGGATTTAGTGGATACCAGTGTTCTTTGGTGGTTGGGATTCAATTAACCACACATGTTAGGAATGTCGACCTGGAACTGTGCAAGACTATACTTCATTTACATGCATACATATTATCCTCATTCATCCTCTGAAGTAATACCTTACAGCAGTTCCGGAGGCTAAATAGAAAAGAAAGATAATAACCCTGAGGTAAAAATATATATTTTTTTTGTTGTTTATATTCTAATGTCGACATATTACAAAATAGAATTATAAACGGGTGTTCCGGTCTTAAGTAATAAAAAATATTATTACATTAAGTATTTAAAAATTAAATTATATATTTAAAAAATAAAGAGATAAAACATTTCATTTAACAGAACGTATTAATATTACTTATAAAAACCAAATTTATAAAAAAAAATACGAATAATACACGTGTAATGACACGTTTATAATAAATTATAATATGATACACAAGTGTAGTTTAAATTTCCAAGTTTATTTGATAATTGTAATACAATACGAATAGGATAGCGCGGCTTACACTTTAATATCAACCCATTATTTTATATTTAAATGACTTAAAAATAATGACGTGATATTTAATTATTAAAGGTCCGTTGTTTATTCTAATATAAACACGAGGTCATGGTTTTAAATGAACTTTTATTCAAAATCATTAAAAGATTTTTAATAATTAAAATAAATTGTTGTTTTTATTTTTATGTAAAATATCTATTTTTCAAACCGAATGAATTATCCAATTTTAAGGTGTTATAAATGGGTAAACCCCCCAAATTACAAATTAGTTTATTTCATTGTATTTTTTGGAAAATCTAATGTTTTAGGTAGAGTTCATAAGAAAGTTACCTATTGTAATCGGTACCATGATTCGACTTCTGGAAAATTTCTATATATCTTCGCGTTTCACAACCTCAGATCCCAAAACCACCGTCAGTTCAAAAGTATATATATGCATTCACTTTCTTGTGGACACGATAACTACCGTAATTTAGCGCCAATCACTTTCAAATTGTTGATTAAAAATAACGCGTCACAAAATCTCGGTCAAGTTCATTAACGACCAAAATCGAACCATGGGGGTGGAAATGGGGGGGCTTATTCTAAAAAACAAAATATTGCTATAACTTTCTTATTAAGCAAAATATCGAATTCGTTTATAGTTTCTACTATTCTTTGAATCAGGGGTTAGAAGTTATCTAAGTAAAGGTTTTTCATATCACCAACCATTGGCCTAGGGAATGGAAAAAATGAGGTTTTGAAGACAAAACACATCATACCTCCCTTAATAGGCACATTGTCGAATCGGTTTAAAGTGGTCGTTAGTCCTCTAAACATTACCTATATCCTTTGTCTGAAACAATTTTTGATATGACCAACGCTTACGCTAAGGGATGACCAAACGTTTGCTGGAATAGTAAGATGTGACATTTTTAAACATGTGACTTTTTTTCACATGCAACCATTGTCGTATTGAGTAAATTTGAACTTTTTCTTAATTTTAAGGTGCATATCTTTTTTATCCCCTACTTAGCACTGGTGAAATCTACCTCCACTTTCCGGCGTGCCGAAATGGATTGTTTTATCGTATTTCATACTGATCTGTTGTATTATCCTCTCGGAGTAGATAATACAATAGATCAGTATGTAAGAAAAACAGATCGAAGTACTCGTGAATTAATAAAATTTTCATCCTATCATTTCCGTTATATCCACGATTACTTTCTTTTATTTGTGTTGTAATTTTTATTGTCGCATTTCCGCTTCGCAAACAAATGACACCAATATCTCCAAATATCAACTGTGTAAAGCTGCACCACATATTCTTTTGTAGGTTTCTGGATTTTTTCGGATTATTAAACATATATTTTTCTAAATCCAGGCAGTTAATAAAAATATTTTCGTCGTTTTTTAAAAATTAAATTATACGACTGTTACTTAAATATATAAACTTAAATTCTATTTTACGACATCTATTTCAGTTGTTTAAACCTTTCTTTTCACCTTTCTGTTTTTCACTAATTTTTAGAATTCTAATTTTTCGAAGTTCTTGTTATACTGCCTTTCCTTAAAGTAATTTTTCTTGATTAGGGACGAATTTTTTGTCAAAGAAATAAAGTTGTTGCAGGTTTTTAATAAAATAATTAGCAAATGATTTAGCTTTTGCTGGGGAAAATTTTATTAGAATCAAAAGCCTTCTATACTAAAAATATCTAGTAACAGCTTTTATTGGTCAATTATTCTTCTCTTCTGTTCTAATTTTCTGATTTCCTTTTATTGATCATCTATATATTATCTTTTCATAATAAACTCATTTAAAACATTTTTTTTTAAACTTTCCACAAGATATTCTGAGTTTTCTATTTCTCTTGTTTACAACTATTATTTGTAATAATCCCAAACATTTTTATATTTTATTTCTAAAAACTAATTATCGGATCTGGATAGCCGTTTATTCTCTATATGAGGAAGTCTACGAATTAAAGCTAAGAAATTGTTTTGAAATTTATTTTCTTCCATTTTTACCTGTTGAAAATTATTTACTACTATAATCGATTTTCTATACAAATTAATTGATAACTAGACGTATTATGACACCAATTTTTAAATTTTTTCAACTCTTCCTACAAAAGTTGTTAAAAATTTAACAGTATTTAATTGTTGTCAGAATATAGATACACACACACACACACACACACACACAAACACACACACACACACACACTCACACACAAACACACACTTATTAGTTTCAGATCGAAGATCCTAATCTTTATTTTTAGTTAAATTATTTATAGTTATTTTATTTATACATGCTACATATGTATAAAAGTTTGATTAACACGTTCTGCTTTAATTAAGCTAATATTGTACGAGTATATAATATTGTATTTAAAAATGGTTCATTGTGATACACTTCAGAAATATGAGATTTGATATTTCGATTTACATGTATAATTCTATATATTAGGAACAAAAAATAATAACAATTTTAAATACAAATATCATTTTATAACCTGAACAGATTTATAAGGTATTAGATATGGTGAATTACTCTGGATAAAATAAATCAACATAATATATATATATTTATTTTTTATTTTTTTTATTAATGGATTTAGAATATTGGTTTTCAACAGATATACCTCAAATCCTATTATCTGATGATTCAATACGATATTGAAAAAAAGGTTAATTGCTGCCACTGCACGCAAATATTTAACAGATTAATCGAAATTAATACTACTTTACTTATCTTCCCCTTCCACGTATATCTATATGCATGAGCTACATGAAAAAAGCGAGGATGACAAATGCAAAATTGTATGTGTGTATAAGTGTGTTTTTTGTCAAGAAAATAAATCATGTGAACAAACTATGTTGGTTGATAAGTTCGAGTCGTGAGAGACTCATAACTCAATCAGTTGCATACGGCGGTCGGTTATTCATGCGGTGTAACGTTCTAGAGGAGCTCTTGAAACACCCATACAGACACACCAACGTGCGCACACGCAAGTATATCAACAAACCTTCCCGTTTTCACCCTATAGAGTAATCGATTCTATATCCCCTCGTTTTACCCGTTTTCCCGACCCGTTAACCCGGTAGCTAAAATGTTATTACATTTCTCGGAATTAAATAAAATTTTAATTAAACCATTGAACTGCAGAAAGCGTACTTTTTTCTTTTTTTATCTTGACACAAATCCTTGCAAATTAAAACATGTTTTGTACCTAAAATTCCGTTTCATATCTTAATGGTTTTCCTTCATCATAGCCTACACTTTATTCTACATCTACGTATTGTAGACTACGGTAATTGCCCACTTCACTTCATTCGTTTCACTTCACTTGACTTCACTCCATTCCACTTTACTTTATCCAATTTTCTTGCTTTTCTCGCTTTTACTGTATAATAAATCATCTTTTCTTTCTATTACACTTGGCTGGATGATTGTGTCCATTAAAAATGAAAAATTAGCATAATTTAACAGATGACATAATTTTATTCGCGTTTGTGATTCAATTGCTCTACGTGAAACATTTTCAGTCTCTTTCTCACTATATTGTGTTGTTAACTCCTCTTTTAATATACTTATTTAATTTCAATTACTTCTTTATCATAACTTTATTAACGTTAATGTTTTTTATTCAATTTTTGATGAAAAACTGTGCTTTTAGAAATGAAGGAATCCTTTAACTTGTAATAGTTAAACACTCTCGTTAAATCCCCTATTTCAAACTGTTAATTTTTGACTGTAATGTTAATTTTTCTAATTAAACTATTCTGCTTGATTCGGAAGATGGATTAAAAATTACTTATCCAGCATTAGGGTAGCTGGTGAGGTAATAGAGATTTCCTAATAAAGGAAATCTCAGTTCGATAGGCATCATGAAAAAATAAGAAGTAAGATCAAGTTACAAACAAGAAGATAAATAAATAAAAAAATGTGTTTATCTACATTTGTAAGCAATACACTATATATCGATTTAAAAAAAAAAACTATAAACAAATAGTTAATAAATAATATATTATAAACAAATAGTTGTAAGAAACTTTTTTTGCTCAATAACAATTATAATTAAAATCGGCTCTCCTGCAGAGCCATTAGTAAGTTTCCTGACAAAAGCACGTGATAAGGAGGTCCTTAATGAACCCCCAAAATAAATAAAACACAATAAACAGTTACAAGCATACTTAAAGTCAAACATGAAATTTCAAGCTTAGTCATAAATCACAAACCATTAATTTCACCCCCATATAGTCCACAAAACAAACACTATTAACAAATAAAAAGAAAAAGAAAGAGGAGTAACAAGAAATTAGATACGACACCACTAAACTTGACGGTGTTAGATTCGCAACTGTTACGCAGACCCTAAGTCGAGTACATGGGCTCGTTTCAACCGTCGGACGTCTCTGCTGTTATCGAGTAAATTAATTGCAAAGTGGTTTACATGATTCTCAAGCCTCTGCAGGTATTTGAAAGAAATTGCAGTAAAAAATAACAAGTAATTCTATTAAATCCGCGCCAAATTAGAAACCATCTTCATAGTAATTGTATTATAATAAAGAATTGAAAGAAATTTATTTACATTTTCCTTTGAATTGTTTGAATGAATCAACTTCATTATTTTTTTAACTTTATTTTAATTTTTATTTTTTAATAAATTGTGATAGTCTTATGAAAATCTTTGTCATTAAAAACCGTCCACACATGAATTTAAAAAAAAAGAATGGAAACTACACTGAGCTAAAATTCTCTTAAGTGCTGAATTATATATATATATATATATATATATATATATTAATTTAGCTTTATAACCAATATTTTTGAATTTTCATGAGGAAATACTTTGAGTATCAAAATGACTAAGCTGTACATCATCAAACCTACGCTCGCTAACCTCGACTAATTAACAGTAATATTTTGATTATTTAAGTAATAAATTCAGTAATTACTGCTTATAGTCCAGTTGTTATTTTAATATGCAAAATGACCGGTATATTTAATTAATTGCTATATATTTATTACATTTTCCGTCATTGCAGGCGATTAATTAAAATTCACTGGTAATAATGCTTTATCACCGGATTAATCAAATTTACCGTAACATATATACTTTTTAATTTATATTATTGAAATATATTCGCATAAAATGAAATATTTAAATCAAATTTAAACATTATAATAGGATGAATTTTAATTTTAACGACTTTATACATTATCATAAAATTAGATAAAATAGAAAATTTTTCATATAAGCCGGTAGCGGTAAATGCCTTTGCCTATTCGTACACGCATATCCAAACCCGAGTGTAGCTGGAAAACATTTCTTAGAAAACAATGGAAATTAGAAATAAATAATACAAAGAATCGGAAGAAAAAATAACATCTAAATTTTTTAGAATGTTTTTTCTTTTAGAATTTCTCATTTTGTTTGTTTAATTTCTAATCTAATTTATCTACACTCAAGATTGTTCGTCCCGATATGAACCCAATGGTACCGATTGGATAATTAACATCATTGTCAGAAAAGTATTATGACAGTTGTTATGTAATACTACAGAATCCCGATTTAAGTTCAAATAGAATTTATTGTTAATTTTATTTGAAAATTAATATCGTTGTTTTTTTTCTTCAAGAACAGAACAGTTTTTCACAACTCTATTAAACTAACATATAGAAATGATCCATTTTGCTCTTTGTAAACTTCTTTCTTTTAGGTATATAATTTCTGTCTAATATTCCCATTGTTTCGTCTATTTTTTTTTTTAATTTTATACACTCGGCAATACCGTATATATAATAAAATCCTAAATATTAAACATCAGTATATTTTACTTTTTCTCTACACATATTCATCAGAACTGGAAAAATTAGAACTTATTGTAGCGCATGCTCCCTATCTTATCTTTCCCCATTTTTACAAAATAGATAATAAATGCATTTATTTGTTTAATTGCTTATTAATATTTTTAAAAATTGCTATTATCATATGCCGTCCTGTGGCAGACTATGTCCGTCTCAAACTAGAAGTCTAAGCTGGAAATATAGACGAATGCTCCTTATTTCCAGCTTAATTTATGAGTCCTTGGGAGTTATTTTTTTTAAATTGTTTATCATTTTTAATTTTTTCTGGAATCTTTTCTTTACACTGATTCTTCTAGCTCTGTTTTAATCTATCATTTTCCTCTCAATATTTGTTCCATCCACTTAGCTTCACTATTTTGAACTGTTCTGTTTAAGCTGTTATTTTCGTTTCCTCTCGTCTTTACTTCTTCATTTTTCAATCGTGTATACATTTAATCTTCTCCAATCTTGTACGTGACCACTTTTCGAAATCCTTCAGCCTGTTTTTTTCTCTTCCGTTTGTCTATGTTGACTTCCTTACAGAAGTACATTGAAATCATAACATTTCACAAGCTACTTCTTCAAGCCCAACGCCATTGTACAACATAACATCTGTTTCTTTCTATTAAATGCTTTCTTAGCCATGGCTGATCTGATTTGTATTTCGTTTTCACTTTTGCACTCTTGTAATAATACGAGGGCTGTCCAGAAAGTAACATACGTTTTGAAATAAAAACCAACCAAATAAAAAAAAAAAATTATTATATACATTTGACAGGGACAATCTTAAACTATTTTTCTACATAGTCGCCATTTAAATGCACAAGCTTTTCAATTCCTTATCTGTAGAAATCTGCCGCCTTAGATTTTTGACACCCGTCTTGCACAAAACTTATGATAATCAAGCTTCCTCAATACAATTTCCTGCAGTAAAGTTCGTGAAATTTAGGGAAAATTAAGCGGAGTTCCGTTATCGTAATGCGGCGATTTTCACGATTTTGATCGTTAATTTTGATCGTCAGTTCATCAGTCACAAGGCTAGGCCGACCACTGCGGTCCTCATCATGAACATTGGTGCGGCCATTTATAAACTGAATACACCAATGCCTCGCTCCACCTTCAATCATTATTCCATCTTCGTACACCTCACAAAGTTGTCGATGAATTTCAATTGGTTTGAGGTTTTTGCCAGTAAAAACCTAATTACTAAACACACCTCACAACTCGCAGGATTTTCTATTGATACGCCGCACATTTCAATAATTCACAACAAACAAAGTAGAAAAATCACAGTCCACACGTTACGACAGCTTGATGCGCACTGAGTGAAGAAACGTTTTGACGCCAAGGTGACGGGCCTAACCCCACCCATCTCCACGCTAGGCACAAAGGTAAGTTACTTTCTGGACCGCCCTCGTACTTATACTATTGTACAAGTACAATTAATTATACTTTCTACGAATAATTGTATTATTCTACTCGTACTATTGTAGTTTTTCTTCTCAATTTTTTCTTCTGGTGTGTACACCTTCAATAACTTATTGTCTCTAATCCTCAGTATTTTGGTTTATTTGACAATAAGTTTTCTCCATACTTTGCCAGAATGACTTTAATTTTTGTAATTATCTTTGTCCATAATTTTTCTAACGACTCCATCACTGCGTACTTTTGAAATTTATTTTCTTTCTTCTTGTGTTGCCACTTACTGTAATTGAGATAAAAGAAATATTTGAAATAATGCTAAATAATTTGAATTTAAGAAACTTGCATAATATATTATTTTTCTGAAAATGCTTAATCATATTTTAAGTGCGAATTTTACGAACGTAGTTATTGATAAACAAAATTTATAATTGTATAAAATTGAAGATTTGTCTTCAATTTTTTTCTTAACGCCTTAGTATTTAGCATTATATAATATTCTTACCCTTTAAATTTTCATATTATTGAAGAAAAACTGCTTTCTTTTAGCAATTTTCCAGAATGATAGTCAAGAATAAATAAACTAATTCAGTATTTACCAGTTACAACGACTGAATGAAACATTATTTACTGAGTTTGTTATATTAGAATTCGTTTTATTTTCTTTAATATAAGTAATTAAAAATTAAAGTAGTAAAAATAATATTAGGATATTAGAGATGAATAATTTCTTTATGAAGATTTATTTTACCTCTGGCCTAATTACGTATTATACCAGCTAATATTTTATAGATAAAACGATACATACGAAGCTTTCCTTCGCTCTAAGGCAGCTTTGGAATACTTTGGTTTTGTATACATTTAATATTATATTTCAAAAATAATATTTATATTTCATTAAAATACTTATAATTTAAAATATTTTTATAAAAATATCAAAAATGTGGCCTCTTGACCTGAAAGTTTAATCTAAATTCCACATGATAGTCTACATAAAACTCATATACACTGTTTCACATTAACTTATGAACTTACAATACATATTTGATTTTTATTTTAAACTTTCGAAAAATGTACACATACCGTCTTGTTCTTTTATATATATTTTTTGGCTGTTATTAATTTCAAAAAATGGATTAAATGGAATATACAAATAAGCAAGTATAATTTTAAAAACATATAATAAAAGTAGAAAATTCTGTGTTTTCATAAATATAGGAAAAAGATTCCAGAGAAATTACATTACTTAACTATTACTGAACGGGAAAACTCCTGTCTGGAATGCGGGAATGAGAGCTATTATTTAACTTGAATATTTTCTTTCATTGTTCCATTTAAATATTTTTAATATAAGAATAACTATGAATTATTATGCTATAAAATTGCTTTACGAATCAATAATGACAACAAAATAAAATCTATCTTCAAATAATAATTGTAAACATTTCATCTTTACATTTCAAAAACCGTTTTTAACTTACAGTCAGGATATCAGAAATAAATCTTAATAAACGCTACCAGAAGTTTATTTATTACACGAAAGAAAAATTTGCCAAAATCAGTGCTTGGTCTTAAAACTAGAACGCATATTAAGAAAAAGAAATAAACAAACAACGTTCGGAATGAATTTAGAACTTTCTACTGTTTTGGAGTCGGTTGTGACCTTTAAATATAATGTTAAAAAATTAATTCTAAATCGAATTCATTCAGAACCTTTTATGTAATAACGCAAATTATTAATGAATTCCTTAAAAACAAAACAAATGTCATTTATAATCTAAACAAACAAGAAAACTTAAATTACTAAAGTTGTATTTTAATTCTAAATTAAATTATACTTGTAATACTTGGAAGCTTTAAACTTAAAATATGTTTTTTAGTCACAGAGTAAAATAATGAAATATGGTATTATATAATTCTTATACGAATGAAAATGTTATTTTCTGTATAACATAATGAATAAAGATTATTAAATAAATGATTACAAGACAAAAATATAAGTGAAACTAAGTGAAACAAAAGTAGTTTTATTGAATTTAAATGTCAAGATAAAGTAAAAAATAAAAAAATAAATAGTATATAAAACTATTTTTTTTTTTTATTCTACATCAATTACAAATTGAATAAATCAAGTAAATGTGTTCAATTTTTTAATTTTTTTTCATTGTTATTTGATCAACAGATAAAATTATCACAAAAATATTTTCTCATATAGTATTATATGAATGAAGCATCTCCATGTAAAACGCTTATTTCACGTCGGGTTTACTTTGAACTTCCGAAGTTAATGTTTGAGCAGAATCTCACCTTTTATTTATAAATGTTTTATTGTTTTCAACAAGCAGTTGTAACTAAAATAAATTTTAGATTCATGAATTATTACCTTATTTAAACAAAAAGTTATTTAAATATTTCATGTAAAATATACGTAAAATTATTATTTGTTTTTACTTTTCGCAATATGTGGCTCAATTACAAAAAAAAAATGAATAGATTCTAGGAAAACTGTCTTAATTAAAGGTAGAAAATTTTACTACTTCAAACTACAGATTCGGCAAAAATGGAATTTTGAAATTTATTATAATATTTTTTCTTTAATTTCTCTTTTTATTTAATTTTGCTATAATTTTTTTTAACGACAAATTTAATTGTACGTAGTGTTTGTACATAAAAGACTGTAAATTTAGTTTTGTAGAGTTTGACATACTGTTACATAAAAGGTAGACAGAAATTTTACTTAACTTAGTTTTAGTGGTGAAAAAAGTAGTTGGAGTTTTATACAACTTTTATTTATGAAATACTAGTATTTTTGATCTCATAATGGTTGTAAGATCTACAATTATTCGGTTTTTCATAAGTCATTACGTTTATTTAAAAATTTACTTTAGTGCGTATTCTTACACTTTAAAAGAATTAGCTAAAATAAATTTTCTACTTTCAGGCGTTAAATATATTATTACTGGGCTTTATTCAGACACGTGTATATATATATATATATATATATATGTATATATATATATATATATATATAAAATTAACATATAATAATATATGATATATAATCCTAGTAAGCAGAATATTTATCCAAACGAGAGGTCAACACTAGTTTTGTTTGCTTTGTACTAGCCACACGTAATTTTATAGAGTTGTACAGTCGTTTTTACTGCATTTATTCGTTAGTTATGTTTTAATCGTTATTATGCACTACAAATTATCAAAACTTTGCCTTTAAATAAAATCTTTATTTTTTATTTTTTTTTATTCTAAAATACACGTTTATTGAAATCGAGGATTATTTCATGCTTTACAGTGCTGAAATAGAATAGTGTAATCATCTATTTTCATAGTCATAGTCAATTGTAAGTTTGATTCATTCATTTATTGTGAGTTTTCAAATTGTACGGAAGTACATAGATAATACGATAATAAAATTCTTTAATAAACCATCGATTAAAATCCTCCTTTGTTTCAACAAATTTTCCTACCGATTCATGTAGTTATTTCGTATTTCTATTTTTTAACTATTTCTAATGATGTAAATATTAGAAAAGATCCATTGAGAGGATATTTATAAGTCTATTATAACTGGAATAAAATTTTACTAATTTTACGTATAAAGATTTTACTTTTGTTTTAATAACGTTATTTAAATAATTGTAATAATCACCGTGTACAATAAATTAGGTTTTGCAATAAAATTCAACTCCTTTTTGTTTAGAACTTGTACCTAAAGTAGAAGCATAATCAATAATTTGAAATACAAATAATTTTATTAATAAATTAAAATAGAAATTATATTTTTTATGGTTAATAATTAAATTATAGTATAATAAATCATTCAACGCTCTGTCAACATGGAATAAGTTCCTCCGCTAAAAATACTGATGCAGCAAACCTCTACTTTGATCGGTAACTAATGCAATGTTACACGAATAGTACTGTATTTAGATAAATGAAATAACGTATACAATCGCCAAAGTACAACAGAATGAAATAATATTTAATTTTATATGCATATGAATAAATACGTAAGCTTATACATAATTTCAGGTTGTGCATTGTACATAAAAGTCGTCGATATGTATGTGCGATAATGGAAGTGGCAGAGTAATGTCAACGGTGAAAATACAGTCAGAATCTGTATTGATTGTAAAATATTGATTTTATGTGGACCCCTTTTAGAGTTGATAACGCAATGTTCACGTTGTTTATTAAGCAATTCATCAATGTAACGTTGATAAAACCTACCTAATACTGTAAATGCATCGTGAATTCAGTGCGGTGCTTAAAACGATATATTTTAATTTATATGGTCGTACTGAAAAATATAGTTTCCTGTAAGCGTCGTTGCAATGTTTGTCTATTTATCTAATAAAAAAATTGAACTCTCATTAATGTTGCTTCTTCTTGGCTGCTTATGATTTGCATAATCATTTCTAACAATAATAATGGAATAAATAATTATTTTGTGATATCCTTAATTAATGATAATTTGATATAAAATTTATAAATTCAATAATTATTCGTTTTACTTTTTAAAAAAACACTATAAATTTCGGTTTTATATTACTTTTTTGTCGCGGAATGTTTACTACATCGTAAAGAATCGATTATTTGTTCTTTATAGAAAATCTTGAATAATTTACTTATACTGTCTTTTTTATTTTTTTATTTTAAAATTCGATAATCTCGTTTTACATGTTTTATTATTTTATTTTGGAAAGTTAAAGTACACTAAATCTTATCCTTGTTGAATATGTTATAAACTTGAATTTAAATAAAAATATTTTAAAGCATTTATTTACTAAATTGAAGCAATGTTTATTATGCAGATATTCACTACAGAATCTGATATTAATTTATTGTTTTAAATTGTCTTCACTAGTATTTCTAATGACTATAAAGCACGTATAAATACTTGAGTTAAAAGAAGCATCAGTCGGAGAACTATTATACAATAATGATATTCAAAATTCAGCTAGTCGTTGTAGTGAGCATAGTGTAGGTGTTACTTGCAGATGCTTATATCAAAAAAATTTCGTTGTATTTTGACTCTATTTTCAACAATAGAGTCGATCCAGTAAAGAAGGCAGCGATAAATCGCTTCAGTTTTCACTTTACCTTATATACTTAGTGCATGGTCCTTGTTTCATCTGTGACATTTATGAAGTTTTCAAGAAGGATTTAAAACCCACCAGATTACCTAATATAATTTGTTCTGTGCTGTAAACATAGCAGTTTACAGCACAGAACAAATTATTATTTTTTTAAATTCACAAATATCTTCCTGAGGTTTTCTCTTCCATGCTTCTCTCTAAGAGCAATCTATAAATTATGTCTATTTGTCAACATCGCAGAGAAATGTCGTCGAAGAGCACGTTAGACAAGCGCACCAAAAACCTATGCAATGGACCTGAAGAATTATGTATTTGTAAGTGATCACCTGTAAAAAAATTTTATATTTTATTTGTAACTTGATGCAACGCATGCCGTTTAGCGATTTTTACATGAAATTAAGTTTTATTGATACTATAATTAAGCACTGTATGTTAAATTTCGTATAGACAACTAAAAATTTCTATTGTGTAAAGTTTTTGCTTAGATAAAAATAGGTCTATATTCGTTTTGGGAAATTAAGAGTGATGAATCTCCTTGTAATATTCGAAAGTATAAAAATAGTCTACGTCTTTAGTAGCCCCAAATATTGTTGTTGGTTCCACGACGAGCAGTCCGGTGCTGCGATCTAGTGGGTGCTAGCGCCCAACGGAGAGTTAAGCTGGTACTAGGTAGTATTCTACGTCAGAATCCGATCCAGAGCGGTCGTATGCACTTTCAGTCCGGATGTACAGTTCGGATGAACGCTTAGTTTATTAGTATAAGATATATGTTATTAAGTTTAATTATATGTGTAAAGTTACGTATTAAATGTTCAATTACACGTTATCAAAATGACAAGACGACAATTCATTAAACCATTATTCAACAAGCAACAAGGCGTTGTCTTCATTCATCACCTATGAATATACAGTCCAACCTCGCTGTAAAATCTACCAATTGTTTTATTTTTATTCAGAAATAAATACACAGATTATGGAATTGAAAAAATTAAATTAGTCATACCTATAATGAAGTTTTTTATTTATTTAGAATGATATTTTCTGCAGATATGGGTGAACTGATAAAATATGTTTATCTTATTTACAATTTAAAGATTTTAATATGCTCTCGTAAAAAAACAATTCTTAAAATTTAATACTTCTTAAATTATTTCTCCTATCGTTCTTAGAGTTTATCTATAAGTCTATGTGGCTAACCAGGTGCAATATAATAAAACCTTTTTTTGAAAACGGAAAATAGAAATGATATATAATTTATCAGCAACTGGCGATACAAACTTATTCATTTCTTAATGAATAATATTATTGAGAAAATATTTTGCATAACGCATGTCACTCATTTTATATCTACATTTGTAATATTAATATTTTAAGATGCATATTTACATGATTAATACACACCAATCATTAGTAAATCTAATATCAATCATGTGACGTATGAGAGTAAAGTGACAACAACATCGGATCTCTTTAAAGAAAACAGCTCAGCAGTACTAACTAGATTTATATGGATTGATTTAGCCACCACACACGTAAACAAACAAACATCATATTACATACAGAAACTTAATTTATGAAAAAATGTGTAGGTTTAATAAAATCCTGTAAAATTTACTTTCAAAATTTTAAATCTCTGTTATTAATTAGTGAAGATTAGGTAACCGCTAATTAAAAAAAAAGAAAAAAAACACCAAATAATTGATAATTGACGTTTATTTTGCAATACAATCAAATCCATAGTATTATTTAATATAAACTGAAATTAATAAATTTTAAACAAATTGTTCTTTCAGTACTAATTTTATCGTCATAAAATATCGTCTAAAAATATTTTTTTTTTTTAGAATTTAATCTGTTATATTTATCTACGGTTGAATGTAAAAAAACCACACCCGGTGTGAACGGTAAAATGTTTGCCAAACGTACTGGAGTTTGAAGGCGTTTCGTTCCATCATTGTAGTATACAATCCGGGAGTTGGGCTTCTAGAGTGAATCGTTCGCTTCCACACGACCGAGTACTCAACGACCTGGTTTGTATAAGTGACTGTAGAATTGCGTCAATATACTACACATTCACGACTTCATCTTACTTCCTTCGACATCTCGCTTTCCTCTTATTCCTCCTTCGAACAAGGGGTTTTAAGAGAGCTCTTAAGCTCCTTTTACGTCCTTGACGCATTCTCTTAGAATTTGTTTCCTCTTCTATGAACACAACAGCTTTTCATATTTGGTAACATTTGTTTGTACACGATGAAATGTAAACCAGGAAAATTCAAATTCATATATGTGCTTATGTTATCATCTACTTTCTGGTAGAAGTGAATTGATTATCATATCCGTATATAAATTTTATTTATTTATAACAAACCAAGATAAATAAAACATTATCTGATCAAGACCAAGTCGGCGAAACGATACTGTGTAGAAGGGAAGAGAAGATAAAAAATATTAAGTTTTTCTTACGTTCTTCCTGTATCAATGTTTACGTTGGGTCAAAATATATTAACAAACAGTGAGCTCATATAATTCCTTTTAACCTATTAATTGCTGAAGATGAATATTTTAATTTTTTTAGTAGTTACTAGTTTGTAATAACTATAGTTCCAAAATTTTAAATCTTTTATTTTGAAAACTTTAACGCAAATATAATTACTGAGAATTTACTCGTACTTTTTCTTCTTGTTTCTATTTTCAATGTTCTGATCCCGAGATCTCAGGATAATAAATATTTGGGTTTTCATCTTGACCGACGACTTATTTGGGCGAAACACATCAAATATAAGCGGAAACAGTTGGATCTCAAGTTTAAAAAATGTACTGGCTGATAGTACGTAGATCTCGGCTTTTGGTAGAAAGTAAATTATTGATTTATAAATCAGTTTTGAAGCCTGTTTGGATTTACGGGCTTGAATTGTAGGGTATGGCGTGAACTCCAGAATTGACATACTTGAATGCTTCCAGACAAAAACATTGCAAAAAATGCTAAACATACCCCCACGATATGGTACATAAGCAACAGCCTCATGTATAATGATTTTAAGTTGCGAACCGTTCGGCAGGAAATCTCTCTGGTCAGCCTACGGTATCAAAATCGTTTGAATCGGCACCCGAATTATTTGGCGGTCAACTTATTAGATAACACGATCAGTGATTTTTCAAGATTGCTAAGGAACAATATTCTTGGATTGCCTTATCGTTTCAGTTAGGTGACTTTATGTTCTGGCTGTACGAAGTGCTCTTCTATTTCATTTCCTGGTTATCGTTAAGTCACCAGCCTCTGGGTCTGTGACTTCTTAATATTAGTTCAAATAGATCTTATTTACTTATGGTTTAATTATCTTGCTGAACAGATTTTAAAGTTGCTGTGTCGTTATATGAAAAAAAGTTTACTCATTAATGCAGTGATTCCCAAACTGTGCGCCGCGGCCTCTTCACAGGTACGCCATGAAATATTGTAAAAGCTTCATAATTAATTGAACCAAGGCATTTATAATTA
Source organism: Lycorma delicatula (assembly GCF_047948215.1). Lineage (NCBI taxonomy): Eukaryota > Metazoa > Arthropoda > Insecta > Hemiptera > Fulgoridae > Lycorma > Lycorma delicatula. The sequence continues at coordinate 108,573,376 of NC_134457.1, forward strand.
TTAATTTAATGTTAATAAAGTAAAAAATAATGAAGATACACGAGTTTTATTTATTTTTATCTCTTACTTACGAGTAGTCATACTTTTTCTTAGGGAGGGCACCATGAAAAAATTTAAATAAAAAAGAGCACCGCCTCTAGGAAACGTTTGGGATCCACTGTATTATTGCATATTCTATTTTTGTAACTTAACAATGTCAGCGACCGTAGATTAAAAGTAAATCTGGCAAAGCAGTAATCGTTAAAGAATATTTCAACTTTAACCATAGTTTTCTGAAAATGAAGAAATCTAGAAAATGGAATTATTCAACTTAAAAAAAACCGTTTCAGCCGATAATTACTGAAGTGATTCTGAAGTGAATGTAATCGATGTTTGTTTATTGTAAGAATAGTTGCATAAATTTCACATTAAAATAGAACTGTTTTTTGATTTGGAATAACTTACTGCAAGAAACATTTATAAACATCTTTATACCAGTCTGGTATTGTTGATCATTTGAAAGAAAATATATTGTTGGATTGAGTGAAAAGAAGGTGCAATAAAACCGCAAAATTAATAGGCTAAAATTAGACATGTTTAATAGAGATTGAGGAGACGTAGAGATTCCTTACTTGAAGTGTTAAGCTCTTAATTTTATTTAACAAAACATTTAAAATGTACTTTTAATCATAGTTGTTTATATTTATGTGGAAAACAATACTAAGTTTTAAATAGGTTGATTTTTTCTAGTCAACATAAAAAAAATTAAAGTAGCCTTTCTACACTACCGTGAGTTAAAAATGATCGAAAAATAGTAATGAGTTGTGCAAGTATAATTACGTTCGAAACCTTTTTCTTATTTTTTTTCAATTCCGATTTATTTTATCATGTCAGTGTTCAGACACTAGTTGTCCTTTCGTTGCAATACTAACTTTAGCGTATGTAGCGTAAGTAGAAGTTAGAGATAATAACTTTGTTAGAAATGAATTAATAATTGAGAGAATAATAATAATATTACGAATGTTGGTTCGAAAAAATCTTACTAAACTATTCATTGACAACTGGTTTATTGTTAATTTTGAACTATTTTAAGACTGTGTGTTTTTGTGGTTTTTGAGTAATTTAAAGTATCATCAAGATCTTTAAACTTGAAAATATTTTTTTCATTTTCAGTCGGTTTTTTTAATGAAATCATGCCTTTAATGTTTGACATACGTTCTTAAAGAAGGGTATTAAAAAAAATCTAAAGAGCAAGAGATAGTAATGAAAGGGTATGGACGAATAAGAATACAAAAAGAAAAGATGAATAGTATATTGTTAATTAAACTAAGATGTCTACGCCACGGTTTGTGTTTTAATTAAAACGATGGCTGTGAACAGTGTGAGACATATTGTAGCTTAGAACTTGTTGTTCTAAGCATTATTTATCGACTTTCAGATTTTCCTCTTCCTCTGTTCTTTCGGAATTCCTTGTTTTCCCGTTTTATAAACTGCACTATACTTTGTTTTAAGAAATAAAGAAATAGCGAGTGTTTTGGAGCATGCATTACTAATGCTTTGCTCATTTTTCTCAGTTCAAGTACAACATTGTTCTTTTTTTACAGTATACATGGTCGTGATACACGTAGTTTAATATCCCCTTCCTACATCAAATGAAAGTATTGTTTAACAAAAAAAAAAAAATACAAAAAAAAAATAATAAATTTGGTTTTAATTGACCGGGTCTCAATTCAAACTGTACGCATTTTTCTTAAATATGTTCAAAACTATATGTTCAAAATAATCGTTATGTTTCGCCGTTTAGTTTTGTTTTCATTCCTTTTTATTTATTTGTTTCATTTTTACTATTTTTTTTCTTTCTAATATTTCTTCGTTTGGTTCGTTTATTGTGATTCTTTGTGTAAGTATAAGATATACTTCTTGATGTTTTATTTTGTTTTCATTTTATGTTTATGGACTCAAGAATATATTTAATTGTTTATATTTCTTATACTCTTGAGTGTATTTTATAAGATATGTATTCATATGATAAACACGTGTATGCATTTATAAATTCCTATGAGGATTCAATGGAGACCTTTCTTTGCATGTGATTTTTTTATTGTAAACAAATTTACTTATGGTTTTGGTAAATTAGAAATGATTGTAAATAAAAATAACTTTACTGGAAAAAAATTGTTCAAGCCTTAATTTTAGTTTCCGGCTAAAATATATATCCTGCTAAAAGTACATAGATCGGTCAAAAAAAGATCTAAAAAATTTATTGATTTTTTTTGGAGTGCGGAAAACGCTTTCGTGTTATCATCATCCGGTTTAAGTTTTGTGCGTTACGGAAACATTTTATAAAAAAAAAAAAAAAATAGATTTAATTAGTCTGTAAACAATATGCAGAAAGAAATTTTATCCCAATGCTATTTAAAGTCCAAAAAATCTATTTTTTTTTTTTCAGTCAAACATTTGTTCTGTAGGTATATATTGTTGTGGTATATATTGTGTATTTGTTGTGTAGGTGAATATTGGCCTGTGTCTAGTCTTATAACTCTGGACCAAGTTGACTTATTTTCTTCAAACTTGGTAGACAGGTACTACCTTCCAGGAAAAGAATGTATTAAATTTTTGCGAGAAATTGGAAAAAGGAATTGTAATGTTTTGGCCGAAATAATATTTCAAATCTTTACTGCGGCATTTAGCAAAATTTTTTTTCTTGCAAAAGTTGAAAGTTTTTAACAAAATCACAAATTACAAAAAAAAACTTTATTTAATACTCCCCAAAAATTACTTCATATATTTTTCTTCTTTTAAGTATATCTTTCTTCAAAAAAGGAGTCCATGAGAAGTTTAAGCACCTATATTTTCTACATCAATTGGCCTTCAAACCACTACAAAACCTTTTTTCCCATCTTATTCCAATTTTTTGCGGTACCAAAAAATCTTTTTCTAGTTAAAAAAAAAATTATTTATTCTATATTTAAATCCATCTCGAAAGTTATCTAGCGCTTATTCTTTAGTATTTTATGAAAAAAAATATTAACCAAAACTTTTCAATTCTTCTTAGAAAATTACAACATTGTTTATTTAGAATTATAGCTGTATTATATTATTTTAAAACAATTTAAAAAGCTCTTTTTTAAATTTATTAACACCAGTTAAGGATTATTTTCTTAAAAATTAATTTTACCTAAATATTTTCCCTTGTATTGTATGAGAGTATGAGAGACCGCAAAATGGAAAATGTTTATTTTAATATTTCAAGAACACAAACTGTTCATGTTTCATTACGTTTTTCACAAGCACATAAACAATCATATTTAACAATTTATCATAAAAGTAGAAATAAACATTTTTACATAAAAAATGTGGGAAAAAATTCATAATTTTGTTATTGTTTTTTAATGAAAAGGAATTATTTTATCTTAAAGATACAAATACAGCTTAAAATGATTGAATTAAAAAATTAATCACATGAATTGACGGGAAAGTTATGGAATTTGTTGCCGGAATTTTATCAAATGTCCCGATTTCGAGTAGTTTTTACTTCCTTGCACGAAGTAAAGGAAGCATTCTGATGGCAAAATATTTTCGTTTTAAAATTTCAACGAAATATCCATTTTGACCATCCCTGAATCCATTTTGACTAGTTTCAGCGTGAGGTCTGTACGTACGTATGTACGTATGTGAGTATGTATCTCGCATAACTCAAAAATGATTAGCCGTAGGATGTTGAAAATTTTAAATTAGGACTGCTGTAACTTCTAGTTGTGCACCTCCCCTTTTGATTGCAATCGACCGGACCAAACGAAAAGGGAAGATTTATGGGGAAGGTTTAAAGGTATTCAGTTTTTTCCGAATTTTCAATAGAAATAAGTTGTACTTATATTCACTGGCTCTAAAGTTATGGCCAAATAAAATTTTAATTAATGAAATATTTTGATCTTATAAGGGGAAGGCATATCGGTTCGAATCCGACTTCATATATATATATATATATATATATATATATATATATATTCTTTTTTCTTAATTTAAATATACTGATTTATTAATAATTGTTAACGTCTGATTGTAAAAAAATGTTTACAATAAATAATAAATAATTCAATAAAAAGTATATGAAAAATATCGGAAGTTATTAATGAAATAAAATTTTATATACTTCTCATTTAAAAAAAAATGTAATTTAGTAGTCGTACAAGGAAGTTATGTGGTGTCCACATCAGATTTTTTTTTTTATTTACTGGAAGAAGTTCCTCAGTTTTCCCAAATAATAAAAGTAAAGTAAACCACTGAGGATATTCTGTAACCGACAACAGATGATACCGGCTTTGTAGTGCGGCAGCAATGCATCAGAGTCAAGATTTGATGCACTCCCCGCTAAAGCGTGTGAGACGTCTGAAGTGCTTGCCCTTTCACTTAAAGGCCTTCTTGCTTTCGGAAGCTCCAATGTTTGTCGTTCAAAATCTTCCTTTTCCAACAATTTTACTTCTGGCTTCTCAGGTCCCTGATTGGCGATATTTTTGATCTGTACTTTAACTTCAATTTTCTTCATTTTGATTTCACTTTCCTTCGCCTTTTGACTGCGGAAACACCTACTTTTTTCTCTGCCGGCTTTGCATTAGTTTCTCTAATTGTTCAACTCCTCAATTTGTCATCGATGATACGTTTGACAATGCTTATTAATGCTGGTGCCAGTCAGAGATCACGTCCTTTGGTTTAAAAGAGGCCGTAGGGGAGGCAGCAGCCTGTGCAAAGTACGTGACCTTTGTGGATCTGCTAAGCACAATTTTTCTGGTTACGAAGTAGCTAATTTAGAAGTGGTCTTTACCCACTGCACTGTTACGTCTTCCTTGTATTTCAGATAATTTCATGATCTCACCATGTGATGTCCATTAGAATTGACACAGGTTGGTGAATCTCTACACGGATCATTTGGGTGTAATGTGTTTCCGCAAGCACAGACTTTTTTCCTCGTGCATCGCGCTGATATATTTCAGAACTTGTGACATCCAAAATATCGCATTGGAGTCGGAATGAAGAACCAGTTTATGAAAGCTAGCCGTAATTTTCTCAGAACACTTGCATTTATTAAATGTTAAAACATGCGATACGGAGGATACAACTTCTTTTTTTCGTCACATGTTCAATCATCGACGTGCATCAACTTGTTCGTGAACCTTTTCGACGATCTCTTCTGTACAGTTCAGCAAGTACCTGCACACAACTCTAATGGTGGTATTTAGCATACCATGCGGCACAACCTCAATATCGATGAATCCTATCTTCTTAGTTTCAGGAACCGTGATGACTGTAGGTCATTAATGGTCTCAACAAACAAACCCATAGCAGTCTTCCTAATCTTTTTACAGGTGCTCCAGCAGCTACAGTGATTCTACGAGCAATCACGAAAGAATTGATTTTAGGAAAATTCCCTTCTTTCTTCTTTATCTCAAGACACTTTGGAATTGGTTCAATGCTCTTAGGTCCAAACTTAGTTTGATTCTTCTTGTCTTGATCTCTAAACTTGAGGCTCTTCTTTCTTTTCGCTTCCGAAGACAAAGATTCTACTGGACGAGGGTTTTTACGTGGACCCTCTTTTACGAAGATTGTCAATATAAATATATCCATACCCTCAACCTTCGCCAGTAAATATGTCACAAGGTGCGGGTAGAGAGACGGTTGTGCGTGCCCCGGATTATTGTGCCTACCTGGGTTCCTCCATTTAGCCGCCTCCCAAGATTTAACCCGAGACGGGGAGTTAGGTACTGCCTAACAATAGCCACATCACAGGGCTTGTACGTAGCAATAAGGACTCCTGTACCCCTTAAATTGGGACAGCTCCTTATCCATGGAGTACCCCTGCCAATGGCCGAAGTGAATGACTCACACGGAACGGCACAAGACTCCCGCAGATTTAAGCTCACAACAGCCCACCATCAACACGGCTCCAGAACCGGGAAAAGGGATAAGCACTCACCGTCTGCAATCCGCCCAGCGTCGGAAAAATCAGGTTACGATCATGTCTTCCTCCCTTGCTACAAACAGCGGAACAAAAAAGCACAACAGCAACCAGCTCGAACAGCTCGGAACCGCCAACTCCGTACTCCACATAGGAACTCTCTAGCAAGACATTGCCCCGTTGGCCGACGTAAGTGATACGGCCGAAGTACCATGACATTGCCGCCCCGGAGGTGTGCGTAGATGTTATTGCATGGACGAGTGATTGGATTTTGTTCGGGGCATTATTATTGTTATTTACTTTCGTCTTATGAAATCTATTACTTTAAAATTAGTTATACTGGAATTTTTTCTATTATTAAAAAAAAATTCAGGTTAGTTTATGAGTACATTCATATATTTATTGTTCTTATTTTTGCATGTATTTCTTATAAATTATCTTAATTGGATTCACGTTTTATTCATCTTTAATTTAATCCCATAGTAAGCAGAATATTTTATTTTTAAAAAAAAAAAACATTATCAATCCTTTTGGCATTAATATTAAAATATTTTAAAGTAATATATCTACAACAGGAGAATATAATAAATACAAAATAAAAAATAAAAAATACTAACATTTTTCACTTTTATTAATGTTACTCTCTATTTTTGCGCTATTATAAATAATTAATTACTTAGGACTTCAAAGATCAAAGGAAGTAAGCCTAAGATAAATATGGAACTAGCCTGTGATAAATAAAAACTGTAAAGGATTTAGTCATTTAATACAGAAATATGCATATTTATAGATTTGATATATAGATAGAGCTTTTAACTTCTATATCAATTATAGTTTTCTTTATTTTTACATCTTAACGGTGGTTCAAACTGCAGACTGTTGATGCTGGAAATTTGTCTTATTATCCCTTTCATTGGGTACACAATTATTTTTATAAAAAATTACTACCTGTACCACTTATTTAATATCTTATTTTTTCCGTAAATAATAGTTTAGTGAATAGATTTTTTTTTCTGAGGGGAAAAAATTAATTAGTTAATTCACTACAGAGGCTTAAAGAAACTCATGTACGTGGGAGTATGGAAATGGAATTTTCTAGCTTATGAATAATGCAGTGCCTCACCGGAATTAGAACCTGGGACCCCCGAGTAAAAGACGAAACGATACCACACGACCACGCAGATTGATACAGTAATTTAATTATCGTGCATCTGTGTACAATAATTGTGATTTTTTTATCTTTATGTTACGGGAGTATATTAATTAAAATAATATTCACATATACACACAGCCTACTTAGCCCACAGGGCTGGTCTATTGGTTAACTCGTCGTGATTAATCACTTGTTTAACAGCTGAATTTTGAAGTTAATAGTTCTGAGGTCCATATCCTAATAAAAGTTAGTTACTTTTATACAGATTTAAATATACTAGACATTGGATACCGGTGCACTCTGTGGTGGTTGGGGTCTCAGGAAGAGTCGACCTTTTTTTCTCTTGTTTTTTTGTCCGGCTCAGGGAAGCCGGACCCCCAGTTAAGTGTGACGAAGCACAGTGGAGTGTCCTTCAACTCTAACGGGCCTTCCCACCCAACAGTTGAACATCCGGCAAGGTAGGTCGGCCCGCCGGTTGGATCTTTTACTTTATGCCTGCCTCTAACCCCCAGCGAGAAGACTCCAGATCCAGCAATGCCGTAACCTTGATCCCCACCCCAGGGTCCGGGTCTCGGTCTTCTGAGTGCCTTATACCTCAAATGGGAAGTCCCCAAGGTGATCTACCACCGGGAATCTGGTCTTGACTCCCCCTACAAGACCAGATGATCATCGTCACAGCAGAAAGTGTCACACACGGTACATGGAGTCCTCAGCTGATCATCGGAGCACATCAGGGTATACCGGCCCTCACAGCTGGGGCTGTCCAGCAACTCCCGCTAGAAACCCCTGTGTTCCTCACTATCTTTGGCTCGAAGCACCATCGAATAAAATAGGCTGAACGCATCCCAGCAAGCTGCAGAAGCAGCTTGCTATTAGGTAGCATATTGATATTAGATAGCAGGGACGCAGGTGACAAGCCAGTAATCTCCGCACGAGCCCTTTGTTCCCTCCATTCAGGGCACTAAAACAGGATATGTTCGACGGTGTCCCATTCCGTGCAGTACATGCAATTGGGATGTGTCATGCCTCCCAATACGATGAAGATAACTGCCAAAATATCCATGGCTTATGAACATTTGCGTGGTGTAGTAGTCAAGGTCATCGTGTTTTTTTTTTACACTACGATCGCAGGTCCGGTATTAAGACTCTCATCGAGGCTGCCGTTTCCCCGGCCAGACACCGATCTTACCAAAAGTTAAAAATTGAGTCCCGTACCAATGCAGGCGATATCCCGGCATATCTGTCCGTTCTCTCCTTTACAAATAGATCGATGGGGGGAACACCCGTTAACATAAAGGCAACAGCATATGAGGTGGTCTGATATGCGGCAATTATCCCCAGCAACGAACGTCTGTGCACACTCCGAAGCCTGGCAAGGTGCCTTTTAATCAGCAGCGTACAAAATAATAGATGCGGCAGTAGACATAATTTCGTTTCAATACTCGAGGCACCATCTGGGTTGAGAGAAGTCGTTTCAGAGCAGCAAGAGACTCTTCCCGTTCCAAGACCGCGATGATGTGGTAGCTGAATCTACACGACTTGTTGACAGTCACCGTTAAATATTGGACAACACGTTTTGACAGAATCAGGAGTCCTCCAATGCCTAGGTCTATTTGTCTTACCCTCCTTCGACCGGCAAGGACGATACATTCACTCTTCTAAGGGGATAGACGCCTCAGTTTAATAGACCGTGATCCGTCAACCATCCATTTATTCGAGTAAGGACCTTATTGCCCCAAACACGAAGGTCTTGCTCAGCCCTACCACCAACAAGGACAGCCAAATCGTCGTCATATGCAATTTCCTTCGTCTGCTCTAGAAGGTAAAGATTAAGTGCTCCGTCAAACAAAGTTCTAGAGGACGAGACCAAGCACGGAGCCCTGCGGAACCCTCCCTGACATGCGAAAACGTAGATTGCCTTGCTGCGCCTTGTCGGAGACCCATTTCTCCTGAAAATGGTCCCAGATTTTCCGTAGAAGATATTAAATGACTCCCTTCCACCGTAAAGCGTCGAGGATGGCATCCCATGGAGTCGAGCCGAATGCATTGCAGACGTTCAATGAGATGAGCGTTGACAATCGCCTCGTCCGTCAAATGCCCCTCCTCATGCCGTTCGTCCAAATTGTAACCATCAGGAGGGCTTGTATGGAAGCCGAACTGATTCTTATGTAGTTCGGGGTCGGCGTTAATTTCGGAAAAAAGATGGGAACAGAAGGAATGGTCAACCTGGGTCTGTACAAGACTACACCTCATTTACGCACCATCCTCATGTCATTGGCCCATAGGGGTGGGGGGTTGTTTATTGTTCACTTCTTTCTTTTCTTTTTCCTGTTTAGCCTCCGGTAACTACCGTTTAGATAATTCTTCAGAGGATGAATGAGGATGATATGTATGAGTGTAAATGAAGTGTAGTCTTGTACAGTCTCAATTCGACCATTCCTGAGATGTGTGGTTAATTGAAACCCAACCACCAAAGAACACCGGTATCCACTATCTAGTATTCAAATCCGTGTAAAAATAACTGGCTTTACTAGGACTTGAACGCTGTAACTCTCGACTTCCAAATCAGCTGATTTGTGAAGACGCGTTAACCACTAGACCAACCCGGTGGGTTTGTTTATTGTTCACTAGTTTAACAGATTCCAACGTACACTTAGTAATAAGTAAAATATACATCGTATCTTTTTTTTACTATTCAATTTTAAGGTTAACCAATCTTTTTATCACTTTTTAATTTTTTTTTTTTTTTTTTTTTACTTAGTTCCGCATTATACTAATTTTTTAGTTGACTATTTTTAGTATTTGGAATTAATTTTTTGATGGTAATGTTATATACAAAATACTTTATTTATTTTTTAGTGCATTCAAGGAATCCAAAGTTAAGGTTAAAAATAGAACAATTTATCAATTTTTAATTGAAGTTATTTTAACATCTTTTTATTTTGTAATTTACAGTACATAATTTTTTTTATAATAGTTTATTTGCACCTATAAATTACTTTTATATTGCTTTTATACACATGTGATAAAATTTAGTATTACTTTGTAATCATCCCTTTGATTGCGAAGTAATCATTCCTTTGCTCCCTTCATAAATTTCCAAACCCTTATACTGGTGGATTATGCAGCACTGTCAGGCTCAGTGGTTAAATCTTTAATTTGTAATCAGTTCTTCATAGTTTATAAATAAAATGTATAAATAACTATTTATAAAATTGTCTGCTTTGTCAAGTTACCCGTTTTATTGACACATATTTTTTTGGAAGAATCTATTTATAATATTATTATTTAAAAATTGTGTTAAAGTATAGGCAAACAATTATGGAAAATGTGGCACCGGTGAACTCCATCTTTTGAAGCACCTCGATGTTATTCTTGTTGAAACCAGATTGCACCTAAGTTACGGCTCTCTTTTTGTCTTATCTGATTTTGTTTTGCCGTTTCTCTACAGTCCCTTTTACCCTCATATTGCTCTCTTGTTCAACATACATCTCTTCTTGTACCATAAAGTTGATTAAGTTTTCAGTAAGTAGTCGCTTTGTTGTCACCTTGTTCGTATTCGACCTTCATTTTGGTTTGTGTTCTTTGTATAAGACTTAAAGGTAAAGTTGAAGAGACATTTAAAGTTAAATCTAATTATACTTGCAAGTCGATTGAAAGTTTCTGTTAGTTTTCTTTATCTTCTATGCTTGCTGTACCTTCTACCTGTACTTTACTTTAAGTTAAGGGTAATAACTATTAATACTTCAGAATAATCTCAAGCTAAACTTAACCAAACTCTACGCCTTTTATTATTACTCGCATTATATATTAATATTATTAAATCAGCACGTGTGTTACAGTAAATACTTAATCGTAAGAATTATTAAACTCACCAAAATATTTCTACGTATATTTGATATATATATTTTACCTGAATGTAAAATGATAAAAAATTATTTGACATAATTTGTAAATTACGTAGATTAAAATTTCAGTTTATATTTACTTTAGATACTTTCCTATTTCTTTAATATATGTTACTAAGTAGTTTTTTATTTTTTTTTATATGTACATAGAAAATATAAACCTGGCAGTACACCTGAATGGAAAACATCTGTGACTAGACATGAGTAAAGTACTTACTTATTTTCGAATCATTTTGTATTGTGCCAAAATTAGAAGAGATTAATTGTTGCAAACCTTACAGATTATTACAGGTTTGTTATAAACAGAGATAGTCTACTTTTTCAAGTTATATTTACAATCGGTTTTGTGGATTAGAAACCATAAATAAATTTCACGACAATAATCAAGTAAAAAGAAGTTTCCCTTTAAGTACCTTAATTACATTCTAGACATCAACTCTAAATCAAAAAAATATTTTTTTACACGTATATTAAAAATAAATATATAAATCAAATAGCGGTTTCTAATTGAAACACCCTTGATGTCTATGAAAATAGGTAAAAAGTTTTATTATTTTAGGAAAGAAATGCAGAAGACTTTGCTATACGTAAGAGTAGACGGTTGGACAGACAAGAAACAGATAAAATCTATTACAGATCCGATCTAGATCCAATTCTCAAATCGGAATTTGCTTCATTGTGCTGTTTTGTTATACGATAAAAGTTTACAGAGTTTCTGTTGTACTTATTCTATTTAATTAAATCTTTGCTGGCAATCTGGATCGTTGATTGAGCTAAGAACTTTCAAATCAGTGTATTTAAATACATGATTTAAACAATGATTTTTCAAATCAATGTACTCGTATTCTTAATAATTAGACCTTTTAAAAAAATAATATTTAACGCTTTTATTTATAAACACATTGAATATTAAAATAGAGATTTTAAAGTGTTGAATGACCTTTTTACGGATTTTAATCGCTTAAACCACATAAATAAGGAAGTAGAATCTTAGTGATTCAGACTGCCGATAGTACCAGAAAAAAAAGACTGCAGATGGTAAAAATGAGATCTCATTTTAGTTGAAAATATACAACATTAATACTGTTAACACTGTAATACTGAAAAACTCGATTAATAAAAGCTGTTTTTTTTTTGTTTTTTTCTTTCTTTTTAATATTTTAAGTATTTTTTAAATAATACTATAATTTCTTTTTAGAATACAATTTAAAGTTGTTCGCTTAAAAGAAATTGAGACAATAAAAAAAATGCAAATGAAATATAGTTTCTATGGCTTATTATGATTGAGTTATTCACATACCTACTTGTTATACGTTTTATATTAACCGGGAAAATGTCTAACTTATCCTAGAGTTATGAGAGAATTTCAGACATAGAGATTTTAGACATACAGATAAAATAAAAAAATCTGATGTGGACATTACATGACTTCCTTCTACGTCGATTAAATTGCATATATACATTTTTTTTTTTTTAAATGAGAAGTAAGTAAAATTTTATTTAATTAATAAGTTCTGATATTTTCTCATTTTTTTATTGTTTTTTTTACTATTGAATTATTTATTGCAATTTTTTGTTTACAATCGGAGGATAATAATTATTAACAAATCGATTTATTTAAATTAAAAAAAAGTTAAAAAAAAATGGAGATGAATTCGAATTCGAACCGATGTGCCTTCCCGTTGTAAGATACAAATATTTCATTAATTATAATTTTATTTGGCTATAACTCTGGAACCAATGAAAATAAGCATCACTTATGATCTATCGTTGAAAAGCTCTCAATGAGAGCTTATCACTGCAGTTAAGAAAAAGTCCAAAATCCAAATTTGCTAGATTTTGGGCTTTTTTTGGACACTTTAAGTTCGGTCGATTGCAATCAAAAGGGGAGGTGCATAACTTCATGTTATAACAGTCCTAAATTCAAAATGTTAACATCCTACTGCTGATAGTTTTTGAGTTATGCAAGATATATACGTACGTACATATCTCTGTACGTACATACATACGTACGTACAGACGTCACGTCGAAACTAGTAAAAATGGATTCAGGGATGGTCAAATGGATACTTCCGTTGAAATCTGGATACCGACATTTTTCGCGGAATTTTTTTCGTGTACTTCGTACACGTAAGTAAAAATTACTCTAAATTTTGTCACAAAACAAGATATCTTTCGTTTTTGTTTTTTTTTTTGTAATTAATCAATAAATACTATTTATTTAAGATACTTACGGAAAATATGACACTTATAATACATTTCAATTTTTATCTTTGAATGTTATACTCCTAATTTATTTTCTATTTTTGATAATTAACTAATAAAGAAACCCATTTTCTGTTATTAATTCGTAATTTATCAGGTATTATTGCTTTATTGTTTTATTCAATGAAAGAACTCGTGAACTCCGGTCGGTGCGGTAAGAGAAAGCCTGAAAATTGTTTTCTTTTAACGTTCAAGATTTATGTTTTCATTGTTAATAGGAGGCTTTATTTAGGATAGTCGGTAGTGTAGGCTGCTGATAGTGGTTAACATCAATTTTTTTCAATGAAAACAATTTCTCTTCTGCACTCGTACGATTAAGTATTTTTACAAAGCTACTCTTACTTTCTGTCATCGAGCTGTTGAATCATTGCCACTACTATGTTTCCTATATTTGCCTCACATTCTTCGTTTTTGTTGCGTAATTTATTCCCTCCATTTTGTTTATTTTTATATATTCGTACTGTTAAAAGTAAACCGATATTATTCTTTCAAAATATTCTTATTTAAATCTACAAAGATATCAATAGAATAAATAAGAGTAGTATAATTACAGTATTATTACAAGTATAATTACAAGTAATTATTTTACAAACGATATAATGTTGCAAATCACACCATGTAGCTAGAATAAACGTGAACGAAAAATACATCAACATGCAAATATTACTTGTAGCACTAAAACTAGGCTCTCAACATTTACTGAAAAAGTAATATGAATTTTACAAACACATTAAATTGGACAAAATCAATATATTAAAAGTACAATTCCAACATAGATTGAGAATATCATTCAGTTTCATTCTTAACGAGTTTCTTAATTTACAACAACAAATTGAAAAATTGAATTTATTATTTACTGATTAAGATTGAAAAAAAACGTTTAAACCACTAAGAGGTAGGGCTGGATAATTAGAGCTCTTTTAAATTATTCAAAAACTCATTGATCCAAAATTTAATGAGAATAAGTAACTTAATTTTTGAGATCCATTTATAATTATACATTTTTACATTATCTATGAGAATTTTTTTTTTTTTTTTGACGAAGCAAAGGAAGGTCCTGTTTAATTCACTTTACTCAAATGAAGAAATTTCTAAGAAAAAAAATCCGTAATGTATAATAATTTTATAGTTAAAAATAATTTATTGACCTGATTTATATTTAATTGAAATTGCACCACAATGATTAATGATTTTTAATCATGAATTGTGAAACAAACGTTGAATTATTAATATAACTGAAAAATTAAAATTATTTTAACTATTTGTCTTTATTTCTTTACTTTTTATCCTTACTTTATTTACTTTCCTTACATTTAATCTCTTATCTCGTTTACTCTATTATTACATTTACTCTTATCCTTATCTTAATCTTTATTATTCTTTATCCTTATCCTTAACTCTTATTTCAAAAGATTATCAAACAAATTTAACTGCCCATTTAAAATAGTTAAAATCAGGTATTTAATTTAGAACTGATAATTAATTTTTTAAATGAAGTTTTTAGTAGTATTTATGACTTTCACTCTAAAATTATTTGCCCCATATTTTTACGTACGATTTTAAGCTTATGTAGTGGGAAAATATTGAATTTGCTGTTTAATGACAACAACAAATCGAAAAATTGAATTTATTGTTTAGTGATTAAAACTGAAAAAAGTTTAAACCGGTAAGATGTACAGATGGATAATTAGAACTTTTTTAAAATCATTTTAAAATTGATTTATTTAATATTTTAATGAGAAATAACGTCTTCAATTATTATGCTTATTTATATACCAATGAGAATATTTTTCTGACAAAGTGAAGTGAGGTCCTGTTTAATTTTCTTTTTAGCATTATCTTTGTTTGGGTGCTAGAAGCAAGGTTAAATCAAATGCATTTTTATAAATTTTTCACTAAAATTTATTGTTAGGCGAAACGACATGTGTGGTTGTGTAACTTTTTTCCTTAAATTTTTCGCTTTTTTAAAAATAGTATTTGAAAAAGAGAGTTGGTTGAAAAGAGAACCCACTGTTACTCGATAAGTTGCCACCTGGCGGTTGCTTTTGGTAGGTACTACTTTTTAAGTTATATTACATTTTTTGTTATTTATTTATTATATTCACGGTAGAAATAAATTTGAAAAGTACAAAAATCTCTTCAGTTGTCAGTTATAAATGATAACCGGTGTTACTGCTTTCAGTTCTTAGATTTTGCCAATTGAGTGGGATTACTTTTGGTACGATTGCAACTTCCACTATCAATTATATTGGAAAATTTTGTTTTGCATTTTATTGTAATATTAATGCAGATTTCATAATTGAGCTCAATTAGGTAAATTCAGTAAAAAAATGGTCCAATTTTCACAAAATATTTTTGTTTAAAGTATTGTTCGTCTTTATTTATGAACTAAAAGTTTGATCCTAGTTAATAAAATAAAGGAGGAAAAGTTAAAAAAGGAACTAAGATTACGTTTTAGCAAAACTATGGGCGTTTCACGTACACCATGTTATAAATTTGTCATTTTACATTCCTGTTAACATTGACTGAAAACGTTTGTGCATGAATATACGCCTGTCCCTCAGAAGTAAGTATGTTTCAGTATTGCTATGTCAATTTGGCAACCATGCCCTACTAATAATCAATACTCCAATCTCTATTGAAATGAGGTATACTTAATATATCAGTATTAAATTTGTATTATACACAGAATATAAAATTTATAAATATTTCACTGTAATAGGTCTTTCATTTTAAGATAAAACTTTAAAGTATTGCATGATCAGTTACCAATTTTTTGGCAGCTTCGGTAAAGGGTTAAAGAATTCTACAACATTAAGCCTAACTTTATGTCAAAAATAAGATCAAGGTGCAATGTGTAAATTTGTATAATTGTTTATATTCTCAACACATGTACGTATTAAGGAAATGTTAAAAATAATTATAGTAACTTTATTGTTAATGAAGAGATTGTGTTTTGATAATTTTGTTAAATGTTGTCATTCTTCAGTAGTTTTATATAAATGAGTATCTTTTTTTACATATACTTTTCCCTTAGCGTCTATAGATGACTGTTTAACAGTCAAAATGGTCATCTAGATTTAGATTTTAAGTAAACTTTTTGTAAATGTTTTGTTTAATATAATCTTTTCCAATTTACTCATTTTAATTGCCTACATTGGCAGGGGATAGATTGAGGAGGTATATCCAATATCTAAGCTCTCCTGGGAGGAATTTTATGAAACTTATTTCATAAAACACCATCAAAGATTTTTCATTGATCCCGATTTTTTTATTCTGGTTGCCTTCATTCTTGGAAATTTTTGTATTCATTACATTAATTTTTTCACAACTTTGGAATTTTAAGATTCTCTTACTAAATGATTGTTTTTTTTTGTAGAAAGTTTTTGATTGTTTTTTAGTATAAGAAAGTAAAATTTTTTATTCATCATTAATTTCTAAAAATAAGAAACATATTTTTTAGCATAATTAGATATCTAAAATTTGTTCCATAGGAATTATGAATAAATAAGAAGAATGTTCGTAAATATCTTAAAAGAGAAAATACCAACACCAGTCAACTCTTATATGCGCATTTAGTTTTTAGAAATCATGAATCCTAAAAGAGGTCGGTAGGATCTAAACGCCGTAAACGTCGAATGTCGTTACTGTGTCTAAAGATTAATAGCCAGAACATTTGGATGGTTATTGAGTCTTGAATGGTACGTTAACCTTGAAATCTCGTCTTCGATTCTAGGTATTTTGAGGTCACGATATATAATGTTATTTGTAACGTACCGAAGTCAATCTGTGATGGTGGGTAAAAATTTGGATTAAAAACGTATACTTATTGGATTAAAAATGTAATATACTTATTATTATGAAGTTTCCCATATCTGGACGATGTTTATTGTTTATAGGTTTAAGAATGAATTTGTAAATTATAAACTGATGTTCAGAGATAATTTTGAGTTTCTATTTAAAAGCTAATAATTTAACGAAATTTAGTATTCAGTAGTATTTTTTTTTGTCGAAATGTGAATTTTTCAAGTGAGTCTTTTGTTAACGTGGAATACCCAAACATTTTGTCGATCCTGGTCGAGTTAGCTGAATTTTATTAAGTGTAACTAGTGAGTTGCTTGTACTGGGGTGACATCAGTATTCAAATCAAATGTAAAATAAAAAAATCAAACAAATAAATAAACGTAAATCAAATAATGAAAAATATAAAACTGAAAAATAAGAACTAAAAAAATTAAAAACTAAACTCATATAAAAATATAAGCCACTAAAAAAATATAAAAGAGGTATATATGTGATAGACGAATTGATGAATGAGGCTTATTGCAATGTACCCGGCTAATTGGAAATTATAATTTAGCCAAACTAAACCTGCGCTCGCTTCGTTCGCTAGTCATTGTTAGCGAGTGAAGCAAACGTAGGTTGTTAAGTTCGGTAAGATTATATTTATAATTATAAGCAATAATGCAAATATATTTCATTTTCCAATTAGCCGGGCGCATTTCAATTAGCTTACGACATATATAAAATAATAAAAAAATAAAGGAACAATTTTAAATTCATAAGCCAAAATACAAAAATAATCATTCTCAAATAATGAAAAAATAAAATAACCACCAAAAATACAAAATAAATACAACAAAAAAAGAGAAATACTATATTTATAACTGCAGTATTCGGAGAAACAGGTATAATGGAAGTATAAAGTACATAACTGAAGATAGAACACTTCATTTGAGAAACGCCTGCATTTATGGAAAATAGTTGAGACGATTCAATATGAAATTTATCCTTGAAATGCCTATTTCTTAAAAAAAATGATAAAATTAAGTAAAGTAAACGCTGTTTGATTTTAATAAGATGGCTAGTGCTCCACAGTTTATTAAAAACTAGCAGGATGTAAAAAAGCGGTAGAGCAGAATTCCTTTTCTTCTAAAATCGTCTGATTATTAGAAAAAAACTCTATGAATCTGTTCGGTGATACTATGATTTGCTGTAAAGCCAGACTGATTAGTATGTTTTGTTTTAAATAAGGTTTTAATCTTTTAAGTGGACGTTTTTCGAGAGCTTTTGAAAGTGTACGTAATAAACTAATCGGCTGAATGATGAAATATTACTAGGTGGTATTTTACCAAATTTGGAATCTAAAATTATTTCTGCTCTTTTTCATAGGTCGGAGAAATAATCAATTCTGAGAATGGCCGGTAAAAAATCACAGTAATTGTGATTTTTAACGCCAGCTAGAATAATAGTTTAAATGCTTTTTTGTGATAATTCTTCAATATACTTCTATTAATTAGGATTTTTTAAGATTAAATTTTATTAATGATTCAGGGATTAAGATAAAAACCCGATTCTAATGAAGTTTAAAACATTCTATGTGTTGCTTTTTCAAAAAAGAAAAAAACATTAAATTGAGTAGTCCATAAAATCACAAACAATGATTTTAAGCGTTAAAAATAAAAATGTCCATACCGAATAATTACATGTTTAAGGAAGGTGAAGGCGATTCATTTCACTTGAACTATTCATCATTTCCACTTAAATCCTTTTAAACAACTGTTCAATTAACAAAATTTAAATTGAACCGGTCATGTAATAAGTTGAAGAAAGATGAAGCTTATAAGAAATTATCTGTAACAAACAATCTGTAATTAAAAGTCGGATAACAATTCATAAATCAAATTTAAAAAGAGTAGGAGAAATTAAGGTAATATGAAAGATTCGTTTCTGAATTCAAATAAAATGTGTTTTATGTCAGGCTTAGTCAGGTACTTAAATAAAACATACTACTCATCATACCTAAAAAACATTTAATTACTTTCCTGTTAGATATAGGCTTAGAAAAATGTTAAATATTTATGCAACTGTAAATTATTACCCGTAAAACAGGTATCGTTCTCACTGATCTTTTAACCGTTTTTATATCTAAGCAGCATTATCAAGTATATAAGACCAAAGTACCAATTATTCACAAGATTATCAAGTTACTATTTTCAGTTTCGAATGTATACACAATCGAACTACATTTGATATAGTTTCCAAATGCATACGGTAATTAATTAATATGCATTTACCGTTTACTTTTTTGTTTATAGTAATTGCCATTTTATGAAAATAATTTACAAGCAGACAGTGGAGTGTCCAGATAAAATCTAGTTAATTATTTAAAAAAGACTTTCAGTCTAGTTAATTTTAGGATTTATGGACATTACTTAATTATTGAACTTTCAGTTATTATTTAAAACTCTCTCTCTCTCTCTCTCTCTCTCTCTCTCTCTCTCTCTCTCTCTCTCTCTCTCTCTCTCTCTCTCTCTGTCACACACACACAAACAAACAAATATTTGTGTGTGCGCGCGCGCGTGCGTATATATATATATATATGTGTGTGTATAATCCGTTGCATTATATCAGGCCAAATTATTTAAATTAAAAACTAAAATTAAGTAAACGTTGAATAATTGAATACTAGATCGTAGATACCGCTGTTCTTTGGTGGTTGGGTTCCAATTAACCACACATCTCAGGAATGGTCAACTGAGAATGTACAAGACTACACTTCATTTACACTCATACATATCATCCTCATTCATCCTCTGAAGTATTATCAGAACGGTAGTTACCGGAGGCTAAACAGGAAAAACAAAGACAACAAAAGATGTAACTTGTTACATAACTGGATCGCCTGAGAAAGGATAGGTTGTTAACTAAAACCCAATAACAGGATGGTGACCAGTAATGGAGAGCCATCAGCATTACATTTTAACTTTGGTACACATGAACCTAGAAGTATCTGGCACAGGAAGACATCTGCACATCTCTGATAAATACAGGACGTAAGTAACTAATTTATAGTTTGAATGGAAAGACAAATTACAAAAAATCCTTAGGTTTTTCGGCGAAATTTTTAATGAGATTTTTAATGTCTCCGCATTTCATCCCAAAATTCTGTGTTTAGATGTCAGTCCAATATATTTTTCACAATTACAACATCACTTATCATAACAAATTAAGCGTCTGAAATTTGAAGAAAGTTTTAAATAGATATTTATTGTTATTAAATATTCCTTATATAAATAAATATGAGAAAACTTTCTTTACAACTGGAAATTTATTCGTGATGAAATACAAGTTTTCTCCTTTTTCAAAATATATTTATTTATTCTAAATAAATTTCCGCCCTTCGAATTTTGATAGCTGATTCGGGTTTCCATCAAAAATTTGGAAGTTGCCTTTCGGAAAATTTTGATTGAAATATTGGGTGGCCCTCCAGATGAGGTCCAAGTTTAAAAACGGCATATTTAACTCCGAAACATATAAATAGTTCATGCCCAAATACGTTTGCAAAGAGGCTCAAGTTCTGTCGATTCACGCAACCTGAGAAAGACAGAGCTGAGTCAGTGAAAAAGATCGAAAGGGAGAGGATGAGTGAGAGGTAGTGAGGGAGAGAGAGAAAGATAAAAATAGACCATCTGAATTAGTAGATTACTACATCGCCCATCCACTTGTTTTATTCATCAAATGACATATAGAAAATTAGTTTAAGATCCTCAATTAAAGTGTTATTTAACTATTGTTCAAGTTATTTCTTACTTATTTCATTCGGCTAAAAATAAAAGTAAATAATATTAACCAAATAAACATTCTTCTTTTTATACATGCATAAAGGCGTTGAAAGCAACTACAGTCTATTCAGTAGACCTGATTTAATTAAAAGAATTAATTTGACTTTTTTTATTTAAATAATGATTTTTTTTTGTACTGTTGACAGATGAAGATAGAACAGTGGTTTTAATAAAGAGACGGTATTTGTATAGAATGTATTAGGCTGAGTTGAATTCAGTGGCACGTTGTTCGGATCCGATATACTGCTGTTTATGCGGAGGCTGTTGTCTATTTGAGATGTAACTGTAGCTATTAATTCATAGGGGGTGGATGTTTTGAGTCAGTAGAGATATTCTCATGAATGTTTAAGGAGATTTGGGGTGAGGCCGAAGCCGTTGTCATCGGGAAGACGTGGACACCAGAACAAGAGAGGGCGGTCGGGCTCATCATCGGGTTACAAGTATAACGGTCCGTTCTAACATACAACCTCTCCCTCCTTCTGATGTGGAAGAGAATTTGCTAAAGCGGGACGGACAACCACCCATCAGTAGCCGCTACCTCACGTGCATGCACACGCGGTTTGGAAAAGTGGGTGGGTGGGAGAATTCGGTCGTCACTGGAAATGGCCCCGCGTTGGGCATGTTCCATGCAAATCAATGGCTATAATTTATACATGCATTACAACAAAATGATTTATCGCGTTTTGAACCACACTCATAACACACACACACACACACACACACAAACAAACAAACACAAACACACACAAGTATATGTATTCGAGTGAGGGAAATCGGCTCACATGAATTAAACATACTCTTCTCTCCTGCTTACATGAAACGACTCCCCACTATCTATACCGCAGCAGATATATCACCATAGTGCACTTAAAATTGATACCGACTCAACAAGGACATACGTCTATGGTACAAAACATAGAACACACCAACCTATATATAATTACACGGCCAGAAATGGGTAAATTCTAGTTAAATTGATGCGGAAAAACCCTGTTATTTGATTATATCACTGTTATTTGGTAAATTACCCGTTTGAAAGTAATAAAATCTACGGAGAATTTCTATGACCAAGGAGCTTTGTCGGAGAGTCTGTATATTTAATCCTTAAATCCTCTAAATCTTTTTAATAACTCTTATGTCCGGGGTCGATCGCCTAAATTTAACCTACGTAAGTCACAACACGTCTTAATATTTATGAAGTTTGAACAAGATCATAAATAGGGTTTTTTTTAGCATTATACTTTTAAATCAAAGTTCTGAGTTCAGATTTTTGGCAAATCTAATTGTCGCCATTCGTTTCATTATTCTTATATAAAGGATAGATTACACCAGAAACTACTTTTAAAAATAAAATTGCAACTTAACACACTTTTGCACTACTACGTCTGCAATTGTTTGTTTTTTTAAAAATGGATTTGTTGGCTAAGGTAATTTGTTTTATCTTCCTTAATCTTAGAAGTGTTTTTTTAAATGTTAATTCTGAAAATGTTAAGGAGAAAGGGAAAGTTAAATAAGTGCGGAAAAATGGAGAGGCGTTTTTAAAATCTTAGAAATACCTAGTCAAAAACGTACTATTTAAAATTCGTAATTAATTTGTTAATATATAATTCCGTTGGAAATTACTCCGATTAACTTAGTCGTAATTAAAGTAATAATTGTTATATATGAAGTAAATATGTGATTGTTGTTCTGGTTAAATTAACCATTTTATTGTTGTAAAATGGTAAGATTCTTCCTATCACATCACTATGTGATTTACCTGTTATAATCTTAAGTTAATCAAAATTAAGAAATAGAATAAGTTTTTTCGCTCGCTTTAAGGAAGATTGAATTTAGAATTGTATCATCGGTTAAAAGAAAGACTAAAATTGAAAAGATTTTAGTAGTAGTAAAATTGTTTAGTAGTAATATTTTGTATTATACCTTTTAAACTTTGAGTTAGAAATGTAAAGTTCCAAAACAAAGTTAATAAAAAAATAAATAAATGTAATGTTCTATTTTATATTACTTTATTATGAAATATGATGAAACTTTATTACGAAATCGTTCACAGCAAGAAACGGTAGATCTCGGTCCCTTACTAGATCCATTGCTGAATTACAGTCAGAATTCATTGTCACAAAACATTAAGATCAGTAATTGATCAAGGAAAGGTATAAAAGGAGTTTCCAGTCAACACCTGCAGTAATAGAAACTAAAAAGTAAACTCATTATTTTCCAAAAATTATACTTTTGTCTTTTGACCAGCCTACCCTTCTAATGAATTGCTACATATTAAAATTGTTACATATTGTTACTTACAGTGACAATACTTCATTTCAATGTCGTTGCTATTTCGAAATTGAGTAAAGAATTTCAAATACTGAGATGATTTTAAAAATATACTTACAATTTACTTAAAAAATATGTATGTGTGTGTGTGTGTGTGTGTGTGTGTGTGTGCGCGCGCGCGCGCGCATGTATTTCATCTCTCGATGAAATTAACTTCTGTAAAGATAGGAATTACTGGGTTTTTTTTAAAATAATTATTTCAGGTTTAATTTAAATAAGTTGAAAACTTACCATGATACAAAACACATTTTTTTTCTATTAAGTGGTAAGTAGATAATTTTAAAATCGTACTTTTTGAGTCGTGATGTTCTTCAAAAAGGTTGATTATACGCCATGTGAATTGAATTTTATCTCTCAATTTTTAGGAAATAGGACTAGTCATTATCAAACCCTAGTTTTTGGTTTTAATGTTACTCTAATTTAGAAGTAATTTTTCTTGTTATAATTTGAATTTAAAACTTCCCTATACAAAAATAATAAAACTACGAACAAGAAATGAAGAATAGGTGAATGGATAGTGGATTACGTTGGCGTGGGCAACAGCGCAGTGAATCCGTGAACGTAATGAAATATTAAAGGTAATTATAGGTGGTGTAGCCTACTTTCAAGTCCCCCTCCCACTTGCAACCACCTACCATTCCACCGATGTTTGATGACGCACCACAGATTGCAGTAGTACTTTACCGCAGAATTCGTAAGTGGCAAAACCAGGAGCCATCAATCAAGCGATTAAACTGGCGTTTGTTCTTTTATAACGTTTCTAAAATGAATGAAATCCAACTTTGTTCTCTAATATCCTAATTCCATTCTATTTCATAAATAATGAAATTAAAATTTAGTGCACTAATTTAATTTCTTTACACATCATTCTAATTATTAAAGAGTAATATTTGTACGGTTTGTAGATGAATTTCCCGTCGTTCTCTCAGTAATCAATTTTTGTTTCTCTCTAGAAAGGAATCCTCAGTTGGAATTACCAAAGTTTTTTTCCTTTTAAAACTGTTCTGATTCAATTAATTTCAATTTCACTTTCGTGAAATTGTTCCCTAACATCCATACTCATCTTGAATGTGGCATTGCTTATGTTCATCTGTTGGAGCCCTCATTGAATAAAAAAGTACGTTTCCTTAAAATATTCTTGATAATATTTTTAATATTTTAATTTTAAAAGTTTAAATTAAGTTAATTAAAATTTTTTATCGAAATAGCTAACTTTATTTTTTGTCCAATTTTTTATTTATTTGATTGTTTTTGTTTCCTCATGTATTTCTGAATGAATAAATCCCAAAAATCATTTTTATCAAGAATACGAGGGACTTTTAATCTTTTAACGTACTACATACTCTAGATTATAATCAGGGTTAAGATAAATTAAAAATGAAACACTCTTTAAAGTAAAGAATGTAATTTATACTATGTTGGTATCCTAGTATTTATACTAGATCCCCAAATAAACAGAAAATAAAATTATTTGCATCAATTTTCTTTTAAATCTGAAGATACATCCTATCTTATCTTCTTAATATTATTCAGAGGTTTGCTGAACTGTACATAAAAGAGTTCTGCATGTTAAAAACTTTTATAAATGGTAATGAATCTAAGATTTTTTTTATCAGTATAAAATTGTTGATCAGGATTACTCTAGTACTGTTCTAAGTAAATCTTCGGAGGATTTTTCCCAGGATGCGAATCCGTTCCCTCGATGCTGCTGAAGAACCTGTCCATTGAAGAAGAACATTTGTCTCGTGCCGCATTCTTTTTTGGGAAGATTCCTTTCACACTACCTACAAGGTTTTAATACCTGAAAATCTGTGTCAGTCACTTGTCGGAATAGGCTGAAAATGTTGATATTAGAACCAATGCTTCTAAGGTGAGATCTGGTGGAAATTTTCTAGAAGTTCAGCTGCATTTCCAGTGTTTTAGTAGTTAATCTAATTACTGAGAAGACTAAGCTAAATCTGGACTTTAATTAACTATATAATTAACGTAACAATATTAATCATAACATTTATGTAGTTTAAGGAAATTATAATTTGCATTAAATTGAAATTTTCAGTAGGAAAATATAATGCACAACTTAGCATACAATTTTGTACAAAAATATGAGTTTAACTCTTTGTATTATTTGAGAAAAATTTTAGTGAGACGACTTTAGTGAGATTTTAGTGAAAATACTTTTTTATTATTTTACAGATTGACTGATTCGACCAGGTACATATATATAAATATTAGTATATATAATATAAACTGCTTACCAATATATTATTCGTTTTCCTCAAGCGCTTTCGGCTATTCTGCCATCTTCAGGAGGGATTATAATTTAAGATTGAAATATATAAAAGTATAAAACTCACATATTTGAATTATATACATAACAATTGATCATCATTTTGAACAAGTTAAAGTCTTGAATCAAAGTAAGTACATCCGTATTGCAATAGTATCATAATTATTATGAACTACCTTGTATGTAGATTGTGGATTCAGTTTAGCCAACGTTATTATTGTTTATTATTTGCTTATATAAAATATAATCGAATTTAATTTGTTGATTTATTATTTTTTTTATGATTATTGTATACATAGAATTTTTCGAGATTAAAAGTATTATTATAATTATTAAAGTAATACAATACTTCCATGAATTTATTTGGGTCATTGTTAGATCCTTTGCGATGTGGAGGACCATAAAACCTTTATGGTAGGTTTTAGAGCGAGTATGAACTACAGATGCATAGGTGATGAATTGAAACAACGCCTTGTTGCTTATTGAATTGTTACTTAATTTCTCGTCGTCTTGACATTTCGATAACATAAAATTGAACATGTAACATATAACGTAACACATGTAATTAAACTTAATAAAATATAAGTATACAAAGAAAATAAGCGTTCATCCGAACATTAGTATGCGTGTCCATCCGAACTGAATGTATAACACGACCGCTCTGGCTCAGATTCTGGCGCCGAATGCATACAGGCCGCTACATCATAATGACCACCTTTGCGGTATTATGACGTAGGACATCGTATCACCATAGCTTGCCGGAAAGCTGTAGCACTCACTAGGTAGCACCACCCAACAAAGTGGAAAAAGTGGAAAAGTGGAACGTAACAATCATAATTATGTTTATTTTCCAAAATATGTTTAGCAAAATTTGGACAGTCTTATATATATTTCTTTGTTACACAATTAATATGTTCTTTAATTCTAATTAAAAATGATCGATGGTCATACCAATATAATTCACAATCTTCACATTTTAAACTGTATACGCCCTGCCCGTTTAATTATATTTATTACCATTTATTAGGGTTTTAATTGGATCTCTATTATTAATATAATTTATGATTTTATTATTAGTTGTATATGCTGTTTTTAGATTAAATGATTTATATATTTTATTAAATTTTCTGTAGTTTTTATGTTCCATTGTTATATAATCGTTTCCTGAGTTGTTTTAGTTTTATATTTTTCTCTTCTATATAATTTATTTTTTAATTTGATATTATTTATCTATTAGATTATCATTATATCCATTTGATGTGGTAATGTATTTAATATTATTTCATTCGTTATTTAGTTTTATGGTATTATGTCTGATATATTTAATTGCTCTGTAAATTAATGAATTGAAAGTGGCTATTGTATAGTTTCATGGATGAAAAAAATTACAGTATATTATAGTATCTTGTTGGGTTGGCTTCCTATAAATGTTTATGTCCAATTTATTATTATTGAAATTTTTATTAATTGTTATATCTAAATAATCGACTATTGTTAACTTCTTGATTCATATTGAAATTAGTATTGTCATCCAACGAGTTAATTTCATTAACTATTATATTTTATTCATTATTAGTTTTCTGATTAAATATGATTAAAATGTCATCCACATATCTTTTATATAGTATGATTTGATATTTATTCATTTTTCATGGTAAAACTGTATTTTCAAAATTATTTATACAAATATCTGCCAGAAATGCCGAAAGTGGTGATGCCATGACAAGTCCTTTCTCCGGTCGGTAGAATTTATTACTGAATTTAAAATAATTATATTTAAGACATAGTTTTTGTAACTCAATTATTTCATATATCAAATTGGTTTGTAATTTCAACTCAGATAAAGTAGTGTTAATTATATTTATAGTCTTATTTACATCAATACTAGTATACATATCTTGTCATAAGTTTAAAATTTTTGTTTATTTTGATATTATCAAAAATATTTATTAATTCATAATTGTTTTTTAAATTATATTTATTTTCTATTTTAATGTATTCTTTTAATGATGTATTTGATAAACTTTTACTTAATTGATTTGTAGTTAATCAATAAAATTTATAAGGGTACGTGTAGCTCATATATCGCTTACCAATAAGCTGAACTGATTCCACAGTCTACGTACATGATAGTTCATAACAACTGTGATACTATTACAATACGGACGTAGTTACTTTGACTCAAGACTTTAACTTTTACAAAATGACCATCAATTGTTATGTATATAATTTAAATATGTGAGTTTTATACTTTTATATATTTCAATCATAAATTATAATCCCTCCTGAAGATAGCAGAATAGCCGAAAGCGGTTGAGGGAAACGATAATGTATTGGTAAGCAGTATATTATATATACTAATTGTATTTTACCAACGGTGCCATGTTAGAAAAACTTAATATATAAATATAAATGATAAATATTTATATATGAAAATTAGCTATTAACGCTTTAGTACAAGTAAATGATTAATACATAGATAACTGTGTTTTGCAGTTAGCTTACCACACTGAATATTTTTCTAGCTTTTTCTGATAATTTAGATTTAATTGCTTGTACTGGAGTACTGATTGTGCGCAATAAAAGTAGACAAAATTATGCAGCTATTGTAATTTTTATCCGTCATAGACAAGGCGCTTTGTTGTAAATAATCCTATTGTTATGCTATCCTACTTGAGAAGAAAAGATTAGAAGCTTTTGAAATGTGGTGCTATAGGAGAATGTTAAAAATCAGATGGGTGGATAAAGTGACAAATGAAGAGATGTTGCGGCAAACTGAAGAAGAGAGAAGCATTTTGAAAAATATAGTTAAAAGAAGAGACAGACTTACAGGCCACATATTAAGGCATCCTGGAATAGTCGCTTTAATATTGGAGGGACATGTAGATGGAAAAAATTGTGCAGTTAGGCAATGTTTGGAGTAAAAAAACAAATTGTTAGGTATGTAGGATATAAGGGGTATACCAAAATGAAACGACTGGCACTAGATAGGGTATCTTGGAGAGCTGCATTAAACCAATCAAGTGACTGAAGACAAAAAAAAATCGCTATCCTATAATTAGCCTTTCTATTAAGAACTATAACTTTCATTTTTAAAGTAGAGCATGCAGGCACTTTTAAAATGCTGGTAAGCTTAGCTAAGTAGAACTTGGTGGTCTACTTACAGAACTTTACAGAAAGGAAATCCTTGATGTGAAAAGAAATATTTTCAATAATGTATATTCTTTTCTTAAATTTTCATTAATTAAAATATTTTAAAGAATATTCTGAAGTAAAAATTTAAAAAATAATAATTGTTTTCCTTAAAATGTGGTACAAACAACTTTTTCTTAAATCGAGGCTGGACTCTTCATATATATATATTTTTTTTATACTGAAAGGCAGCGGCATTTAAGACAACCAAGTTCTGTAAAACCTTCTCTCTGTTATTTATACTCGATGAGAAAAGAATAGGTCAATCAATTGGGAGACAGTGGACCTATTTATTTGCTAAAATAAAAAGGCAAGCCACGAAGAAAGAGGTACTATTATTTAAACAAGAGTTCAGTTAATTTTATATTACTTACAGATATTTTTTTAAATGTGAAAATTATTTTGTCTGATTACTTTTAGTCATATTTCATTTTCTATTAAACATTACAAAAATGTATGATTTTCATTTATTGAACGGATCCTCTGTGGAAATGCAGAACTATAACTTCCTCGAATCCCTGCTTCAGAATTAATGGATTCTTCACCTTACATAATATAATAGTGTTTCCCTTTCTAATGCATTCAGAAACTAGACGTTTCTAGTCTTGCGATAAACTGTTTCTTTTCGCAAACAGTTTTTCCCTGTTGAGAATATTTAACATTTTTTATTCGTACCGTGACTAAGAAGTAATAACGGGAAATAGAAGTAAATGCAATGACCTACTAAATAAAGTTTAATAATAAATACCTACCTACCTACCTACCTACCTACTAATTAAAGTTTAAATAATAGTTTGTATTACAAGAGAATTAAATATACAGACTGAAACAATTTTTCAAAATGGTTCTATATTTTCTGAGATAACTCTAGATTGAAATACTCCATTAAAATTAACATATCAAATTCTCTATATTCACCCGTCGTCCTTTTATCTTTAAGCACTTTTAATACACTCACGTTCATATACACGTATAAGTGTGTTTCTGTTTACATAACACGGTCCTAAATTATACATTAGTCATAAATTAAAAATATTACTTTTACTACTATTACTAATACTGTTAAAAAACTGCTAAAATATTCGACATTAATGAATGCACTTTACTACGAATCTATAATTAAAAGGATAGTAATAGTGACAACTTAATACTTTAAATCGTTTCGAGCTATTTTATTTCAAAGTTAATCCATCCCGTGCATTAAGTCTTTACCGGAGTATTTTCGTTGTCACGGTTGATGCTTCTGTAACTACTGTGTAATCTGAACGTATTAACACATCAAAGCTGCCTTTACTTAAAGAAATTCTTTTTTACGAAGAATTCAAACAAGAATTTATTTTTTAATTTATACAACGTTATTAAGGAAATTAAAAAAATTTTCTAACCGAAATATTTTGAAAATATTACTTTTTTCATGCGGAAAAAATCATCAAGAATTACAAAAAAAAACTACACTCTGCGGAAGGCATGTAGTACCACATCAATAATTTTTTTTTAATAATTATTATATATTAAATTCTAATAAACTTTAATTCTCCTTCCCTTTAAGAAAACTGCATTTACTAATGCAGTTATTTCAACTTTAGTTGTTTTGATTTATACAATTTCAAAATTAAAAATAAACGTATTCTTTAAATTCATAGATTATTCTTGACTTTACGTAAAATGGAATACTGTGGTTTCCTAATTAAAATAGGAAATAAAAGGTATTTATTTGATTAAATTTTCTATTTAATATAATGTCAATATACAGTAGTTGTAGTAACAGATTATAATTGAGCTGGTAAAATATATTATAATTTGCTATTTAATTAGGAATAAATAAAATATTAGCGAAAATATGGCATAAAAATATATCTCGGATGTCGTACGATTTCTTTTATCCTAGTCCATCTATAGATATGCTGGTTTTAAGACAAAATATTGTGTTAAAAAATTAGTTGTTTTTCTTCTGTACATGCTTTACATATCTGTTGTTGTATTGAGTTATCTATAGTATTGTATTGAG
This sequence comes from Lycorma delicatula, assembly GCF_047948215.1. NCBI lineage: Eukaryota > Metazoa > Arthropoda > Insecta > Hemiptera > Fulgoridae > Lycorma > Lycorma delicatula. The sequence goes on from NC_134457.1 coordinate 108,604,077, forward strand.
TTAATATTATAGGAAGCAAATTATTCAAACGTTTTTTAAAAGTCATATCTAATAGGAGTATTTAAGTATTTTCTAACTTTTAAGTTTTTCATGGCACATTTATCATTAGTAATAATGTGCACAAACTGAGCATGAGGTGGTTACTCTAGTATAGAATGATTTATAAGTTTACTATAACAATAAAATTATCAACTTGTTCCATGGATAGGACTAGTTGTCTAGTCCTATAACTAGTCCTTCTAGTTGCCTAGAAGGGTTAACTTCTTGGCACATTCTTAGAAAAGATATAAACATTTCATGAATAAAAACCGATGGTTTTTTTTTATAAAAATCAAACGGAAACAATTTTAACTTTCCCGTAATTACGATCTAGAAAGTCCAGCATTATTTCAACTTCAGTAACTAGGCGTATCATCAAGTTAAATTGTGTATAAGGAAACTGCAAAACTAATCTAAAAAGCACAAAACTTGAATTGGGTGATTATTTTTATCTCTGGAGAAATTAGGAGGCCTGGCTTTACCCGATAAGCAATTCATCTATTGGCCTTTATATGTAGCTATCGAATGACACAACCAAATTCCCTTCAGTACCCACCAAGGATACCCGTGATTGAATTGGCATTACAAACTCCCAGCATCCTCGATATGGATCTAAGAGAAGCTACTTATGTACATTCATGAAACAAAAAAAAGGTTAGAAGAAGATATAACATAAGGAAACTAGGCGGGTGATGCGAAAGCCCTATCTATCTTCAAAAGAACCGAAGAAGAAACACCATGAAGAAAGTTCCAGATAGCAGGGATCTATCCCATTCAGAATCCTTAATGCATAAGGCATCCCCGATACAGTGCTCTGTTTATTCTGCTTTCCAAGCAGCTTAAAAGTTTTGATGTATCTAGGTATCCTCCATATCCAGTTGAGATCAGCACATTATCGATCTATAATTTTACATTTATTGGTCTAAATACATAATTTCAACAAAATTTTTTTTATGAATCTAAAGGCCACTGAAAAGAGTACAGGATTATTAATGAAACAATTTTACCATTCACCAGAACAGTTTGGCATGTAGAACTCAAGTGAACTATAATCTGATCAGACAGACTCAACTGTTAGTAAAAGCAAGACTTACTCTAAAAACTAAGAAAGAAAATTAATATTTATTTTGCTGTACAGAAACTATCATGATTTATGATTTGAAATATATATTTGTTAATACTCTTAGAAATGTAAATCGAGTAAGCCTATTTCTAGATAAAATGTCGATCGATTTGTCTCTGATACTTCGTTGTGAGTGACTCCAACGAATCATTATTTTTGAAAAGGGGGATGATTGGTGATAATGGATCAAATGAACAAAGACGGTAGATCGAAGGATGAAATGCACAATACAGGAGTTTGGGCGGTCGAATTAGTAAAATGGAGAGCGGATCGAGTCGGTGGTAGTCGGTCTCGCTTATCTTCTGGCCGAATGACGTGAGTTGAAACAGCACCGATCTCACATTCACTCGTTCTCTCTCATTCATTTTAGCTTTCTTTCTCTATCTTGTACTCTTCTTTTGCTTATTCTCCTTACCGTTACGGTTTCTCCTTCTGAATGTTAAATAGCTGTCATTTGTCTTAAAACCTTTCCAAGTCTCTTCTTATCCCTTTTCCGTTCTTCACATACCATTTTCTCCTCTTTTCATTTTTTTTATTCGAAAAAAGGAAAGAAAATCTCTTAGAGCTCATCTTCTCAATTCCAGACAACCGGCATTAGAATTACGTTGTATTAAAAGTAACAAATTTTACCAGAAATAGCATAAAATACCATAGATATATAAAATAAAAAGAAGTCTCTGTTCTCTTACAAATTGAACCCTTATAAAAGTAAATAATTCATTACAAAACATAATTGGTTACTTAAATAATTTAATATAATATTCAGATTATATTATCTGCAAAAATTTCCTATTTTCTTTGTTATCATTAAATAAATAATATAGCTTTCGATTTTACTAACTGGTAAATAATTGTTTCTCGTATCGTAATTTATATTGAACTTTAAATTAATGAGCTGCCTTATCAATGGAAGATTCTACTATAGTGTTTATGTATTTTTATATAATATTCTTTATATAATTTTATAATTTTTCCTTTCCAGTTTCTTAACTTATTATATATATATTAATATACTCACTTACAACAGGTAATAATACCGCTAAGGAGAATGAAACTTTGTTTTAATTATATTACATTTTGTGGTTAATGTATCGTTGTTTTATACAAAGATTTAACGTAAACTCTCAATTCATGCTCACTTTGTATCTTAATCATTGCATAAGAAACAAATAACATTTCAATTTAATTATTTCCATATTAAAAGAAAATAATAAAAGTGTTCCAAATTGATTTTATCAGGTGATATGTCATTTTATTAACTGTTTCAAACTTCACGCGATTTCAGCTTTACGTAGAAATTTGTTGTTGTAGACCTAAACCGTACCTATAAATCTCATGGTAGATTACTTTGGACTATTTAAAAAATAATAATTCAAATAAGTTACTCGTACAAATTTGAGATTATTGTGTAAATAATCTCAAATTTGTATAGATAAATTTGAAGAGATAGTGTATATCTCTTCAACACACTATCGCTTTCTTTGTTTTTTATTGAACAGTAATAACATTATTAAATCGATAAACCAAAACAATAAAGACAGAAAAAATGTGGAAACCTTTTTAAGAATTAATTCTTAAAGATGGGATTTAATTAATCACTAAAAAAAAATTAAATTTGAAAATATTAAACCTACATCGTTAGAAATTTTATCGGTATTAGACGAAATTTAGTAAGGCATTTCAGACGAAATCGTAACATTTGATCTGAACTGAATTGCAAATCGCTCACATAAATGACAAGGATAACAACAGCCACGTTCTAAATTCCAAATACCTTTTCCTTACTTTATATTTCAAAATAAATCTGTTAACTTTTATTAAAAAATTTCAACTTTAATTTTTCTAATGCATAATCAGTACTTACTAAATAAACTATGTTCCTCCTAAAACAATTATGTGTTTTAAATCATTAACCCGCGTAAAAATTAGCGTTAAGCCATGATAGAGGAGTAATATCTCTTTTTAAAAGATATCCTCTAGTCGGATATCAAGACCGATTGAATTCTAAAAAATTATTTGATTATCAGTGCTTAAAGAATTAACAAATAGGTAGACTAATAGGTAAAACAAATAGGTAGGAAACTAATATAACATTTAGGATATTTTTTTATTTATTATTAACACTGTGTTATTAATAAAAAACAGAAGTATAAATATTAGATGTTCTTTATATAAAACAGTAAATAAGTAATGAGGCCTAAGAACTAAGGCCAAGTTGGTTAAAAATTAGTACATATTTTAAAACACGAATTGGTTTTTACGCGTTTTTATACTTTTTTAATGATGTATAATTTTTTATACTTAGTAATGTATAACTTTTTCTTTAAATTGCTAAATTTAGCTGCAAATTTCCACTGATTCTTATGTGATATAATGACTACATTAAATTTAAGTTTCACAATACCTACCAAGTTTTGTTTTAATAAAGAAATATTGTTTTTCTAAATGTGTATACTCTTATTTTTTTTTCCAATCCTTCCCCCAAAGGGCCCTTTTCCTAGTGAAAGGTAAAATAGGCCTTGCTAGGAACTTTCGTCGTTTATTCTTTTGTAATCTTTTTCTAGTTTACTTTTAAAATTCCCAGTAATGGAAAAATAGAGTTAAAATTTAAAAAATAAAAAAACGGTCCAATTGTCATACGTTGTGACCAGAATGTGATATATAGTCAACAAATACTACGACATTGATATATGGTGTAATTTTCTGGACATATATTTGATGGACATATATCGGTTCAAATTATGATAGACGGTGAAGGATCCCGAGACTCCGGACGTGACAATGCTGACAAGCTAAGCTTACCGAAATCCAGTAGATTCAGTCCTATAAGAGGCACCTCTACTTTCTTTATCAAATTGCACATTGGACATTATTATTCTCGAAAATTTCTGGTTGGTATTACCTGTAACTCAAAATTTTTACATTCGCCGCAGTCATAATAATTATTGGAGCAAATATTGGAAAACAGAAATATAAACGCTTTTTAAAAATTATTTACTCTAACTATTACTTTATTACTTTATTATTATTTACTTTAAATATTACTCTATTCATATTACATGTTAACTGATTCATAATAATAAAATTTACGGTTGTTTTTAATTATAAAGATCTCCTCATTCAGCAACGTACAATTTATTTAGTAAATGTAATCTGCATAAACCCGCATAAAAACTGCAGTTTTGACTGTAAGTTTATCAAAAAACTATTCTATCACTCTATACCTAAAGAGACTTATTTATTGTCCTTAATCTGTTTGTTTTACCTTTGTTCTTGTATAATACCAAATGATAGAACAAATTCTAACCGGATTCGTTGGACAATCTTAGTCTTCATAGGTTGTGTTATCCTTTAACATTAAACTGAAATACTGTAATTAATATTTATGGGATTTCTACTGCTGTTGAAATAAAAAAACAGATTTTTGCCTGAATTTATTCAATATATTACAACAAAATAATATCAGAGAGCAAATATTAAATACAGCTTGCAAACTTGCGAAGTTAACAAAGCGGTTAATATTGTTCAAAACATCTTTTGATATTTACATCTTTAAATATTTACTTGTGAGTTCACTTAGAACAACCCTCTTAGTTGCAGACTGTTAAACGTCTTTAATAAAAATTATTTGTTGAAAATTAAATTTTTGATTATTTATATAATTTCACTATAATAAAAAAGTATTTTTAATACGATTCTATTGCAACATATATTATTTTTATACATTACTTTTTAATATATATACTTACTAAAACTGCATTCAGATTATCATGCATTAAAATATGAAATTTTACTCATTTAGAGTGATTGATTTATTTGAAATTTTTGCTCTTCTGATTTTCTGTATATTCACTGAAGAATTTATATTACTGAAGTATGGTAATGCAAGTAGATGGTATAACACACACATACGCGCGCGCGCGCAAATTATTTTATTCCTTCCATTATTTACTCTATATGGAATTTAGACAAATTATAGAATTCACCGGATTCAAGCTGTAATTTATCCCTACATTCATAATTGTTCTATAGTTGAGAGGACTGAAAGCTGGTTTTACCAACCTTGAGGCATAATACTGTGATATGTTTTGTTCATCTTTAGGGTTCTTCAGTTTTTAATTGCACATACATAAACGCATGCAAACTCACAAATAAATACATAATTATATATATATATATATATATATATATTTTAGAAATTCTTTAAAGTTAAACATCAATACATCTAATTACATGACTAAATTTTGTTATGTGATATAAATATATACAGGTGATTCCAAATTGGGCGGCATTCTCGCGAGAGATGTTTCTATCGCTAAAAATAAGAAAAAAAGTTCATATAAGCATAGATCAGAAAACGGTTCGTTAGCAAGTTTCGGCTCTCGAGAGACATTTAGCCCTGCTTTTTGCTCCCTCTGTGAAATCAAACCGTACTAAAATTCTTGAAAATCAAATCTAGGAGTAAATTTGGTTTTTCCTTATGATTTTTGATCTCAGAAATTGAATAATAATAATCCCAGATCTTTCTCTCACTTAGGTTTTAAGAAGAACGGGGTAAAACACGAAAACGTTTTGCGAAAAATACACTTTTTTAAATTTGAAAAAAAATAACTTTTTTAATGTGCCAATTAAAAAATATACATTTCTTGTTAACTTAATAGAAAATTTAATTTTGAGAAAAGTGATGTAAATAAAGTCTATTGAAATTAGACACAATTTAGAAGTTTGTATTGTAAAAGCACATATACATCCAGACCCGCATAGGGAAAGACGCCCTTCATGTGATGGTTTCGGTCGCCACGCCACCCCCTCAGTACCTAACCCTGATTGACTTTACCGGAGGTCATCTTCAAAATCTCGGCAAAAGGCATCTCTCAGTCTTTTTCTTTCCTCAGTCAGGATACGAATGCCAGATGTGACATTCCCATCGGTGTACTACTAATACTTACTAGATAACTGTAAAAACGAAACACAAGTCCAAGTCTTTAACAAGACTGAATAGACAACTAGAAGGAACTGAAATCACAACTACCTACCCGAAATAGGATAAAGTTGAGTTCAACAGGGAACGTTAGTGCATAACAAAACACGAAAACAGGAAACAATAACAGAGCATAAAATCAAAAACAACAAAAATATGTAGGATAAGGGAAATCCAAGCGAAACCCTAAACTCCTTCGGCAATTCTTTCCTTTGCCAAGTAAGATGAAATTCTCAAAGATCGCCCACTCGGCTCGGTCCCTATACGAAGATCTAACGCCGACTCGATAATATCGAGCCGGCAAATAGTCTCCGTAAGCATTAGGTAGTACTTAGGGCATACGTAAAGAACATGATAGGCATCGTCCCACTGTTCACATTTTGGACACTTACTGGAGTCCACCAAGCCTCTGCAATCTGTCTCTGAAAGCGCCGTGCCCAGAAAGAAACTGCGTCACAAACTTGTTAGGATGTTCCCAAGAGGGGCTCCACAAACCAACAACATTTGGAAAGAAATCATGCTTATAATGCCCACTCTCTGTTTCATCCCATCTGACTTGCTGAAATGTATTGCCATGTTGTTCGATTTACAGCAGTTTCTCTGAAGTTAACTCACCGGACTTCTTAGCAACATAACACTGTTGCTTCTCACACGCAGTCAAATCTATCGGTTTCACGCTCGCAATCACCAAGATTGCCTCCCGTGAAATCGTATGGTAACCACCCGTTACCGTTAACAATATAAGGCGTTGAGCCCTCAATAATATATCCTGATAGCTTTTGAAATTTTGCCTATCCACCCAAACAGGTGCCGCATATACCCTTACACAGGATACTCTGGTCTTGAAGTAAATACTCCAATCAGGATTGATCACACGTCGTATTCGAAAGAAGTCACTGCAGGCCAAACGGAATTTGCAAAAATGCTCTTACAGGATCAAAAAATACAGAACTAGATTATACTCAAGCATTCAGTAACGTAGGCTTCTGGATAAATTTATTTTTACATTGGTCTGGCTGTATTTGAAAATTTAAGCACATAGCAAACAATTAGCTGTATTGTTTCTTGAAATGGCTCTTAGAAAAATGACTCATTTCCTGATTGTAATACTTGGCTTGTCCGTGTTTACTTTACGATAAATAAAATCACTATAGATTTAAAAATATATTTATATTTTTTTTGTCTTCAGTCATTTGACTGGTTTGATGCAGCTCTCCAAGATTCCCTATCTAGTGCTAGTCGTTTCATTTCAGTTTACCCTCTACATCCTACATCCCCAACAATTTGTTTTACATATTCCAAATGTGGCCTGCTACCCAATTTTTCCCTTCTACCTGTCCTTCCAATATTAAAGCGACTATTCCAGGATGCCTTACTATGTGGTCTATAAGTCTGTCTCTTCTTTTAACTATATTTTTCCAAATGCTTCTTTCTTCATCTATTTGCCGCCATACCTCTTCATTTGTCACTTTATCCACCCATCTGATTTTTAACATTCTCCTACAGCACCACATTTCAAAAGCTTTTTTTTCAATTAGCATTTCAAAAGCTAATCTTTTCTTCTCAGATACTCCGATCGTCCAAGTTTCACTTCCATATAAAGCGACACTCCAAACATACACTTTCAAAAATCTTTTCCTGACATTTAAATAAATTTTTGATGTAAACAAATTATATTTCTTACTGAAGGCTATATATAGCTTGTGCTATAAGGCATTTTATATCGCTCCTGCTTCGCCAATCTTTAGTAATTCTACTTCCCAAATAACAAAATTCTTCTACCTCCATAATCTTTTCTCCTCCTATTTTCACATTCAGTGGTCCACCTTTGTTATTTCTACTACATTTCATTACTTTTGTTTTCTTCTTGTTTATTTTCATGCGATAGTTCTTGCGTAGGACTTCATCTATGCCGTTCATTGTTTCTTCTAAATCCTTTTTACTCTCGGCTAGAATTACTATATCATCAGCAAATCGTAGCATCTTTATCTTTTCACCTTGTACTGTTACTCCGAATCTAAATTGTTCTTTAACATCATTAACTGCTAGTTTCATGTAAAGATTAAAAAGTAACGGAGATAGGGAACTTCCTTGTCGGACTCCCTTTCTTATTACGGCTTCTTTCTTATGTTCTTCAATTGTTACTGTTGCTGTTTGGTTCCTGTACATGTTAGCAATTGTTCTTCTATCTCTGTATTTAAACCCTAATTTTTTTTAAATGCTGAACATTTTATTCCAGTCTCCGTTATCGAATGCCTTTTCTAGGTCTATAAACGCCAAGTATGTTGGTTTGTTTTTCTTTAATCTTCCTTCTACTATTAATCTGAGGCCGAAAATTGCTTCCTTTGTCCCTATACTTTTCCTGAAACCAAATTGGTCTTCTCCTAACACGTCCTACACTCTCCTCTCAATTCTTCTGTATAGAATTTTAGTTACGATTTTTGATGCATGACTAGTTAAACTAATTGTTTTGTATTCTTCACATTTATCTGCCCCTGCTTTCTTTGGTATCATGACTATAACACTTTTTTTGAAGTCTGACGGTAATTCCCCTTTTTCATAAATATTACACACCAGTTTGTATTATCTATCAATTGCTTGCTCACCTGCACTGCGCAGTAATTCTACAGGTATTCCATCTATTCCAGGAGCCTTTCTGCCATTTAAATCTTTTAACGCTCTCTTAAATTCAGATCTCAGTATTGTTTTTCCTATTTCATCCTTCTCAACTTCCTCTTCTTCCTCTATAACACCATTTTCTAATTCATTTCCTCCGTATAACTCTTTAATATATTCCACCTATCTATCGACTTTACCTTTCGTATTATATATTGGTGTACCATCTTTGTTTAACACATTATTAGATTTTAATTTATGTACCCCAAAATTTTCCTTAACTTTCGTGTATGCTCCGTCTATTTTACTAATGTTCATTTCTCTCTCCACTTCTGAACACTTTTCTTTAATCCACTCTTCTTTCGCCAGTTTGCACTTCGTGTTTATAGCATTTCTTAATTGCCGATAGTTCCTTTTACTTTCTTCATCACTAGCATTCTTATATTTTCTACGTTCATCCATCAGCTGCAATATATCGTCTGAAACCCAAGGTTTTCTACTAGTTCTCTTTATTCCGCCTAAGTTTGCTTCTGCTGATTTAAGAATTTCCTTTTTAACATTCTCCCATTCTTCTTCTACATTTTTTACCTTATCTTTTTTACTCAGACCTCTTGCGATGTCCTCCTCAAAAATCTTCTTTACCTCCTCTTCCTCAAGCTTCTATAAATTCCACCGATTCATCTGACACCTTTTCTTCAGGTTTTTAAACCCCAATCTACATTTCATTATCACCAAATTATGGTCGCTATCAATGTCTGCTCCAGGGTAAGTTTTGCAGTCAACGAGTTGATTTCTAAATCTTTGCTTAACCATGATATAATCTATCTGATACCTTGCAGTATCGCCTGGCTTTTTCCAAGTGTATATTCTTCTATTATGATTTTTAAATTGGGTGTAGGCAATTACTAAATTATACTTCGTGCAAAACTCTATAAGTCGGTCCCCTCTTTCATTCCTTTTGCCCAGCCCGTATTCACCCACTCTATTTCCTTCCTTGCCTTTTCCAATGCTTGCATTCCAATCTCCAACTATTATTAAATTTCCATCTTCTTTTAGGTGTTTAATTGCTTCATCAATCTCTTCGTATACACACTCTACCTCATCATCATCATGGGCGCTTGTAGGCATATAGACGTTAACAATCGTTGTCGGTTTAGGTTTTGATTTTATCCTTATTACAATGATTCTATCGCTATGCGTCTTGAAATACTCCACTCTCCTCCCTATCTTCTTGTTCATCACGAAACCTACTCCTGCCTGCCCATTATTTGACGCTGAGTTAATTACTCTAAAGTCACCTGCCCAAAATTCGCCTTCCTCTTCCTACCGAACCTCACTATTTCCTACTATATCCACCTTTACCCTATCCATTTACCTTTTTAAATTTTCTACCCTACCAACCTTTTTTAAGCTTCTAACATTCCACGCTCCGACTCGTAGAATGTTATTTTTTACTTTTCTGGTGACCCCCTCCTTAGTAGTTCCCACCCGGAGATCCGTACGGGGGACTATTTTACCTCCGGAATATTTTACCAAGGAAGGCGCCTCCATTATTGTTAAGTGAAAATGCAGAGAGCCACATTTTCTTGGAAAAAAAAACAGCTGAAGTTTTCCATTGCTTTCAGCTGTGCAGTTCTCAGAGGACTGAGTGGTGTTGATATGGCCGTTTAAGTCATTGTGACTCACGCCCCTAACAACTACTGAAAGAGCTGCTGCCCTCTTTCAGGAATCATTCCTTAGTCTGGCTCTCAACAGATACCTCTCCGATATGGTTGCACCTTCGGTCCAGCTACTCTGTATCCCTGAGCACTCAAGCCCCCTCACCAACGGCAAGTTCTCATGATTCATAGAGGAGGATATTTATATGTTAGATAAATATAATGTTAGTTAATTTATCATTTAGCGTTTGTAAGCTGATGTAATTACAATATTTGTTGAGAATAGGCCTTCATTTTTATAATATTTAAAAATTTACCATATTTCGTTTTATGGCAAATGCTTAATAAGTTACAAAATATAAGCAGCAGAATTAGAAAATATTAAAAGAAATCCACAATACCATCCAGTACTTAGGGCAAACTTATTATTAAGTTATTAGGGCATACTTATTATTTTGTGATAAATAAGTTGTGTTTAAAAGAAAGCAATCTGCTTCTACGCATGAAAACTAAACTTAATGTTTTCAGGTACCGTACTAGCCGTCGTAGTCCTGGGTTTGTCCCCATTTCACTCAGATTCATTGCAGCAGCTATACGTAGTCGTGTAAAAAGAATTATATATTATTAGCCTCTGTATCTTTAATAAGTTTATTATTACTTTGATTTTATGATATATTAAGAACGACTGATAAATTCAGAAATTCGACTGATAAATTCAACTTCTTAGGTTATTTCTTTCTGTTTTTAATTTTATTTTAACAAACAAGAATCTGAAAAAGTAATGCTTTTTTATAAGCCGTGCGTTATATAATAATCTATTGTATATATAGTAATGTAGCCTAACCCAGTTTTTTCATGGATATTTATAAAATCCTTTTATAGAATACAAAATTTAGGAGTACTTGAAGATCGTGTAGTGAATATATAAAATGGCTCTTTAATAAATTTAAAATGTATCCTAGATAAGAACGAAGAGGGATTTGAGAGGTCGTGGTCTCTAGTCTGGAAGTAGGGGAAAGCAGGTTACTCCGTGTCAGTAAGGGGCCGATCACTCATTCCTTTCGGTAGAGAAGAGAGATTACATCAATCTTATAGGTGCTTGCTACTGCTTTTCCTTCTTATTATTCTTCCTTTGCTTCTTGAACCGGTTTCCCTAGTTCGTTCCTGATACAATTTCAAAGGAGCCCCTTCGTTTTTTTCCTCTTTCCACTGTCTTTCCAATCCGTGTAAGTGAATGAAGAATGATGCAAATTCAAATGACTTATTCTTTAGTGTATTAAAGGCTGCATAGATAAAACTCCCTTCTCCAACTGTGTTTCTTACAACCGTATTAATACTACAGTTATTTACTCAGAGGTTATATTTTAGTATTAAGTAAAGTATTAAGTAAATCTATTTATTTAATAAATTTATATTTAGATGGTGATATATTAATAAAATCGTGAAACATTTATTCTTGATAGAATATAGTTTTTATAAATTATTTATTGTACTAAATTAGAATAAAATCGGGCTTGTGCGGTATCCGTTTTATAGAGTAACGTAGACGCCATTAAATTATTATTTAACCAAATTGTAATTAAATTAAGACTTGGGTTACAATTAAATCTATATTGGTGATTTTGGAAACGTCTATAATCGATTAAAAAGGATTCGTAACTAAAAGTTACAAAACTGATTATAGTGTATTAAAAGCGTTCAGATTGGTTCATTAATCCCTTAAACTTCTAAAATTTGTCACACCAAAACTGATCGGTTGGAATGGATAACATTTTAATCTCACTTAAAATGAATTTGATTTTTATATATTATATTTTTAATTTAGTAAAAAGGTTAAATTAATTTTGCTTAAAAATTGAAAACATTTCCATGTTCGATATGTTTTAGCATATTTTAATCAGAATTTTTTAAATCAACAACCAGTAAACGGCTCGTGTAAGTAATTGAATTAATAAGCGATGATTAGAATCCTTCACTTAATTTGAATCACTTTAATTGGCATTTAAGCTTTTCATAAATTTGTTCTACTCTTCATTAATAATTATCAACAAGTCCAAGCCTATTAATAGTAGGCATATTTTCTCTTTACTAGTGATCAATTGGAATCCTAATTACACACCTTTCATAAAAACCCAACATACATCTGGGTAACCTTCCTTTTAGCCCATAATAATGTTTAGTATTACAGTTATAGATAAGAAATGTACATATAAGTTTGATAAACCATTAGCGTTTTACTATTGAAAGTAGTAATATAAAAACAGTCTTGTAATTTGTCTACTGTTTTAATTATAGTGTTACACTATAATATTCTTCTACTACTTTCTAATTTTTACTTCCTTGTACGAAATAAAAGGAGTTCTGTGATCGAAAAAAATTTCGGTTTCAGATTTCAACGGAAACATCAATTTTGACCATCCCTGGATCTATTTTGACTACTTTCGGAGCGACGTCTGTACGTACGTACGTATGTACGAGGTGTGATAAAAAAATACGGTGAATAACCTTTTATTAAAAAAAGCAATAAGGTTACATAGAATTCGATTTAATCTCCTTCAAAGTAATGTCCTTGACTAACAATGCACTTATCCCAACATTGACTCCATGACTGGATGCATTTCTGGAAGGCGTCTTTCGGAAGGGCTTTCAGCTGCTCGGTCGTGGCCCTCTCAATGTCAGCAATGGTGTCAAAACGTTTTCCTTTAGGCACACTTTTAATTTTTGGGAAGAGCCAAAAGTCGCATGGTGCTAAATCCGATCAGTATGGCGGATGTGGATAGACAGGAACACTTTTTCGGCCAAAAACTCTGGAATGAGAAGGGAGGTGTGACACGGCGCATTGTCGTGTGAAGAAGGGAATCCATTGGTCCATTTTTCTGGTCGCTTTCTTCGTACGTCGTAAGAAGTTAAAATGCTTTGAACGGATCCGTACGAGATGTTAAGGTCTTCCGATTGCTCTCGAATAGTCATTCGCCTGTTTGAACGAACCATTGTTTCCACCTTTTGCACATTTTCAACTGTTTTTGAGTTTACTGGACGTCCCGCACGCTGCTTGTCTTCAACAGACTCATTTCCGTTTTTAAATCGGTCATACTACTTGTACACAGTCTTCAAAGTTACCACATTATCGCCGTACACCGATTCTAACATTTCGTGAGTTTCTTTGGTACTCTTTTGCAACTTAAAACAAAACTTAATGTTAATGCGTTGTTCAAAATCCATGTTGCGCGACAGACACGATAAACACAACCTCACTCTAGCGGCTCTGGCAGCTGACTGGCAAACTCGAACATATTTCAACTTGTCCCTGCCTGTCTCAGTTGATCACGCTATTGGACAAATTACTGCATATGGATGTAGCGTCAGCAGTTGCCGCTATAAAAATTCATTCACCGTATTTTTTTATCACACCTCGTATGTAGGTATCTCGCATAACTCAAGAACGATTAGCCGTAAGATGTTGAAATTTTGGATTTAGGACTGTTGTATCATCTAGTTGAGCACTTCCTCTTTTTATTGCAATCGACTGAACCAAAAGTGTCCAAAAAAGCTCAAAATCCAAAAACTTTGGCTTATGTACATTTTTTTAATTGCAGTAATAAGCCCTCTTTGAGAGTTTTTCAACGATGTATCTCATAAGTGGTACACTTAAACTTTCATTCGTTCCAGGGTTATAGCTTAATAAAATTTTAATTAATGAAATATTTGGATCTTACACGGGAAGGCACATTGGTTCGAATCAGACTTATCTCCTTATTTTTAACTTTTGTTTTAATTTAAATATATTGATTTATTAATAATTATTAATTTCTGATTGTAAAAATTTTATGATAAATTATAATTTAATAACAACAATAATAAAAGAAGAATACGAATAAATATCAGAAGTTTTATTAATGAAATAAAATTTTATATACTTTTCATTTAAAAAAAAAAAATGTGTATACGTAATTTAATAGGCGTACAAGTAAGTCATGTAGTGTCCACATCATTTTTTTTTAACGTATTTGAATATTTTTTCATATCAATCCATGAATTGTGAGTCAACGGGGAAAAAGTATTATTTTATTTTTATATTTTTCTTTGTTCACATGAAGGATAGTACTATTCAATAAAAATACCACACTATAGGCTACAAAAAAACGAAGAAAAAAGAGGTGAAATGATATAAGTTTATGTAAAATGTAAATTCAAATAATGAGATTGATACTACACAGGAAAACGTAGGCTAAAAGAAAAAACAAAATACGCTAACATCCAATTCGGTATTTCACTCAGATTTCCAGCTTCAAAGTGAATAGGCTATATTTGAAGAATAATAGAAAAATTTGATTCACCTCAAACGAAATCAAGTCAGCATGAAAAACACGTGCTTTCACAATCACTCACCACACTTAAGAAAAGTTTTATTATTACAAATAGATGCAAGTTTATTATTAATATTTATTACGTAAAAACGTTACCTTCATTAATATTGATAATTAAAAGAACCTACCTCGCTACTTTTAATAATTTTTCATCTTGCTGATTAAATTTTGAAATAAAATAAGTTAAAACTATAAAATTTGATCTAAATTTATTATTATGTATTGCATACATTCGGCAAAATGTATCTAATTTTATATACATCACGATTAATTAATAGTAAGTTAAACTAATATAATAATCAATGATACAAATTCCTTTACAGTAATATTAAACTTCCAGTAAAAGCTCGTATTATCTGGCTGACTGATTGATACAGTTTATAACCAGTGAAGACTCAGATCGAATTCCTAATAAGAACTTTATATTCAAAATGATGAATCCGTAGAATTTAAATCTTTTATCAGAACAATCCTTACACTGTATATTGTAGTATATTTTGTATTTCTAAAAATACAAAATTTACAATATAAATTATCAAAATTCATGTAAAATACATTCAGTGTTGTATTTTAGTTCTGAATCTTGATTCAGTGTAAAGATTCATTTCATTTACTGAATCGTCTCGGCAAATATTTATAGAACTTAAGTTATTCTGTAGGCGTATTGACTCATTTATTTAAGTTACAAAATATCTCAATTCGTCCAACGGGAGTGTGAGTGCGATTATTTATGTATTTTTTTTTCAGTCGGGGCACTAATTAAAAATTAACTTTTTGATGGAATCGAATCACAATTATAGTAACCTAAAATTCTATTTCATAAGTCATTTTTCAGAGTAAAATACGAAGAACGTCCTACTAAAAGACTATCTTATCTAATTCGATCTAAACTGATTTTATTTTGATATTTTTATATCTGTTACCTCTCATTTAAATTTGAAATATTTAACGTAAAAAAAATTTCTCTGGTGTAGAAAATAAATTTCAGATGTTTCTATTTCTTTTCCTTTCTGGTTTCTCTGTTGTCAGTTTTCACTAAAAATTAGCATTTATTAAAAAAATGTTTCACTATAATCTCGTAAAAAGTATAAGTATAAAATTTCCTTTAAATTCCAAAATCAAGTTTTCATAATAATAGATTGATTTTTCGTATGATTTGATCTGCATTTGAATTTTGCCTTATTTCTTTTACCCTTTCTTATTTTACAAACTAAACAGGTTTTTGTAACTTCCAGCGTATTATTATGATACTTTGTCTGAATAAATAACTTATTGTAAAATAATGTTTGCAATAACTAACTTATTCTTTCATTTCATTATCTACATTTTATTCATTTACATTTTAATCTGAAATTTTCACCTAATTACTCTCATTCAGTTCTTCTATTTCTACTCATTTCAAGTTTCAGAAGAACTCAGAAAATTTAAAAATTTTAATTTTTCTATTCTTGGATTTTTCCATCACTAAAATATTTCGTTCAATTCCTTTATTTCTTCTTTTATATATGAATTAATTAAAGAAAGAGTGAGAAAACACAACTTCCTCTCCTTCCTTTCTAAATTCCGGCTTTTCTCTGTTCGACTTCTACATTAATCAGAGCTCCATCATTCTTATACAGCTTGTAAATAATTCTTTTTGTTTATTTTGATTCGATTTTTCCTAAAAGTTAAAAAAATAAAAATGTAAGTCCTTCTTAAAATATGAAAAAGCTTCTGAAATAGAAGTCTTGTAAAAATTGAAGTATTCTAATTTCTGCTACATACCTTTTAAGTACTTCTGCCTTAAAATTTAAGTGATCTTCCTTTCTGATACATTTATTAATATATTATATTATTCATATAAAATTTCGTATATATAAATATTTTTAATCACGAATCGGCCTTCTAAGGACTATGCAAATATCATATTAATTTCTCTCTATTCTTTTGCATACTACCTTCATCACTTTACTATACTTTTATCTTTTAACTTTAGACACCGATATTTCTGGTATTTCTCTTCTACCACAAGAATCTTCGTATTGTGTACTGTTTTTCTATATTTTTGTTTTATCAAGGCATTTTTTTATGTCATATTTCTTTATGTCATATTTCTTCAGTCCTTTCATTTGTATAATTCATCCGCCTGTCTTTTGAGATGCCAAAATCGAAAAGTTTTTCTGTGTAATCGTTCTGGATTCTTTCGGATCACGTGATAAAGGAAACTTAATTTTTTTTTGAAATAGTTGTTTTTAAATCTTCTTAATTTTTATATATCAATATTTTATTTTAATCGATAAGTTTCTTCTGTAAAAATTATATTATTATACACATTTTAATATTTATTTATTTTACGCATTTATATTACCCTATTTTTATTATATTCATATTCGTATCATTTCATCTTATTTATTTTAAAATAGGATTGTCTATTCTAGTCAAAAATCGACACCTCTTTCTTATTTTATTTGCTGCATATTAAACGGTACACAACCCACATTTCAATTACAACAACATTTATGAATCTATTTATAATAACGTATGATGTAATGGGCGGATGTTATCGATCATGTAATGTATTATAATCATCCACCGTTGAAATTTGTAATTAAACGGATTATACCCTGTAATTAGTTGTTATTAGTACAACATCTGATGTCAGTATTAAACTAATACGATTGACATATCATAAGGTACAAGCATTAACCGAATCAAGAGTTAAATTTAATTTATTTTGTTGTGCTTCCTTTCCTCCTGTTGTTCCCGTGAATAAAAGTGATGATGGTCAATCTATACACGTATGTATATGTGTGGATAGAAGGCGTGAGTGGTTGTACGGCCAAAGTTCCTGTATCCGTTCCGTCAGTAGTAGGGGTTTTAGGTTGTTTTGTGAGGGAGGTACAGGGAGTCTCCATAACAGGGTCATCATACGGGGATTATTGGTGAGTGGCATAGCGGAGGATAATCGTGGCTTAATTTCCCCCTTTTCTATCTATCCCTTCGTGTTCGGTCAATACAACGCAGCGACGACTAGAGCGAGTCAGCAGCAGGCGGCTCACTGCAAACATATTCCCCTTCACCATCCTCTCCAAATATTAACTCCATGCATTGTATGTATTACGCTACACGGCTAACCGAGTTATTCCTTCACTTAATAAAACCAAACACGATTAATTTAGAATTTTATATGCAATGGGTCTTGATGTGGTTGTGGTATCAGTGCAAACTGAAACTTTTGGCACGATATTATTAAAATCCTTTACGGTAATATCGAGTTACATAAACCGCTCCGTTGAATGAAATGGCGGATTGTGAAATTAATTTATCACATCCTTTATCTGATTGGTTATCTTAAAATTGTACATTGCTGCTACGGGCTTATTTATTTTCTTATCTCATTTTTTTTTTGTCGGCAATATGACTGCAATATTATTACCATTTTATGAACTGATTACAATAATCTACATCGTGGGTTGAGAGAATAATTAGCGTTATCTTTAATTGTTACGCAGTTGTATATGATTTCTCATAAAACTTAAAACTAAATTTTGAAAATGGAGATGAAGCTGGCTAGCTTTTTAATAGATAGGACGAGGAGTAGGATAAAGAAGGAGAATTTCCAACGCCAAACTATCAACTTGTGATTTTTCTTCCTTCCTGATTCGATCTGATGTCACCCGTCTTTCTCTTAGAAATTAAGTATTAGATACTTCATTCTTTACAATTTTCTTCATCTTTAAGCCTTATGTTTGTCTCAGAATTTTTTCTTTTACTGCAGTACAGATCTTATTTTCTAAGTATACTACTAAATAATGAATGTTACATTGGCTTTTGATAAAATTTTATTTTCGTTTTTCAGTCGGGAAAGTTGATTAAAAAAAAAATAAGAACTTGAAAAGATTAAAATTAATAGGATGGGATATAGTAGAATTTCCTTCTGGACAGTCAGTGATGTTCGGTGACTCCGATTGTGTCCGTTATGCTTAATGTCCGAAATACTGTTTTCCTTAGGATGTAAGTGATACAGTAAGTTTTTTTTTACCTCGGACCTAACTTATAATATACGTTCATTTACGACATTAAATCAGTTTTGTATTTAATTTTACTAAATTTCTATTTAATTTCTACTTAATTCAATTTCGTTATAGAATTCAATCTGTCAAAAACAGTAACACATTATTAAGATCTGCTGTTCACATCTAGACTTTGAGTTGTTTTATATCAAAAATCATGTGTTTGAACTAATTACTTATTAAAACCGCGTGACAGAGATTTCATCAAAACTCTCAACCAACAAATTTAAAAATATATACATAAATATAATTACAATAGGTGTAACGGAAAAAATATTACAATTTCAAATCCTCGGCGTTTTCAAAAAAAAATTACCTGTAATGTGACATTTTAAAGGTTTTGTGCACTTTTTTACTGTTGAAATTTGATATATATTTTAAACATTGAAAATATAGTATTTTTGTGCATGTATTACTATAAATAATCGTATGATTCATGTTATTTATCAACAATATTTCTTAAATTGTTACCGAGGTAGAAATGTTTCTATTATATTTTTATACATTTTATTATTTATTCCATTTTTTAATAACTGCGTTTATTAAAAGAAACTTTTTCCAAAATAGAAATCTTGTAATGATTCTTAATTATTAAATAATTTTTTTTATCTTTCATTTCAAAAGTTATAGTTTTCATTTTATACGAAATATCAAATATTTGTTTGACTTTTCGTCTTTTATTGTGCATATGAGACTGTGAAATATTAAACGACACGTATCGTATCATATATAGCTTGCAGCAACACGGAATTCACATTAAGGATAAATTCCCCCTTTAGGTATAGGCAATCTTCCTGTCTGTTTCATCCGATTAAGATTCGGTTTACATGTTTTTGGTGTAACCTGGAGCGCTTACTGCAACATACATATCTTCGTTTTTTGCTATGACCCAAGATGTGATAGTTTACAAGATTCTTATCACAAAACGAAAATTACTTCTTTATAACGTTTCGTCTAACAGTGTAAAGTGATTTTTTTTTTAGAAGAATTTACTGGTTACTATTAGTTCCTTGCCTAAAGTTATGTAAATTCTGAGATTCTTTTTCCCTGATTTTTCAATTTTCCATTAAATTTTTATGGACTAGTGAGGAAATCTATATTGAAACGTAAATGCGTAAAGATTACATTTTTTTATCTTTTAAACTTAGTAAAACGTCTTTTAATCTAAGCACATATTGGACTGGAGACATGAAGATGTCATTTTTACAGTCTCTCTTATAAAAGCAAAAATAAAATTCAATTTTGCGTTAGTTTGTCTTAGTAATCAACCTTCAACTTTATAATATTGCAGCCTGCTTTTCTTTTACAACCAAATTCCTCATGTTTTGTGGGATTTTTTCCCTCCCCTCAGTCGGACTCACAGCTAGGTATAACTCAGCCCAGAGGAGTTTAACTCTAATGGGCCTTCCCTTCCACCAGCTGTTCGTGCTGCGAGGCAGGTCGGCCCGCCGGTTGGATCTTTTTTATTCTGCCAGCTTCTAACTCCCAGCGAGCAGACTCGGGTCCAGCTAAGCTGCAACCTTTATCCCCACGCCGAAGGCCGAGTCTCGGTCTTGTCTCTGCCTTATGCCTGAAACGAGGAGTTCTCAAGAGGATCCCCCACCGGGACTCTGGTCTCAACTCCCCTCTAGTGGATGACGGGTTATGAAGATCTTCATTACAGCAGAAAACTGTCATAACGGTACACGTTATGTACGCAGTCCCCAACTGATCATCGGAGCTGGCACATCAAGACGTATCAGTCCTCACAGCGGAGGCTGTCCAACAATCTCTAAAAAAAGAGGCAGCATATAATTTCCAGCAGCGATCGTCTGTTCAGGCTCTGAAGTTTAGCGAAGTTTCTTTTAATCTGTAATGTAGAGCCCCAAACCGGAGCAGAATATGGAATGATGGATGTAATGGTAGATATGATGACCCTCCTTCAACGCTCGAGGTGCCATTTGGCTCGAGAGGAGTCGTTTTAGGGCATCAAGTATGTTCTCTGCCCGCTCGCAGATCGCGATGATGTGGTTGCTGAATCTACTCGACCGGTCAACCCGAGATATCGGACAGCGGCTTTGGAGGGATCAGATGTTCTCCCATGCGTAGGTCTGACCTGCCTACTGTCCTCCGACCGGCTAGAACGATGTATTCACTCTTTTGTAGTGATAAATGTATTCCGTTAACATCAACCATCCCTCTATAATAGTAAGGGTTTTGTGGGATTAAGCGTAAGGGAACTTTTTTTAAACTTTGTATTGTTTTCTTAAGGCAAACTTATCTTAATTTGACAAAAGCATGTGATGCATAAATGTATAATGATGATGGGTGACTGTCATCTGTGATACTAACTTCGATGAAGAAAGGGCAAGTGATAAATTGAAACGCCTGTTTTTACTTTTAGTTAATTACTTTAACTCTGTAATAATTTATAGTACATACTCAAATACACAGTTTACAGAAAATTGATGGTGTTTTTTTACTTAAAAAAATTAATGTTGTAATATTTATCTGATATTTCATTTTTCTCTATAAACTTTATATGTTCCGGTTCTATTCTTTTTTTGAATAAATAATAGCAAACACAGAAAATTATTTAGTTAATTCTATATAGTATCTACTAATATATTATTCGTTATTTTCTACACCAAATTTTGTACCTCACAATGAACGAAAACTTAAGATGTATAAGTTTACTCGTATACCGGAGAAAAGAATTTATTTAATTTGGTCGTAAATCTACGACATATATGTTAAGTGTTTTTAGACATCATGCGTCCCAACATTATTTTTACATATATTTTTTTATACATACAAGTTACTTGTATTTTCAAAGGAAAGTTAATTTACAACCACTGAAATAGTTTCGGTTCATGAATCGTTTTCATGTACCATAATTATAACACTCTTCCTTGATACCAACAAACAGATGTCCATAGATAACAGTTCAATTATTCCTTAATATAATTTTATTCCAATGAACTTTCACAACATTCCGACGCTAAGTTGCCCACGTTTGAGTTGAAATTTTCAAACAAACCAACAAAAATAACATTATGTTACGATTTACAAACAGTTACTGTTTTACACAATCACTTATCTAGATATTCAGCAATTTTTAGCTTATCGGTATTAGAATAATGAACAAAATTTTCTATGCCAGTGCTGTCTATTTTGTATTTTGACAACTATTTAAGATTTTGTTTTTGTAAAACAAATTTTTAACTGTTTATTTAAAATTTACATCAATTTACATCAATATTTCTTTTAATATTTTTGTTGAAGAATCAAGAAATCACATTGAGTTCCTTACAGTTCACCACCAAACACGACTGTTTGGTTAATTACATTTTTTATTTTATAATAATAAATAATAATAATTTTATTGAAAATACAAGGGTTGTTGTTGAGATATATTACCAAAATAATAATAAATAAAAGCCTTATTTGAACTATATTTTTTCCATTATATTAATAGAAATATTTCTGCAAACATCTGATACATACGAGCTGCGACAATAAAGTAATGGCACTGATTTTTCTTTGCAAGATGTGGCAATCCTGCAGCTTGCGTAGGCACACCATCTTTGACCTTGGTCTATAAGCTACTTCTAGTCCAAGCGGCACATTGATGCAACTGCTCAGTCGTGAGTTGTGCTGTAATAAGTGAACACATGTTTGTGTCTCTCGTCACAGAAATGAAACCGTAAAATATTGCGCAACGCTATGCCATTTCCTTTTGCGTTAAATCGGGTGAAAACGCGACGACAACTTATGGTAAGCTTCAGAAGGCTTTTGGAGAGGAGGTTATGTCAAAGCTCAAGTTTTTCGGTGGCATAAAATGTTTAGTGAAGGCAGAACGAATGTTGAAGATGAAGACCGCAGTGGACGACCGTCAACCTCACGGACAGATGTCAACTAGACCAGGGTGCGTGAAATCGTACGATCTGATCGAAGATTATCCATGAAAATGATTGCAGAAGAACTCAACATCGCTCGAGAAACGGTTCGTCTAATAATAACTGAAGATCTTGGTACGAAAAACATTTGTGCAAAAATGGTCCCCAAAAATCTCACACAACATCGAGAAACACGGAAAAATGTGGCAGCCGATCTGTTAGAAACGCAAACGGAAATCAATCCAGATTTGATGAGCCGTGTTATCACTGGTGATGAAGGTTGGTTTTTTCAATACGATCCAGAGACAAAACGCCAAAGTTCGCAACGGTGCTCAAGGGGATCACCCAGACCAAAAAAAGCTCGCATGTCAAAGTCAAAAGTGAAATGCATGCTTGTGTGCTTCTTCGATTCCAAGGGAATTGTTCATAAAGAGTAGGTGCCTCCTGGACAAACAGTTTTTCGTGTCCGTGCCAACATTGCTGATAATTGGATTTTGCATCACGATAATGCGCCATCCCATACTGGTTGGTCTGTCAGTACAGCAATTTTTAACCTCAAAACAAATTTCAGTACTACCACAGCCGCCTTATTCACCAGATATCGCTCCGTGCGACTTTTTACTATTTCCAAGAGTCAAAATGGCGGTCAAGGGACACCATTTTCAAACAACACAAGATGTCCAAAAAGCTGTAACGAGGGTCTTGGAGGATATTACAGAAGATGAGTTCCAGAAATGTTACCATCAATGGCAGAAGCGCTGGAATAAGTGTGTGCAATCAGAGGGGAACTACTTTGAAGTAGACAACACTAAACATGACTAAAACGGTAAGCAACATTTTTTTCACATCAGTCTCATTACTTTATTGTCGCACCTCGTATAATAATGTTATAATTTAATTTTCAGGCGTTAATATCACATCCATTGTGGTTTTTAAATAGTTTAACTCTTGAGTAGGACGAAAGTATAATAATAATAATACCAAAATATACGTTTTTTAATATAAAACTTTGCGAACAGAAAATTCGTGTTTTATTACATCCAAATTTAATAATTTGATAAAATATGTCTAAAGGAAATCGCATTTTCACAAAGTTAAGGATTATCATAAAACTGTTTATTACTATTACACTTATATAAATATATATACATATTTCTTTTTATACCTATTACTTACAGGTTAACCAGGCTAAGAAAAAATTAATGAATGCTTTTACAGCGTTCAATTAATTATTATCCTTGTTTCAACCTATTAAAAATTATCGGCAGTGCATGATATAAAGAAAAACTCATACACCCAATAACCAGTCTGGTATTAAGTATCATTATTTAACATCGACTTTCATTTCAGAACTGGTAGATTGAATGATTTGAACCTTAAAGTAGATTGATTACAAAATTAAAATAATAAAACGTCATTTTCCATTCATATATCTGAAAAGAAACGTATCGTAGAGGTAATTTACCTTACTGACCCAGGCCTTTTCCACTGATCAATCACAGAAAAAAAAACTGAATGGTATAGTATTTTCTTTATAGACAATTGAATCGTAGCTAATTTATTTTTATATGTGTAAAATATAATAGAAAATTGACATATTACCAAAGTAGAAGTGTTACAATTTAGAATTAAACAATAAACATATATTTTATTACTATTACCTGAATGCAATAACAAAATACATTTCTAAAAATGGGTTGAACATCATAACGCTACCTGAGGTTGAAAGTACAATAATATTGTAATAAATAAATTACCATTTTCTATTTCTCAGTAAAATATTTCACAATCGCTAAATTCTAACAAATTAAATTTTCTTTTTTCTTATTTTATATGCGGTTGCAGCGCTAACTAGTGGGAGATTAAACTTATTTCAAATTTTAGTCAATACAAATTTTAAAATACGGAAACATTTAGTTTAACCTTTTGTTATCAGATAACAAGATAAAAAAAATGTATTACCAAAATTTGTTATCCTTAACTAATCAATTTCCTCCTGTGCTTGGAAAAGAATGGTTGAAGCAGCATATACGTTGTTTTTATTTTATTTATTTGTAGAAACAATAATAGGATTCCATTGAAATTTTTTATTTTTTACGATTTTTTTATTTTAGAAAAATACTAGTTAAAAAGCCAAATAATATCTTTACAGTAATACTCTTATTAATATATAGATTTATACAATTATGCTTGATTTATTCATTTAAATAAAATTAAAATTATAAAATAAATTTATAGTTACAAGTTGTCTTATAATTAATTTTATTTTATTCAAAGTTCTTAAATAAATTGCCTTTTTCATTTGGATCTAAAAGGTACACTAATTAGATAACCTATAAAATTTAATTTTAACAACATTCATAAAATGATTGATTAATTACAACAATTATACTTCATTATTAACTTTATTACGAAGCTACCTTGGAAGGATTTATAAAGAAAATAATAAACTTATTGCTTTTTACTTATTCAGATAAAGATAAACTGAAACTAATTAAGTTAAAAACTGTTCTAATAAAAAAGAAGTTTATTAAAATTTAAATTGTGTTAAATTTTATTAATTTTTGACAAACTATCTTCATAAACGATTAATTAATTATTTAAGTACTTTAATTAATTACTTACTTATATATAGATATCGATGATTATTTTCTTTTTTACAAAAAATCAATTATATTAAAATTTATTAATCAAACTTATACCAATTGTCGATTAAAATAATTCACTTTTTCAACGATAACTAAAAAAAATTGTTGTTTTTGTGTTAAATGAACATAAATATAGGAAAATTAATTTTTTTTTTATTTTATTTAATTGTTACTTTGTATTTGTCCCAAAAACCCTTGTTTAAAGACTATTGGCAAACATTTTTGACCGAAAAATTTTAACTTCTTAAAGGATTAACATAACATAACAGAGTAAATCACCAGTTAAAGTTTAGTAATATCTTTCAATGTTGTTCTTCAGGATTCAAAGCATCCATGTTAAGAATATTGAACAAATTATGAATACCGCTAAATTTATGCAACATATTAGCATTGAAAAACATGCTTTTTATAGATTTAATCCGGTTAGAATAATATTTATTATTATTATTATTATGCTTTTACGGCCAACATGGAACCACTTAAGTCAATTTTAGTTGGATATTTTCTGAGAAAAACGTGTTATTTTACTCTTCCGAGCTGTCCAGTATTTCTTCATCCGTTCAGATCTTGCTTTCTTTTCTTCATCCGTAAACACCCTCTTCGTTGTATTTTGTCGTTTGTCTGTCTTTTGTTTAAATCTAATGTTTTTGTCTTTTAGCTTTGTAATTTTTCCAGTTTTATTCTGTAGGTCAGTCAGGGAAATTCCCAATTCTTTCATATCTTCTCTAATTTCTTTGATCCATCCTACTTCTAGCTTTTGGAACCAGAGCTTTTCAATGATATTTCTTGACAGTCTTGTTTCCGGTGTCCTTATGAGATGACCAAAGAAAGAGATTCTTTTTTTCCGCATAGTATCAGTAACAGGCTCTATTTCTCGATACACCACCTCATTTGGCACAATCCACCTTTTGGTGTTTTTTATTGATACACGTTCTGAAAATTCTCCTCTCTATTTTCAGAATTTTATCAATTCGGTTTTTCTGAGTGATTTTGAAAAGGGTCTCGCTTCCGTAGGTGACTTCTGGCTGAACTACAGTTTTATAATGTTTAAGTTTTGTTTTAGCAGAAAGGCATTTTTTGTTATATGTTGACCAAGTTAATTTTTGGGATTTAATAATTTTATTTGTCCTGTTTTGCCATGTCACTTTTTCATTTAAATTATAAGTTATTATTTCCCCTAGATATTTAAATTGTTTTACTATTTTAATTTTCTGATTGTTTACCGTAATGTGCTCTATTACCAGAGGATCTATGACCATTAGTTCAGTTTTTCGAAATAGATATGAAGCCCTGTCTTTTGTGCTAGGTTTTGAAGGCTCATGATTTGTGTTTTGGCTTCTTGAATATTATTTGCTAACAGAGCGAGGTCGTCTGTAAATCCTAGGCAATTTAGTGTGATGGAGTTTTTCTTAGTACCCATTTTTATATTTTTGGGATTTATTTCATACCATTTTCTCATGACAAATTCGAGGGCGCAGTTAAAAAGGAGTGGTGAAAGGCTGTCTCCTTGCCTCAATCCAGTTTTTATGTAGAAGGGTTGAGAGAGTTCACCTCTGAATTTCACTCTGAACTGGGTATTGGTTAAAGTTAATTTTATCATGTTTACGAGTTTAGGGTGAAGGCCCAGGTTTCTCAGAATATTCAGCATGGATGGTCGGTGTCTGCAATCATAGGCCCTTTTAAAGTCGACAAAGGTGATTATTAGTTGTTTTTTCCGTCTTTTATATAAGTCCATCATAACTTTTAGGGATATTATTTGCTCCGGTGAAAACATTGAACTCGTAAACATGATAAATTATATATATTATATTATTATAAAATATATTATAATAAAATATAATTTGGCTTTTTCAGATTAGACTCCCAAGTATGTTTTGGAAATTTATAATTTGTAATTAGTCAGTTCAACATAATCGCTAATCCCGTTAATAGTTAATTGAAGTTGTTTTAAATGTATATTTTTTATAAATATGCCTTAAAGAAACAATTATTAAAAAGACTATTTGCACTTAAGACTGTCTGAGGTGAATATTAAAGAATAATTAATACAACACAAAATTATGTCTTTTATATAATTTCTAGGAAGACCACACACGCTAAATTACTTTAAAATTAGTCATTTCATATCTATGCAACGCAATCATAATTATTAGTTTACAATTAATGTAAAATAATTTACTTTAGAAAACTTTGATTAAGGGAAGTTGATTTAATTAAGGAATTCGTATTATAATATTTTTATCGATTATTCATTGACCTAAAAATTGAGATTAATAAATAATAGCACTTTGTTTGATAACGAATGTTTTAAATAAGAATTTAACAGTCTACGTTATTCCAATCACATGACTGTGTTAAAATTAAAGGCGAGTTATGTTCGGGTGAGTTTCAAGGAAAGCGACATACCAAACTACTTAATGTTGGCAAAGAGAACGTATTGGTTGGTGGTGCTTTATTAGTTTTCAATCGGAATCGTGAGGCTGTGGTTTTGAACATCGCCGCACGTTTGGTAGAGAATTTAAAATTCGGCCGCAATCTCTCACCATCGAGGTAATCAAGGAAAACACACGAGCAGGATACCGAACGGGTCGGAGAAAAGAAAAAGAGGGAAAAATACAAAGGAAGGATGTAGAAAGGATGAACGGGAGTTGGTTTCTGAATCGTTTTTCGATTGTAGGAAGGGTTCACATTGAGGTAGTATACGAGAATTTGCGTGAATCTGCTATGTGAGTGGAATGAGAGAATATTCTGTTTGAACGTCGATTCCATTTCTATAACTTTGTCAGTAGTCTAGCTGCACGCGTGATCTTTCCCGTTGGTCTTAATACAAGAAGTCCCTATCGCTGTCAATATCACGTAGTAATCAACTTCCTACATAGTTTTCTTTTTTGTTAACTCCAAACTTCTTGTTAATCAACAGTATTTCTCGTATCTGATTCTTAATGTCATTTTCTTTCACATTTTATTATTATAGATTTTATTTTTCTCTGTTTATTTTTATATTTTATATTACTGTTATTCTTACTACACGAAGGTAACATGTTCAATCGTCACAAAGAAGAAATAAAAAAACTAATCCAGGAATAAAGCTATTTTAAAAAAATAATAAATTAAAAAATTACAAACGATCGTTTCATTTTAAAAACTATCTAATTTAAAAAAAGTGAAATTTATAGAAAAATAAAAATCCTCTTCTGAATACGTAAGCCAAAATCCTCTTACTTCGAGACAATAGAAAAGTGATCATAATTGACCTCGACTATTTCTCTTGTGTACGCTGTCATATTCCTCCCACTATCAAAATGAAATAAGAACTGCAGCTGTGGAAACTGGAAATTACATTAAAATTGCGAGCGAGCAATTCAGCGGAGTAGGCTGAGTAGTCATAGCGTCGTGGGAAATTATTAAGTTGCATATAAAAACAAGTGACTTTTTTTATGAATAACAGTCGTCCTTTTCACTGAACCGGATGCATTGTTGTATATTAACATACAAAGGCCTTGAAAATGGAGATGACATTCAATAGTGAACTTGGCATTTTCTGTCTGCTGGCCATAAGGACTTTGTATTTGATTAATATTAGAGAAAGCAAATGAAAGTCGCGTTAGTTGACTTTAAAGCTTTACTTGCGTATCTCCAATAAAAATTTGGAATAGATAAGGTAAAAATTACTTTACTTCTTTCTATTGGAGAAAATATTACCGATAGTAATAAGCAAAAGCAAAAAAATAATGAAAAAATATTGGAATTAAGAGTAACTTATTGTGGGGAATACCGGTTAATATCTAGACTTATCAGTTTATTCTAGCTCCCATGTTAATTTTTATTATAACATTAAAAATTAAAATTTTTTTATTGAAATATTGTTTATAAAATACAGAAATTAAATTGTTTTTTTTTTTAAGTATGTTTGTATGTTTTGTAGTTTATCTATCATTTAAATTGGAAAATAGAGTTTTTATTAATCAGTAAATCTTTATAGCTATGCAAAACACTTTTTTTTACTACACTTACGAGATTGTTAATACACTTACGAGAATTGTCATTGTCCGTTACAGGACTTCACGACCAGTAAAGAAATTTTCCATGTTACTTCAAAACTTTTTTCCTCTAATGATGAATTTTTATCGAAAATTCCTTCCGGGAATCGAATTAATAACCGCTTGTATGAGGAGCTAGTCACGAACTACAGCAATACTTGACCGGACCAGGTGATGTATTGTTGATTATTCCCTACATCTACATTAACTGGTAACTGCTGTTTAATTTATTTTTCTGTGTTCATTTGACTCCGATTATTTTATGTTAGTATCGTTTAATAAAGCATGTGTGTTTTCATCCTCTTTTTTTTAATGTCGCAAAATGTTTCACGTAAATTTGAAAATTATTGAATTAATTCTGTTTAAATAAATAATGTTTGACTGTAAATGAATTAACTATAGAATCGTTCAACGGCTTTAGTAGCAGTCCAGTAAATTTATTACAATACTGCTGATACGTTGGAATAACCTCTATTAATTTGTGTTATATAACCAGCCGAGAGCGCGTAAATGGAATTGTTGAACCGATGAAATATTATTATTCACAAAACATTTCAGTATCCCAAATAAAACGTAAGCTTCTGTTTGTCAGCCAGTATTTTTAACATTTGTGAATTAATAATGTAATGTACAACAAATATTGTACTGTTTTACAATTAATTCTTCTTTATTAAATAATTAATATTATTTTCTTGTTTTACTCTCTTTTATTTACTCTCTCACTCACGCTCTCTCTCCCCCCCCCCCTCACTCTATCTCTCTCTCTCTCTCTCTCTCTCTCTCTCTCTCTCTCTCTCTCTCTCTCTCTCTCTCTCTCTCTCTCTCTCTCTCTCTCTCTCTCTCTCTCTCTCTCTCTCTCTCTCTCTCTCTCTCTCTCTCTGTGTGTGTGTGTGTGTGTGTGTGTGTGTGTGTGTGTGTGTGTGTGCGTGTGTGTGTGTGTGTGTTGTATTTATATATAATATAAATTTGTATGTACAGTTTGACTCAGTATATGAACTGATAATCAAATATCTTGTACTACAATAGGTTTCCGCCTACTCGTTTAGGTTTCCCTCTAGCTCGCTCACACATTGGGTGCTGGTCATTTTCATGAATCCTCTTCTAGAAATTTCTGCCATTTTTAGTACTTTTCAAACGAATTTTTTTTACTTACTGAGGTAGAATTTTAATACTTACAGTGACTTAAAAAGAACAAAACAAAAATAATGAAATGTAGTAGAAATAACAAAGATGGACCACTGAATGTGAAAATAGGAGGAGAAAAGATTATGGAGGTAGAAGAATTTTGTTATTTGGGAAGTAGAATTACTAAAGATGAACGAAGCAGGAGCGATATAAAATGCCGAATAGCACAAGCTAAATGAGCCTTCAGTAAAAATATAATTTGTTTACATCAAAAATTAATTTAAATGTCAGGAAAAGATTTTTGAAAGTGTATGTTTGGAGTGTCGCTTTATATGGAAGTGAAACTTGGACAATCGGAGTATCTGAGAAGAAAAGATTAGAAGCTTTTGAAATGTGGTGCTATAGGAGAATGTTAAAAATCAGATGGGTGGATAAAGTGACAAATGAAGAGGTATTGCGGCAAATAGATGAAAGAGACAGACTTATAGGCCACATACTAAGGCATCGTGGAATAGTCGCTTTAATATTGGAAGGACAGGTAGACGGGAAAAATTGTGTAGGCAGGCCACGTTTGGAATATGTAAAACAAATTGTTAGGGATGTAGGTTGTAGAGGGTATACTGAAATGAAACGACTAGCACTAGATAGGGAATCTTGGAGAGCTGCATCAAACCAGTCAAATGACTGAAGACAAAAAAAAAGTGATTTAAAACTTGCAGTGTTCTATTTATTTCCGTAAGTTGTTTGAAATATTAAAACAAATACGTATATATTTTTTTCACATAAAATTGTATTAAAATCACGAACTGTTCGACTGCAATAGGGGCTGACCAAAACTACACCAGCTGCTAATTAGATCCAGGTATTTTACTTTCGATTTCAGATAATTAAAACTGTTTAAAAAAAACCGCCGAAGAGTTTCTTGATTTTCCCGATGAAGCTGAAAAAAGGTTATACAAATCTGGCTAAAGAGGACTTCACCCACGACAAAATACAACTTGTGAGAAAGTTGAATGGAACATTAAAGTATGTTAAGATGCAAATAATGAATTATGTACACAAATTTTCTTACTCTCTAAATAAAAGGTTTGAGATACAGGATCTATGGTGACTATCTCCGCATCATTTTAATCATTTGTAATTAAAATCAGTAGCATCAATGATCCATATTCAGAAATTATTGTACAAAATTTCATAAAATCGGTTAATCAGATCTAAAAAAGTCAAGAAAAACGGTAACTGGCGTAAAAGCAAAAAAGAATTTAAAAATATTAGACTTGTCCTTACCCCTGAATGAAACAGCCAAACATATTACCTAAGTGACATACTAATGGTATAGTGGGATATTCTACTAGTTAGTACAAGGATGTGACCTTAAGTCCAGACAGAACAAGAAATAAAAAACTTTTCATAGCTCCAGCCATTCATGGAAATTTGAAGACCAAATATCTTCAGAAAGTATCTTACGTAAAAGGCACTAAATTATATTTAAAAAAAGTTACCTACCCTATAAAAAATCTTGAGATATGTGACCTATAAAGTCCATATTTCTGCGCTTTTAATCAATATTGACCAAAATTGTAGGGTATCAGTATTACATATAAAAGTCATCATATAAACTTTCATCCAAATCTATTAATTCAGTCTGAAGACACAACAAAAAAAAAAACAAAATACAAAAATCAGGCCAACATACGTACATACATACATACTTTCGTTGGAAATATATATGTTACTTTATATATATATATATATATATATATATATATATAAAGTAACTAAAGTACACACATCTTTGACCATGAAAAAATTGATAACTTATTTCAATTGCCGTGGTGACACAAATGGAATAATGAAGTAAAATAATTAACCTTTTTTTTTATTAATGAATATCTTTAATACACGACTTCAGCCACAAGAGAGCACGGATGTGGCTTAAAATCTTCCCTGGAATAGCACAAATATATCCTGCAAATTTGAAAGTATCAGTCGGTTGATTCTTCCACAATAAACAGACAGACAGACAAAGGATTTTTTATATATATAATAATATTATTATTATATTATATAATATATAATAATATATATATATATATATATATATATATATATATTATTATATTATAAAGATAAAAAATAAGTAATCCTTTAAAATTAAAAAACTACGCAAGAATAATCTATTTTTCCTTTTAAAATCAAATATGTGAAGGGTGTTTTTTCCAGATTCTGAAAAGGGAATTTCCCAACTACCCTTCAGTTTTTGTTTGAAGTTGTCCACAATTTATATAAATGGGGCCCCAAATTAAAATGTTGTCTTTGGTTCGGTAAAGGCTTAACCCAGTTCTTTCCAGATGATAGATTTCTTATGGCATATGCGAAAAGCCAAAATCGTATAGAATATTGTGCAGCAAGAAACCCGACTGTATTCTTACTTCTACGAGTTCCGAAGAAGTAATGGTTCAGGCCTGAATGAACAAGGATTGCACCATATTTTTTTCAATTCATTTACATTATTTGAAGCCAGGTGGATATGGATATGCGTGGATATTGATCTATGCATACCTCACCTAAAATAATGTTGTAAATAAATTCGAGTTACGTTAGGATCAAAAATATATCTACGCTTCTATAAATCAAGGTCAAATATTTCGATTTAGCTGTTTTTTCTATTAACTGTCTATTAGCTGTTTTTATTTTAATAGGGCGATATGATCAAAGTTGTAATCTGTTTTTGGAATGATGAGAAACTAACCAGAAAACTTTTCATTCTACTTAATTGCCTCATAAAATGAGTTGGAATGATCGGTGTGAAGTCGGTACTGGGTGAATGTATTGATACGAGGTATTTGTACTTACAGTTTTTAAATTCCTGAATATTATAAATACATTATTTTTATATTTAATTTTCAAATAAGGTGAGATTGACTGAAAAATTTTTAACTATATTTTTATTAATTCTTTATGGAATATGTCTTCTGTTCAACTGTTATTTTAACAGGAATTGATTTATTGTTTGAAATATATTCGAGTTTGGAATTCGGTTAATATGGACAGTTTGCAGATGAAAACATTTGATGTAATCATTTTTCACATTTTAAAGGATTCGTTAAAATTGAAGTTACTTGAATTCCGACACATACAACGGTAAATTTTTACATTCGCTAAAAAATTTCTATTCCAAATTTCTACGCACAAAGGTGAAGCTTATAAGGTGAATTAATCCTCGACAAAAAGAAAAAACGAAAAAGCCTAATGGAAGATTTAGTTTTACTACCAATTCTGAGTTCTGCTAGAATACTAGTCCCCACAAAAGAATTCACTAAAAGGTACCCTTATTTAAGGTACCTTTCACTAGTAATACTTAAAAAGTAAAACTATCTAATTATATTATATATCATTTATATAGTATTTTTCCTTAATATAAACATTATGCTTTGCATAATTAAATTAATTAAAATGCTTCACTTTCTTTACTTAATTCATTTTATACTACATTTCAAGCTAAAAATGTGGGATTATGTATCCATAACAAATTATATATCCACACACACACACACACACACACACACACACACGCACACACACACACACAGACACACACACACACACACACACACACACACACACAACATATATATATATATATATATATATATATATATATATATATATATATATATATATATATATATATATATATATATATATATATATATATATATATATATATATATTCGGGGGGGAAATCTATTAGTCCTGTTTTTTTTTAATAGGTATATAGCAATTTCATAGTTTTTCGTATCTTTGTACTTTCATATGTTAGTAATCTGAAAAAATGTAATGTGAACACCGTATGACTTCCTTGTACGCCTATTAAATTACATACACCCATTTTTTTAAATGAAAAGTAGATAAAAGCTTATTTCATTAATAACTTCTGATATTTTTTCCTATCTTTATTTACTGCTATTAATAAATCATAATTTACTGTAAAACTTTTTTTGCAATCGGAGGTTAATAATTATTAATAAATCAGTATATTTATATTAAAAAAAAGTCGGAAATGAAGTCGGATTTGAACCGATGTGCCTTCCCCTTGTGAGAACCAAATATTTCATTAATTAAAATTTTATTTAGTTATAACTCTGGAACCAATTAAAATAAGTACCACTTATGACATATTGTTGAAAAGCTCTCATTGAGGGCTTACTGCAGTTAAGAAAAAGTATAAATCCCAAGTGTTTGGATTTTCGGATTTTTTAGACACGTTTGGTGCAATCGATTGCAGTCAAAAGGGGAGATGCACAACTAGATGTTACAACAGTGCTAAATTCAAAATGTCAATGTCCTACGGCTAATCGTTTATGAGTTGTGTTAGATGCATATATACCTACGTACGTACAGACGTCACGCTGAAATTACTCAAAATGGATTCAGGGATGGTCGAAATGGATATTTCCGTTAAAATCTGAAAACCGAAATTTTTCGCGATCACAATACTTCTTTACTTCGTACAAGGAAGCAAAAATGCACTGATATTCTTTCATCATTTTGGTCTATGCTCAAATTGCTGAAGAACTTTGTAAAAACCAAATTTTCCTTATATTTCACTTTTTAAGTAGCATTACTACAAAATTGTTTTTTTTTTTTAAGAACATTATTAGAAAAGATAATTTATTAGTATTTTTAGTAGAATGTAAACACTAGTTAAATCAAGTCATCTTCTTTCTTGATCTGTTAGAGAAATAATAATTTTTTTTCAAATCGAACGTGTTTTCTTCGTGCGCACCTGTACTCACTCAAAATAGAAAATAGAAATAAATTATGTAGCCATATATAATCGAGGCCTGCATGATATGCGAAAATTATGGGAATATTTCCATAAACCATCAAAAGGTATCTGACATTTTACACTGCCAAACCTCACCTAAATATTCATGTACTGTTGTTTTTTTCTAAATCCCCTACATATATACAATGATACAGTAATGATGAAGTATTTATTGTCATATCCATAAAAAAAGTACACTACAAATAACAGAAAATAAATACAAACAAACTTCACGTACTTTACCTACTAAATAGTAATACAGACTATATGCGTTTGTGTGTACGGTTATTTATTTATAAGTAGAAAGAGGCATAAAAAAAAGAGCGAGAAAGATGGTTGCGAAAGAGAGGGGATAGCCAATACTGTAACATCAGTAGGAAAAGTGGATTTTTTGTAATGCAACAGTTTTTTTTTTAGTTTTTCATGACATATAATGCTTTACATTCGATCAATCATACATTACCAGTCTGATTCACCATTTATCATCTCTGATTTTAAATAAGAGTACACTAGTAAAAAAACATAACTTCACACGTTCACATGCCTAAACACAAACATGTTGGCCCAGTGATGTATTGCGTTACATTTTTGGTAGCTATGTTCATGGTAGTGAAAGTCAGTCTATATTTTAGTAAAACATTATAGCGGTATAAGAAATTCAATAAAATACCAGCTTACCTTTCTACTGGGTGGTAGAGACTAGCTACATCCGAGTTATTATTTATCAGTAAACACGTTTTGACTCTGGTAAGAGCTGTTTCTTGGTCGCTAGTAAATATATAATAATCCGTGAATATATTATCGATAAAATATTTGTTACAAAGGTTAAACAAAGTTTAAATAATTTATTATAAATAATGAGAAATGTATTAGAAAAAAAATTATTTAAAAATTATCGGTTAATTATCTTTTTTTTAAGTAACATCATCTATTAAGGTAATTAAAAAACCCCAGCCGCGAAATGACCGTTGATATATCAAAACGTTTGTCACCGTCTACACCATCAAAGCTTAATAATCAAAATTTAATGCATTAAAAGTTTTTTATTACGTGTTTGCACATGGAAAATTAGCTTACAAAGGACTCTCTTTGACAAAAATAAAGTAAAAAGTTAAGTATTTAATTGTATTTTTTACGATTTCAAACATATTTTTCGATGTGAACACAAAGAAGAATGGAATGCCTGGCAAAAGTTTAGCAGATAAGTTTTCCGTAATCGACATCGGAAGTTACTGTACAGTCAGTGCCTTTTTTATGTATCTATTAGGGTTATAATAGCTCATTTCTTTAATACTGTACATCCATTTCTAAATTCGAAGATAAATCTAATAAATATCAATGATGTAAGGCAACTTGCACTACAAATTGACACATTTTAATTAATTTCATCCTGATACGGTTTAATTAATAAATATCGGCTTCGAAATTAAGATCTTTATTAATTAATTTTGTTTTTAAAAAGTCTTTACAGTTATGCATTCATTTGACTTTTTAAAATGCAAAATCATCTGTAGATTAGTGTTATCTAAATATTTTATATATATGCTAATATGGAAATTCAAACCCAGTTAAGAGTAACTACATCCTGCTCTTGATTAAATTTAATCTTAATTCTTGCAAAATAAAAGCATACATACAAAATAAAACCAGGGAATACTAAAACTTTTTTTTTGAAAACTAGCTAAACATTCAACCCAAACATTAGAAACTAAATAAACAAATTGGAAAAATTTAGTAGTAAATCAAAGCTCTATAAAAAAGCGTATAATTGAAATAATAGTAATCTAAAATGTTTGTATATTTTAAAAGAGAGAAGATATTTACACTACTCGCTCGGAAATTTAATCAGGTTTCTGATGAAAACCAAACCTGTTTGATTAAGTAACGTATTGCACACGTAAAAAATTTACCGCTAAATTTAATCGATACGAAACGTGAAACCGAGATTTTCACAAGTTAATAATTAGACTACAAGTCAGGATTCATGTTTGTTCACTTTACGATGAACCGACTCGACTAAAGGAAACTCGTTATTCACCATCAACTTTTAATTAATGAAAGGTAGAGCAATGCTTCCTACTCGGTTACGATCTGTAAAGGAAAACGCCTTTTAAAGCCGGGATGTGCTCTTTTTAGTTGTAAGCTGTTAATCTGAACACGAGACACGTCCGGAAAGAAAAAAAATTACCTTCCACCGCCACTTCATGCTCGCCCTATTCACCTCTACTTTCTTTTAACATTCGTTATTTACTGAGCCTCTTATTTTTACTCTTTTCTTATTTTTATCCTCTTCTTTTTTCATTCACCCATTGTTAATCGGGTAAGTAGAAAACCAAACAACAGAAGAGTTGTTTGTGTACGTTCCTCTCTTTATTTATCTGTTGACGGAAGGAAGCCAGAAAGAAAGAAGGGAAGGTAACAGAAGAGAAAACGTATTGGTTAAAAAGATGAGATACCTTTTTTGTTAAGAATTAAGCCTTTCATGAAGCTATTATAAAATGAAGAAGTAAGCCACTTCCAACGGTAGTAGAATTTTCACTAAAATTTTAACTAACAATATTAATTTTTATTTAAATATAGCAACAGTTTAAATATTGATAATTTTGACACTTCAATGCCAGAATATCCTTCACAATTTTCTTAATGTGTATTAAAATTGTTATTACTTATTATATTTGCATCTTTAATATCAAATAATTTATTTTCGGGGAAAAGTTAAAATCACGGCAATATAACAAATAATAGATAACTTGCGTAAAAATTTTCATTAGGGTGAATCTATTTATAACTCGTTTAGTAATCTTGTGCTTTTCTTGGAAGAGCTTTAATTTTTGGACGAAAAGCAATATTATCTTAACGTATATTTAAATTCGTAACCAAAAAGTCGTGAAACGGTGATGCCTTGCTCATTCTTAGGTAAAATTTCCTGAGGAATTCTGGTGAGGATGGACACTTGAGAGGATTTTGGGGAGGTTTTTGATATTTGCTCTTGGTGGAATTATATAACTTTTACGTAAATCGATCTTTTTAAATGTTCGTCCCATTTCTTCATCACTATTTCCTTTCTTCCTTATTTTCAATTCTTTGAGAATTAGGTCATAGGTAATAATTCTAATACAAGTTTGATGATGATAATAAAAATAACATTTAAAAAAGTTTTTACTGTAAAAAATGTATAATGGAAAACAATATACAGGATCAAACGTTAGATGTGATACCGGTTAGCCAGTATAATGTTAAAATTCTTTTCTAAAGATTTTTTTAATCGAAACTGTCTTTCCCTCATATCAATTTGAATGCTCTCTGATTTTCTAAGCTGATTAACATGTGTTCCCCTCATATCAACTGGCTGTTCGCCTTTATTTATAAAACTCGGTTAATCTTGGCACTATCTTACTTGAAATAGCGTGTTAACTTTTGTAAGTTTTTCTGCACAACTGAATTTTGGTGTTAACTTTCATGGCAAGAATATAAAATAGCGACTGAATTTGTTTTGATTCTTCGTTTTTAGGCCTATGTCGCTCGACATCTCATCTATCAATCAACCTCATCAAGAAAGTATCTCTTTCGTTTTTTGGCCTATCAATATAACAAAATTTAATAACATTGCTCTGCTATTTTCATCTCTAAACTGCTGAATGCACTTTTTCCGACAACCACAGTCAGGACTTATATGTTTTTCTTCAGTTAGTTTATATTTATTCTTTTCTTTCCTTTTACTGTTTAGCCTCTGGCAATTACCGTTCATGTATTACTTCAGAGGATGAATAAGGATGATATGTATGAGTAAGTGAAGTGTAGTCTTGTACAGTCTCAGGTCGACCATTCCTGAGATGTGTGATTAATTGAAAGCCAGCCACCTAAAAACACCGGTACCCACGATCTAGAATAAAGATCCTTATCTTTATTCGTCACAAATTCATCATCACTTAACCTAGCTTTCTTCTCAATTTCCTTTAATTTTCCACTACTTCCTGTCTTGACAGGCGAATTATCAGTATAAGATTCTGACATTATTTAAAAGTAAATATGCGAATCTGAAAAATGCAAAATAAAAAATTAAATCACAACACACTTTGTATTAAAAACAAACACAAATTAGAACTAATACTTTTTACGTTGAATTTAAGGTTAGGTTAGGAATGTACCTAAATACAAAAAAAAATCATGCTCACTGCCTTCTACATCACCATGTGAATTCAGAAAGTAAAAACCCTGATATACAAACACATTAAAATACTTCTTCTTGTGCAGTATTACTTATAATATGGATTGTTCTCTTTTTAAAACTCAGTTATCAAGTTCACTGCCACGATCAAAATTGTAACTTGCCAAAAGCAAAAATGAAAGACAAATTCGTCTCTCAATAGTATGAGTTAAGAAAATTTAACAATCACGTGAAGTGCGAAAGGTATTACAATACCTCTGTCAATGTTATTTGATGTGTCATATAACTAAGAAAAAGAGGTAGAATTCGAAAATATTCTTAGCATATTTGTAGCAATCATTTTGATAAAATTATATGCCTACAAAGGTTATAATAATATTTCTTTTATCAGGGACTATATTCCTTACATTATCTGGGTTTTTTTCTGACTAAAACCTTACCACAATTTAGGTCTGTGTAGTTGGCAAAACTCTTTGGCTCGTTTAACATCAGATTTCTTGCCTTCCCACTTCTGTTTAACCTACACTGTAAAGTGTAGACAAAATAAACTTACGTGTTTATTTGTGTGTTTGTTTATTAATTACAAGTCTGTAAAAATTGAAATAGTATATTTAACTAGCTGTATTTGTAGAAGTTTATTAGTTTTATGTGCTAACTGTTATATTTCTTTTTTACTTCAAGACTGATGTTTCTAAACTGAGTTCTAAAAAACAATAGCTTAGGCCTACGTACTATCCCGAGCTATTTTCAAACTATTGGATGTCGCTCTTAGTGTTCTAATTTTCTTTTTTATAATACTTCTAATTTAATTGGATTTGTAAATTTTGGTTTTTTTATAAATGAAAATTTAATAATTTTACTCAAATGTATTAGATGAGTATTGTATGATGTATTAGATGAGTCCTTTTAGATTAACGAACCATTGTCCCAGGTTAGCGTCAAGGAGAGTCTTTTCGAAGATGATTCTGACTATGAACCTTCATGGCAACCTGACTGTAATGATAGTGGAAATAGTTCGGATGAAAATGAAGTTGAAAGTATAAATTTAGGTAATGTTGAAAATGAAGATGAAAGTGTAAATTTAAGTAACGATGAAATTGTTGACGATATTCCCACCTCTCAGGACAATTCAAATCCATGCAATACTTGTGGTTCAGTTAATGATGATGATCTAAATAGATCTGATTATAATCCAAAAGATGAGCCCCTTGGCATTAACCTGGATCTTATTGAAACTGTAGGTGACTGTATTTCGCATGAGTTTTGGAAATTTGTAACCGATGAAATATTAGATCAGATCGTTGAAGAAACGAAATCGGTATGCACAACAAAAAATGTTATCTAAACCTTTAGTACCACTCACCGAGTTGGTCTAGTGGTGAACGCGTCTTCCCAAATTAGCTGATTTGGAATTCGAGAGTTTCAGCGTTCTAGTCCTAGTTAAGGCAGTTACTTTTATACGGATCTGAATTCTAGATCGTAGATACCGGTGTTCATTGGTGGTTGAGTTTCAATTAATCAACGCATCTCAGGAATGGTTGAACTGGGACTGTACAAGACTACATTTATGCTACAAGACTACACATGCTCTATCATCCTCTGATGTAATACCTGAACGGTAATTCCCGGAGTCTAAGCAGGAAACGAAAGTAAGATCTTTAATACCACCAAATGCAAGAATCCGTAAATGGATCCATATTAATAGGGATGAGATAACTGTATTTCTACGAATATTTGTATATATGGGAACCCCCTATCCCACTATCCTGTTTTGTACACCACTTGGCCATATAATGAGTCGAAATCGTTTGGAATCAATTAATTGTGGTGCATTGTGCCATTAATGTAGATGCACGATCCGATGATAGATTCCATAAAATTAGGTCTATAATCGACGCAGTAGTTTTTAAGTTTAGAATGGCCTTAAACCCGGTGGAATGGATGTGCATTGACACGACTGTTATCCCTTTTTTGGAGCGCATTTATTTCAGGCAATATTTAAAAAATAAATGCCACTGAAGCATTTTGTATGCTTCACTTTAGCATACAAAATATATTGCTGCAAAGAGAAGAAAAATAAAAACACTAATCGGCTAGTTTCCGTGAAAGTAGTGTTAGAACTTTTTGAGTTTTACACAAACTGCTGGAGGACAACTGTACACGGACAATTGGTATACCATTGTTCGTTTAGCTGAAAGCCTACTAAATATGAAATACATTTAGTCGGTACAGTTAAAAAAGACTGTGTACGAAAAGGGTAATATTCCGGGAATGTTACTTTTTTAAAACTCATTTGCGTAAAATCCCTTTACATATAATTATTTAATTTATGGAATTTTTATCTTTTTCATCTCAATCGGCAGAACTTAGAAAAATGAATAAAATGGCTCTTTGAAGTAAAATCACACTAAAAATGAAATATTCCCAAATTTAATCGGGTAAGATTCAATTACAGTAAGATTAACTATTATATAGATAAGATTAACTAATTATTTAAACCGATAAAAACTAACTTATAACCATCATAAATCTAACCTCTCATTTAAGTCATATGGAAGCTTTTTCTATAAATCTATTTAAGTTGAATGCAGTCTACCTAAGGACAAAAATCTAAACTCTGCTATTTTACTTATATTTTAGTATAGTAATAAACACGTGTGATATTACCTACTATAGCGAAAACTGTTTGTTTTTCTTTTATTTTTTATAGAATTTCTAGAATGGTTTTTAATATAACATACTCGTCAATAAATTTGTTTAAGGTAACATTTAGAAAATTGTTTAGTAGTTTATCACATCACATATACGTTATACTTTTTTATTTGTAGGTTTTTTGTTAAAAATGTAGATTTAAGACAAAGATAAAGCGAGAGGTTACTTTATCGGAACGTAAAGTTTTATTAACCGATGCAACTGTTTATGTTATTTGAATAATTATAACATTATAATAAATTTAGTATAGTTTTTAAGTTATTACGCTAAGTTAAACTAGATAACAATTGAGAAAATATTACAATGCGGACGTAGTCACTTAGATTTAAACTTTAACTTTTGACGAATAATAAAATGACGATCAATTGTTATATATATAATTCATTTATGGTAGTTTTATAATTTTAATCATAATTATATTCCTCTTGAAGATGGTAGAATAGCTGAAACCGCTCGAGGAAATTAAACTGGAATTTGGTAAGCTGCTTTTTAAAATTACATATAATAGTTATTATACCAAACGGTCCCATATTTAAAAACTAAATATGAATTTCTAAGTTGTTTTTCTAATTATTTGAGGTATAGAAAATACTTAATTTTTTTCTAAAAATCATTGTTTTTTTCTTTCTCTGTTTTCTAATTATTTTGTCAGAAATGTCCTTAGCCAACATTTCAATCAACACCTAAGAGTGCATAATTTTTTCTTTTAGCCTCCAGGACCACCGTTAGGTATTGTTTCAGAGGGTGAGAAATGGCAATTTTTTTTGTGCGTGAAAATGCCATGCCTGACGGATTCGAATCTGGGACCTCCTGATGAAAGGCCAAGACGCTACCAGTCGCGCCACGGAGGCCGGCAGTAGAAGTCATGTGGG
Organism: Lycorma delicatula; assembly: GCF_047948215.1. Taxonomy (NCBI): domain Eukaryota; kingdom Metazoa; phylum Arthropoda; class Insecta; order Hemiptera; family Fulgoridae; genus Lycorma; species Lycorma delicatula. Next base: position 108,647,187 of record NC_134457.1, read on the forward strand.
AGCTAGTATATAACATTCTTTAGTTATTCGTGAATATACTTATACATACAAATACATTTGGTTGTAAATGATATTTGGTTTATTAAAATACTAAAGACTTCTTTTTCAAGATATTTTATTTATTTATTAGTTTGTCAACAATAGGCAAGCACCTGATGAAAGTCATCCTACTTTATGGTAGTGTATGAAAAATGCCAACCTTAATTGAATTTGAGCCCAAAACCTAACGGGTTTAAAACAGAGAAGTTACCATATCTCAACAGAGGTGGAATTCCTTGGATCGGGTTAGATACAAAAATTTGAAAAAATATGCTGTTGCTTTTTTAAGATTTGAATTGGTGATGTACTGGACTTAAAATAATAAAATATTATAAAAGAATTTTCCAAAAAAGAGTTCATACGATTTTTGTAGAATTTTAATAAAATTCTATCTAAAATAAGCAAAAATAAGAATCTGTTAGAGATTTTAGCTTATTGGGCAGTTCCAAAAACTTGTCTGGTCTGTCCAATTATAGACACATTCTGATAAATGAGGGAATCTCTCCAACCAGATCACCAATCCTATTAAGGTTTCCAATACTGGAAACGCTTCAATTCTAGGAATTTTTCTTCTTGTATTATTTATTTTACAATCTCTTGGAACTGATGTCAAATACGGGGGATTGTCGAAATAAATAACATTGTATAAAAATATCTTTGGAATGGATCACTTCCCATTGATAAAAACAAACGTATTTCAAGTGTTTCCTGCCCAATTAGTTCAGGAAATCTGAATGGAAGGCACTAAATTTATAAATTAATGTACTTCGCTGGGATATTTAAGTAAAATTCTAGAGTATTTAAATCGGATTTCTAAATCTGATTTAATCAAGCTTTACTAAAATTTTGATCATTATACAGGATAATTCATTTTATGAATTTTTAAAACACCTGAACAAGTTTTCAAAAAGTTATTGAAAAAATAACACGTTTAAATAAAGTCGATTTAAATTATCGGCTGTCATATTAAAAATAGTTAATTAATTAAAATTAATCAACTTCATTGAATTTAAAGAGTAGCATGTTGAATAATTAATCTCCTTATTGTTAAGTAAAGCCTAGATATAATATACACACACGCGCGCGCGCGTGCACACAAACACACACACACACACACACAACCAATAAAACTTTTGGATATAAATGGGGATGTATTTACATCCTAATTGAATTATATTCATTTAACTTTTAACAGTTAAAATAAAATTAATGGACAGCCATTTAATTTGCATAGATTTCAAATAAAGGTGAAAACTTCCTCTTAGTTGAATGTATAAAAGGTTTAAATTTTTTGTTTACTTTTTATTTTAATTCATCCTTTTTATTATTTTTCTTTTGGTCAGTATTTTACATTAAATTAGAATTACTTTTTTATTACATGTACGTTGGTTTCTGATTATAAAAAGGGTTAGAATGAGAATATAATTTACCCTTTATCGTTTAATTATTAGAAAAAAGTGGAAGGGCTCGTACATAACCCAGCAGTGAAAATATCTCTACAAATTTGTATGGTTATTTATTAAAGGATTTACCAATTGTATGTACTGCTGCAGATATAGGCTATATATTCTTTAATCATACATTATAAATTATAATTTTGTGTTATTAAAATTCTACAACCAACAAATTCGATTTATTTACACAGTTTTTTGATTTATCCGTGTTTAAAATAAAGGCAAATATTTGTGATCCGTGTACACAGCACACTGAATATTTCATTAGTACACAAAAATAAATATGTTACATTACACATATTAGTTCACAAATTAAATGAGGAATCACTGTGATTATGGCAAACTACAAAAAAGTTATTTCCCAAATAAATTGACTAATCGGCACAAAATATTTATTACGATCGAGTAATTAAAAGGCTGCAATGATTTTTACGACATCATTCAGACTTAAGTACCGACGTCCGCACTAAAACTGGTCCAAATACTGATTAAAACAGGTTCTGTAGTGTTAAAATAGACGTCCTCACGCAAGAACAATCCATAAATAATAAACCAAGGAATTTCTTTTGCGCATTGCACTGTGATTTATATTTCTTAATTACTGTCTCTTCACGAGATCGTTTCTAAGATACGCTGTAGGAAGCGCATCTTAAAACATTGTTTTAGGGAACACGCTAAAATAATGTTCATTTATGTACGTATGAGTAATTAGACAACCAATAACCGTAAAGCAAGGAAAATTAAAGTTACTTATCATTCGGTTACAATACAAAAGCTTCTTTGTAGTATGTCATTCATATTTGTAAAAAAGAAACAAGATAAATTAACTATAACTTGCTTGATAAACTGCCCTGTGTGTGTTTAAAATTTTCGTATAAGTATATGTTTTAAATATACTTAGAAATGCGGAGAAGTATTCAACCCAGGCTATATTTATAAATGGTGTAATACCAGATTAAATTTGTAATTTAGGTAATCAAATGAGGTTTGTTTGCATTACTTTTTGCTATTTTAATTAACTAGACGAGTGTGCGTACACACATACACACATAATACAACTAGCTGCTGAAATACATTATAAAATAAGATATATGTAAAAGAATTAAATTAAAAGTCTTAAGTCAATTAAAGTTTGAAAATTTTTGAAATTTTAGACGTAAAAATAATTTTTCTCGATTTTGAAAACGTTTAAATTTAATATAGATCACAGTTTTTTACATGTACAATTAAGGGCCATCTGATAAAATTTCTTAAAACGTAATTTTTATACGACTTTATTTCTTTTTTAATTGAAAGTGAAGTATCTAATTTTAACCTTGAACAAAACTTTTATAGTAATTTATAACGTGTTGTTAATAAAGATGTAATACGTACAACGGAAAACGAACTTTAAAATATATTTTTTTTTATTAGACAGTTTATATTTAATATACGTATGTAAATATTTTCATTTGTATGCTGTAGGAGATGTTCTAGGCTAATCAAAGTACAAGGCGCGACGTTTGGAATGTTTAATAGTTCACCGGACGTGTCAGCGCTGTAGATGTAATGATTGGTTACATTTTCTACCAATAAAAATCCTTTACTACTACTGTTACACACACATATATACACGAGCGTATATACATAGAGAGCATATGTACACGAGCACATATTGTATACACAATCATTTTCCAGCCAAAATTGATATATATTTCGCACTTTTAATTAAAATAAATAGTAGTTTAAAAAAAGGATATCTTAACAATAAAATAGAATCTTTTAATCTTATTTATTTACAAAAACTATTTGATAACATAAAAAATCTCTACGAATACTTAATGTAAACAACAAACAAACTTAACATAATTAATTACAATATATATATATATATATATATATATATATATATATATATATATATATATATATAATTTTTTTTTAAAATAATTATTTGAAATACTTCTTAGGTTCGGATATTTTTAAATTTCAGAAATTACACTTTAACTAATAAAACATACGTTTTTGTAACAGTGTGTTTAAGTATATTGTCTGATTATTTTTAAAAGCCTGCTGTTTTACGGATCTTTTAAACTTGTAAGTTAATATTTTCAACAATTTATACAGTCTTTACAATTTAAGGAAGGCCTCATACCCTGCAATACAGTTGTTAATCCAGATCTTTCGGGAATTGAACGTAGAATCTTCATTTATTTTTTATATCCGTAACAGTTGATATAAAGTGAGTATATAAAGTGTATGACCATCGAGACCATGATTTAAATTTCTCAAAATTATATTTCAATTTGTTTATTTAAAAAAAAAAAAACTTTTGCAATGTTATCATAAATAATAAGACTTTCTTAATAAAACAACAGCGTGTTTTACCTTTTTCATGGGATCTATTAGAGAACTTTTTGATCTAGAAAATTCACGCATTACATTCTTTGGCTTATTTAAATTTATTAACGAGTATTGAATCTATACCTAAGAATATCCTTCTATGAATAGATGATGAATGAAAACAGAAAATAAATAATTAAATTTAATTTTCTATTTCTTGGTCAAATATTGTTTTATTTCCTTCTTCAATTTAATTTTTTTTAAAAGTTTAATCCTTTTCTCAAATAAGCGTATTCACCTACGTAAATACGTGTTCTAATATTTACTTTTTGTTTTTTATAGGATCATTAGGGTATAAATATCAGAATCGTTAAAAATAATCGTTTATTAATCTACAAAATACAAACACTACAAAAACATTATTGTTTATAAGAGATTTGTAACAGATTAGAGGAAGGTTTGTTTTAAGACGCAGATTGGTTCTGGAAGTTTATAGGCGGTTCAATTTACTAAGTAATTTTATGGCTTATTTTAGTCACAAACAAAATTATAAAAACCCACCAGGTAATAGTTATAACAAGTAAATATGAGTAATGTACAAAGATTATTTGATCGTACTTCTGACTGATTTCCTCGTTACTCACCATTAGCCATAAATTGATGAAAACTGATCATGTCAAAAGATATGAATGGCTGTTTGCCTAAGTGATACTCAAGTTATTCGGTTCAATAATCATAGATGTAGTCAAGAAGGTTTCAGGAGATGTTTACATCAGTACTCAAGCACTGTCCTAATAATTTCTGATTGTATAATATTGAAGAGTCACTATTAAGTACGGTTTATACCCGGTTTTACATTGTTTTCGTATGAAGATTCTACTAATTAACACTATCCAATAATCCAACAGCTATTTACTATGATATTAGAGATGGAATTTTTAAATAACACATAATAAAGACAAACGGAATCATAAATCAACTTTTGTATATAAAGTAATAATTTTTGAAAGTTTGAATAAAATTAAAAAGTTTTCCTGGCATATTTTTTAATACTTTGTAAAACAAAGATTTCTGGTAATTAGAATGACGAAGTTCTGCACATTAATTTTTAATTTCATTTATTATTAAATAAAAGCGTATTAGAAAATATTTTTCTTTTCTTTTTTCTTTTGTAATAAAGAAGGTATGAAAAATGATCTATAAATGTTTGTGATAAGATACAGAAGAAGATTGGTAAAACAATCTAATTAAAGGTAATCACTAATTAATGTTAATGAATCTCTTCTTATATGTTACCAAATTTCAGAATATATCCCATCTTGGTTTTACAAAGAAATGTACAAATTACTCTTTTTAAGTATTAATGAGTCATTTATGCTCGTATGAAACAGTTAGGATTATAAAAATCAGTATGGTAATTTATTAAGGTAAATAGTGATTTACAGGTTGTGCTTAAAATGTGTGTTTACTGTAAGTAACAAGTTACTTGTGGACCCAACATTATGGAATCTCCAACCATTGTGAAATCAGTCGTTTAGTCAGTCATCAAGGTTATGATTGTACCGTTCTTTGGTATATATAAATATCAACAAATATGAATGCATACGTATGCGACTTAACAGTTTCAGTGTTTATATTTCTGTAAAACAAACCGGTGAGAAAATAGTGGGCTGAAATGTGTTATTCAAAATTAATTATTGTATCATAATTATGAAAAGATCTGAGGTGGATACCATATACAAGTGTAATGAAGCATGATTTATATAATACGTCAGGATAAATCTCTTGGCATCCGACTTACAAGTAAAATCTGTTTAGATAAGTTTTACCAATTTCTATGGGTAATAAACAACTTTTTTTTGTTTCTACTTTAAATATAGAAAATGAATTTTTTGCTGCTTGCAAGCATTTAATTCTTTCTATTACACAATTCATAATTATGAAATTTAAACTATTCTAATAATAATCACTCTCTCCTTTTCATATTTTAAACTATTCTCTTACATTCCACAATACCAAACAGATATTCTTTATTTTTTATCACTAATACTCAAAAGTTTGATTAAGTGATAAAGAGTTTCATATTTTGCACTTTATAACAAGTTGTTTGCTGTTACATGAGAACGTTTTGTTTTGAACAGATATTATTCACTTACAAACAAAATCAAATACCAGTAGCATGTAAGATGAAACTTAATAACAAAGCGAATTTCACTACGCATTAACATTTTATTAAGAAATTTTTTCTTTGCATATTCCTGATTTTTTAAGAAAATAATTTGAAATCACTTCTTAACCAAAAATAAGGCAAAATTAAATATTAGTTTTCTTATTTGAATAATTTAGTCAATATACGCTAAGAAAAAACATTGTTGTAGAAAATATTAGAGCTCCGAGATACCATTGACATTAACAAAATTCAGTTTCAAACTTTTTTCTTTTATGGTAGTATAGTGTGTTCGTAAACGTTTTTCAACAGCTATCCTTTCATTACATATATAAATACATAAAAATTTCGATATTGTCTTCATACTTTCATATTTTCAGAAGAAGACGATGAGGTGGAGGTTGTTGTGAATTCATTTTGGATCGATACATCATGAAGGCACAATACAAAATGAATAACAATATCCTAATAATAAGAATACTAATTTGAACACTATAGAAAGGTATATCTAAAACATCAGTGAGCTAAACAGAAATAGATTAAAAATAACGATTTAATATAATTAAAAGAAAATGCTAAATTATAGTGAATGCACTTTTTTTTAAAATATTTATGTGATCCCTTATTTTTACACAAACCTTAGCAGCTATTCCATTACGTTATGGCACGTTTATCCCAAGGTTTCGTTTTATATAAACAATGAAGAAAGACGTTTAATGCCCTTTTCAGAAACACCAAAAACTCAGAAAAGCTTATTTACAAATACTTGGACATTTTCAATTTTCATTTATAAAATACAGGAAATTTATTGCCAACAATCAAATTTCTCCCGAATGGTAAACAAATTTATACTAGTCTGTAATAAAGTGTTTTGTAGATCTAATATTATACCTAATACAAAAATTGGCCATTTCCAAAACAAAGAAGATTAAAAAAGGATAAATTCATTCCCTCTCTGGTAAAATAACTATCGATCAAGCCAAAAGACTAGTCTTGTTAGACAGCTCATCGAGAAATAGATTCTTCATAGAACATCAAAATCCCAAAAGAACAAAAGATTACAAGAATGTACAGAATCACTGCCACTTAAGCACAAACTTCCAATTCAAAAAAAAATGTTGTCATATCTATAAAAACAGGTGTAATAATCCCGTACTTCTTACAAACTTATACTTTGAAAATTCGTCAAAAAACTTCAATTATACTGCCTAGGTTTACCTTTAGGCCATACTTTTTTATTTCTTTTCTAAATTGTATTCTTTTTCAGTTTCTAAATTGTCTGAGGTTTCGGAGATGGAATCTTCTGATCCTCCGCATTAGATTACGGAGGGTGTCTCCTTGTCGACATCAGATGATACCGACATGGCTGGTGCGGTGAACATTGCATCAGAGTCTAGGCTAAAAAAACTCGCCGGCAAAATGGTTGGGGTGGCTAAAGAGCCCCTGCCCTCTCTTTCAGAGGCCTCCGAGCTTCCAGAAGTTCAATTGATGCTTGTCCATCTTTCTCTTTGAACTTTCATCACGTTGTTTTCTTTACTGATTCCCTGAGTGGGAATTTTATATTTTTCAACTTTTACCATAGATGCATAATGTGAATATAATATCTCTTATTCGGCTTAGCTTTATTTTCTTTACCGTTTGTAAATTCTTACAAATTTTTTGGAGACATTTCGTTTTTTCTGCGTCAGCTTTTGACTAGTTTTTCTTATCGGTCACCTTTTCAATTTATCATTACTGTTACATTCGACCATGTTAGCTAAAGCTGGTGCGAGTTCAGAGATTACGTCCTTTGGTTTAAGGTAACTGCAAGAGTTTCAGGAATTTGAGCATAAGACGCAACCTTCGTTGATACTACTAAGCACGATTTTTCTAGCTTCGGAATGGTCTTTACTTCCTAGATTGCTTCTCTCTCCTTATAAATCGACCCATTTCGCGTTCTAGCAGAGCGATCCCCATGGCAGTTGAAACAGGCACGGGTTCCCGGTTTACTGTCATCTGGATTTAGCGTATAACCACAAGGAAAAATCTGTTTTCTAGTGCATCGCGCTGTAGTATATCCGAATTTCTGACATCTATAACCCCGAAATGGAGTCGGAATGAATGGACAAACATCCATTTAATGAAAGCCTTTTTTTTTTTAAACTTGAGTTTGTTAAACGTCAAGAAATGCGACGTGGAGGTATACCTTCTCCATTCCGTCGCTGACATGCAGCAACTCCTTGTTCATAGAGTTCCTCTACAATTTCTTCTTGTGTGCAGCAAATCTCTGCACACAACTACTCTCCTCGAGGTAGTTAGCGTATGATGTGGTACAACCTCAATGTTTAAAAGTGTAATCTACTTGGCTTTAAGTAGCCGTGACGATTATAGGTCGTTGACAGTTTCAAAAACAGCCCATAGCAGTCTTCCTTGTCTCCTTAATAGGTTCTCCTGCAGCTTCTGTGATCTCTCAAGCAGTCATCAAACAACTGATCTTAGTAAAATCTCCTTCTTTCCTCTTTATCACCAAATATTTTGGCAACGCTTCATTAAAATTTGATCGAAACTTAGTTCAACTGACTCATGTTGAGCGGCGCAAGACTTCGGTAAAGCAAACTCACATCAGCTAATCCTTAACCCGGTTCCACTACAAGAGGGATGAATATTCCCCATTTGCACTCATCCAACAAAAACGAAATAACGGTTATGCCTCCTCCGTGCTGCAAGCAACGAAACCGAAAAGCACAACCGCAACCAGTTCGTGTAGCTCCCCTGGGAGTTCCTAAGCAAAAGTACTGCCCGACATAATTGAATAGTACCGAAGTACCATGTTGTTGCTCGACCAGGACGAGTGCGTAGATGTAATTGCACGGATGAGGAGTTGAGTTTTGTCCGTGGCAATCTTATTATTAATATTGCTGTTGTTACTGTATTATTATTTTATAAGTCTAATTTTGTGGATAATTTAATAGTGTGAATAATTTATAAAGTAAACAATTATCGTTGGCATATACAGTATAAATTGAAATGAATCCGACCAAGTTATTGGAATAATTGCATCTAAAGCAGTCGGTTAGGTTAATTGTATCTAAAGCTTGGACAATTTTTGGTTTGGCATTTGCTGTGAACTAGTATGCAGTTGACTCTAGAATTTAAGGTGAACTAGCGCGGTAGGAAAAATATAAGGAAGTGTGCGTAGGATTCATTTCTACCGCAACACAACAATAAGGTTTAAAATTTACAAGTAACGCTTAATTGGTTACCTCACAGTTAAGAACTAATCCTTGTAACACACACATATAAAATTTATTTAAGTTGTAGAGTGTGACTGTCTTTTATGGAATGAATGCAGTCTTCCTAAGACAAACATCTAAATTCTGCTTCTTTATTTTACTTAAATACTAGTGTAGTAACAAACTTATATATGCGTTCTCTCTAATATTATCTACCAACAAACTGGGCCAGCTAAATTACTATAGCGTAAACTGTCTGTCTTTCTTTTAATTTTGAAAGAATTTCTAGAATGTTTTTTTTTAACATAATACACTCGTCAATAAATTTGCTTAACGTAAAATTTAAAATTTTAACGTATCACATCATTTACATTTATACTTCTTTAGCTGTAGGTTTTACTAAAAATGTAAAGACTTAAGACAAAGAAAAAGCGAGAAATTACTTTATCGGAACGTAAAATTTTATTAGCCAATGCAACTATTTATGTTATTTTAATAATTATAATAACATTATAATTAATTTAGTATAGTTTTAAGGTGATTTTTTTTATTATAAGAGCTGTAGAATAACATACTTTATTTCTAGAAATAATAATTGTTTTTTTTTCTCTACTTTCTACTTATTTAGTCGAAAATGATGTTAGAAATGTTCTTGGCCAATATTTTAATTAATAGTTAAGAGTATATACATACTAAACAACTAATTAGCAATTTATTTTAGCCGTTTTTGGGAACGTATACATTTTCTGTAACAAACAAGTATGCTATATTGTGATAGCATTCTATTAATCTGCAATGTCTACCGTAAAAAGGTAACTGAAATTTATAAATGAACACAGTAGAAGTAAAAAGTACGCTGGTCACTGTTGATAAATGAGAAGGTCATTAATGTGATGTTACCAAGGTTGTTACTGTTAACAGCAATGTGCAAAAACACAGATAAACAGAGTACTTGTTCGATGTCCATAAAGCGTGCAATATTAACCTAAGCCAGCCTTATATTGAAAACTCAGTATCTCTCCCTTCTCAAATCAATGTGTTTTTTTTTTTTTTTTTTTTTTAATTAAACAGTGTATAGTTGGTGATATTCGAGGAGTTATAAGTTAGATATTTTACATGTAACGTACTGACTAAGACACTAAGTTCATGGTGTATAAATAAAAAAATGATGAAATAACTATTAAACAGTGATAATATTCACAAAAATATTTGTATTTCACTCTTTTTACCTATATTTTATTTTGGGTAATTAATAAAATAATTTAATAGAATTATATTAAACTAATGTAATTAAAATTACTTTTCGGATTAAATTTAGATATAGAGAGAAACCCCTTTTTATATATAATTTACCACTCGCTGGCCTCCGTGGCGCGAGTGGTAGCGTCTCGGCCTTTCTCTTACGAACAGTCTATTTTGTAGGCCTTCTCGTATTTCAACTTTGACGGAGATACAAAACTAAAAATAGTAAAATAAAAACTTAAAAAAATTGATGCAACAAAAGAAAATTGTACTGAAAAGGAAAAAATAATTTTTTCACTACACGCTCAATACATTCTTTGAAAGTAATTTTTTTTAAGTTGGCTCAAATTTTAAATGAATTGTAAGAGCAGGAAATAAGAATTACTAATTTAGGTGTGCACGAGATACGTATTACGAAATATGTTTAAATTTGACGCCGATATCAAATACATGTGAATACAAATAAATGTAAATATTTATTATATTAACTGTTTTATATGAAAACTCTCGTGAATAAATAAATTTAAATATTTTATTCTAATTCTGTATTTAGAATAATATCCCGGCTCCAGAATGAATGATGGTATGTCCAGTGAACTGTTTCTTTGCGTACATTACCTTAAAAGCGTAAAAATAAAAATATATTTATAACATCATTCAACGAATATTTACTTTTTATTGTATTGTAATCAATTTATGAATTCTGCTCGCACAGTACTAATTTAATAATATTACTGATTATATATTTATTTAAAGCAGGTGGGAGTTTATATATATATATACTGGTAATATCTGTTTTTAAAATGAAAGTAATATTTGCAATTATGATTGGGTATCAACTGTTTTTACATCTAACATTTGCTAAACAAGAAATAAAAGAGAAAACCTTACAATTTTACCCTTTTTATTAATTTATTCAATTTTAAGTCCAATTCATTAGAATTTTTATGTTTTCCCTTTTTTTCATGACCTTTATTTTATTTCAGTATCATAAATATTTTCCGGTTTTGTTACATAAGGAACTTATGTAGGCTTATTATCGATCATAAAAATGTAAATATAAGGGTGTAAAAATTTTATATTATTCATTGAATTAAGATTTAGGATACATATATTCTCGTTAGGTTTTTATATTACTGGTATTATTGTTTTATCTTTATATCTCAAATATTTTACTGGGGAATGATTTACACTCAAATCAGTTAGCAGTATTGTTATGCTGATTGTATGAATAATTTCAATTCTGTTTGTAGGTTAGGGTTCTCATTCTGTCAGATAATAACAGTAATAATAATAATAAAACCAAACAAAAGAGTTTCAATTTACGCGTTGATATATAAATAACATATATATATATATATATATATGTGTGTGTGTGTGTGTGTGTGTGTTCTATTTTACTCTAAAATTTTACTGCCGCAACTATCGGTTTGTAGCACTGATACAATTCCCTACTCCTCCAATGACATCTAAATTACTTTTTTTTGTTTTTCTTGTACTAGTGTTCATAAATATAAATAATTTTTCTATTTTTGGCTTTAAAATTATTTTCATCAAATACAATTGTGATATTATTAGAGTCTGTTAATGTTAAAAGAGTAAAATTATTTATTATTACAAAATACCATGACAAACATGTTTGTAACCAATTAATCTAAATGAGGTATTAGTTTTAAAACAATATATAAATAAAACTAATTAATTTCCTAATAATTGTTATGTACATTGTTTATATTACCCGTTTTTTTAATTAGAATTCAACATCATTCCATTTTTGCTTTATATTATTGTAAGGTTTTAATTAATTGCAATGACTTAGTCTGATCAATAAAATAATAAACAACTAATAATTATTTTTAAATAAGTAAAAGATATGTATACTTCGTTTTTATAACGCTGAAATCAGTTTTAATTAGTCACCAAATCGATTATTAATATAATTTATTTAAATAAAACTAGTTATATGGTCTGAATTTTAAGAAATACATTTCGCAAAAGGTAAGCTACAAAATTTTTATATATTTTAATGATACGTGTAACTCTAGCTGTATTATTAAATGTAGATTAGCTATGAAATGAAGTTATTTTACCTGCATTAATATTAGTTATTGATGTTTATTTAACCATATGATTTATTTAATATATAATTTATTTTGAATAGTATGTAACCAATCTAGTTCTACAACATGTAATTCTATTTGATGCATTTATATCACGTTATGCAGTCGCAATAGCAATGTTATTTAATGGAATTTATCTCTTTATTTTCATTGCATGCCTGTTTGTTTGAGTGTGGTTGTGTGTATGTGTGTATATTTTGAGATAGAAATGGGAAATGGAAAGCTGGAATTGTTTTTCACGAAATTGAAGCTCATTTGATATCTACAACACGTACAGATTTTAAGAGCAAAAACTCTGTTACAGTAATCAAACGCCAACGGTGGGGTGTGTGGTGGAAGAATAGGTTAAAAGGCTAACTCAACAAGGGACAACTGGTAGATAAGTAGAAGTTTTTTTTTACTAAAAATCACAAATACTATTCGCTAACAATAAAAATAAACTATTTTTTTTCTTCGCTAAAGAAAAATTCTATAAATATAAATAGCATTAGTTGTTTCGTTTATAATTTTAAAATTAGTTCCAGAAGAAAAACATTCATAAAAATTATTTTACTTAAAAATAAAATAATTTATTCAGGTCTTTCTTTTCTATTTAAACTTGTTTTTTACGTAAATAACTCATTTATATTCTTTATACTTATATACCAAATTGCCCAAGCTTAGGAACAAAGCTGCTAAATAAAATAGTTTAAAAAGCGTATTCATGACTCAGTATTCTATTTCATACAGAAGACGTATACCTTATACCTTATTAAGAAGTAATAAACAATACGATTTACAAAATTTAATCGTGATTTTTGATGATTTTTTTTTAAATGTTGCTTATTTCATCCCGTTGATGTAATATATAAGGTACAAGTTAATCCAATGTATCTCAGAAAGTACAACTGACGTTCATCAATTTTTCAGATATCAATTTTATACCCTAAAGACATTTTGCAATGTATAGAAAATCTCGTTACACTATTTTCGGTAATTGTCGATGATTTCCCGACTAACTAATTCTGACTAAATAGTCACCAAATTGACAGCTTTTGTATTCACCTTACAGAAAAATATACTAAAAGTATTTGTGCAGAAGCATTCAACGTTGTTCTGTACGATTTTTTTTGAACAGTATCTAACGGTAATTTTTTTTAATATTACTTAATTTTTATTTGTTGAATATTCCAAACACTATGGAAAGATAATATATTTTATTTATATATTATTATTATTATATTATAATAATATTTTATTATTATTATTATTATTATTATTATTAAACCCAGAGTCGCCGCCCTCCTACCGCCCATTGTGTATGCTTGACACAGCTGGGAAGGTATTGGAGAAGCTGTTAAAGAAAAGACTGGTTACGGCGATGAATCAGGTAGGTGGCCTGTCACCTAACCAGTACGGTTTCCGGCAGGGTCGGTCGACCCTAGACGCAATTCAGGAGGTTGTTGAGGCAGTGCGGCGAGCAGAGGACCACAATCATTTTTCGTGACGTGTGGTCCTTCTCGTTACGTTGGACGTAAAAAACGCATTCAACTCCACACGGTGGAGCGATATGATTCGTTCCATGTGCCTCAATACCTTCTGAGAATGGTAGACGCATACCTGAGGAACCGCGGTCTCATTTACGAGACCGCAGCAGGCTGGCGTAGGACTACGATCACGTCAGGGACGGCGCAGGGGTCGATTCTCGGCCCCCGACCTTTGGAACACCGTCTACGATGGCTTGCTGAGGTTGGAGATGCCTGAAGAATCTGCCTTGGTTGGGTACGCTGACGACGTTTCGCTACTTGTCGCAGACAGCAACGTGGAGCGCGCCCAACTGAGGCTCAGTCGGGCCATGCACAAAGTCGGTGCCTGGCTGGACGATCATGGATTGTCTCTAGCTCTCAGCAAAACGGAGATCGTAGTTCTCACGAAGAAACGTATCGACACCCTTCTCTCCCTGCGGGTCGGGGTAGAGGTTGTCGAGACCAAGCCGGCCGCAAAGTACCTCGGTATGATGATTGACCGGAAACTCAGCTTTGCTGAGCAGCTTCGTACAGCCGCCGACAAAGCTGCGAGAGCCGTAACTGCTCTCAGCCGGCTTATGGCGAATGTCGGCGGACTGAAGGCCAGCAGACGGCGATTGCTGATGTCCACGGTACATACCATCCTATTTTACGGGTCGGAAGTGTGGGCCCAGGCATTAAGAGTTGCGAGAAACCGGAAGCGGCTCGCGCAGGTGCAATGCACCGCAGCCTTGCGAGTCGCTTCCGCGTATCGAACGGTCTCCGAGCCTGCAGTACTTGTGGTCGCCGGCGTCATACCCATTCCTACTTTAGCAAGGGAGCGCCAGGCGATCTACAGGTGGCGACGGGCAGGCGAAGACCGGGTGACCATTGCCAACGAGGAACGCACTCGCACGTTCCTCGCATGGCAAGAGACCTGGGACCACGAGACCAGAGGACGATGGACCGCAAGGCTTATTCCTCTGGTCAGACCGTGGACGGAGCGACGGCATGGAGAAGTGGAGTACCACATGACCCAATTTTTAACGGGTCACGGGTACTTCCGCGCTTATCTCCATGTCATAAGAAAAGCGCCTTCCCCCGACTGCCTGTATTGTCCCGGTTTCGGGACGACGCTGAGCACACCTTTCTCAAATGTGCTCGGTGGGCGGCAGATCGAGGGACACTAGAGGTGGATCACGGAGCACTGAGTCCCCACAACGTGGTTGCGATGATGCTCTGTGACTTGGGCAGCTGGGAAAGCGTAGCCCGATTCGTCGGCAACATACTCAGGGCCAAAAAGGTTGACCTGGATAGTCCTGAAAATTAGGTAGCACCTAACAGGCTAGTATAGGAGGACTCGACCGGAAGTAATGTGTTAAACGGTTCCGGGTCGAACCCTGGTAGAAAGGGGGGTGGTTTTAGTAGGTAGTCCGCTGATAGTGATAGGATAATACCATCAGCGGGAGCCCGACACTCCGTGCGTAAATGCATTTCCACCTCCCTCTTAAAAAAAAAAAAAAAAAAAAAAAAAAAAATTATTATTATTATTATTATTACTACTGCTAATGAATAATTTTAAAAACATTTTCTCATAAAGTTTCTTTCCGAACAATATTTTCTAATTATGTTTTAATTTTTCCTTTTCGATTTTGTTACGCCTTTGACACCATTCTGTACTTTTCACAGTAAGCCAAACGTGTATTAAAATAACATAACAGCTCTAATTTATCGTTTTGCCGTAGAATAGGTTAGTAAAACTATTTATTTTTCGATTAGTAAGTAATCTTCGAAATACCAAACAATTAATCTTTAAATGTCACTACGCTATTGAAATGAAGATAACTTGAAAATTATTCTTCATAATTATTTTTAAATTGAATTAGAATAAAAGTTTTTGGAGAATATCTTTTCAAGAAATATTTTAGTCTTACAACCAAAAATAATAATTACACAGAAAAACATTTTTTGTTTAAATAAACGTTTCTAAGATAGTTTATTGTATAATATTATTTCAAAAAGTCTTTTATGAAGTTAAAGTGAAAAAAAATCAATAAAAATTCATATAAATAGTGATAAATGTAGCATAGAAGAAAAAGAAAGAATTTGTGTTTATCTTCCAAAAAATTAATATAAAAAATTGCAAACATAAACTACTGAACCTAAATTTTTTTTAAAAATAAAAAAAATTCACCCAGAATTTTGTTCTAAAATTATTTAGTTTTTTATTTAAAAACTTTTTCCTTATCAAAAATAAACACCCATTTTTGGCCTAAGTTCCCGAAATGGGCGCATAAAGCATTTTTGGGAAGAGATGGAAACACGGTTGTTTTTAAGTTATTTTATTATGCATTGGTACAATATATAAAAATGTACAATAAGATTGATAAATTGTAGTTTAAAAGATTTCTTTACAAAAAAAAGGAATAAAATTTTTAAGTACTTAAATGTATTTTAGTTCTAAAAAATTAGATTGTTTTGTATCTGATAGTAATGAATTTTTAAATAATTACCTAAACATTAAAAATTAAAAAAAACAAAATTTACTTTAATTTTCAAAATGATATTACAATAATTTAAGCTAATAGTAAAAGGATAAAACACAGCGAGATGAATTTTTTATTTCTAATTTTTCAGTCGCTGTTCATTAGAGGTATAGAAAAATTTGATCTAGAACGCCCAAACTGGTGACTTAATTTACCCAGAACGCGCAATTCTCTGAAATCTATAGGTATTAATTATGAAAGTACACGTCATTTTAAATTAATATATACAATCAAAGCTGATTGAAATGCTCATATCTGCTGGAAATGATGTTACTCACATCCACATGTCAAACTACGAATGTAGATTTAAAATTAGTTTAATAAATTACACTCTAAGTAATGAACCTTATTCTGATCAGTTATTAAAATCATTCCACTAATTTATTCCTCTTTATTACCGAAATTAAATTACTAAATTATTTAAGATTATTTCACACACCAGTTGAAGATTTACATATGCTGTTGTCTACGATCAGGATTCATCACAAATCACTCAATTCTGTTGTAGATTATTGCTTTGTATTATACTTCTTAATCAGAGAATTATAATAAACTGGTCTTTATAGCACAAGCCCTAGATAATCAGTTTAGAAAATGAGAACTATTTGTTGATATTGAAAAATCTCAGTTGAAAAAAATTATGGAGATAAATACAGGAATCATTAGCTCAGTAGATGAAGCAACCCTCCCAAACCCAATTTTGGGTTACGTTAATATTAGATAATTGGAATGATAATAACCCACCGGGTTGGTCTAGTGGAGAACGCGTCTTCCCAAATCAGCTGATTTAAAAGTCGAGAGTTCCAGTCCTAGTAAAGTTAGATATTTTTACACGGATTTGAATACTAGATGGTGAATACCGGTGTTCTTTGGTGGTTGGCTTTCAATTAACCACACATCTCAGGAATGGTCGAACTGAGACTGTACAAGACTACACTTCATTTACACTCATACATATCATCCTCACTCATCCTCTGAAGTATTATCTGAACGGTAATTACCGGAGGCTATACAGGAAAAAGAAAAAGTTGGAATGATAATGATATCATACGGAATATTAGTCGGAGATCATTGTTGATATGTTACTTGCACCCACTGTTGTTGAATTCATCTATAAAATATGCTACAAAAAGAACATGTATAAATCACTGTTGGAGAGTTGCGTGACATACTGAACTGAGTTATAAACAATGAAAGAGTTTTCAAGAAAATGTTAAAAACTACGGTAATGATATTGAATTCGAAGTTATGAAAAGTTACAGTGAAATATGTACGATTGGAAACTTCCAGAATATAGAATATAGAAGACGGTTTAGAAGTAGATGGAAATAGAGGATATACTACAACATATGAGAAAGAATGGATTGATAAGAATAGATGGTTAGGTAGTGAACCTTGGCTTGACTGCAAAAACCAGCTGCGACTATTTAACTCGCCGTTGAAACATATATTTAAATATTATTTATGAAAGTTGTCTCGGCCAGAAAAAGCATTTAATGAAATCTTTAAAGTGAGAAAATCGATTAATTTTTTTAACAGAGAAGAATACTTTGTATTCTATAGATATAAGAAGAGTTGTGTATTTTGTAATAAAGAATAATTCAAGTCTGAATAAACTAAGTTATATAATAGATATTTGAAATCTTAGAGGTAAAATTTAATATAATACTAGTCTATAAACTTAAAATATGATTCAGTTTAAGGAAGGATTTATTTAACAATGTTATAGTTCCGTGTCGTATATCTCTTTACAGCATCATAAAGGTATTTTACTCTGGGACAAACCTAATTTGGGATTTAAGTTGCTGTATCGATCCGATCTTCCTTTTGCCTAAAGGCTACTACAACTTGTGCTTACATAATTTATTTAGGTGTTATTACCTGAAAAAATATTAACTTCTATTCTTTGGTTTTTATTTTTGTTTATTGATTATTCTATCAATATGTTAGTAATATTTATTATAAAGAAATAATATTAAAAATATTGACAATATTTAAACGAACGTAATTCATTCGATAATCTTGGTTGTCTGGACATCCTTCTTGTCTTCATAATCCTTTCAACCTGTAAATAGACCGGAAACTCTCCGATAAATTAAAAATTTTTGAGTAAAATTTTTACGTTATTCATACTTTAAAATTGTAAAAGATTTGAAAATTAAAAGTATATTTATAGTTGGTATAGTACTTGGCTCTTTTCTAGTAGTGGTTGCTGTTTTACCAGCCCCAGATTCATAAGCAAGCAATAAATTTTAGAATATCAGGGAAGGGAGGAAGACCAACTTTATTTATACTTTAGATTTTACTATCTCTCAGAAACAGATCACGTTTTGATAAGAAACGTTTCGGTTATCTCTGTATTTCAATTTTTATTAAGTAAAGGAAAGCGTGGTTGAGGGAAAACGATGTCCAAACATCATAAAAACCTATGTTTACCATCCACTGACATACTTTTATGAATACCATTTCTTGAATTTGTGATATAAAATTTTATTTTATTTAATTTTTCAAATTGTACATACTTTTCTATAATTTAATATTCTAAATTATGTTTTGACTAAATCTAGTAAAACAATAATTCTAATGAAGCAGATACCACTACAAAAGTAGTGGTGGATTGGAAGAAAAAACAGGCAGTAGATATTATTATATTAAACAGATATTACATATTACGTAGACATTGAAGTAGATGCAATTAATTTGGAAATAATAGTTTACAGTTACATTATTAAAAAATGCATTCACACGCCCCCCTCCCCCACACACATGCATATACATATATATATTTATATATAAGAAAAGGTAAATTTTTGCTAAAATACCTGGAGAATTTTGAACCTTCTTAACGAAGTTGGCCTTCGAAAGCACAACACTTTCTTGTAAAGAAAGGTTTAGATTTACTATTTCAAACATTCTTAGTGATGACGGGTTAGGGCTATAGTGCGATTGGAAAGCAATGAGTTCAAAATCTGAGGTAATATTGAGTTTTTGCATGAGGTGGAAGGTAGAATGTGTTTTAAAAATATTTCGAATGCCACATTGAATTCATATTAATTAAAGAGATCATAGGGTACAAGGGACCCCCGAAATATATAAAATGCTTAACGTTTTACTGACATCCGATCACTTTTAAAAAGAATGATTTGAATATCGCCAAGGAATGTTACTTCCCTCATGCAACAAATATTTTGTTTCGCCTTTAAGAAAATATTTTACTGTTTCCCTAGACAGATAACAATTTTTAGAGAATTGTTTGAATATTGCAATATTCGTTTGAGAGAATATCGAGAGCCTGGACGGCCTTCTTGTCTTCGTAATCCTTCCAATCTATAGTAAGACCAGAACCTATTCGACAAATTAATATTTTCGCTATAACTTGTTTTAAATATATATATATATATATATATATATATATATATATATATACATACGATATATAAATTGGGGTTCTGTTGGATGTCATAATTTATGGCTAGCCTGACACTACGGGATGAAATAAGTTTTGCAATGGTGAAGTAATTTTTTTAAAACGTTTATTAGTCCATTAAACTATATAGACAAGTAAATAACCAAATTAATTTTATATCTTCTTATAATATCATAAGTTAAAATGATAATTTTTAAATTCAAATGACAGGTCTAATTCTACCCGTTGAATTTATTGACATTTAACCTTGTGTAATATTTAATTTCATGTACGATCCACCAACGACTGCGCATTTTTGTTATGGTTTTAGAATTGGGTCGCCCCTCTAATGCAATAACATGTAACCTTCATTTATATCTTCTCTTATTAAAAATTTCTCTCTTTTTTTATTTTTGTGTAGCTTGTTTGTTGTTGCAAACCTCTACATAGGTGATGGACTTCTTTTTTACAATGAAAGAATTCTTCCCAGGATCCCAGGAAATGCTATTTGACTGTAGTCTTCATTATCCAAATTAAAAAAAAATTAACAAACAAAATTTAAAAATATAATAATTATAATACTCGTAAATAAAATTGAAACACCTATTTCTCTATTGTACCTTTTAATTAGAGTATAGGAATAGTAGCTTAACTATTTTTCAGTATTAAGAAATGTAATTACTACTTTAGGAATTATTTGTGATAGTTATTGGTTTAACTTAACATAAAATGTAGCTTAATTTCAAAATATGTGAACATTAAACGTGATTCACGAAAAAACTACTGTGCCAACTTAACCAGCAATTTTCCTTTATCTCTTACTTAAATAAAAATAAATAAACAACTTTTAAAAAAAAATAAAAAATAATAATAATTCAAATCTGTACTTTAATATTGTTTCTTAATCATAACAAAATATTAATACCGATTTAACTACGTTTAAAATTACATTATGTTTTAAAACTGAAAATTTATACTTTACGCTAGTGTTGTTAAAAGAAAATTACTCTCTCACTATAATATCTCAATAAGAGTATAAATAATTGAGGAATAACTAAGTGATGAGATTTCATCTCAGTCTTTCATTTGGTAGGTGCTGGGTTTGACTCTTGGATATTTCTCATACGCTAACACGTAATATTTTTCATAACATTCCCCCACGTAAAATGTTTTAGCTTATGCGGTATATTAACCGTTTAAAATATAAAGCTGATAAGGTGATAAAAGAGTAAAATTGACCAAAACAGGTGTAACACGGAAATAATTAGAGATGTAAGCAAGTTTGTTTGATGTTTAGTTTTACGTACTCAATAAAATTCTAAAGAGGTTTGCTGAGTAGGGTTTATAGACTATAGCATATGTCAATAGACTTGCAGTTGGGAGTGTGAAAGAAAGGTAAAAAAGTGTTTGTTGCAAATATCTTTAAAAAACTGTTTACTTTAGCAAAAGCTAAAATAAACCTATCTATTTTATAAACCTATCTGAATTCCATATTATTTTGATGCTTTTTTCTCAGTACGGCAAAAAGTATCCGTGTCATATTTAAGCATATTTTATTCCTCCAGCCCAGTAAAAAGTGTCTAAATTTGTTTCCAAGGTTAATTAAAAAATTAAAGACAATAAATAAATAAAAATAAAAAAAAAATTTTTGATAAGTTTTCCTGTGTTTTCCTCTAATTATCAATAAATAGCAATCCCAAGTTCTAGATTTGTTTTTCTTTCGTTATTGTACCTTTAAAGTTGACTGAATTATAAACAAAATACACAAGGAATCGATAATTTCTTTCTTTTTTTTTAATTAATAATTTATTGATTTTTTTTAATGAGATTTTATAATCAAGAAAAATAAAAAGAAATTTTTCGGTGGAAAAAAAATGGTTTTTTTAAATTTCTTGTTTAATCAGAACTTTTTGTATCATTATATTTCGATGATTTTTAGCTGTATAATCACGGAGTTCATTAGAACTTCATCTGTAAGAGGCGACGAAGTCAACGAACTACGTTTACAGTTCTAAACATGACCTAACCTAACAGTGAAATGAAAATGGGAAAAAAATAAAATAAGCGTGAAAACATTATATTTCTGTTCAATTAGATTCGTAATAAAGAATACTTTCAAAAAATACCTCGAATTTTGTTAGACTTTTTTTCCATCTGATGAACTACGGGACTCGAATATGTTATTTTATTCATTTTTTTAATCTACTATTACGAATCGCGCCGCTAGATAGCGTACAAAAACTTGATTATATACTTGAAAAATAAAATTTAAAAGAAAATATACTACAGCTTGTTTTAATAGCAATTGCTATGTAAACGAAACTACTGAAGGTGAAACAATTTTTTTAATTCCCATCACTTCTTCTGAAAAAAAAGTATTAGTTTACAAGAGATTATATTAAGAAAGGAATAAATAAAACAGAAATAGATTCGATTGTTAATATCGAATTTTACGATAAACATCGAGGGTAACATTTTCAAAATAATAAGAACAGTATTACATCACGGATCTTCGATTCGTAAAGGTCATTATACTAGTTTTATTAAAAAAGGAAAAATAGGTTATGAAGTGAATGATATGACTATCGACAAAAATAATCGGCCGTGAAATTCAATTTCTTTGTTCTAGGAAGGCAATAAATTTTAATAATAAATCCATAAGATAACAATCAGTAATTATTAAAAAAAATAAAAGAATAATCTAACAAAACACAGTTATATCCAAAAAAAATTAAAATTAAATTGTAAACCGTACGGTAAAAGTCTTGCAGATATCATTTCTTCCGTTCAAAAAACAAAAGTTTCTCTAATATAAATAAAATTATTTTTAATTTTTTTAAACGATACTAATATCAAAAAAGGTAAGACACTACATTTCTATTATCAAAATCTGTTATTAATATAGAATTTTGTTTAAAAATAAATACATGTTTAATATATGTAATAGACATTAGATATACAGATATATACAGATAGATAATAAACAATGTTTAAGCGTTCCATATAATTAGCAAAAAATAGAAAAATTTGTAACAAAACTCTTACCGGCCCGATTTCATTTATTAAACAACGTATAATCATAAGAACTGTATTATTTCTGTAAATGTGATATGTATTATTTCTTTCTCATTGCACTGGGATATATTTTGAGCGATTTAGATAATTTCAGAGTTACATTAGAATAAATTTCATTATAGCGAGATTTTTTTCAATTATT
This sequence comes from Lycorma delicatula, assembly GCF_047948215.1. Lineage (NCBI taxonomy): Eukaryota > Metazoa > Arthropoda > Insecta > Hemiptera > Fulgoridae > Lycorma > Lycorma delicatula. The sequence continues at coordinate 108,670,396 of NC_134457.1, forward strand.
CTGAGTAGTTTTTGGGAGTTTCTTATTCTATTAAAGAACGCCGTAATATCATCCTTAGCTATTTACACATTTGGCTGATATAATCCACTCATATTTGTTCTATTCGTACATCAAAATCCAAACAAACAATTTAATTTTTTATCCCTAATTAAATGAACAGTTCTGGATGTAATAAGATTATATTTTTAAGAGAAAAGTTTTGTTTTGATGTTCTATCACTTAATCTGATGAAATTAATCACTGTTAATTTGAATGTAACAATAATATTTTGTCCACTTTTTAATGTAAAAAAATTAAATTAATATAATGGTGTTTTAATTTACTTTGTATAAATTTTCCCATTTTTTCAATTAATTTTTCGTATGAGACAGAACATTCTTTTCCATTTTTAATTTCCTACAGCCATAGATCTAGAGCAATGCTACAAGAAGGAAAATGGAAAATATGGTAATCAGTCAAAAAAATAGGGTATGGTATGAGTTTTTGCATTTCTTGATATTTCATGATCCAGGGACTCCAAAAAACACATATAAGTGGATTGTGATGTTCGTACGTATGTACGTGTGATGGAGTGTTTGATGCTTAATAACTTTCGACTAACTAAACCGATTTTGTTGAACTTTTGTAGGAACTCGTATATTAGCGGAAATTTTCTGGTAAAATATCAGTCAATACTAGGGGGTGGGAGGATTTTTTGGGAATTAATCTTCTCAAAATTTTGCAAATATAATCCCACTTTATATTAAGCTCAGTACATGAATGCATGCCTAACTTAACATTTAAAAAAGAATTGCCCCAAATTTTCCCTTTCCAAACATCGAAAAAGCTATCTTTTTATTTATTACATATTTTTTAACCAATATTTTATATATTTCTAGGTATACTATTAGTTAAGTGTTTAAAAAAATACTTTGAGGACAATATTGATGATCGGGAAGCGATCAAAGTTTAAAAATATCGATCTTTTTTATTTTTTTAAAACTTTTTTTGGTCTATTTAAACTTTTAATAATAATAATATCACAATATATTCATCATAATTCACCACTCACCCGCCAACGAAAAATATATATAGGTAACTTTTTATTGGTAGTAGATTTTTCAGTGAGTATTTTTTAGTTTTTTCCATTTAACATAGTGAAAGTAGAAAAATTGAAAAAAAAATCTTGGTAGCAGATTTGGGGATAGGGAAGCAAAAAAAATAAAATAATACCTTTATTTAAACATATAATGATAATTTTTCGATAAAACTCCATCATAAATTACCCCCACCTCAAAAAAGAAATCTTAGGTAACTTTTTTCATGTATCATTTTTTTCCTCTATATAAGAATAAATAACCCATGCCAGGAAAATATTACAACTTCGTTGTCATTTTTTTTTAAGTTCATTTCAAAAAAATATAATATTGGTATAATATTATTGTGATTTGATATTTCAGATATATAAATATATATATATATATTTTTTTCGAATATTATGTATGCCCCAATATCAAATAAAATACTTTTATAAATAAATAAATACATCCACCAGGTTCAGTTGAAATAAAAATGTAAAAATATTCAACTAACTTTCGGATTTCTAATCAATCATCAGTAGTCAAATTTACAAATTACACACAAATAAAATAGGGTTAAAATATTTTTTTAATTAATTTACTTAGGACGTACACGAATATACTTGTGTCACAGTTCAAACCTAAAGACTAACTAAATTATTAATTTATTACGTCAGGTCTACCAATTTAAACATTGTATTATCATATTCAATTTGTTTATAAATAAGTTTGTATATATTTCTATATTTACCAATAATATTTCTCTGATACATTAGTTCTTTTCTCATTATTATTTACTTCCAATATTTTGAAATTATTATATGTTTGTGTGAGTGTGTGTGTGTGTGTTTGAGACTAAAATTATTTGGAGGTCCTTAATTGTTACCATTTCTGATATTTTGCGACATTTATTCAAAAGTTGATTTGAAATTACAAGTCACTACACAAAATTTTGCAATTTAGGTTTACCTAGACCAAAATATAGTGGTAGAATTGTTTTTTCACTGAAGCGCACATTATCTAATCCAATGTTTGATGATATAATCACAACATGATTATTATGGTGGACTATATATTATATTTCATTATTTTAAATAAACTATTATCTATTATCTTCGTACAATAATTTAATATTCTTTCTTGTAGTAGTTGACAGTTTATAAATAATATTTAATTCCTTATTTTCTATTCGTTGTTACAGTGATATGTTGAGCCCCCCCGGATGAAGAAGAAGGAGGCGCGGTGTCTCCAATTAGTCGGGGTAATGTTCCCCTCGGCGCTCACGTGGATACTTGTGGCGGCTACTACTATGACAAGAGCAGGTAAATTAATACAATTAGTTAGATTAATTTGAGGAAGAGGTGTCATTCTGTCAAGTACACGGAATTATAAACGAACAGCCTATTAATTAGCTTCATTCCAATCCTAATGCACAGTATAAAATTAGAATTCCTTCCCTCACTACCGAGATGAATTTCGACAAATTAAACGATCTTATACAGTGATAATGTTTGCCAGACTCTAGTATTTTAATTGCAAATGTACGAGACAGTACATGATACAACTTGTAAAACATCGGAACATGTCGTATAGATTAGAGAAGGCCGGCATGATAATAGCATTAAATGAAATTTTTTTGAAGAATAATCTCGAAGGCAATTTATAGACATGATTTGAGGAAGAAAAAATGAAGAAATATCAATAAAAAGCGATTCTAAAAGCGATTGTGTAAGCTGATTGTAAATTAGAAAGAAAAAGCTGCCCAGAAACAGATAGCCGGATCAGGTGTAGGAAGATATGAGGATAATGGATGTGCCTGAATGGAGAAGATTTGTTATGATTGGGATCCACGGGAGAGTGTGGTCGAAGGGTTAGCCAGTGCTCGCGAATGAATGCAACATCGGATAAAAAAAGGATTACCGCCATATTTCTAGTTATCGTTGAAATTAATTTTCGATCAAAAGATTAGTTTTTTATTATAAAGTCTAAAAATTAATTTCAAATAAAAATAAGAATTATGTGAAAAAACACGTATCTTAATTTGTAAGATTAATCTTTTGCAGACAGTTTTAGCTTCATTTCGACTTTTTTCCTTCGGTAATTTACTGTTGACTGTATGAGTTTGATATAAAGATATAATATGATGTTGCCGTAACGTTGTATTTTGAAGAATTTTTTTATTTTAATAAACGAAAGGAAAACGAACAAAAAAGACAATGTCCAAGTGTGTAAGATCCACTGAAAAAATTAATTTTTAACTACATGTGGATTTTTTTATTCTATCAGCATCAGGTAAGAAGGGGGAAGGAGAGAAAAACTCTGTGACTTGTGTGAAGTGAAAATGAAGCGAAGTTACCAATAGTGATTATGGAATGGTAGGTAGAGGGAAAGAACGGATGAGGACGGTAGATATCGACATGACAGTTACAAAGGGTTGAGCAGAATGGATAAATGTATACAGTAAAACCTGAGTTAACGGGATTTCGCCGGACTGAAAATATTTTTCGTTGTGAACAGGATTCCGGTGAATACAAGGATGAACTAGCAGATTATTCAATTAAAAAGAAAAAAATGATAGAGTACTTACGAGAACCCCACTTCATTTTCAGCAGTTGATTGTACAGAAGTTTGTTAGCGAATTCGTAAGCACAAAATTTCCATCTTATGTTAGCACGTACAGGAAAGTGTACTACTAGACTGTAGAACAATTTTCGTATTTTAATATAAAAAATCTTAAATTTAGAAACTGATAATTCTGAAGAATAACGAATTTCAGTATCTTAAACTAATACAATTCAATAAGTAGACATAATTTAAATTAACCTAACTGTACTTTATTACTGTTCATTATGTAATTTAGTCTTTACTATAAGAAAAAAATTGGTTATTTTTTTATATTGAACGTTTACTTTTTTTTAGCTACTCTGTTTTCTGTCAACATTCTGGCTTTACAAATTATGTTAAACAACTCTGAATCATTTGCTATAAGTGAAAATTCTTGAAGCTTTAATAGGCTGGATAATGCTGCAGTGTATGATCTAATTTTTTTATCGTTCGTTTACTGTTGTAGCGTTACTGTTACGGTCCTCGTCGTCAGAATCGCTATTGTCTTCATCAGCTTTATCTTGATGGAGGTCAATAAATTAATCTATATTCTCTAAGTTAGCATCTAATAAGTTGTCCCTAATAAGTTGTCCATGTTAACAAAATCTTCCGAAATTATATCTTCAACCTGTTCAGTTCTTCCTGCAAGTCATCAAATGTCGTCGTAAGTTCCGTTTCTGTAGCCGTGTGCAATTGAAAGTTTGCTTTTTGGAAGTGGTGTTGAATCGTCTCTGCCAATACGCATTTAAATGCTTCCGACAGCCAAATTATAGCGTCGAGCACTGATATAGATATATATATTCAGTTGAGTAGTTGACCGTGCCGTTTCAGTAGTTGCTAACAGTGATTTCATTAAAAAATCTTTTTTTTTTTCCATTTGTTAACGGTGTTAGGGAGAAATACCATTTATGTACCCCCACAAGTGGGGGAATGTCAGACTCCCGGCTAGATTATGATATTTGGAGCCTATGTGTACCAGCACCCTACCAACTAAAACTCCTATTTCACCGTTCCTTCCCACCTGAGATTGGATCCGCAGTTAAGCAATACGCGACCCCGGGGGTGTCCGCAGAGAGCTGTCTATCGCCCCTTCGCTCTCCGGTCAGTTCTTCACCTGTATTCAGGGCTCACTCTCTTTTATCTTCTCTCTTTTTTCCCCTAATTCTCCTTTATTTTCTATATATATATATCAGTTTATAACTTTGCTAGAACTTGTTCTCAGGACTTCTTTCTCTTTCATCTCTTCTCTCAACTTTTTGTTCACTCGTTTCTCTCACTTATTTGCTTTCTCTTAATACATTAGTTTATACCTTTAATGGTGCCTGCATATGTATTCTTTTTTAGTTTAAACGTCATCCTAACGGACGCATGGAGTTCCCAGCCGCTCATTAGAACCGATACACCTAGGCATGCCGGCCCTCACGACCGGAACTGTCAACCCTTCCATATCATAAACCCCTTGAGCGGCCCTCTGCATTCTTAGCGCGTATTACCGCCGTATAAAACGGGTTGAACGCCTTCCACCTTTCTTCCGCAGACAATATAACCAAATTATCAGTATTCAAACCAGACAAACCGTATATATTCCTCAGACCACTCCATGCAACGCACGCAAAAATAGTGTCAGTCCCAGAACGAAATATACATTGGAGAATGACACGCCTACTAAATCTGAATAAATACTCCTCAAACGCGCCATGGTCAGTGAGAATCTGTGTGAAATCCACCTCACCATAGCCTCTAGCCGACCATGCTTTCACATCATTAACAAGCTTCCTTGACCATGCCGAGCCGATTCCTATCCTCCATCTAACCTTCCAATCATTCATGACCAATACGTCGACCTCTGATCCGTCCGTCCCATTATATTTTAAGGTGCGTGCTTTAATCTGTAGGTCTACAGTAGTGTAATTTGAGACATTTAATTACACCCTGGTCCATAGACTGGGTAACGCTTGTCGTGTTTGGTGGGAACCAAGCTAATTTAACATGGCTTAATGCAATATCCGGATGACACGTAGCGTTATCTAAAAAGAGAAGAAAGTGTCTATTTTGCTGCTTCATTTTGTGTTAAACTATTTCAACCACTCCTCCATCATATGCGACGTCATCAGTGATTTTTGTTGTATCTCCATACCACAGGAAGATTATCTTTATTAATGTTTTTAAAACACCTTGGCTTATCAGCCTTTCCAATAAATAGCGGTTTTTTCAGTTCTCCTGTCATAAAACCGCAAATAAAAATTTTCAACCTTTCCTTGGAATGCTTCCCTCCTGTACAACGTTCTCCTTTCAAGCAAAGAGTCTTACTCGGTAATGCACGATAAAAAAGTCCGGTTTCGTTCCCGTTTGCAGTATTTCTAGATTCGTAATTTTCAGACGAAGTAGCAAGATTTGTTTTCCAGTCATTTAACACACATCTCCAGCCTCGAACATACTTCTTTATACACAATTTTATGCCGCTTTTTAAAACTTTCCAGTCAACCATTTGAAGCGCTGAAATTGGTGATATATAATTCTTCTGCAATTAAAAATAAAATTTTAAATGGCAAATTCGGCGAATGAACGGAAAACAAAAATGCATACACACACGCACAGTAAAGAAGATTTTGTTGTAATGAACAAAAAAAGCACATGGATAAGTTATGTATAGTGGCATTACATAATTAATTTAAATAAAAATTGTGACTTGAGGTAAGGAATGATGAGAAAGTTATGATTCACAGGACAGTAGGCATAAAGGCTTTCTTTCTTTTCTTGTTTAGCCTCCGGGAATTACCGTTCAGGTATTACTTGAGAGGATGATATATATGAGTGTAAATGAAGTGTATGTAGTCTTGTACAATCTCAGTTCGACCGTTCCTGAGATGTGTGGTTAATTCAAACCCAACCACAAAAGAATACCAGTATCCACGATCTAGTATTCAAATCCGTATAAAAGTAATCTCCAAGTAAATAGTCTGCCTTTACTAGGACTTGAACGCTGGAACTCTCGTGTTCACCACTAGACCAACCCAGTGGGTTAGGCATAAAGCCTAGTTTACTGGAAGTAGCCAAAACAACGATGACTGGTGCCGTCGCCTGTACAAGGTTTTAACACAGTCTATCTGTCGTCGCCTATTATGATTTACGATGAGTTTACTGAAAAAGTAAATATTTATGTAGTGCTATATGCGAATTTTTTTCAGTTACAACTCTGACATGACTAATTTTTATCTTTGTTTGTGCAGGGTAATTTGTAACATATTGTAGTACAGTTTACTGTATATACAGTAAGTGTATTTAGTACTGTTGAATATACTTATAATATTTTATATCGTGGAAAAATTTAGTACTGTGCTTTATGTATATCATTAAATGGGTATACGTAATTTCTGCATAAATTCCCAGCATGATTCTCAAAAAACGTTTCCATTAACTCGTGGGATTTTCCGTTTGCGGGTAGCCAGGTTTCTGTTATTTCAGGGAAAATTAACATCTTTGATAAAATTCACGGGACCAGGGAAATTTTCCGTTGTAGACAGGAATCCGTTTAATCCAGGTTCCGTTAACTAAGGTTTTATTGCATTATTGTCACAGGATACTATCAATAAATAAATTATATTATATACTCGTAATTACAAGTGAATCTTTGTTTGCTTTTGACAAATGGACATTGTTAAAAAAAATAACTTATGACAGGTCGTATTGTATCGATCATAAAAACATGAATTATATCTGAAAGTATGATTGTTTTATTTACTTATTCAGAAATTTAATAAGAATACCCAGCAGTTGAACTTACTTCCTATGCCAAAATTAATTTTTTCGCTACTTTACAGACAAATAACGATTAATTTGATTCCAGTTTATTTTAAATGTAGGACGGTTACCATAGATATATACTGGTTATGTTTAATTTCTAAAATTATTTGTCCTTAGTAGATGCTTAACTTCTAGAATTTCATTTCATGTTTCGGCATTAACTATTTAAAGTTTATTTACTTTTTAATATAGTAATATAAAACCAAACCTTGCCATTTTAAACTAACTTATACTAAACGTGAAGACAACCGTTTATGCTCCCGCGGTGTAGTATTACGTAAAACTACAAAGTTATATGATTGTATGTTCCTTTCTTTGCGGCGGTATAGTAATACCAAATCACACTTTTGAAATGATCGCATAATTTATAAACAGGAAAGAATATAATATTTGATCGATATAAAATAATTTCAATGTTTTATTTTCTTTGTTCTTAGTTTTATTTTTTAATACAATTATTATTATTATATTTCATATCGAAATATAAATCTTTTTAGACTATGCAGATTTTATTAGAATATGGAAGGAGGGAAGATTAGATGTAAATATTTGGAAAGAGGATGGAAGGAACTACGGAAGGAAGCGAATATCAAGGAAAGGAAGAACGGTGACAAGGGTGGGTAGCGGTCGATGTGGAGCAAATTGAAGGACCGGACAGGACCGGCTAGCATGGTTGCGGGAGAGAGAATGAGAGAAACGGAAAGGGGAAAGTGTGTGCGAGTGTAATAGAGAGAAGGTTTGATCGTCCTAGCTAGCTGGAGATTCAGTGAGGGTAGGATAGGTTAGGTTACTCGAGGAGTGCGGTAGTGGGAGAGGAAATAATACGAGAAGATAGTCAAGGCAGTCGGTGGCGGGTAAAGAGCTGAGAGCGGGAGGGATTCAATCGCATTACACAAGAGAAATAGCCTCCTGGATCAACAGGCGATGTTGACCATCTTACCCTTACTCTACTGGGACCAAAACACCGGGAGACAAACTAAACTCATCATCATGTAAGCTGTATTGTGTTTTGTATTGTATTTCTTCGTTGTACCATGATCATTTATGCTACAAATGCTATTGTCGTATCGATTGTAAAATCATTCGACTCTAAAATCTTTATCAGTTGAAATAAATACTGGTATTACTGGCCCTGAAATCAAAGTTTTTTGCCTTATTCCTATTACCATTATTCATTAATTAATTTTATACGGTATATATTTTGACTCATATCGGTGAATGTTTTATCCGGTGGTTGTTGAGTAAACTTTCCTATACAAAATAAGGCCTTCATAACTAAATTATAGGTTTCGGTTTTTAGATTATTTCTCTGCAGTTTTGTTCTTTGGATGTCAATTAAAAGAAAGACATTAACCAATTAGATCCTAATTTTACTACGTAATCTAATTCCAGTTTGTGGTCTGAATTAACTATGAATCACAATGATGATGATTAACAATGGATTTGAAACCATAATGATTAACAATGATCTGAAATTAACAGTTTAATTGTTAATAACAATTGTTTTTTTCTTTTTCTTCTCATTAGTATTTAATGGCTTTAAAAATCAATACTATGCTTTTTATTAAAATAATATTTTTAAACTTTATCCTCTATTATCATTAATAAAAATTAAAAAATGGAAATTCAACAATAGTTAAATTTTATTGGATGTTTTCATTATTATATCAACATATATTTTAACAGAAAATTGGGGCTATAAATGTTCATTAATTTATTTAATGAGAAAATTATTTACTTAGTAAGTTAAATCCATTTATTTAAAAACAATTGTTAGCGAAAGTTAATAGATAGATATAAGATTAAATTTCTCAACCACAAAAACAAGTCTTTAATAATGCGTGTACGCTTTTCGTGGTGTTTTTAAAAATTAGCACGTAATATCATAAATATTCATGTGCAAGTTTATTAAAGATATTTGGGTGCATGGTATTAGTGATCATTTTTTAAAAAAGATGACCGTGACTTAACGAACGTACGGATTAAAAATTTTTTATCATATTATTACATTTGCTTAATGATGGTACAGAGTAGGCACCTGTACTCAGTACACTGAATAGTGTACCAGTGCATAAGTATCAGAATATTTGTTATAAACTTCTACATAGTTTTATTTGAGTTATTCAAAAAATCAATTTAAAATATTAGTTGTTATAATTTTTTTTTTAATACAATGTCAAATTTATAACACTTACCAACGCTGATTGCTAAATCAACTTTAAAACTGCATAATGAATCAACTAAGCCCATTACTTCTCAAATGATGTACTCTCACAACCAAGTAAACACTTTAAAAAATGTTAAAAACAAAATTAATCGTGTTTCAACAAAGCTGTTGTAATTTTTACTTCCTTGTACGAAGTAAAGGCAGTATTGTGATTGCGATAAATTTCGAATTCCAGATTTCAATGGAAATATCCATTTTGACTATCCCTGAATCCATTTTGACTGGTTTAGGCGTGACGTCTGTACGTACATACGTACATACGTACGTATGTATCTCGCATAAATCAAAAATGATTAACCGTAGGATGTTGAAATTTTGGATTTAGGACAGTTGTAACAACTAGTCGTGCACCTCCCCTTTTGATTGCAATCGACTGAACCAAAAGTGTCCAAAAAGCCCAAAATCCAAAAGCATTTGGTTTCCGGACTTTTTCTTAACGGCAGTAGTAAGCCCTCATTGAGAGCTTTTCAACGATATTTCATAAGTGGTATTTATTTTCATTGGTTCCATCGCCAAATGAAATTTTAATTAATGAAAATTTGTACCTTAGAAGCTCATCGATTCGAATATACTGCATCTCCTTTTTTTCAATTTAAATATATTTATTTATTAATAAACAATTAAACAGTTAAAAAACAATTTACGATGAACAATAATTCACTAACAATAAAAAAAAGAAAAAAAAATCAGAAGATATTAATAAAATAAAATTTTATGTACTTTTCATTTAAAAAAAATGTATATATGAATAATATAAATAAGCATTTAAGAAAGTCATGTGGTGTTCTCATCAGATTTTTTATTATTTTTATTTTAATATAGCTGTATATTAAGAAACAAGTGATTAATGATTACATGTAAAAAGTAGTTCAAGGATTGATATACGAGTAATATTGATCATCAGTGTGGTAAGCCCAAAAAATTCTGGTAATACCAACAGGTTTTAACTGAATCGTGAACATTTCGTCGTAGTCAATGAAAATCTGATTAGTGCTTTGTATCTCAGTTGCTTTAGACGGGTCCCGTCTGTAAGAAAAGTTAGGACAGATGTAAGGCAACAAATTTGAATATGCCTTTGTGAGAACCTGTCCACCAATATTAAAGCGGTTGGAGCTTTAATTGGCTGATGGCCAGCCATAACTCTCGAGTAGCTTCCTACAGCAGCGAGGTAGGAGTCTTTCCCTTAAATAAACTACTGATGCCGGTTGAACAAGGCAATGGCATCAAGGAATACACGGTCCGACAATGCGGCTCACGCCACATTGATTTTCCGTATATGAGTGGCCAATTTTCCACTTGACCTTATGAGTGGCCACCCTTGACCCCTAAGGTCCAGGGTGGCCTGAGTTCTGGCCCGCCAAGAGCTGGTTAATCGAATATCATATGTTCATCAGCTGCCAAGCGAAACCGAAACAAATATTGGTTCAAATTCACGTGGTTGGAGAGCACCTGGGCACCCGTGGCCCTTAAAAACGATGGAGAGACATATCATCCCCCCAGGTCCTGTATAAATCTACACAAGGATCTTCCCTTAGTCGTGGTGTGCCATTCTTGCTGCCATTCATCCATTGCGAAGCTGTAAAGCCTCCTTCTCAGGCGGGAGATGGGCAATTAAACGAAATTTAGAACCGGTTTAGATCACCGTTCTGCTCCGGTACACGCCCGGCTCGAAACCGCATCCCAAAAACATCGGCCTCCCTGACTCTTTGCAATTTCCACATGGCCGCCCGAACTTTCACCATTAAATCGATTGGCAGAGCTTTTCCAATACCCCGTAGGAGGTTGTTTTAAAAACACCAGTGCATACAATTAATGCTCTGCGCAGGGCACTCCTTAAATTTTGAATAAGTACTCTATTTCCGTCCAAATTATGCGCCCAAATGGACGCAGCATAAGAGGACATATTTTCGAAGAACCTCGGTATACCTTGTACTAATGACGGTCCGACACCGTGTAATCCTTTCGAGCAATCCTCCTAAGCTTGTGCATCACACAGACGGCGTCCGCCGCTACTTGCCTAATTTGGTAACTAAACAGTAACTTTTCATCAAACAAAACACCTTGGTACTTATGAAATTTAGCTCGGCTGATCACACAGCCTTTTCACTTAATGTGGGGGTTACGACTGTAAACCCGTTTGGGGGCGACGCTGGTATTTTCTCCTAGCGGACCTAACTCTTTCGCGCAGCACGCTAAGGTCAGACGACCACCACTTTTTCCCAGGTTTCCGCCTGCGTTAAAAGACGGCTCCCCGGAAGCAACGTAATGACTGTAATGTCATTACATGACATTGCAATGTCTGTAATGACGGCTACAGGCACTCTCTGATCAGCGGACTGGCCACTACCTAAAAAGGTCCGTCTATTGGCGATAGGACTCTATCGCAACCAGTCTTGATGACCCGGCCGAATTGTTCAGCCATCAATTCCATCTCCTTCCTGTGCTCCATGCGCCATTCCAACCCCTGTAAGGCAGCTGCACACTCCCGTCGCAACCTGTCTTGAACCAGGCCTGTTAGGTTACAGCGTCCCGAATCTGGAGCTCTTGGACCGCCACCGTAAGCGATAATACTTTAGTAATTACTTTACCGTAATAGTAAAGAGGCGTAGTTTAGAGTCTAAGAACTACTTATTTATGAAAATTTATAACTGATTTACCCACACACACACACACATATATATATATATATATATATATATATATATATATATATATATATATATGAATATTAGCAGAATAAATAAATGAATAAATATCAAAACTAATAATTCCTAAGAAGGGAGATGCAACGGATTGCACTAATTTCAGAGCAATCTCTTTGTTATCCCACACTTCAAAGATAATGCTAAACATTGTTAAAAGCCGAGTAAATGGAAAAATTTAGGCAAATTTGGGAGAAGACCAGTTCAGTTTCAGATCTGGGAAGGGAACTAGAGAGGCGATACTAACTCTGAGAGTGTTATTGGAGAGAAAAATTGGTGTTCTCTAAAAACAAAAGTCCTTCCTTTTTGACTTTTGTAGACATAGAAAAAGCCTTTGACAAGCTGGATTCGGAATTGCTATTTCAAACAATGAGGGAAATAAAGCTCGACTGGAGGGATAGAAGAATAATTCTGAATCTGTATAAAATGCCGAAAACGGAGATATAAATCAACGGCTTAAAGAAAGAGGATAAAATAAGAAGAGGAGTGAGGCAAGGTTGCCCACTATCACCGTTTCTGTTTAATTTGTTTATTGAAAAAGATATTGTAAAAATGAAAGAAAAAACAAACGGAATCAGAATTGATGGAAAATCCATACATTGTAACCGCTTTCCAGATGATATTGTGGTACTGGCGAAATCAGCAAGAGGAATGGAGATTATGTACTAACAAAACTTAAACTGAAAATTAATAAGGAAAAGAAAAAGATTATGATTGTAGGAAAAACAAAGGAAGGTACAAAGGTTGATATTAAATTAGACGGTACTGTTGTAGAGAAGGTTCACAGTTTTTGTTATTTGGGAAGCACTGTCACTAGCGATAAAAAATGTGCCACAGAAATAAAAAGAAGAATAGCGCTGGTAAAACGAGCTTTCCAGGATAAAAAGAATATACTGACTGGTAATCGTATGAGTATGCAAATAAAATAAGGAAACAATTCGCTAAAACTTATGTGTTCTAAGTTATGAGTGTGAAACATGGACGCTTGGGAAAGCAGAAAGAAGAAGACTGAAAGCAATGGAAATGTGGATTTGGAGGAGAATAACAAGAACAAGCTGGGAGGATAGGAAAATAAATAATCAAGTGTTAGTAGAAGTGAGTGAGAGGAGGTCCTTGCTAAATGTTACACGAAGAAGAGCGAATTTGATAGGACATGTAATACGACATGACCAGTTCTTGATGAATATATTTGAAGGCAAGGTTTTGGGTAAAAAAGCTAGTGGTAGACCGAGAGCAACCATCATCAATAATGTTAAAGAAGAGACGGGCCTTTGTTCATATAATGACTTGAAGAGAGAAACGGTGATCAGAGTTACGTGGCTAAATCGACAAGGCCTTTAGTGAATGATGATGATGATGATGATAACATAAAAAATTCCAAATGAGATAGCCACCTGTGGTTTTTCATTTTACTAAATCGTCCTTGCAGTTCCGTTTCCTAAGAAAATATTGTACTATCATAATTATTCACTTTTTATATTTTCATTATTTTTATGTACAAAAATCCTTAAAAAATTAGACGTAACCAAAAAAAATTTAAATAAAATGTATTTAAAAAAGTTAGTAATGAATAACAACTAGTTAATAAAATCACCCTAAAAAAGCTAAAATGTTAATACTTTTTCAAGTTTTTTTTTTTAAATTTCAAATATTTCAGTCTTATGCCAAATTTAAGTGACTATGAACAGTTTACTTTTGATATGGAATTGATGAGCAGAAAAAATATTTTTATTTTTTATTTTATTTTTTTTTTACCTTTTAGGGTGACTTTTATTTTTTTAAACCTTGGTGTATTTAAATATTTTAATCTAATTTTTATTTAAAATATCGATCGGTTGCAACCCATACAAAAAGAAAAAAATTTCGTACCTAAGACACTGATAGGCGAGAATTCTGCTTCTTATGTAGTAATAAGGGTGAGAGGAATGCAAAAAAAAAATAACGTAAAGGAAGTTTACAAAGCGTGAACTAATTTCGTTTTGAATAGGAGAAAATGCATTATTTTTTTATTTAATAATTAACCATAATTTATCTCCATTTTACTACCAACTTTTTTTAACATTCGAGTGAACATTTTTTTAAACTTTTGTTATCAGCAAAATAACAGGGTATGTCATTGCGACCCAATAATCCCAGCACTAAGCAATGACAGAATAAAATCTTCCAATCGTCAATTATAAAAATAATTTTTTCATTTAAAAATCCTTCCACGAAAGTTACTTGGATTCATGTAATTTGCGCATATAGTCGTAACAGGCTATCAATAAACATTATACGGTATAATATTGTAATTAACAGATGCACCCGTAACTGAACATCTGTTGGTTTAATACAATAATAAGTGCGTCAGCTTCCCACCCAATTATCTGACAGTAAATTTGTCTCTGTCTTCACTATGTAATTCATAGTATCTAATTCAAGCAAACAAACATCTAATTTTTACGAAACTTACTTAAAGTGATTTCTGTGACATTGATTTAAATTTTGATGACAACTACATATATAAAACAACGTTCGGTGAATGATTCCTAATCAACGCCAACAAAAACTACTGAAGATAAATTGATGAAAATTTGTATACGCGTTCTTCTTACGGTGCAAGTGTACAATAAGAATGATTTTTTTTTTTTAATTTCGAGTTTAAAGGGGTAAAATTGAGTAGCGATGAAAATTACTATTTTTTTAATTTACGGATAAAAAAGAAGATATCAACGTCATTTTTGGTGGGTGTAATCTTAATGTAAATACCTAAAAATCAAATCCTAAGATTTTTCTAAATTCTGCCTTGAAAGGGGTTAAGAAAGGTAAAAGGCTTTTGAACAATGATTGAACATTTTTCCCATTTTCGTCTATACAAAACGAGATATTTAGGAGGTTTGAACTTACAAATATTCTTCAAATAAATATTTAAAAACCATTTTCGGGTAAGTTTGAATTTTGATTTTTAAGGGGTGCGATGGTGTACGGCGCGGCGCGGCGCGGCGCGGCGCGGCGCGGCGCGGCGCGGCGCGGCGCGGCGCGGCGCGGCGTCTCAACCTACAGAGCCAATGCCACTGTTATAGTGGGCGACGTATTGTTGTGCACATAGGCTGACGACTGTCTATACCCCGCTATTAGCAATCCTGAAAACATCTTGCATTTCTATGTATGCATACTGAGTTATACGAGATGTTTTCGTAAAGGAATGACTATCTAATTGTTCCACCGTCCTATATTCCTATATATCACGCACGCAAGTGCACAGCTGTACGCCGCCCGCTTACTGTATATGCGACGCGACTGGCTGCACCCGCCTACGGTTGCTTTACTAAAAAACGTTTTAAAACAATTGATCGCGACGGGTCAAAGTAACCTTATAATGCTGGCGAAGCCACGATGTGGATGATAATATATATATATATATATATATATATATATATATATATATAATTGCTAATTAATTGTTTACTAAGTATGTGTACTCTTAGCTATTAATTAAAATGTTGGCCAAAGACATTTCTAACATCTTTTCTGATTAAATAATTAGAAAACATAGAAGGAAAAAATAATTAAGTACTTTCTATAGCTCTTATAATAAAAAAAAAACTACTTAAAAATTTTTCTAAATTAATTATAACGGTCGCTAATTATTACTATAACATAAATAGCTGCATTAGCTAGTAAAATTTATGTTCCGCTAAAGTAAATTCTTGCTTTATCTTTGTCTTAAGTATTTAGGTTTCTAGCAAAATCTACCGCTAAAGATAAAAACCCGTAAATGATGTGATAAACTACTAAACAAGTTTATAAATTTTACTTGACAGTTGTATTATGTTAAAAAACATTTTAGAAATTCTTTCAAACATAAAAGAAAATCGGACAGTTTTCGCTATAGTAATTTAGCTAACCGAGTTTGGTGGTAGATAATATTACAGAGTGCGCATATATGCGTTTGTACTACACTAGTATTTAAATAAAATAAAGAAGCAGAGTTTAGATGTTTGTCCTAAGAAAGACTCCATTCATTCCCATAGAACACAGACACACTCTACAACTGAAATACATTTTATGTGTGTGTGTTTATACGAGTTAGTCCTTAACTGTGGGGTTACCAATTAAGTGTTACCGTAAATTTTAAACCTTATTGTTGTGCAGTACAAATGAATCCTACGCATACTTCCTTATATTTTTCCTTCCACGCATGATCACCTTAAATTCTGCAGTTAACTGCACACCAGATAACAGCAAATACCTACTGAAAATTTCTCAAGCTTTAGATACAATTAACCTAACCGACTGCCTTTGACATAATTATTCCAATAATTCTGTTGGATTCATTTCACTTTACACTGTAAATGCCAACGATAATTGTTTACTGTATAGGTTACTCACCTTTTTTCAAAATTATTAAAAAAATTAAGTTGTAAAATAATAATAATTATAATATAAAAAACAACAACATATTAATAATAGTAATAATAATAATAATAACATTAGTATTATAGACGAATTTCCGAAAATAAGGAATTGCTTTAAATTTTTCATTAAAAAATAAAATCAAGAAAAAAAATAAATATTTGTAATATAGATATAGATTATTTTAAAACACTCATCACACCAGCATAAATGAGGATTCTACTAAAATTATATTAGATATACAAAGAATTTTATTACAGGCTAATATTTAAATTTGTTTTCTAAATGCAGGGACAATGTGATTGTTTCTGACAGCTTTTGGGATGTCGTCTTTACAATGTAGTGTGATCTCTTCTCTGAAAGAAGAAAGGAGTTTATGATAGAAATTATATAAATAAATGGGGAAAAACTTAAAATAATATCAGCAACATTGATAGTTAATAGCTTTTATCTGACGAAGAAATTGGGCGTAATGAAGAAACATGTCTATTATAGAAACATCAAATTTGATTTGAAAAATCATTTACTATTTTTATCCGATGTTTTATCCTCCCCCCACCAATAAAAAATATCTAATAACAATCGTTCCAGCGATGTAGAGGTATAACTTTACAGAAAAAAATACAGTTACAAAAAATATACCTCGCTGAATTATAATTTAAGAAAAAGAAAGAGAAAATTAAAATGAAAGAAAAAGAGAAGAGAAACTGAATAAGGCAGTCTTTGCCTCTTTCAGTTTTTCTTCTGTAAATTTGGACAAACGTAGCTATAATCTAAAGGCAATGCTCTATAGCTGTTGTTCAGAAATAAGGGATTACAAAGATTCTTTTTCACTACCAGTTAGCATTCACTTTTAATTATATTAAAACATTATTTTTAATTTATTTCTGTTTGTTTCACCGATATTTTACATATACCGATAGTACACAAATTAGTATTCTTAATATTAGGATATTAAAATGATCTTAATGTGAATATCTAAAAACCAATTTCTTGAATTTTTTGCATTTCTACTCTTAATTGTGAAAAGAAAGTTTAAAAAATGTCGAACCATGATTACAAATTTTTCCCACTTCTGACTATAATAAACGTGATATTCACTTGATTTGGGTTGGTAATACTGTTCAAATAAACATATAAAAACCATTTTCGGGCTTTTTGAATTTTAATATTTTAAGCGGTAACAAAACATAAATTGGTTTTTACATATTTGCCGTTTTATGCTACCGCTACTTAATCAGTCTTCATGACGACTGGTAATATTGTGACGATAATTTATATTTGTAATTCTGATTACGTATTCGCGATCGAAGTCGTGACGAATCTGAAAAGCTTTTCAGACCAAACGTTTTGCTTTGAAGAAATTACAATATAATAGTTTTTATAAATTGAACAGCAATAATTAAAAAAATAATACATAAAACTGTTTTCCGGTTAAAATTTATATCAAATTTTGTTTCTTTCAGCTAATTTAATAAATATTATGATAAAAAAAATTGACATTTAATGGATGATTAAAAATAAATTAGCTGAGATATGCCAAAATACTAAAGAGGTTTTTAGAAATAAAGTTTTCCAATTAAATTTGAATTTTCTTTTTTGAAAGATTGATATGGAGCGATAATTACTTGTTACTAAAACTCTACCGTCTTTTTGTTATGTAACATAAATCAGATTTTATTTTTTTGCGAAATACGCTAGTTTTATTTTGCTAACAAACTAATAAAAACCACCTACATTTGATACTATTTTCTTTGTTTATGTGATCGTCAGCGTTTTTAAACACTCAAATAATTTTTTGTTTAACTTCAATATTTATATTTATGAAAACTTTGGAAAACTAGGTCTGCTTAGATTCGATCAAATTATGATATATCCGTAATTTTACAATTAACAATTACTAGAGAATGTTGTAAAAGAAAATTAGGCTATTTCTATGTTTTAGCTAACGATTAAAATTCAGAACTGCAGAAACTCCGCAATGAATAATGATTTAATATTAGTGTACGTCCAGTTTATAAGTAATTTCTTTAATAATTGAGAGATTAAATAAAAAGATAGATTCTTTTTCAAATGTTACTTGGATATTAGACACACAAACCAACTACTGGTCTGTTGTTTCAGTTGTACATATTTCTTTTCGATTCTAGAAAATAATATTTATATTTTTTTATGTCACGTAGAATAATCTCGCTAATGGTTTATCGTCCTCAGAAATATAAAAATCTTCATCTATGCGGTACATACTTAACACCTCTTCACTGCTTTCAACATTCTTTAGCATTTAGTTTGTTTTAACGGTGCAGTGCTTCGTCGTTTTGTTGCTGCGTATATATTTTACGATCTTCTTATATCTATGTTTACTGTTTTATTGTTCATACTTTTCCACTGCCTAGTGTTCCTCTTAAAGCTGCAACATACAGATAGTAGTTTTTCCTTGTTTTTCTCATTTAGCACTGTCGCTTTATTGCACTGTCCTAACTCCTATAAAATACCTAACCCATCAAGAATGCTCAGGAAAATCTCTTAGGTTAATTAAACTTATAAATTAACCCGTTTCTTTCAAAAAACTAAATAACTTAGTAAAATTATCCGCAGCTGTTCTAAATTTAGGGAAGTGTTTTGGCAGATTTTATAAAAGATAATATATTCTATCTTTTCCTTTCTACAGAAACTTTATTTATTGATGTAATTCAGTTAAAACTACTTTGTTCAGCTCTAATACAAGACAGAGGTTGGGGTAATAACATGCGCATAGGCACGCTTTGCACAAAACATATTGTACCACACTTCATTAATTTGGAGATTATTGTAGTGTTTAATAACAAAAAACTGCGCATAGTGTATTCCTAGCAGTCGGTGCTCCCTAAATATACTGCTTTATAACAAAAACCTGTACCTCCAAATTAACCGTACTGTGCGCTCAATTTTTCTTTCTTTAACAACCACCTAGAAATTAAGTAAAATTTATGAGTAAATTTTTCTTTTATTTTATGTCAAACTTTCCAGTAATGTAGGAATTTTTAATTGAAGACTCTACACATACATAAATATATATGCGCGCGAGCCCACACACACACACACACACACACACACACACACACACACACACACACACACACACACACACACACACACACACACACACACACACACACACACACACACACACACACACACACACACACACACACACACACACACACACATCGAGTGTTTGTGATAGTAACTAAGTATAATTTTTTTTTTTGTTTCAAACTTTTATTTATAATCGGCAGCATATTTTTGTTTGAACCTTAGGTAGATTATATAATAATTTCACATTAGAAAGGAATCCTCAGTGAGATTCCTATTTTTTTACTTAGGTCCACAACTCGTAGCCGCTTAAGTCTTCTAACATCCTCACTGCTATTCAGAAGTTTTACGATTAAGTGGTTAACGTGCTAATTTTTATAGTTTATTTAACTTTCTATAAAAATGATTTCAATTGCTATTCTCGAGTTACCTACGGTTTAGAAGTTATGATTACTGAGGCCATACACTGGGTGGTTGATGAGACAGCTGATTTTCGGGTGTCTTCAGTTAGTCCGGCTTTTGGGGCGACACAGAACGCCACTATTGTGACTACATAATTCCTCGTTGTTGCGAGGAAGCTGATTGGACACCGGGTTAGGATCGGCTAGGTGAATTGTCGGGCTTCCGTGAGGGATCCTGATAATGGTATTTTCGCTGTTGGGACTGGGGCCACATGTCCTCGATTTGTCGCGATACTGATTACTCGGCGTTGTGATACAATTGCGGACAGCCTGGTCATCAGCGAGCCAATTGTGAGTACCAGTGGGTATGTGTTATTTGTGAGAAAGCAGATCACGGGACAGATGAGTGTGCTTCTCGCGGATGAGTTGCTGTCCTGGTGTCTACAGGCTTTGTGAAGAGTGGTTGCTGTTCAGTGTCTGGCTTTCTGGTTTCTCCTGTATGCGGTTTATTTCAGTACCGTGAAGAGTGAGGTAGCGAAGGGGAGCTGGATAGCCCCTTGTGGAGTCGGCGTCTGTCCACGCTTGTGTGGGTGGCCGTCAGCGATAAAGCATGGGGGCTCTGGTCCCTCGGAACTGGTAAGACCGAGTCCCAGTAGGTGCGGCTTGTGGGTCACGCTTGTTAGAGGTAGGAACTTGAAGGACCGAGTCCCGACGGAGATGACCTTTGGGTTGCCTCCGTTTGAGGCAGGTAATGCAAAACCGAGTCCCGGCTCCCGGGATGGGTCGCTGGGCACTACTTTGTCAGGCCTGGTGATTTCACACTGGGAGTTAGAGGCAAGTAAGGAAATCAAGATCCTACTGACGGGCCTGCCTGTCATACCGGACTTAACAGCTGGTAGACGGGTGGACTCGTTAGAGTAAAGAACACTCCCCCCGGACCGTGCTTATGCTTCACGTGGATCCAGCCTGTGGGAGAAGGTGAAAAAAATAAATATCAACAGAACTAAAATTAATTGAGCAATTGCAGTATATTTACTGAGTACGAGTAAGTGTGTGGTTACAGCTAACAATATTAGTTTAAGATTTAAGTAAACAGCTGATAGTTCAGTGAAAAAACAATGTAGGTTACACGTACTGGTGGAGAGGGTTGTACTGCTGCCTTGATAACTAACAAACGTGACATGGATTCGTTGGCCGCTGACGAACGTCGTCCCTCTTGCTTTCAGTTAATGATTCAAGCCTACTGCTACCAATAGCCAACAAGGATCAACAGGCACAATGTAACCTTCAATTTGGATGCCAGTCGAATAGTGTCTGATTTTGTTTTACGGTTTTTTCTTTCTTTTTTTCTACATTGTGGTTGACTGGTTTAGCCTGTTTTCAAGCATATTTTAAATTAAAACACTAAGTATATTTTCGTTAATTTGAAGCATATTATGTATATTCATTTATTTATATTATCTTAAATATGCATAAAAACGTTTTGCATATGAATAGCGTACTTACACTAAAACCAGTTACAAGGTAATGATCGTTTTATTACTGTAATCAATTATACAAAAACAAATTGATTACAGATCAACTTTAAAATTTACTAACTTCAGAATAATCTTTACCCTAAAGACTTTTTACGTGGATGTTTTCTATCTGTATAAAAACTGTTAAATTATGTTTCTTAGTTGTATATAAGCACTGCATTTTCTCTATAAAAAAGTATGGACTTAAATAAGTTACAATATTATGTAACCAACTATATACTAAAACAAAATTGTCAACAAAAATAGACAAAGTTTCTTATTAGATTTTATTGAAAAGATCGTGTATAATACATAACCTTTTCAAAGTGTATGGTATAAAAACTGGATTTATGCTCTCAACAAATTAAGCTGAATTTTAGAGTATTAGTTATGTTATCATCTTGGTTTACTTGCTGTTCGGTCCTAAGACTTATCGGCCAAATTCAGAAATTTTTTATTTGAATATGTTGAATGTCTACATAATGCGTTGGCTAATTTCGTTGGCTAAAAAACATAATGCTTATTTAATCTGTTTAACCAGGAAATTGGTTCCCTAGATGTTGTGTTTCTACTTTATACTTAATTTCCAAGTAAGATTGATTATTTATCCTTTAAACTCTATTGGAGTTTGTGAAGTCTCTGAACCCTGTCCATCATACAATTTTTTATTATTTAAAAGGCCATTTTGATATTAATTGTATTTTTTAAACATATTTGATATTTTAAAGATATATTTTCATCTATCATCTTTTTCCTACTTGAAGCATTTTTGTTAGATATAATTAACTGAATGCATTATTGAGACACAGCTCGTGACAGTTTACTCGGCTCCGTATGACTCACGCAGCTAACGGTGGAGCACTCGGCTCCATCCACACTATAAAAAGCTGGCCTGCCCTAGAATAATCCAGTCTTTGCTAATCCTTCGAATACTCATTTGTGTTTGTTACAATGTATGATTAATTTAAAAATTATATATATATATATATTAATTACAAAATCAAGATTACAATAAATATAATTTATATGATAATTGAAATAAGGATTTTTGTTTATGTAAATGAACCCAGTAAATAATTAAATATATTCAAAATAATTAAATGTAACGAGTACTTCACAAAGGCGGAAATTATTTCAACAAGCATAATCAGCTAATATAAATACGTTTGACATGATACTGAGAACCAAGGGAAACTAGATCGTTTATTTAAACAATTATCATATATAGACTTTTTGGATTGCATCGGTCATGTATAATGTAAAATATTTTTATGATTAATTCACTTTTAAAGTTCAAAGCTTGGGCTTGAAAATATGGAAATGAACTTGTTTAGCACATGAAAATTTGTTTAACAGGGTAAAACAAGCATAAATGAATACCTCACTGGATTTGAATCTGGGAACTTCGGGATAAAAACTGAAATGCTACTCTCCGGTTTAGTTCATATAGCATACCCGATTACAAGTATGTAGTAAGGTGCTCATGTATGTTGGTGCATGGAAGCCCAGAAAGGTTCAGTGTGTAGGGCCTGGAATTAGTTCAGAGATTGCCCATCCGCTCTTGCCAGCATATATCTTGGTTCCACCAGAGTACCCTGTTGGACCTAGATCTCCAGGGTTGGTAGCTCTGAAATGGGGGTATAACCAAGTGGCTAGCTTTTTTGCAGAGAAGATTAATTCATTGTGGAGTTTGAACAACCCCTCTTGGCAAATTGTTCACAAACACACTCTCGTTTAGAACCAGCTTTGTGACCTAAAGCGAGACGGAAGAAGAAATCAATAGTGATTTGAAGAGTATGCAGAGAACTGCTATCAAGAACTTTAGGCCCAAACCTAAATATCTGCTCATTACAAAGGAAGATAGAAATTTTTCAAAGGTAAGCCCTCTCCTTATCGCTAGTGAAATAACGAATTGCGCTGGAGTTCCAGCAAAGGAAATATGAACGGTCAACAGTATTTTTCGTTGAGACGATCAATGACAACCAGTCGCAAAAGATTCTTGGATTGAAGAAAATAGGTGAATTTGCTGCACCCTCATCACCCCAAACGAGCTTGAGGTCTACCGAGATATACTAAATTACTCTGAACAGGATTGTGGAGGAGTTATTACGGAAGGGAGTAATAGTGTTCAAAAAGCTGAACATGAAAAGAAATAGCGAAGTTCTATCTTCTGACTCTTATGTCCTTACCTTTAACGGACCGACCCTGCTAGAGAAAGTGCAAAAAGGTATACATTGCCTGGATCTGTAAGCTATGCTTTGTGCTTTAGATGTCAGCGATTTAGCTACACTGTGGTTTGATGCGAAAGACTGTAAATATGCGTGTTTCGTGAAGTAATTCACAAAGGAAAACCATTCAGGAATCCTCCCGTTTGTATTAGTTAGTCGTTACTTTCTGGGCATAGCTATATCACATGCATATACTATGAGACAAATCATGGCATTAATGATCTTCTCGGAGGATCCTATTGTTTCGAGTATCACTCTCTTTCCTTGATATATTATCTTTGTTAGTTTGGTTTTATCTAACTCAGTGCCATTACCTCTCGGTTGTGGCCAACTCCGTAACGTATGTGGTTCCATCAGGACATTGTAAAAGATACACTGATGGTCACTACATGTATATTCTACGACCACTTCCCAATGCACAGTCCTCTATAGTATACTCTCAGAGGCTATGGTAATATCATTAATGAACGATTAATAACCAGGTCTTCTAATATTCCAGTGTTTCCTTCATTCCTGACATTCAAATTCATAGCCTTCAACATCCCTAATAGTGTCTTCCAATGCATCTTGTTTCCTCAGAAACTCGTGAATTATCTCATTTAGTGTGACATAGCAATAGATATAAGGGATACCCCTGTTCCTCACACAGACGAAACCTTTTTCAGCTTTGTGTTTTTCAACCGGAATATTCTTGTTTTTTGTATTCACATAGTCGGCTCCCTAGTTTATCTGGGTACCAATTTGGAATACCTCGATCTGGTATGTTCCCCTGTTGCTGGCGTATGTTTGGTTAATTCCTGTTAAGGAATATGAGGTAACATATGGAATTAGCCATGCTTGGTGTGACCTTGCTCTCCATATTTCAAAGCATGAAAACCATAGTTCTAACTTAACTTTCCTGTGTACTCTGCAGTTCATCCAACTGTCCAGTAGGCGGAATTGTTCAGGTTTCTTCCCCTGTAGACTCTAGGAGCTGTTCTTCCTTTCCAATTTTTTGGTCAGGTCTTTTAAATGACGCGTTCTTTGATATCGAGACTGGAAGAATACGGGTGTGGCGACACATTGTTGTTGCACGATTCGCTGTTCTACATCTTCGTTTGTATTTTGATTGAAAGGGTTGTATCAGTAGAGTTCTCCATTGCTGAGGTGCAATCGGAGGCATGTTTTCACCTAATTGCTGACTTTTTCTGATATGCGATACCGCTTTCATCGTTTTAAAGTTCTCTTGAGTTGCTCTGAGGGTCTTGTCTGCTTGTTTTGCCCATTCCTCAAATTCTTCATTAGTTTGTAAGTTCACCATCTGTGACTGAGTCGCTCCGATAATATAGGTAGTCTCCAAACGCGGTAACTCCGTTTTTGGGCAAGTCACGACTGCAGTTACTCTCATTGCTACAGCCGCTTTTAGCTACTGGGCGGGATAGTTGCATCCATCCTAGTCATCCACCTTCACTCTTCATTGGTAACCCCAGTAAATCCTTAGGATGACACGTTGATGTCGGCAACCGTTAATAAGTGCAGAATTTTTTCTGCACTTATAACCCATCGCTCTCTAGTCCTCTTCTTCACCTGTTACACAGGACTTTGCTTAGATCATCTATTCTACTAGAAACCCCTCTTCCTTTCGATTGCTTCCTTACCCCGAAGTGTCTCCCTAGTATATTCCTCAAGAGTTCTCTAGTTGTCCTCCGAGTTAAGCATATACGCCGTCAGATCTTCCGGCTCTAGGCCACTGACGCCAGCACGTTCGCGGTGTTCTGCTGTTCTGGACAGCTGACCAGCCTATGCTCTACTGTGTCTCGGATATCACAGTACATGCATTCGGGTGACTACCGCCTGCCAATACCATACAAATATGACTCAAAATTGCTATTACCTGTCATTAACTGTTAACACGATAACTCATGTCACCATGTTTTCTCTGATTCCATACTACCAGGTCAAGTATTAATCTCTTCATCAAGGGGCTGCTTTTTCTCCCATCTTCCATCGTTCTTGCCAGACACGCAAGATGCTCCATCTAACCTCGGCTTTATTCCCACTTCCGAATCTGCTGATTCGTTCTTTCATCAAACGATCGATGGAATGGACTCCCGCGAGTACTTACGGCCTCATAAGATGTGGTCCTGTGTGCAGCATTTACACCTAACAGGGATTTTCGGTGTACGTTCTTTAAACATAGCAGATTTCTTTTAATGTTTACGGTAGATCCCCAAACCGGGGTTGCATGCCATGATGGCCTTACGTTTAAACGCCCTCGGGGCCGCGTTTGAGGTCATTAACCGACTCAACGCAGATAAGGTTATGTCCACCCTGCCACAGATCGCCAGCACATGTTCGCTGAACTTACAAGATTTATCTATGGTGACCCCTAAGTATGACTCCTTTTTCATTGAGTGAATTCGATGGTTCCATACTTTTAACTCAATTGGCTCAATCCTCCTCCTGCCTGTCAGGGTGATATATTAATAAGTCTACTCTGCGTGGATTCAACAGTACATCGCAGAAGACAGCGTCTTCACATTTGTTAACCAAGAAGACGTACAGCCGCAATTAGCCTGATGTACAGATGCCTACTAGGGTGCCGGCATTCTGGTCTGCATCTATATACACGGGATAGAAGCGCCAAGGATTCAAACGTGTTTGACTCTTACGTCCCCTAACGCCACTGGGAAATTCCTTCTCTACCATTAGGACTTTGATGGCTGTCATCCTTTAGCCCTAGGCACAGGCCCTCACTGGATGCTACCATCCGGTGCCAGATGGACCAGATTTTTCTACGAGGTTGATACTCCACCCCCTTCACATTTTCTCATCCTCATCCTCTTTAATGGGACCGGCGTGCAGCGGTGTTAATAATAATAATAATAGGAAAAATAAACTGAAGAGAAGAAAGGGTTTAAAGAGTTTTTTTTTAATAACCTACTAACTTTAAAAATTGTTAAGAATTGATTTCACGGTTTGGAAGGGCTGTAACTCAGCAAACAATAAATATGCTAAATATTTATTTAACTTTTATGGGAATATTTTAAGTTTTAAGAAGCAGTAGACGACAGGTGGAGCGATACCAATTGCGGTCGAAGTAATGCGCGTTGTAGCAGAAGCAGAAGCTTTTGCACGCCTTGTAATAGGCTATGTAATATTGTACGTCGTCGTCATTAATGGCCAACTTTTGCCACGTACAAAACTTTTGCTAACACAAAAAGAGAGAGATAAAGTTAAGAGCGGAGAGGGGTGAGCGTCATGTTTTAATAAAATATACGACCACCTCCGTCACTACCCTGTAGTCAAGTTAGTGTAGGCCTACACAACACAGCATAACATAACACGAAACACTAATCTCTCTCTCTCGCTCGATCTCTCTTTCTCCCTCTGTTTCACTCCCTTTTTCCTTCACTATGACCTCTTCTTCCAGAGGCGGTAGCGTTAGTAGTTTTGATGTTAATGGAGTCGTGCACACGAGGTTAACTGCGAGAACAACAACAGCCAGCGGTGGGCTGATGGTTGAGACCACTCTTTTTACATTAAATTACATCATATTACATTTCATGCAGTGTTGCCAACCGTAGTTATACTTATAAACAACCATCCAACTTATATTCGACTAACCGCATAACTACTTCACGAACAACTAAAACTTCCCAAATAATAATAAACTGATAACACTTGTTACGTTAATAACGTCTCTGAACGTGTTTACACATATTATCCAAACACATTACGTGCGCGTGTGTGTATATTTTAAAATAACTGGAATGTTACGAAATATTCACAACCCCTTTGATATTGAATAGTTCTCTGGTTATGGCTACTCAAGTTAAAGTTATGCCAACGGTAGAACTAGCCAACGGATTCTTGTTTTAAATAGTTGCTGTAACTTGATTACAAAATAACAAACGTACAACATTCTCGTTATTACTGAAGTTGCTTCTTTCAATAGAATTATTGAAAGTATAGAATACATACTGAACGTACACCAGTATATAAAATAATAGACAAAGTGAAATACATGTAACTCGCTACGATTATTTTAACAGCCCGTTAGTGGATCCTTGACATTAGGAAATTTTTTTTTTCTTTAAAAGGCAAATAAATTACTTTTTTAGATTATTTATTAATATTCTTTGTTACTTAAATGTGCAACTCTACCAGTGATATATTTCTAAAAAGTTTAATTAATTGATTTTATTTTGCCTTTATATTTTGAAAAATATTTTTAAAGCCTACATGAATTTTTATGTTTAATAAACAAATAGATATTTTATTCTGATCGGTACATAAAAATACTTACTGTTCTTTATAAAATAAAAAAGATCGTCAGGAAAAATGGGGAGTACTCAGATAATACCTGTCACAGAACATTACAAAAAACTTGATGTCGACATCACAAGACTTCCTTGTACGCCAGTTAAATTATATATACACATTTTTACTACCTTTTACGAAGTAAAGGAAATATTATGAGCGCGGAAAATTTCGGTTTACAGATTTCAACGGAAATATCCAATTTAGAAGATCCCTGAATCCATTTTGACTACTGTCGGCGTGTCGACTGTACGTACGTATGCATCTCTCATAACTCAAAAACGATTAGCCATAGGGTGTTGAAATTTATGATTTAGAACTGTTGTAACAACTATTTGTGCACCTCCCCTTTTGATTGCAATCGAATGAAGGAAAGATATCCAAAATCCAAAAAAATTCGATTTTGGACTTTTTCTTAACTGTAGCAATAAGCCCTCATTGAGAGATTTTCATCGATATATCGTGGTAGTTATTTTCATTGGTTACAGAGTTATCGCCAAATGAAATTTTAATTAATGAAATATTTGAATCTTAGAAGGAGAAGGCACATCGGTTCAATCAGACTTCATCTCCGTTTTTCGTTATTAACTTTTTTTAAATTTAAA
Source organism: Lycorma delicatula (assembly GCF_047948215.1). Taxonomy (NCBI): domain Eukaryota; kingdom Metazoa; phylum Arthropoda; class Insecta; order Hemiptera; family Fulgoridae; genus Lycorma; species Lycorma delicatula. Next base: position 108,699,314 of record NC_134457.1, read on the forward strand.
TATATTGTTTAATTAATAATTATTAACTTATAATTGTAAAAAAAATTACGATAAGTAATTCAATAAAAAAAAATCAGAAGTTGTTAAAAAATAGAATTTTATGTATTTTTCGTTTTAAAAAATGTGTATGTGTAATTCAGAAAAGTCATATGGTATCCACCAAAGATTTTTTCAAAATGAAAAGTACAAAAATTTTATTTCATTAATAACTTCTGATATTTTTTAAGTTTTTTTTTTAATTAAAAATTTTATTTCGCTATAACTCTGGAACCAATGAAAATAAGTACCACTTATGAAATATCGTTGAAAATCTCTACATAAGGGCCTATGAAATAGTCCAAAGCCAATTTTTTTGGATTTTGGGCTATTTTGGACACTTTTGGTTCAGTCGATTGCAATCAAAAGGGGAACTTGATGTTACAACAATTCTAAATCCAAAATTTCAACATCCTACGGCTAATCGTTTTTGAGTTAGACGAGATACATACAAACGTACGTACGTACAGATGTCACGCCGAAACTTGTCAAAACGGATTCCAGGGATGGTCAAAATAGATATTTCCGTTAAAATAACAAAACCGAAATATTTCGCGATCACAATACTTCCTTTACTTCGCACAAAGAAGTTAAAAGAAGAAAATATTTAAAAGAAAATAATTAATTTATGAAATGAAGACCTTAAATAAAGCAAAAATCTCTATTATTTTAAAAAAAATTATTGTTACACACTTGGTGAATTTTTAGATAATATAAATTTTAAAACAAACAATAATAATAAAACCTCTGATTTTTCTACATCCAGTTCAAGTGTACATAAATATGTGCTCAAACTGATTTTCAATAGTACGTTCAGTAAAATTGAATTATTTTCTAGTAATTCTTTTATGAATAAATTCTACATGTACAATTTTTCTTTGTGAACAGATACTACTGAAAATAGATTAGAATACCATTCCTCTTGGTAATCTACCTATTCTTTAATTTTTTATAAAGAACAATAAATGAATCAGAAATAACTTTATTTGAAATATTCTGTTTAATCATTGTATGGTATGTAGGTATTGGTGTCAATACCTAAACCATAGCACATCTTAATTCCTTTTTCTCCGTAATTTGACTGGATTGGTTTCATTCTTTTTATGGGATCACCGACTAATTTTTCTTGTACTTTTATATTTAAAAAATACGATATTAAAATCATTTCTTATAAGCGCTTACAAGTTAGTCTTACAAGCTCTCAACACTTTTCACTTTATCAATTCTGCATCGTTAAACATCAAAACCTTTTATATTTATTTGTCCGGATTTTTGACTTTCCAGCAAATTTAGTAACGCTAAAAATTGAATTTTTTTTTAACCTTTATGTGTAGAGAGTTTTATATTGATTTATTACGAATCGATTACCAAAATATGACTCGGTTATCAAAATAACTTATGGAACATAAAATTATATTGAGTTAATAATTTATATTTACTGATAGCTAATGCTTGAATTTGTTTAGATGGAGACAACGATACGCTGGCAATTAACAATGGAGGCCACAATAATGTAAACAGCAACAGTAGTAGCATCGTTTCATTAGATGAATACCATTGGTTTTCACCTTTACCGCCACCTAAGCCAACACTTTTCTTCCTTCCACCTAGACCACCTCATCACCACCAGGGCTCTAGGTGGGGTCCCTACTTTGAAGAAGGTGCTGGTCCGCATAATATTACAGCTAGAGTAGGACAGACTGTTCGTTTGGATTGTAAAATTGGACTTCTTCACGATAAAACTGTAAGTATTTTCAGCTACTGCGATTAAAAAGATTTATTTATATTTACTAGACTATTCTAAGAATTTATTTTCTGTAACTAAAGTTTTATTTTTTCTTAATTTTTTTTATTTTTTGGTATTGATAGCCCTACAGATTCGATTTTATTTTTTAATTCCATTGCTTTCTTCAAATTCGCCTCAAAACCAGCCGGAAATTGAATTGTGTTAAATTAAATTTAAATTGCGTGTAATGGCTTAGCTAGGAGTAATAGTAAACTAAATTTCTTTACTTAAAACTTTTTCTGGAGTTCCCTCTTAATAAAATTTGCTTCTTTTGGATTTTGTTTTAGGGTTCTATTTTTAATTAAAGAGACATTAAGCATAATTAACCAACACGTAAAGAATTTAACATTTACAGCAACTTTTATGCAGTAAAGAAAAAGAAATATTAATTTATGGTTTCACAACTTTTCGTTAATTTAATTTTATTTATTTTTTTTAATTAAATATTTTGTTATTCAAAATTCGTATTTCGAGAAAAAATTAAGAACATATAAGATTTCTCTTTAGAGTAGATTTGGCTAATCCGAGGGACGGATTCCAACAATGTTAATATAGAACTGACCTTATTTAGACTTTCAAGTTCCTAATGAAGCACTTTCAAACGTTCAAACATTTTGTTAAAGTTAATCAAGGTGGAATAAAGAAAAATTAATAAAACTTCTTAATTATAAGTTTATTTTAATCTGGGTTTCACTAATAATCTCAAGTAACAGAGGAGGTAATGATATTCTAATTTTGATTTATTTTAAAAGTTTGTTTTAGTGCCTATAGTACGTGATGTTGTTAGATACCTGTATTAACTTGTTGTCAGAGAGAGTTTACGTACATTTAAGTGAACTCGAACATAAAGTTCCATAGATGAGAATCATATGAACGTTAAGCCCTCCGGTCGTCTGTTGTCAATGTACTGTGTTTCTACAACTACTTTCAGCGAGGGAAAGTAAATAAAGTGTGCATGTGCTGGTGAGTATTGAGACGAGTGTTTTTTTTGTTTTTTGAAGTTAAAAGAATAAGGGGAAATACAGTAAGAGTAAGAGAAGAAACGGTTGAAACAATCTGCTTTCTCTCTGCTTTCAAGACTTGACGGGAGCACTAGTACGTTTCATTTGTTGCATTGTCTAAATTGCTTTTTATATGTGACTCTTTCTATCTTATTGCTGGGGTCCTTTCGACAACGAACCTTTCTGGTTTATTGCGTTGTATTGTGTACAAATAACATTGCCTTATTCTGCACCATGGTTATAAGATAATTAGTAATTATATAGTAAAAAATAACTTAGTTTAATTAAATACAGCCGAACATAATGCGTTATTTTACACACTGAAAATTGAATGAATAATCATGCGCTTTAAAATAAATCAGAAATATTATACTATACAGTATAATAAAGTTGATTAAAAAAGGCCTTATTTTCAAATGCTCTCTTCCAAGTTAACAAATATCAACTTTTTCAATCTTCGAAAAATTCTAAACGACTTAAGTTTAGTGCTTACTTAAGATCATTAGTTGTACGGCGATTTGATTTCATATTAAAGTAACTACAGTTTTTCTTGGTTATCACTCAATTCTATTAGAACATAGGGGAGCTGATGAATTATAATTCTCTTCACTAACCAAAGCAAGATTGAACCATTTTGATAAACTGCGTCAGATTACTCTAACAAATTTGGATTACAATAAATATATACTCGTATATATAAAAATTGGTCTCTGTTGAAGACATCAATGTAAAGTCAAATATTTGTTACAGTTACTTCAGTAACACAAGTGTCGTCCCGAAAGTAAAAGCAGTTTTTGTTTTATAAAAAATTCGCAGTACTTAGTATAACTTTAATACTCGTAAATCTTAATCTACCTTTTCAAAGAGCTATCTTTCTACAGAACCACGTCTTAAGCTTAATCATTTGTCAAATTGTGGCACTAGTTTTTGTATGCTTAAGTCTGCATTTCTTTCAAATCTTTGACTTCTTTTAAAGAAGTAGCCATTGACAGACGCTGTCTATGAACGTTGTCCCTTTCATAGCGGTTCCCGCCATTAAACTCCTTCAATGTTGTAGCAGGTGGAAATCGCTTGTAGCACGATCTGGACTGTATGGCGGATGATGAAGAACACCTCTCTGATAAGTACACAAGTTTTTTTTTTGCAGAATGTGGCCGTGCATTGACATGAAACAAACACATTCCACGAGTCAAAATACCACGCCGGCGGTTTTTATTAGTACGATGAAGTTTCATTAAAATTTCCGAATAAGAACCAGTATTCCGCGAGGCATAAACTCACACAGTAAGACTCCGTAGCGATTCCAAAAAATTGTGACCATCACTTTGCGTTTTGAAAGTGTTTGGTTGAATTGTTTTGGCTTTGAAGGCGATCGAGAATGATGCCATTGAAGTGACTGACGTTTATTATCTGGTGTGTAATGTGAAACCCACGTTTCATCACCAGTCACTATATGATCCAGCACTTCATCGCCATCTCTATGGTACCACTTCAGGAATGACAGAGCAGCAGACATACGTTTTTTTTGTGATTGTCTCTCAACATTCTTGAGTGAACAAATTTTGATTAACAGAGACCGTAACATAAAGAAAATTTATCATTAAGTAGTTCGTCTAGCATTAAATGTCGTTTCTCTTTAACATGTCTTTCAATCTCCTCTTTCAGCTGTTTAGTAATGAAAGTAAGGCATCCTAAGCATTGGTGGTCATGAAAAAATATTGCGTGCCGTAAATAAAAGACACCATTTCCTTACGTTTCTTTCATTCATTACCCTGTTACCACACACGGCAGTAATTTGATAATGAATTTCCACAGGACGAACACTTTGCGCATTCAAAACATGTATGTCGTTAAACGCGTACCGCACAGTCGGTTGGATTTGCAATTTTTTTATTCATTGTAAACACACGGAAAATCACTCCATGTAACAGTACAGCTACGGAATTTCGTACAGCGATAGCAGAATAACGGGCCTTGACCCATTGTTGTGAGTGAAGCCGCGCCCAAGCGATGCGCAAACGATTCTTACTGTCTGGACGACTATAGTATGTTCGATCTTTAAAACAATATCTAAGCTTACTGATTATTTTAATGTTAAATGCACAAGCACAACAAATTATAAAAAAAGGAGAAATCATACGAAAACTTCCGCATTCCTTTTCTACTATCGAATTTTTTTCAGAATTCGGAGAATTTTAACAAGATTTTCCTTTACCTTATTAACGGAAATTTTTGTCCTCTTATTAAAATGTCTTTTCTTATTTAGTTAAAAAAATTTTCTTTTTCCTACCTCTTATTATTTACTTGTCCCATTCAATATAACTATACTAAGGCGATTGCTCATCTCTACCGTATAATGCACTTAACCTTTTGAAAAATTATTCAAACTTCTTGTTAATTTAACAGAATTTAAAAACATCTTTAGAAACACTTTTCAACATATTTTTCCATTCAGATATACTCGTAGTTCTTTCTCTGAATAGAAAAGATAAAATTCTAGTCACACTTAAAATTTTAATGTCATAGAAAACAAAATAAAGTGATTTTTTACACCGTAATAACTATATGCGAGAGCATAGCATTATAAATAAGCATGTAGTCGTCAAAAAGTTAAAATGAACGTGACTGTTGACATACACAATTGTCTTCATCACTTAGTACTTAGTGTGAGTTAGAAATGATTTGTTTTAATGATCATATGCCAACACTTGAGATAAACAGTATTATTACTTTTTTTTACTGCAAATAGCGTATAGTCACGAAATATTACCTTTATCGTAATAAAATTTATTTGATCTTTAATTAAAGTTACATGAGGTTTATATATATGTATGACGTTTAAATAAGATTACTTAAAAAACCTTCAGTGTTTAGCATATAAGCTATATTTAAATGATATATAAAAAAACTTTAACGGATAAAAAAGCCATTCACTAATTGCTAGGTAATATGTAAGTAATAACCAACGAAAAATTTTATTTAAAACGTGTAAGACTATGTAGTATGGTATAGCCTTTATATCAGATTAAAAAGAAACTTCTCTTTCCGTCTCTCTCAGTTATAACCGATAAGGGAGTATAAAAATTGATGACAAAAACGATTTAGCCATTTTTTATTCAATCTTTTCCAACCTCCGCCCCAGTTAGCATGCATGTTACTTACACCGACCGACCGTAATAACGAGTAGCGAAACAAACGCCAGTAGAATATTTTTCTGCCAGACACCACCTGCAACACACTCTCGTTTAGAAAACGCACCTGATTTAAAATATAAAGCTTGCTAAAATTACGGAAAAAGGGTTTCTGTTTTAAAAATAATGCCTGCAGTTGCTTACTTGTCAAACGCAGATACGCAAGTATTATTCTAAATCACAATGGGAAAAAGGGATACTTTTACTACCAACGAGAATAATATAATATTCAGCATCCACAAAAATAATTCATCGTCAATTTATTTTTTTAAAAATAATAACAGTTTTTGTTAAGAGAATTTTTTTCTGCTCAGTTTTTAATACTAACTATAAAATTGAATTTATTTTTCTACAATTACCATCAACTGTATGAAAAAAAAACATTTCTATTTAACGACAAAATAAGTTTAATATTATGTTGAGTAAGGATAGTTACATATGTGCTGCCTTATAGCAATGTATCAGTATATTTCTCATGTATTACATAAACAGCTGAACATTAAATAAAGGACACACACTATCCAACTATTCATATCAAATAAGATACTTTGTTAATTATGTTCCAAAACTAATTAAATTTAAACTAATTATTTCCAATGATCTATTTATAGACCGAATCCTTTCAGAATTATCAGTCATTTCTTTTGCAATTGTAAACGATTTTATCATACAAATCGTTCTACTCTGCTACAGTTTTTGAGGTATTCTAAGGCGTGATATTTATCCTGTTGTATTATTTTTTAGAGCATTATACAGGTAAATATTCATATATTTTCGAATGGAGCTCATACTTTTTTAAAAATATTTATTATATTTCCACGTTATATTATTGTTTTTTAATAGGCATTTCTCAATTTCTATTAAATAGTCGGTGACGATCAGTTTTACATTGTTTGTAGTTTATAATTATTTTTTTATATCTGATTAAATAAATTTTCTATTTTTAACTTACAACTTTAATCATGTTATGCGAATTGAGCTCTTAGCTCTTATAGTTCAGTTTAACAATGTATGAATAAATCTGAATTTTTATTTCCCAAAACTTCAGACATATCTATTTTATCAGCTAAAAAACAATTATTGTATGGATTATTTAAATTTCTCTATCTTGTTTAAATCTTTAACATTTCAAGTCCTCCACTCTTTCGGTAGATAGATTTCTCCTCAATGTAGAAGCAACTGTAATACTACTGTGGAACTATTTTTTTGTTTAACCTCCTGAACCACCGTTAGGTATTGCTTCAGAGGATGAGATGAATTACTTGTAGCATACCTGACTGGGATGGCATTTTCATACGCGTGTAGAACTTAAAACACCAAAACATTTCAATGGCAACAAAAGTTCTTCACGAAAATGTGATGAGGTTAATTGCTAACTAGTTGTGACCAAGAGGAGCCTGTGTTTATTCTGGAAATACCTCTTATTCCATCAAAATATCCCTTTTTGAGTTTTTTGAACTCAAAAAGGGATATTTCGCACCTGAGGGGAAAACTGCTTATATAGTTTACAAAGACATACTCAAATAGATTTTTTATAGTGTTTTCCACTCGTTCGCGAACGTCAAGCATCTCGTCAACAAAGATTGCAGGGTACGGACATCATCAGCATAAAGCCAACCTAGGAACAACTTGACAAGACAAAAATTGTTGCCGAAGAAAATAGACTAAATTAACCAATATTGGAAAATTTGCAAATTACTAAAACTCCATACAGTACTTTTAGATTGTAATTGAATTTTAATCAAAAACTAATATTTCTTTTGAAAACTTGTTGTAGATAAAAATAAAAAATACAAGCAAGAGCGAAGCCACGGCCAACAGCTAGTATATGTACAGCTAATATATATATATTATATATATATATATATATATGCGTTTTTGTAAACGCAGAATTATATAGCCTGGGTAACTCGCACTTTTTTATTAGTTCATCAAGTATTAAATCTGGTATCATTTTTCAATTATTAATATAATTTTTATAAGTACTGGACACCGGTAACTTAGTACTTCAGAAATGTTTAATCTGATAACAATACGGTGAAGTTAAGAAACATTTATAAAGAATAATAAATAATAATTTATAAAAATAATATTTGTTTGACAGAAGCAATAAGATTTACCTTCATATGATAGATATCTGAGTAAATGTTCTGAGCAATGTTATATGTGAGAAATTGTTTCTGCGTCAGCTTCTAAACTCATCACTAATGTTACTCCCGGGCATTGTGTGTCTGTATTTGTGCGCGCTACCAAGCAATAACATTAGTGATGGGTTAGAACCTAAGCTCAGCTCAGTTCAACCGGCATATCAACTGTCCAATCAACGCTATTCATGCCCTTTCTATACAGTAACACAACCAATCGCGGGATCTAACTTGCTATCTCTGTTATACTTCCTTTCATCTTTAATTCTTTCTTAAATGTTTCTACTATCCTTATATTCTTATTATTATAAATATGTAAGGAATAACAAGTTTTAATGAAATTGCCAGTTACCATTCTCCTATAAATCCAAATATATATTAGCAAAAAAAATCCAACATTGTTTTTCTATAATTGTGTTGTACAAAATATGTCTTGTAACTTTCAGATTTCCCTGATTAAATGAAGCTGCATGGATACAAATGCTCGCGATTACTCACGTATCTAAAGCCTGTATTCTATTCATCATGTAATACACATTTTTATTATAGTTATTTCACAAGATTTCTTTCGCATTCTTCAAATATCATTGAAAAGATTATTGTATTCAGACATTTATTTCCGTTTATCATACAACCTTTATTCTCTAAGGATCAACTTCTGAACATTAATGTAGTTGCAGTTACTATTTTATAGTTGATTTTTTGAATATTTTCGTTGAAATTCTGCTTATTTTATTAAATTATATTATCTCTTATTTAATACTCGTATTACTTTGATTTGTATTTCTTTAATAAAACTTTTTATTCCTTGATATAGTGTTATCATAAAATTTAGAATAACTTGAAAAAATTAATTAATAATTTTTATTTTGTACATGGAAATTTTCGTAATAATGTGCTTGGATGCTTCCAGTTTATTTTCTAGGTTATATGCCATTTATATTAAAAAAAATCTCTTCTCTAAAATGTTTGAGAAAGATCTTTTAAAGAATATCTAAAAAAATGTAATTTTTTAAAATTGCAGTAATATGGTTATTGAAGATATAATCTATTAGGGGTTCGATCCTCTTAAGTTTATTTTTGCAATTTATAAAGTATTAACTTAGAAAACATACATGCAGAATTTTCTGTGATTTTGAATTAATGATACGAGACTTGATTTTTAATAAAATTCTCCTTTCTTTGCCAAATTGCTTTGAATTTTTACCTTTCTTTAACCATCCCTTGTAATTTTGCTAATAATATTCTGTAACATCCGATATATTATGATTCCTTATCTTAATAAGTATTTCGTTTTTAGTTTCCATTTTTATTTATTTCTTTAATTTGTTTTACTATTATTTATCTTTAAATTCAATTCCATTCCTAGCCTGAAGCATTGTCATTCAGATTTTCTTTTAACGCAATTTTTTCTCTCTGCCAAAACAACGTCATCAGCGAATCTCAACAAAAGTTTTATGCTTTCTCAATTGATTTTTTTTCCATTCTTAAATTAGTTTTTTTTTTTTATTTTCTATACTGCTTTATTGCTTTTCCCATAAACAAGTTGAAGAGTAACGAGAACAAACTACATTCTTTTTTTTAATCTTTCTAAATCTGGGCTCGACTTTATTCATTTACTGTTCTCATCATTCTGATTCTTATTGAGATTTCATATGAAACTTGTTTCGCTATATTTATTTATTTATTTATTTATTTTTTAGTTCAACTTTAATAAAAATATTAAACGTATTTATAAAACGTTTTTCGTTATAAAATACCGTTTTTAGATCTATAAATTCCATTTAAATATTTTAATTTCTATTTTAAATATTTATTCTTCTAAATTTTTAGTCAGGTTGCCAGAAAGGCCTCGTTTTTACCAACATTTTTTTTTTAAAAACAGAAACTGGTCATTATCAGAAACTCCAACTTCTACCTCGAACTCTACCGTTAATTTATTCTTGGGTGTTTTCAAAGTTTAATAATTTGAAACTTTTCATAATTATTTACTTCAGATGTCATCTGTGCTTACTTTATAATTATGTTTAATTATTTAAGAGCTCTATAAAATTCTGTTCTCAATTAACATCTTCACTGATTTATTTTATTTGTTTTTCCTCTATAGATTTCATTCTGGTAATTTTTCAATTATTTATATTTCTCCCACCTGTTCTTTGTGTTTCTCTCTCTTTCTAGTAGTGGTTTTCCATCTCTATCTCTGATAATAACACTTTTTCCATTTAATAATAATAATTTATTTTCCAAACTAATAATACACTTTTTAAGACAAACAATACAATATCATTTACAATGTACAACGGAGTTACAAACTAGACATAGCTTATGAATTATATAAATACTGCTGTTGACCTACAACAGTTTATACCCGTAGCTTCTAATTGAACTACAATACACCCACAAGAGTAACTATAGTTTTCTAATTTAAAACTGCGATACAATAATTTATGATAAAATACTAATTTTTGTGATTTAATAGTAGTTTTTTTTTCTCTGATTTAAACACCCCTAAGGCAACCAGTCCGGCAATAAAGCATCATTCGGTCACCTCAGGGTGATATGGCAGCAGCCTACCCTCCCTGTCTAGCCCACTGTAAAGGCATCCCACTGAGGTCTCCTAGAGTCATCAGGATGCCGACTACCACTTCTGGATAGCCAGCCCATCCCTCAGTTGGAGAGCTCCCCTTCCCATCACTAACCTACGAAGCACCAGGTGTGCGTTTCGCACATCTATAGTGCTCCCTACTATCCACTAGTCCACAATAGATACATTTTGGGAATTCCCATCTCCGAAACCTTTAGAGGTAGGATCTGAATCCTCCGTGACCATAGAGGAGCTGGCAGGCGTAGTAATCAACATCCCCATGCTTCCTCCCCAACCACTCCTTCAGCCTTGGAATCATCCGACGGGTCCAGGCTACCATATTCGCGGTATCCTACCTTTTCTGCCACTCCTGAAGTAGGAGGGCCGCAGAATCAGGCTGCTGCATTCTCTCATAGACTCGCTTCAACTGTAGAGCCCTCAGTCGAACTGGCGGAACACCCGCCAGGACTCCCGCTGCCTTCCCTGACACCGTTCTGTATACCGCGATGATTTTTATCGCGGCCCTTCTCTGAAGCGAGGCCAGCCTTCTTTCATTCCTTTTGACTTCTATGCCTTCACACCACACCGGTACCGCGTAGAATATCACGGAGGTCGCCATCGCCATTAACAACCTTCGTTTCGCCATTCTCGGTCTCTTTTTGGTACTCATCAGTTTGCTCAAGGTTGATATGGCCTTCTCCGCCTTTGCAGAGACCTCAGCTATATGTTTGCCTTACCGGCCAGACCTATCTCACCACAGCTCGAAGTGTCATTTGCGGTGATTCCGTTATCCTGAATCCGCCTACCATGATTTCAATTTCACAAGTTCGGCGCTTGATCTAGGAAGTACAAAATTATCCTTGCTTCTCATATCTCAGTTAATGTTATTTTTTTCCTGTTTACCCTCCGGGAATCACCATCAGGTATTATTTCATAGGATGAATGAGTATGATACGTGTAAGTGTAAGTGATATGTGGTCTTGTACAGCCTCAGGTCAACCATTTCTGAGATGTGTGGTTAATTGAAACCCAACCACCAAAAAACACCGGTATCCATGATCTAATGTTCAAATCCGTATAAAAGTAACTGACTTTACTATTATTTGAACGTTGGAACTCTTGATTTCAAAATTAGCGATTTGAGAAGACGTGTTCACAACTAGACCAACCCGGAAGGTATATCTCGGTTAATTAGTCTATATTTAAGAACATTATCTCTATTCCTAAGAAAAAGGTTTAAGTACCTTAAACAATTATTTCACATTTTGTAACTAAACTTAAGTTATTGGTGAAATATATAAAAAAATAACATTTTATTAATTTAAACCGTCTTTTTTTTTAATTTAAATTTAATAAAATATTTTAATGATATAGAATTTTAACGTGTGAATTTTATTTTTAGTTGATGGCCATTAATAAAAAAGTAATCTAACTGTTAAAATGGAAAAAAGTATGTCAATACAATTTTATCGTTTTTAAATTATGAAAATGATGAAGCCAATACAATTTTATTAGAAATAGTTTCGATCGTATCGTTGTAAGATGTCATAACAGAACTCAGTCAATCAACAGTCAACGTGAAATAGACATATCTCCAGTTTGGCTTATTTTATTCCTTCAAATGCTGTAAGAATCAAATATCACTAAGAAATTCTTAGTGTAAGAATAAATTTATTCTTTACTGTAAGAATAAATATCAAATAATTTCAAAAAAGAAATTTTATTTCAAATTTCTTTTTTTAAATTATTCTTGTCATACATTAGATCTAAATAAATTTTATATTTCATGATACCGATGTCAAAGGCAATTGGCTAAAAGCACTAACGTTCATAAATCTAATTATCTTTTAAAATGAGATCAATGTGAAAATCACCAGTTGGAAACAAAGAGAAAGATTTATTTTAATGAAGTAACATTAGAGCAATCTGAAAGAGAAGTAGTATGGATTAAAATCAACATAAACTTACGATAAATGAAGGAAGTGATGGAAACTCGTGTTTTCTGATAGATTTTATCGGTACTTTATTTTTATAATAATGTTATATTAATAAATAATTACATCTCTCATTCCAAACACAATTTTTAATACAGTTCAATAAGTATTATATTGAATTTTTCCTCTTATAGAATTTTAATAAACATTATAAATTGATAAAATATTAATGCACGTTACAATCTCCCGCATTTTTGCTTATGTTCCAGTATTTTATTCAGTTTAATATTGAATCTTTATTGTTGTATTATCATGGCATCTATACGTTATTGCTCATATATTTATGGAATTTATTTATTGTAGTAGAAATATAATAATAGGTGTAGTAATAGATTGTAATTTATAATAGAGACGTCTATCTGAACGGTGAAAGTTTTTCATGATATCTAACTTGGTGAATTTAGTAGTATAGATTTAGATTGAATAATTTTAGTATTTTAGTCCCGTTACCTGTAAGCTTTTGATATAAGCAATCTTAAATTTCTTTATTTAATCTCATCTATCGTTTCGTGAAGAATATTTTTTGTACAAGAAAAAATTTTGAAAATAATTAACAATTTTTCTGAAAAAATGTATAAAAATTTTTTTAAAAATCTATAATAAATTATTATACTATTTAATGATTTTTTTTTTTTGTTATGTTGGCCTGGTTAGTGAAAAATAATAAAACTTTACAGCAATTTATCAACTACATCTACAATAATTAATTTATCTTACCATTATAAAGGCTTCTACGAGCTGGCAGAGTAGTGATTACGGAAATTTAGATAATATAATGACGGAAAATTGGTATACACACTGTATGGTCCGCGCTACTAGAGAAACAAGTTAGTGCAGTAGTCTCCGTGTTCTTATAAATTTGTACATACATGAGGTTTGTAGTTATTGCATCGATTCACTTGAGATTTTTTTTATTGTCTTTCCTGAAGCTTTTTCACCGTTATTATCTAATAAAACTCTGTCGCAGTAAGTGCGTTAAAAGGGCGGATATCCGGTTTGGTTCAGAATAAAGCATGTTGCAATGATTTTTTTAAATAATATTACTTCCGGTGATTTAGCTAGCTTTCGGTTTTTTTTTCTTTCATATTATGATAGTATACTGTGTTCAAAATGATAAAAACTTCAAAACTGATTATTTGGACCCCAAACCCCTTTCCATCATACCAAATCACAATTTGGCTTATTGCAGATCTTAAGTACTATAGCGAAATTAGATTTTTTTAAATATATTTGAGTTTTTTTACCGACTTTTTGAAGAAAAGTTCCGTATTGCTTGCAGTTGCATGATGGGATTGAGGGTGAAAATGAATTTTCCTTCATTTTGAGAAGTACAAAAATAAAATTCACTTAGATTAGGGTTTTCTTCTATATATAGGTCTACATATAAATTTTTGGCTCGAAAATTTCGAAAAACAAGATCAATTTCATTAAAATTTAGTTATGCTGTAGTAGTGTATCTGAATTTGTGCATATGAAAATTTTATGAGATTGGTTGAGTCGTTCTTGAGTTATGCTCAATTGAAGATCGATAGATAGATCTTTTCAAGGTGGGTCTCCTCCTCTACGGGAGTTTGGATGTAATAATTAATTATCTTCTAATGTGAAAGTGAAAATAAAAAAGTAATATTATATTTTTTTTTTAGAGGGCAGTTCCAGCTTCTTTTCAAGAGTTCAAAAAACTTTTCAATAATGAATGGTGGCTCTAATTTTTGATAAAATGTACCCTGGTACGTAAATTGCAAAACTATTTTACGTTGAGAAGGTATGAGATACCTAATGAATATTTCAAATTAAGGCAATCTGTTACTATACAAGTAAAAGTATTTATTTATTACAATTATACGTAGAAGCGCCCAGAGCTCATTATTCAAACCACTGATAAAAGATCCCACAAATAGTTAATTATAAATAAAAAAATATTACAAGTTGTATACAATTATATAAGCATTCAAAAATAAAATTAAAACAAATTTTAAAAAGTTGTCATAAATTTCCATACGATATTTTATTTTTAACAAAAGATTATTTAATTTAGGAATAATATTGATGTTATATATAATACTAGCGAAAAACTCGCCAATTGGTGTATGAAAACAGTCTTGGTTATCTTTATTATAACTCATAATTCAGGAATCTTAACTTCTGAGAAACATCTCAATAAAATAGTAATTTCAGTTATTGAAAACAAATGCAGTATTACACTTTTTTTAAACTCCCCCGAGACTACCGGCTCCCACCGTTAGGCAATGCGCGGGTCGTCTCTGTCCCCTTCTCTTGCCCCTCCTGGGGCATCCCTCGGGGTCTTCCCAGCTTCATAGAAGCACGCCAACCTTCTTCTGGATGGCCGACGCGCCCCTCCACTGGGAAGCTACCCTTCCCGATCATAACCTATCAGCGCAATGTGCATTGCACACATCCAAAGCTTCCCTCCGGCCCTCTCAAACCTCAAGGGTCCCTGATGCCATCATCGGGGAGCTCGACCTCCCCCTACTCTTGTATGTGGGCGGGCTAAAGTACCCTAAGCAATGGGGCTACCTCCCAGCCCTACACGGCAACCGCGATTCGTGTATGTTTTTTTTATGTGAAAAATTATTTACCCCTGTGTCTTTTTTTTACAAAGTGTAGCCCCCTTGCTTCAAAGAGCAGGAAATTCTCCGAAACGGTATCCATAAGTATTACAATACCTACCTAGGTTTTTTTTACTTCTCGGCTTGAAAAACGGATTTAATCTGTAACCTACAAGGGACACACACACATATAATGTAGCTCTAATAGTATGCTTCTGTAGGAAAAACCCTTCCAAAATTCTCCTTTGTTTTGATCAGTCAGAAAAGGCCTCTACTGTTCGTAAGACTGTAATCGAAGTCGAAAGAGATGAGTTAAGACTTAGCTCATCCACCAGTCTTTAAGGCTTCTTTGGTAAAAAGTTATTGAATTGAGTTTTTTACAGAATTTTTCAAAATAATCATTTTACTTTAGGGTGGAGTTGATAATTAAACTGAGAAATTTACTACTTAACGCCAACTGTAACTTTTAATAATAAAGAAGAAATTATAAAACTATAATTTTGAATTACATTGTTTATACGTAAATTTTACAAAAATTTTAATATTTTTTTACATCTAATAATTACAAATTCATTTACAAAAGACCAATAGTTCATCAAATTCTGTCACATCGCTGATTTGGTACTTAATTCATCAGGAAAGGAACTGATCTAAGCAGAACAGTACATTTTTATCATCAATAAATTGTAATTGGTGGAGGCATTTGCAAAGTTTTATTTTAAATCATTAACACGAATTTTTAAAAAAATTTGAAAAAATAGTCATAATTTAAAGATACAGTCTGCAGTTATTAATGAATTAGTGAATACTTCACCTGATAAATCAACGTCAATCTACAATTTCTAAACTGACTGGATTGGGTCATATCAAGAACAAATTCGCCTGACTTGACTTAATAACCATATACCCCCAAAAGATTAATTTTCTTCATAAAATGTCAATTTTCTTCATGAAAATCTCATGAATATCTACATAAAAAGCACTTCTCATATTACAAAAGCCGTCAGTCTCCACTTATCTAACGTCAAATAGATGTTATTCACAGGTTTCATTTTTTATTAAGTAAATTGTGGTGAGACAAAAAGAAAGTGGATGGATTTATTTTAACTGAAATTGAGAAAGTATCTGTCAGTTCAATTAAATAAAAACAATGGGATTTAAAGATACCGGTAACAAGTATAGTCTCCATAATTCAATCTCAAAAGGATCAATTTTCTATCTGTTCCCTCAGTCAGATAAAATGTGATAGAAAATTAATTTTTTCCCCCAAGTGTTTTTTTTTTCTTTATTCACTTCACTTTTACCTTATTTAATGATCTTGGGAGAAAACATTTGACTTCTCTAGTCTCAGATTGGTAGGCATCCTTTAGATAATTTTACATTCGTGTTTAAACTTTAGAAGTCATCTCAAAAATTAGAATTGAAGGCTGTAAAATAAGATCTTTTTGATGTTGGGTAAGAGTATAGTAACTCTCGGCTTTTGTAATCTCAGAGATGCTTTTGCCGTAATTATTTATGAAGTTTTTATGAAGAAGATTGACATTTTAACAGGAAAATTAATTTTGGGGGGTTTATGGTGAAATACTTCTTTTTTTACGAATCTTTATTCCACCCTGTAGCTGGATTTACGTAACAATTGTATTGTAAATATCAGACCTGATGGAGAAACTGTTGTTAAAGTGCATTTAAATACGTTAGCTGATGGTCCATATCAATTCGTGAAAAAAACATCAGTCCAATTAACGCAATTTAGAAAAAAATATGAACATTTTACTTAATTCACTTTTACCCCCAGTCGGATATCGCCAGATCAAAAAATACAAGGACTTTAAATTAACTTCATTAAATAAAACACTTTTTTGTTTGGTTCTCCTTGAAAAATTTTATTAACGATGAAAATTATATATTTTTTCATTATAAGGTTAGTCATCATATGGTGTTTGCTGTGAGGCAGTTGCTTTGCTTATGTTGTCTCCATTCTTTTTTCTTTGCAAGGTTGTTTTGTTATCGGTCAGTCGTGAATTTTGGTGCTACCTCTGAATTTTGCTTTTTGAATTGTTTTTTTAACAATTTCTTCTTGTCACCCTTAGCCAACTACACCGCTTATCTTTTACATCCCAAATCCGTTATTACCACTTTAAATAGTCTAATATCCGGATTCTCTTATTGTTTACATTTCTGTTCGGGTTTAAGGAAACCTACTGGGAGGAAATAACTCAAAACTTTTCCTTCTAGAACCAAATTCACTGAACCTCCAAATATACCGTTCACCAAACGTAATATTTTTACAAGATTCTGCATCAATTCTCTCTTCCCTATTCGTCTTAAAATCTTTTCTTTTTTTTTTACTTTTAAGGCCACATTGGACCACTTTAGTAATTCATATTTCAGTTACTCTCGAATTTCTGTATTAGTCTGGCCTTTCGATTTTCCCAGTTTTTCTTTGTTCTGTAATATCAGTTTAACTAATTTTTAACATTATTCTATAACAACCCATTTCACGAATCTCTATCCTATGTTTTCTGATTTTCCTATTGTTCATGATTCTTTGATGTTAAGAGCTGCACTCCGTAGAAATATTTTTAAGAATCTCTCTTGATTTTCCAAGTTTATATTTGATTCCATCAGATCTCTTTTTTGTATTCTACTTGAACGATCTTTTTTTCTTGGATAAATCAATTTTTTAAATTTTCTTTACTTTGTCTACCGTTAGAAAATTAATACTTAAATAACAAAAGTCTGCCACTTCTGAAAACTGGTTTCTTCCTATCATGCAAGTTAACTCCTCAGTATTCTTCTTTTACCACAATTTATTAAGTTTTCATACTTAATAACCTAGTTTTTTAGTTTAGTTTTTCCCAGAAATTATCGCATACTAAGCATTACGTTTTTCTACCCGGAGTTTTCAGATTCCTTGTTTAAAAATCTTTCTTTTCACCATGCACAGGTACAAACTTACTATTTCAGTTTACATTTTATAATTTTTGTAAACATATCATCCTTATTAACTTTTACTTCAACGTTCCTTCTAATATCAATATGACGGCTAAATCTTCTTCTCCGTCTTCTAAAAACTAGGCTTTTTTCTGAAACCAAATTAATATTAATCTAGTAAATATTAATATTAATATTGATCAATTCTTTGGTAAATTATTATATTTAATAATTCGGAAGGATAAGAAATAACATTTTTTCCAGTCTATTAACCGGCACTTGTGCTGAAATTGTTTGGGAGTAATAGTAGTCCTTAATTTTTAAATCTATGATTTACGTTAATTATTAAACTTTTAAATATTTTATAAGCTTAATAATATTTATATTTTATAGGTCTATAAAAATTAAACTATAAAATCAAGCTGTAAACATATAATAAGTTTTACTATAATTGTGTATAAACACAGTTTATGAAGGAGGAAAAATCATTATGCCTTGTACACTTATATTCAACCGACGTAATAATTCGGTTGGTTCTGTGAAAAAAAGGAATTACTAGATTACATCATAACTATTTGGATATTATTTGCCCTGCGGGAATTGCTCACCCGGTAGGCCGGGACTCGGTCCTATTTTGTGCCACGCCTCTAACCGGTGCTCTCCTGTGAAGGTAGGCTCCAGCCGTGTCTCGGTCTTTTATTCTTTCCCCGAACGCAAGAGGTCCCCAATCAGTCATCAAAGCGGCTCACCTCAGCAAGCCGCGTTCTCATGATCAGGGCTGCCCTTGTAAATCCCTACCAACAGAATTAAATGATATTAACCCCGTCCCACTTCGCTGGCGTCTGTTTCTTTACTTTTTATGATTCTAGTTACCATCTTAACTACTGCATCCCATTCATGTCTCCCCCTCATCATATACCTTATTGTATTCTGAGGTATCAAATCAGTCAATCCCAGTACTTGTCTCACTTGAACCCATCTGCAACACCGATAAACCGTGTGCTCAGCCGAATTCAGCTCGTTACAATATCCGTACTCTAGGATTGCTCGCCTGCCAAACCGGTGGAGGTAGGCCTCAAACTCAACATGTCCTGTTAGTAACTGTAAAAGATAGAAACCAACCTCCCTGTAACCCCGGTTAATTCACACACCAACTTGCGGAATGATCCTTCTGGTCCAGCTACCAGTTCTAGATGTCTCCCACATTGCTTGCCACTGATCAATCATCTGTCTCCTTGCCTTGATTCTTGACACCCCATCATAAACTCTGCAACATCTGGGCCCGCAATTTACCAGGCTATTCCTGCTATAACTTCATCGGAAGTTTTGGAAACCGGGTTATAGCATGAAACAATACGAATTGCAGCTCTCCTCTGCAACAGTTGTGCTATAGTCCAACATATAGCAGTACTTCTTTTTTCTTATTCCTATTTACCCTCCGGTACCTTTCAGATAATACTTCAGAGGATGAATGCGGATGATATGTATGAGTGTAAATGAAGTGTAGTCTTGTACAATCTCAGTTCGACCATTTCTGAGATGTGTGGTTAATTGAAACCCAACCACCAAAGAACACCAGTATCCACGTTATACTATTCAAATCCGTGTAAAATTAACTGACTTTGTTAGGAGTCGACCGCTGGAACTCTCGACTTATGGCATAGCAGTACTGTCATAAGCAGTACTTATAACTCATAGCAGTACTATCTGTGCCTAATATAACGCTTGTTTAATAACAAATTTCTAAGAACAATACAAAATTTTATACCGTAATATTGAAAATTTCAATCAATTACTGTATTTGTACATAACATACAAATAATAACCTTTCCCCGATCATAAAAACGGCAGAGTAGTATGCGACTTGTTTGGCCAATTTGTTTGCATCGAATTGATATACAATCAATCTGAACATATTAATTATTTTACGTACAACTTTTCTGAGTAATGCAGCAGTCATATTTTTGTTACTTATGCTTTTGATTGGTGAGAAAGAAGCTTAATAAAGAATTAATAAGAAGCTTAATAAAGAAGCTAATAACACCATTCTAGTCCTGCTTAAGCTTTGTAACACAGCGGATGCTATTTTAAAGATTATAAAATAATCTTCTGGCTAATGAATTTACGGTCGTTAAAATTTAATTTTTCTTTAAAAAGTAATGGATTGTAAAAGAATTTTACATTTGTTAAAATTATTGAAACTTTATATATTGTTAACTTCTAAGAATTACTTTTAAGTAATACAAAATATTCATCTAGTATGTGTGGAAGTAAGTTAGTTGAAACTTCTTACTTAAAACTCTTGTTTAGAAAGAGAAAGTATTTATTAACACTGAAATGTAAGTACAATATTTATAATACAGTTTATAATGCGTACATTAACGTAGTAAACTTTTTGTTTTTCTAACAAAATAATAATAAACGAAGTAAATAATTGCATAATATCTTATCTTCTACGTGTATATGTTAAACAAATTGAATTGAAAATTTTCTTCTTACTTACGATAAAACTGCTTTTTAAAACAATTATTAAACCAGTAGCGAAAGCTAAAACCGAACTCTCCACTCATCTCGCTTTGATTATTCACTTCAGAAAATACCCTCCCTTTCATCTCTTTTGTATTTTGGAACTCTGTGTAACTGAATATCCACCTGATTTCATAAAAGTTATTTTAACTTATAACTTTGATACATATTGTTACTAGGTTAAACCACATGGCAGCCTCCCCTACTTTCTTACCACTCACACATACTTCCCCTGTCGTTCCATTCTTGTTTTCTTTAGTCATATCGAATACGTTAGACTAAGTGATTCAAACTGTATAATAAACTTCTGAAGCAAAGTTAAACTTAACTTAGATGGTTGAATGTGTTTGTGTGTGTTTGTATCTGTAAAAGCATACGTGTATATGGATGTATGTATATGTATGAGTATAGTACCACTTAACTTTATTTTAAAACTTTAAAATTTAATTCAACACACTCTACTACCCTCAGATAAGATGATAACGTTATCAGTTATCTTTCGAGTAAATAAGAAACTTTCCTGTTTTTATATTTTTAACTTATAATAAAATTCAAAGTCAATAAAATTAAATTTTGTTTTTTTAACCACTAACGTACAGTATAAGTTTATTTTAAATTTAAATTAACTTTTAATCCATATGCGGCTTATTTTAATTGAAATTTTATGGCAGCAACTTTACAAATTGTAATCATTAAAACTATTAAGTAGTGTAAATTAAATGTTTCTTTTTTATAGAAAATAATTCTTTTTATGATAACTAAAATTATTTTTACACTTTTTTTCCGAAATAAAATAACGTTGGTAGAAATGTTTTCTTTCATCTTGATCAATTAGAAAATGAATTCATTCCAATTATGTGCTATTGTTTCATTATTCAATGAATAATACGTACACTTTAACGGATGAAATAACTTTAAAAAACGAAATTCACGTCTACATATATATGTAAGTTATTATTAAAATGTCAATTTATATAATTCATTAAATGAAATATTTTCTATCGAAGTCGAAGAAAGTGTGAAATAATAGATTTCGTTAGTATAGATCATAACACGTTTTTATTCGTATGACATTGTTAGTAAATATATTTTTAGTCTGCTAATGCCTACAAAAATAAAAGTTAATCTGAAATGTAAGGTTGCGATATTTGTTTTTCAGTGAATAACGTATCTCATTGAAATTTAAAAACCACTTTAGAACAGGGTAGAAATTTTTTTCCGTATTTGGCCGTTTTATTAACAATCGATCATTTATAAGGCTGTATTAATTAACTGTTTCCAAACTTTCCTTCAAACCAGAACACACTTAATTTCGTTAAATCAAGGTTGATCATGTTTTATAAATTTACTGAAGCACATAGAATAAACGTGCGGTTCCGTTTTGTTTGTTTTTTATCGCATACGTTCGGTTGGACAATTTATCCGTTTTCTGGTTCAACTTGGTTCATTGAAATATTTCTGGACATTGAATATTTTCTACGGGAAAAGTGGTGAGGTTATCCGTAGGGAATACTTGCTCGAGTTTATAATCACGTTGGGGAATTTCTTTTTTTACCAGCTCTCTTATTGAAGGGCGACTCCTGTATAATCTTTCTACGATACTCTTTCAAAGATTTGAATACGATCGTAAAACATTATTCAAATATCAAAATTGAACATGAAATTGTATTGGACTGTCATCATCATAATCATAGTTATCAATAATTTTTTTCCGCAACGGACACTTCTTATTTACTCATTCTTATCTTTTTCTTTCGTTTTTCTGTAAACAACCGTTTTTCCTTTGTACTTAAACAACTTAGAAGACATATCTAGAAAATGTGTACCCTTTCTTTCATCACTATTACTCGTAGTTAATGAAATATCTCAAAATAAAAATTATTTATAGATTTCAAATTATTCCATGGCATTTAATTAAAAATAGTTTTGTTATTTTTAATAATTATATTACGTTGTAATCGATTGATACGTTGATTAAATTATGTGTCGCTCTATACTGACTTTACATAATACAAGTTATCATTATAATTGAATATTAAAAGTATGTATCATTTAATTAAATTTCGAAACAATTTCCAATTTTTTCCACTATTTGATGTTGTCAGTAACCTCGACTTAGAATTAGTTTCAAGTTCACGTCCCGGCAACTGTAGTATTACTTAATTTATCACTTCCTTCACCTAATATTTTACGTTAAAAAACAAATGTAATAAACTTATTTTACATATCACATGTGATAACGGCAGTAGTAATGGCACTATTAATTACGGCAGAGCTAATATAAGCTGCCGAAAAAAGGGGGAAAAATGCAATTTAAAACACAATTAATATAATCATAAAGATGAAAACCTGTAAAATACACATAAATGTAATAATTTTATTACAGTTATTATAATAATATTATGATATTATTATAATATTCTGGTTATAAATTTTGAAATGAAGAACAGAAGGATAAAATTAGTTAATATATAAAATGTAGCCCTCTTAAAACAATATATTTACCTCAACCTTAATTTTTTAATGATAATAATAATAATTATAATTGAGAATAAGGTCTATTAAGATTATTTTTAAAATCTGAAGAAAATATGGTTTTAAATTATCATCTACACTAATAAGATCACACTGGCAAATAGAAACTAAGGTTTTTTTTTATAAAGATACTGCAATTATATAATTCTTTTATCCTATACTTTACGTAAATATTTATGTAAATTTATTAAAGCGAGTTAAAATTCTGATAGCTGAAACATCAGAAAGAGTTAATGCTTCACGGATGTTTTTTACTTCAAAATTAAAAAATTTTCCCAATCTGCCTTCTAAAAATAAAGATTTTTAGAAAATGATAACGCCCCCTTCAAGTTAAAAGAAAAGAAACATCCAATAAGAAGTTAAAGTTGTGCTAACTTTAGACAGATTTTAAACATAAAACTTCAGAGAGTTATAAAGGAAATCTTATCATCATTTACGGGAAAATGAATATTATATTAAATTCTACCCAACATAAATGTGTTTTTATGTTAAAATCATTACCTACATAAAAATGATTTAGAAAATAAGTAATATATTTTAAAATAATTGAATCATATTATCAAAATCTGATTATTTGGGGATTAAGTTTTTGATAATAAAAGCCGTATTCTTTTACACGATTTTTTAACTGATCTTAGAATTCTTCAAGAATTGTTCGGTACACTTCAGTATTTCAGTCCGTTAAAAAAGTATTGGTCACACTATCGATTACCAAAAACAGCATACCATACACAGATTTTTCCATCGTGAAGCGGACACGAAATCAACTAATGAGGATTTTCAGTCGCCCAATTAACACCATTAACATGCATTAATGCCATGTGTTACGCCATTAACACGCTCGGATAAATACCTCATATGACATAAACAGCATCGGATCTATCTATCCATCGACAATGTTTTTGAAAAGCCAGTAGCATTAATTAATACGTCTAGGTTTGTCTGTTCTCCTAAGTTGTTGCACGATATGGTTTCGAATGTAAACCATGATATGGGAGTATATGTACTTTACAATCACTTTGTTGTGTTACATTTGGAAATTTTTTCGCGAATGTTTGACTCGTTTCTTGAAAAGATCCAGAACCGTATAAGCTTTCACTATAGTAACCATTTTCTTGATTGAATAAGGCATTTAGGAATAACAGAACTGTAAGGAACGAAATTACATTGCACTGATGCATGAGCAGTTTACAGTTTACATGAATAGTGGTGGTAGTAGTAGCAACAATGTTTAAGGTTAAACTTCAGGTACGTAACTAAGATTTTTTTTTGGTCGGGGCTAAGGGGGCTGATAATGATGGTAAAATATTGATCATTATTTTAAGTAAGTAAGAAAGCAGAAATAAAACAATAAATTCACTTTTTTCTATTGCTGCGAGAAAAACATAAGCTTTCGGCGATGCGATTACTTTTGATTCCTGCGATATGATTTTTTTCTAGACTTACGCAAATACATTCAATTAATTCGACGAATACATCAATATAATCTTATACTGAAACAGTTTTTTATACTTTATTGCATTTGAAAGATACAAAACCTATACTTGGATTTAATATAACATTTACTACGCAAATAATAATCATAATGTTAGTGTATCATTTTTTTCATAATCCATATTTATACTTCACATTCACACATTTACACTCCAATAAAAGTTACGAATTACTAGAAACTATTCATAGATTTTTCTTTCTAGCCATTATATCTAATATTTCATCAGGATTAACAGTAATATCTCTCTCTATCCACTGAGAATGAAACTTACAAACTTAATCTTCCATCCCTCGACTTGTTACGCGCAATCGTTTTTACTCTCTTAATCGTGGAGAATGAGCGTTTATTAGTACATGTTGTTACCGGAAGAATCGCTAAAACTTGCAAAAGGTAATGAATATTTGACAAATATTCTTTATTGCAGTGATCACATATAGATCACTTATAGATCGCATTTTAAATTTAATGACTTTATCTCTTACCACTCCGCTTGGAGGACAGATACAGAACATTTATTATCATAATACAAGGTGGCTATGATTTTTAGTTCATCCACTTTTCCTGGACTAGCTGAATCTGGAAAAATAACTTGAAAACGTTTTAAGAAGATAGCATTGTCATTGAATTTATTTCCAAATGCTCCTTCAGTATATCGATGCAAGGAATAAAACAAAACATTCGGTAGTATACTTCCGTCGTCATAGTATTATGATTTTCTCTATTTCCTTGATTATTTTTTATTTAAGAGAAATAAGGTATTTTTGAAAATATTTTCTGCGTCATCTCTCATTCTTTCAAATTATGATAGTGTTGATTTGACAAGTTGAATAGAATAGCGTTATTCAAGTCAGTCGTCTTATTTTGAAGTAGCATTGGCAGTGTTACTGTAACATTGAGAAATCTTTCACAAAGTAGTAATAAAATAATAAATTCACTTTTTTCTATTGCTGCCAGAAAAGCATAAGCTTTAGGCGATGCGATTACTTTTGATTCTTGCGAGATGATTTTTTCTAGACTTACGCAAATACATTTAATTAATTCGACGAATACATGAGTACTCGTATGACGCTCAATAAATCTAGTTACACAAAAGCCTATAAGTTGTTTTTTGACTTCTCATCTGCTCCATAAACACTCACTGCTTTTTTTATCACATCGATTGCTTGTGAATTACTGAGAAAAAAATAGTTATTTCATCAAGAAGTACATACTTTCTATATTAAATTCTTTGAATAATAAAGCCTAATAATTGTTTGACATTTTCGGGGAACTATAGCCTCCTTAGCCCCCTGTACGCTACGTGCGTGCATTTAAAAACTGCAGCTTGTGCCGATTCGGTTCGGTTTTAAGTTGCTCACCCGGTATTATTCTTAAGAAATATTTTAAAACAAGTAGACTCTGAGCGTTTATCCTCCTCCCTCGCCTCTCCTTTCTGCGCGCAAGAAAGTATACTTCCTGATGGCCTTGAAAAATTAAATACCTTAGTTTGCTTCCAAATTATTTAAATAAATGCACAAACGATATTATCAATCAAAACAAAAAAATTTTCAAAATAAAAATGCATTACATTTAAGTGCAGTTCCACTTTATAAAGTTTAAAGTACAAGTATAATATAATTCGTTATTATTTCTATTCTTCATCAAATTTATCTAAGTAGGATTAACTTAAAAAATTTATCCTACAGTTTAAAATGGTACTGAGTTTTCAGTTGTTTAGTCACCTAAAATTTGTCATTTATGTTTAAATTATAAAATGAAACCCGTTGTATTTTCTTTTGCAACTTATTACACAATTTTACTCAAAAACTATTGAAGTGATATGTTCCAAATGAAACTAAAGATAAAGGAGCTTCAACTGAAATAATGTTGTAAACTTTCAACGTAGATCGAAAGGGTGAAATCATGCCTGGTGAGAACGAATGGATTGCTGCCGGTCAGGAGCGATTTTTTTTAATCCTCAGTTGATCTTGACTCACCAATCATTTTTTTTTTAAATTAAAGACCAAAATAAATTTCAATATTGTTTCTAAATTACTCTTGTTTATGTTTTATATAACTAGGTTAATACCACATCTGATTTGTGTTAAAAATCAAAAGAATAAAAATTTACCTGAAGAGAAAATCTAACTTTTTTTGTTGTAGCTATTATATTGCAACGCAAATCTTAGTTTTTAAACGTATATTCCTGAGTGAAAGGAATAGAAATTGTTATTATATTCTGGTAATAAGAAAACAATTAGAAAGTGAAAATTTTTTGCAAAAGATTTTTGAAGAGAATTACGAATATTTGTTGAAAAATATTTAACATAAGAAAATCTTTATGATATAAAGAAAAAATTATTAAAAATCCAATGACCTACATCTTGATTTAAACATAAGCCGATACGTTTGGCATTATTGCTTTCCTTTATAAAGAATAATTTTACATCCGTACTATTAACACCGTGACAATAAATAAATGATGGGAAGCAATTCTTAGGAAAAATGCATTTCTACATAAATATATTTCTTTATTTTTCCAACCGTATTTATATACAGACAATTATAGGAAGCTTTGCCATTGATATTTTTATTTCAGAAAATGAAAGTAAGTAGTATAGATCCTACTTTTATTTTCTGATTTCAGTACTAGATCGGTGATACCGGTGTTCTTTGGTGGTTGGATTTCAGTTAACCACACATCTCAGAAATGGTCGACCTGAGACTGTACAAGACTATACTTCACTTACACTCATACATATCATCCTCATTTAGCCTCTAAAGTAATCCTGATTGTGATACCCGAAAGCTAAATAGGAAAAAATGTAGAACATCCTGGTAATTGCCACTTAAATACCAAGTACAAATAGTTTCTTTTAAACACATACTAGTTGTCTTATACCTTTGCCATTGAGTCTGACTTCTAATAATTTATTTTATAATCGTGGTTAGAAAAAAAAAACAAGTGCCTTCTTATTTTACTTCCTCTATTATTTGTCTATTAAACAATGCAATTTAATTTCCTAACTAAAGTTTTAGCTCAAAAAAAACTTAAAAAATTACTTTGTTAACATTGAAGAAAGTTACCGTCTAACATAACTCGATTTTATGCACTTGTGGATCATACAAAAGAAATGTTAGTATCAAGACTTAACTAGTAATATTTTGTCATTCCCTGGGCAATTTGGGCAACTTTGACCGATTTGGCCAAATTTTGAGCGACAGTTTCCCGTTTATTGACTACTTTTTTATGTAATGTTCTTTCAATAGTAATAGTCATTTTTTAAATGAAAAATAAACTGGTATGTTGGTTTTGATAACATTAATTAGAAGTTGTACATATTAACTGAAAGTAACTATTATAAAAATAGAGATGATGTTTGATATTTGGGAAAACTTTATTTTAAAATAAGTATTGCAAAAAGGTAAATATACTGTAAAAATCACGTAATAACAAAGAATATATTGTGGACTGCTGCTCATGAGGAGAGAAATAGCTTGGTGAAGAAATTATATATTCCTTTAATTAAGTCGGAAGGAAATGATAAATTGCTCTATAATATATAAGTGTTGCTTTTATATGATAACAAATACAGAATAGAAACCGTTATATCATAAATAAAAAAATGTATATTGTTGTCGTTACCACAAGTTGACTTATTCAGAACTAAAGAGATGTATATATGTTCTATGTGATGTTACATATGATGTTTCATATTATTGGTATATATGTTCTTCTGATCCTAAATAAACTACAACTTTAACAGACACATAATACTCGTAGTACTTTATATTTCTATATCCCTCATAAATCTCAGTTTCTGCCGGTAACGTAACTCCAAAGATTTATTTTATAAAATAGCTAAAGCTGACAATATATTAGTAAAGCCTGAAAAAATTATGTTTATTTACATTAAAACCGGAAAATAGCATTTCTACAAATTTTTTACACTAATTTTAATGAGATGTGATCTCATAGATTAATAAAACAATATTGGTAAATTAAACACAATATACCTTTGTTTACTGCTGCATTTTGAAACTTATCCTGGTAGTTATAACATTATTGTAGTATAGCAAATAACATAATTTTAGGTCTATAATTCGTTGTTGCAAATTTCATTAATGATAATTACAAGTTTTTGTAATATTTGTTGAGTTACAAAATCTGCTAACTTATATGCATAGATCAACCAAGTAGAATGAAAAAACAACTAAAGAAATTAATCCTATTGCTATTATATATATATATATATATATATATATATATATATATATATATATATATATATATATATATATTAAATAAAATATATATATATATATATATATATAATATATATTTTTATTTTTTTTATATATATTATACATATATATCTTGCAATATTATTTATTATTATTTTTCTTTGTATTTATTTTATTTCTATTTTATTCTTTCAAAAGTTAAGGATAAATATGTAAGGTCATCATCCCGAATCCAGATTAATGTAGATTGTACAATCATCATCTATAAGTAGATAGATAGGTGAAACTAAAAAAATTTTCTACAAGAGCTAGGAAGTATCCTTCCTTGATCATGATTTACGAGAAAATGTTCTTATTCAATCATCATTATAAATTGGCTATTAATAACCGGAATATTAGCCAGATAAAAATCAGCACTAATCAATTCATATACTTCCATTATGTTCTGATTAGAAACGAATAGTTTATCACATTATAAGAGGTTGGAATTAAACAGCATTTGAAGATGGGTTCTTCTGTATCTACATACACCGAGATATGATACTGTCATAAAACTTAATTAAATACTACTATTAAAATAAACATTAATAATGATAATCGTGTGATATCAGGTTGATACTTACAGTATTACACTGTAATGATCATGAATATAAAGTAGCAAACATGAACATATATGTTGGAAAACATAGCAAGTACAGGATTCAATGTATGGTTTATGTATCTGTTCGTTTGTTAGTGGTAAACTGTGATGACAATCCTAAACGAGTTACTCTCATCTAGTACCTGTCCACCTCCGGCAGCAACAACAACTAATTCAATTACAAATAGAACACGAAACACAATACACTTCTACGACACCATTATCTCTCTTTTCCAATTTGTGAGTATGTGAAAATGGATATAGGTTTGTTTGTTTGTAGATGTATATATTTGTACGAGCGCGTGCGGATTCAGAGAACAAATGTACACTCACACACATCATTGAGATACAAGGTATAACATCACTGTAGTCAGCAAATGAACGTATGATGCTGTGGGGAAAATGTGTTTCGTCATCTGAGTGAAGATAGGTTAGATTTAGATCGGCCATTTGATATTTCGTCTTGTTTTTTTTATTTTTATATTGTTTATATTGTCTTTTTACCAGACGGATAATCGGCTCATTTGATTTTTATTAATTTCTACATTCTTTTAGAACTTTAAAAGAACGAAAGTTTTAGCCCACACGATGTGCTGTAAATTTTGTACAAGTGTCGCTGTTTTCTACTTTGTTATTAGCCCGAAAGATACCTTTTGTTACAGGCTTAAAACTAAATTTAAAAAAATCTATGATATTGTTTTAAGGGATAAATATTAAAGACAAATATTTGTGTTATTTTTTACACTACTGCCCAACAAGGAGTGTAATATTTTTAGGGTGTATGTAAATGTATGTTTATGTGTGTATGTATGTATGTTCCACCGTAGCAGCTCAACAGCCAGACCATTTAAGACTTATGACCCCGCGTTGGAATCCTTACGTTACGGGAAGTGTTATAGGCTATATTTCCATGTTTAATTGTAACTACAAGGCCAAAAAATCATATATACGATTATAGATGGATAATCGGTATATTTTCAGTATCGATTTATTTTAATCGAAGATAGTTGTGTTTTAAGATCTGCTACGAATATGAACGACTGAATTACGGTAGCAAAATTTATTAATTTATTTTATAATTATTATAATTTTCTTGATATTTATTGTTTATAAACATCTAAGAAAAATTCTTATGATTTTTTGACGGCAGTATGTTCGATCATGTAAGTACGTTCTTTTTACTACTTAATATTAACTAATAATCCATTTCCATTATTAATAAAATTAATAAATAATTAAAAATACAAATATAAAATCAACTACGCTTAGAGTTTAAATAATCTGTAAATTAATTGACAACGGACTGTTTCTAACGGGAGAGAGTCGTGGAGTGAGCCGTGCGCAGTCGCCCTGCGCACCATCATTGGTCTGCTTTGTGCCAAAATCTGATTGCTAAATACTTACTAACAATTCCTTTCTTTTATTTTTTACACGACTGCCCAAAAAGGAGTATAATGTGATTAGGGTGTATGTATGTTTGTTCCACCGTAGCAGCTCAACGACTGAACCGATTTAGATGTATAATCCCACGTTAGAGGGAGTGTCGTAGGCTATATAAAGCACGCTCTTCAGTTATTATATTAAAGATTTAAAGATCAATATTTGTCAGGAATGTTTTTTTTTTCGGCAGTCGTG